>NC_135355.1:2521111-3151388 GCF_051622035.1 Arctopsyche grandis
ATTTTGATTTAAATTTTGACCTATGCTACTTTTTTATCAATAAACATGGTTCATTTTTATTATAAAAGTGTATGAATAAGATCTTGATGATGAAAAATTTTACTTATACTCTGTTGTACAACTTCAAAAGCGGAAATTTGTGTGATTTAAGATACCAGTATAAAAATATTTTCGATCAATTAAAACCGATTTTGAATATCAAAAAAAACGTGTGCCGCACAAAAAAGGTATATGGATAAAATTTTGTTACACATATGTAAGTATTGGGTTAAAATTTTGTTGTTCTTTCATGTTTTTTATTATTTCAGGGATCGGCTTTTTTCAGAGGAAACTATTTAGACGATGTGGTCATGGAGTCTCAAAAAAGTATGATTTACGGAAAATACAAAGTAATAAGTAGATATTACACACCTAAAGGAAACGTTTTATGTTATATTGTATATAACGAAATAATTAAAAAGTGATTGTGATTAGTGAAACATTTTCAAATACTTTTCGTCTGCATATGTACTACAAATTGAAAAATAAAATATCACGATATTATATAAGTGTAGGATATTAATATAAAATGATTATAATTATGTATAATGAGGTGGCTCATGCCGAACAGTTGGTATTTGCACTGTGTGTATTAATGTTAAGGTTGGTACTACCGAACCTTGTCCGGTAGTGACAGTAGTAGCGTCGCGGTGTGACTATTGTTCTAAATAAACGTATAAGATTGAATTGAGATCGCTTTTACTTGTCTCTCTCTCCTGCAATCCTCCCTACTACCCAGCGGACTTCCTATATAAATATGTGTTTAATTATAATAAATGGTCAGTAACTATAATTCATGATCTTGAAAAAAATTGTGTGTATTTGTGTGTTTGTGTCTGGGTATTTTGGCGATTTTTTGAAAACCGTTGGTCCTATTGAACTGAAACTTAGTGTCAGTTGTTGAAATTTCTATCGATATGTAAAAACCTCTTCTATAATTTGTATATAAAATTATTATTTTGAATAAAAATACCAATAATTTAAATAAAAAAATTGAAATTAAATATCAAAATCAAGCTAACGAGCGAGATTGAGCTAAAATTAGATCATCGTTGATGTTTTGAATTACAACAATGTTTTGAATTACGACAAAACGCATTACAACCAGAGAAATATTATAATTACGAGCGAAAAACACCTTGTTATTGTTTCTTATAAGTCGTCACGATACACTACTGTGTTTCCCCCTTCGGAAATATTTAACCAACGAAGATTTTGGGCCAACTTTTAAAACCAGTAGCGTACAAAATATCGAAATAAAAATGAAATAAAAAAATTGAAATTAAATATCAAAATTAAGCTAACGAGCGAGATTGAGCTAAAATTAGATCATCGTTGATGTTTTGAATTACAACAATGTTTTGAATTACGACAAAACGCATTACAACCAGAGAAATATTATAATTACGAGCGAAAAAAACCTTGTTATTGTTTCTTATAAGTCGTCACGATACACTACTGTGTTTCCCCCTTCGGAAATATTTAACCAACGAAGATTTTGGGCCAACTTTTAAAACCAGTAGCGTACAAAATATCGAAATAAAAATGAAATAAAAAGAATTTAAATCAAATATCAAAATTAAGCTAACGAGCGAGATTGAGCTAAAATTAGATCATCGTTGATGTTTTGAATTACAACAATGTTTTGAATTACGACGATATTTTTTATTTATTTATTTAACATATTAGCCACAGTGACATTACAGAGATCTCCAACGCGTCGCTGTGGCCGGTCATTCAGTAATAATAACATGATAACAGTAATAATAACTTATAATAATAACAATATTAACACAACATCATTAAAATCATAAAATCATAAAAAAAAGAAAAAACATAGATAAAGTAATAACAATCATTAATATTTATAATAGGCAAAATCAACCACTGGCATTCCTCAACAACCACTCAACCAGATTAGTATATTTTATATTGAAGAGGTCAATTTCACCAGAAATCCTGTTAAGCTGATATATCGCTCTAGATATAGGAGCCGTTGACAACATATTTGTGCGAGCCACAGGAGGAACAAACAAATCACGATTTCTCAAGTCCCTGAATTTACAAGGTGCATTAAACCTAAATTCCTTTAGAACCTGACGATTGTGTATTATCCCATTCAACAGCTTAAAAAAGTGTCTTCCCAGTAACATATTCCGACGAGACTCCAATGAGTTGAAACCTAACGCCCCTAATAGGAATGCACTAGGATATAGCCAAGGATAATAACCACACTGTTTCAAATAAAGATATCTGAGAAACCGTTTTTGGATTCTCTCAATCTTCAATGAATGAGTTATATGGGTAGGATTCCATATAATAGAAGAAAATTCTAGAATACTACGTACTAAAGATTCATAAAGAATTTTAAGCACCAACGTACTCTGGAAAGGTTTGCTAACTCTTAGTAAGAATCCCAGCATTTTTGTTGCACGCAAACAAATATTGTCTATGTGTCGTTTAAATTGAAAATTATTCGAGAACAAGACCCCCAAATCACAATCTTCATCTACAAACTTTAATTCAACACCACTTAGGCGATATGGATAAATCAAGCGATTTGAAGATCTTGTCACATTGAGAACACAGCATTTTTGAATGCTAAAAAATAATTTATTATCGACAGACCAACTTGACAGCGCATCTAAGTCCAATTGGAGAAGGGCTGCGTCACTATGAGACTTAACTGTCTTAAAAAGCTTAAGGTCATCGGCGAATAAAAGATAGTCTGAATACTTAATTATTTTTGAGATGTCATTAATGTAAATTAAAAAGAATCATGCACAGAGTCGTCAAGCCAGGTTTCCGTTAGTACCAGGATGTCAGCACATTGAATAGCCGAGTTAGAACCTAATTCATCCAGTTTAGATTTAAGGCCTCGTACATTTTGATAGAAAATGCTTATATTATGCATTACAACCAGAGAAATATTATAATTACGAGCGAAAAAAACCTTGTTATTGTTTCTTATAAGTCGTCACGATACACCAATGTGTTTCGCCGTCGATGAAATATTTAACAAAAAAAATGTCGGTGATTTGTCAAAGGGTTTTTTTTTCTTTCGTCGAAATAAAATTAATAATCACACATTATCCGATAAATTTTACCTCTGAGATGGATTTAATTATTTGATTTATTTCGACGAGAGAAACAATTGAAGACATTATCCGATAAAATTTACCTCTGAAATGATTTAATTAATTGATTTATTTCGACGAGAGAAACAATTGAAGACAAAAAAATTTCCTATGATAAAACCGACAACGTCTCGGGTTGAAGCCATCAACTCGGTCACCCATACTTACACATGATATATGCTCAGTAGCTGCGCATTACGGGGAAGTAAAAATAATAATTCTTTGATTTTTTTTTCGATCTTAGGCGTATCTACGTAAGTCAAAACATCTTCGACAAACAAAAGTCGAGGATTATCTGTATGTGATTGTTGATGATCTAATTTTAGGTCAATCTCGAAAATTTATTTAAATTGGGCATGTTCTGTTTTAACTTTCAATATTTTATTTTAATTTTAATATATTGATTCTAATTTTATTTTGATATTTGAATTTAATTTTAATATAATAATAATATTTTAAATTTTGATATTTAATTTCAATTTTTAAATTTAATTTTTATTTCGATATTTTGTACGCTACTGGTTTAATCCTGCTGGTTAAATCGTTGGACCAAATTCGTAGTTGGTTTGGTCCGTACGCAGCATTATGGTGCTTACGGACTAAACCAACGACGATTTTGGGCCAACTTTTTAACCAGCAGTAGCGTACAAAATATCGAAATAAAAATTAAATTTTAAAATTGAAATTAAATATCAAAATCAAGCTAAAGAGCGAGATTGAGCTAAAATTAGATCATCGTTGATGTTTTGAATTACAACAATGTTTTGAATTACGACGATACCGCATTTAAAACCAGAGAAATATTATAATTTCTCTGATTACGAGCGAAAAAAAATATTGTTAAAGTCGTCACGAGATGTTACTGTATTTCCACGTGGATGATCGATAAAAAAAAAAACAATTCATAAAAAAACGCGGTGTCGGATGTCGGTGATTTGTCAAAGGGTTTTTTTTCTTTCGTCGAAATAAAATTAATAATCACACATTATCCGATAAATTTTACCTCTGAAATGATTTAATTACTTGATTTATTTCGACGAGAGAAACAATTGAAGAATAAAAAAATCCGTTTGATGTGACCGACAACACCCCAGGTTAGCAAAAATCGTTGGATCACCCATACTAATACATGATATATTCTCAGTAACTGCGCATTACGGGGAAGTAAAAATAATAATTCTTTGATTTTTTTTCGATCTTAGTGCGTATCTTCGTAAGTCAAAACATCTTCGACAAACAAAAGTCGAGGATTACCTGTATGTGATTGTTGATGATCTAATTTTAGGTCAATCTCGAAAATTTATTTAAATTGTGCATGTTCTGTTTTAACTTTCAATATTTAATTTTAATTTTAATATAATGATTATAATTTTATTTTGATACTTGAATTTAATTTTAATATAATAATAAAATTTTTAATTTTGATTTTTAATTTCAATTTTTAAATTTAATTTTTATTTAGATATTTTGTACGCTACTGGTTTTAAAAGTTGGCCTGTGGGCCGTTCGTTGACTTGGTGCGTACGCACCATTAAACGATATTTTTGCACCATCGTCATGGCGGAGGATCCATTTACTAATATTGATGACTAAAGTGAGCAATATGGCAAAGTATGAAAACGATCGGATAAGAGGCAAATTTTTCCTGGATTGTAATCGTAAGTGAAACAAAAAAATTTGAATTTAAAATCTGGAAGCTTTTGATTTTGATTTTGGACCCGGATCCGTCGGGTTTTCAGAAACCCTAGTTGAATGTCATTATGCCATGCTACGAATCTATATTAAAAAAAAAAAAACATAAAAATACGCAATCAAAATGCAATTTATATAAATAATTGAAATGGAGTAGTTATATAACCATTGTTATCATTAAAATGAAAATCAGAATATTCACAACTGTACAGTTCAGTGCTATTCTATTCGGGTGCAATATAACCAGTTTATAATTGTACATGTATTGTATTATTTTTAATTAAATTTCATAAAATACGTATTAAGCGCTGAAAGATTCGATCAAGATGAATAATAATGTATTGGTCTTGTTTTTGGTACTGACAATTGTAACTGCGGTTATTTCTGGCTTTGAATATGTAATAAAATTATCAAGTAACAATATTTTTCTATTAAATGTATGTTTCAATATATACAAATTATTATTTCAGAGTCCATATACTATAAATATAACCTCTATGGAAGAGTGTCCAGGATTAAAAAGGAAAAATTTAACTGCTGCATATTTGAACTATACATATTCTGAAAATGAATTTATATTGAATTTCAACATTACTGTTTTGGAAGAGGATGGTCCATTGATGGTTAGATATATTATTTTACAATTGTTTACTTTTAATTCAAGTAAAAAACTTCTCTGGTTTTCATCACAGGCAGATTTTAAGTTTTTTATGCTGAAAAAATCTACCTATTTGACGGCATTCACCTCCAAAAGTGAAAATATTTGCGAGATAGTTAATGTTTATAAACATATTTTCGACGGTATGCCTATAATTAATGACAAAAGTCACGTGTGTCGCACTAAAAAGGTTGGTTGTAAATATAATCAATATATACAAAAATGTTTAGCGAAAGTGTTGTTTTTATTTTGATTTTTCATTTCAGGGAACGGGTGGTTATAACGGAAAAATTTTGAGAGAAAATTACTTTACCGATCAAAAAAAGATGATAATTGGAAAATATAAAATGCGTGCTAGATTTTTCACACCTACAGGAAACTTTATAAGTTATATTTTATATTACGAAACAACTAAAAAGGGATTATGATTGGTGAAACATTTTCAAATGCTTTCATCTATATATGTATGACAAATTGAAAAATAAAATATCACGACGTAATAAATTATATGTGCCTTTTGTTTAATTGGTTAGTGATTATAATAAATGGTCAGTAACTACATATAATGAATGATATTCGTGTCAGTAGTCAAATGGTTAATCATGCAGATATCAATAGATGTCAGTTATATATAATAAATCAATGTAACGATTTATATGTGTTTAATTGGTAAGTGATTATAATAGACGGTCACTAAATAAAATCAACTAGTTATAAATATTGTGCTAATAAGCGAAATGAATCGATTTTTTTTACCTGAAATTGACATATTCTTTTGACGAATTCATGAAAAATATTGCAATCTATTGTCGCACGATGAGTCATGAACTAAGCATTTTTTGATGGTATCATTGAATAAACAATTCCACGAGTTCTATATAATTTTGAACTACATACACTTATTTGATTTTTGTCCGTATAATCTCTGATCATACATTAATTACAATTATTTTGTGTATTATTCCGTTCAATCACTTAGCCATTCATGGTATAGGGATATAATGAATATGTGTATAATTTAATTATACGCTTATATTTTGAAAATACTATTAAATATAAATTGCAGGAAGGAAACGTCATTAATACAAATTAATGAAATACATATGTAAACATATTATATAATATAATATATGTACATCAATGGGTGATATTTTCGGGGTGATATATTTAATAACCAGATTTTCAATTTTAACTATTTTTTATAAATTTTATGATGCATAAAAAGTGTTATTTCTGTTTCTGGTGAATTTTTTATACAAAAGTATAAATATGTATAACATTTCTTGAAAAGAATGATCCATTAATTGTTTCCTTTGTTCTCATTGTGGCATAGGAGTGGGTTCAGGATCCAAATGGTAGGCCAAAGTCATTTCACAGCATTTATTCAACCATTAGGGATGTCCACACGCAACTACCACTCACCCTAGAATAGTCTGATCTGCCGTGTATACCTCCTTATAAAGGACAAGTTGCACATCACAGCTTACCCGATCCATTAATGTGTCTATTATTAATGGAAATGAAAAAGGAACCCGGAATTGAAACTGAAAAAGGAATCCAGAACCGGAACCGAAAAAAGAATCCGGACACGGAACTGAAAAAATAATACGGATACGGAACTGAATAAAGAATCAGGAACAGGAACTGAAAAAGAAATCCGTATCCGGAAATGAAAAAGACATGGATCCGGAAATTAAAAAGGAATCCGGATCTTATAAATGTTATTAAAATACTTTTTTATTAATATTTTTCAAAACAGGGAACTGGTCATTACAATGGAAACATTTTGGAAGAAGATGAGAGATATAAGGCTTATATTCATATGAGAAGTGTACAAATTTTAATTACAGATGATTCAAAAGATGATGATGTTGCAAAATTCTACTTACGTGTTATTGTTCACCACTAAAAGTAATAATGTTTGCGAGATGAGGAGCTATTTTTAGAAAGTTTTCGAACATATGCCTATTGTTAGTGACAAGAAACATATTTTTCATACAAAAAAGGTTGGTTGATATACATAATTTACTTATAGATGACCCAGTGCTATATTTATGCATCAACAAAAAGTGATAGTCGGCAAATATAAATCCATAACCAGATTTCACACACCAAAAGGAAATTTTATGTGCTACATTACATATTTTGAATTTATTAAAAAGGAAGTGTGATAGCATTTAGTGCAGTGATTCAGTGTACCTTTTGTGGACCACTTAGAAATAAGCCATAAAATAATTTTTTTAAATGTATAAAATACCACAAGAGGAGTCTATGGACCACTTGTTCAAAACCCCTACTTTGGTAAAACATCTACATGAAATATATTGTATCTTTATCTTGTTTATTTGAAATATCATGTTTGTAAAATAAATTTACACCATTTTGAATCACACATCAAATACATATTTTTATTATTATTTTTCCAAAATCATTAACGTTACAAACCCAGTTATCCAAAATATGACATTGAAAATGAGATATCACTGTGTTTAATTTTATCAATACATTAATAACACTGTTTGACAAATTCTCTACTAATACGAATTTTTAGCTCCAATTTTACCGATTTAAAATTCAGCACACTTCCAATTAACCCTTTTAAACGAAAACAAAAAATAGTGTGACTAGAACACTATCCCAATAAATATGTTTCAATAGAAAATACTCAATATAAAATAGTATTAACAGTGTGAAAAAATCCCAAGTGAACATACGTACTTTTGACTTTTGATTTAAACTGGACAACTACTTAGAAAGATTTGAAAGCTTGAAAGTACTACAAATAAAAGATAAAATACCTTACTATAGATTCCAATATTCATTTTGAACAGTAAATGGTCAAATTTTAAGAAATCGACCGAACAACACCAAGATATAGAAAAATCGCGCGATTTAAAAAACACATATATCTCCGAATCTCGAGCCAATCAACATTTTTAATACCAGATTCGAGTTTACTGGTAATAATAAAAGTCATATCTGGTCTCTGAACCATTTTTCGTGTCGAGCAGTGTTATTTTGAACAGTAAATACATTATTGAAATGTCCATTCTATAAACTTACACAATCACTCTAGCATTGTTGGCTACAAATAGTAATTTAATTATGCAAATTATTTACTCAAAATCTGTTATTCAAGTTACACATGTACAAAACAACTGTCAAGATAAGCTCATTGCTTAATTGAAGTACTGACTGTTTAATATGGAATATTGACTAATCGATACATATGTAGTGTCTACTGAGAACCGTTTGTATACTCAGCTGAAGGTACAGTTTATATTTATTTCATTTGCTATGTATCGAAGTTACTGACCAATCACACTGATTGAAGCTTTGTTGTATATATATATATCAAAGAACATTTAAAACTTTCATTGCCAAAAATATCCCAACGAAGATTTTTCCAGCTTAATTTTTCTCCAATATTGCATTTGTCAAACCAATTTCCTAACGAGGCCATGATTTGAATCACGACTTTTCAAAAAAGTTCCAACGATTGATCCGTCAGGTGTTAATAATTTGTGAAGAAAGGTACGAATGGCCAAAGTTACCGATAATTTCACATTTCATATTCTTTTGAGACATTTTGCCTTTCGTAATGTTTCTTTTATACGATCTCCACTTGGACAAGTTTGACCCACTTGCGATCAATTTTAATGCCTGTGGGATTTTCTTTCGGGATGCTGTTTTTTCCGTCGTCTCTCATCAATTATTATAAGCGAACGAAAAAATATGACGGCCGGTTGTTTGGGATTGTTGTGTCCCACGAAAAAGTATCAAACCGTCAACCTACTACTTTTTTCGCATTTAATATAAATCCATGTCGTGATATATTGTTGTGATGTAAAGCTAACCCCTAACATCCGGTCGAACGATTCCGTTTAAATTTATTATCATATTTTTATATTTTTTTAACTATCTGCATACCAGTGGCGTGCCGTCCATGGATGCTGTATATGCTGAGCATCCCTTAAAATTTACGTCAAAAATATTTTCATATCGTGTGTTTTCTGAATTTCTTAGTTTTATTTCTCTTTCGTTTATTTTTGATGACGTGATTATATTATATACGATCTTTTGTCTGATCCAAAATTGACATAAAAGAGCATCCCCGTTGAAAGGCCGTAGCCATGGGAACTTATAGGTCAAAATTTGGAACTTATAGGTCGTCTATGGACAAACTGGTATAATCGACAAATTCGATATACATATGTACTATGAATTTATGAGATAAATTTTCTACATATAATGTAGATAAGTGTACTTTTAACCTTTGAAGGACGGAGCGTCGAGATCGAACGAATGTCCCTAACCGGGGTTGAGTAAGAACCCAGTATTTTTAAATCAAAATACAGCTTTTCTCAATACAAATGGGTTCAATATATATCTTATTAATTACACTGTTCGACACGAAAAATGTTTCAGAGACGAGATATGACTTTTCTTATAGATCTATGCCCAGTGAGCACGAATCTGGTAATAAAAAGTGTTGATTGGCTTGAGATTCGGAGATATATGTGTTTTTTAAATCGCGTGATTTTTCTATATCTTGGTGTTGTTCGGTCGATTTCTCAAAATCTGTTAATTTTCTGTTCAAAATGAATATTGGAATCTAGAGTCGGGTATTTTATCTTTCATTTGTAGTACTTTTCAGCTTTCAAATCTCTCTAAGTAGTCGTCCAGTACAAATCAAAAGTCAAAATTACGTATTTTCACTTGGGATTTTTTCCCACTGTTATTACTATATTATATTGAGTATTTTCTATTTAAACATGTTTATTAAGATAGTGTTCTGGCCACACCATTTTTTGATTTCGTTTAAAAGGGTTAATTGGATGTGTGGTGAATTTTAAACCGGTAAATTTGTGACCAAAAGTATTAGTAGAGCACAAATTTGTGTTGTGTGCGCTGCATCATTGTACGCTGTAAAGTGCGTCATTGTATACAACGATATAGCGGTCACAAACTTTTTTCAATGTGTTTTTAAATAATTTTGTAATGAAATAATTAGAAGGATTTGAATTTAATAATATATTTATTAAATACGAATATGTATAGCGTAAAAATAAGTATCAGTACATTTTAAGCACCCGAATAAAAATAAAAATAGACATGGAAAATAAAAACAAAAATCAAAATGAAATTAAATATGAAGATAATGAACATTTCAAAGATAAATAAAAATAAAAAAATAAATCTAAAAAATATTTTTGTTTCGAAAGCATTATATTTTTTAAGTAGGTACAAAGTACTTAAAAAAAATTAAAATTTTTGTTTTTATGCCTATATATGTTTTGATATTTCAATATCAGAACATATATAACATAATATTTTATTTTCATATAGATATATTTTTTCACAACTATTTATCTATGAAATGTTCATATCCCGTCTCTGAAACATTTTAAAAGTCGTCATTTGTCAAACAGTGTTATTTTATACATCAACATAAAAAAAATTTTAGTCCTATAGCATGTTTTTGACTATTTTTGTATTAAAAAATAACGAAAAGTATCGACATGCAAACGCACATAGGTAAGGCTAACAGGCGACTGCATGACTTAATATCCACGCGCCAAAAGCGACGAAAACAATAGCTTACGAAAATAAAGCTGTCTCTTTCTCTCGCATTTATTTATCGATCAACAAGAACATGCTAGCGAACAGTCATAAACATGACTTATCGCTACCGCCTTTAAATCATACTTTGGAACGTAGAAATGTATAAATGCATTTTTTTTACGATGTACCCATTTTCTAAATCATACAAAATCTATAAAAATAAATTTCTTGTAGTTCATTCTAGGAATACAATAAATATAGGGTGTATAGCTTTGAAAACCACATACATAGTTATTACGAAAAACGTAAAAATTGGGGCACTTGCATACCCCACTTCGGGTGAGGGAGGGTTAATTTCAACGAATTTCTAAGAAAAAATTCATTGAAATAATGGCGACAAATGAGGATAGGTTGCCAATTTGTATGTAACCGTTTCAAAAGTCAAATAAGATAATTTGTCAAACTCTGATAGGAAACTATCTACCTGGAATCACATCAAGTAGCACCGGGCCAAGAATTGAACCCATGACTCTTTATTTGAAAGCATTTTACGCTAACCACTGAGCTATATTGCTGGTTGTTTTTCTTAGAGGTTATTGTCATTTTCCATCATTATTTAAGTGTTAATATTTCCAGATGCGAAACGGCGTAATGAAATGCTTGAAAATGGTTGAAAATTACTGCTTTAAAAGCCTGCCGAGTATTTAAATTTGCATTACAGCCGAAAAGAGTTCCTAAAAGGCCACAAATTCTTCAGTCGATCGTTCGACAAAGTGGGTCTCTCAATAAAGGTCGAATTAACATTCGAACGATTGACTTTGGGCAAATTTCCACACGGCCAATTGGCCTTTGGTGCAATTTTATCGGTCAATTGAAATCACACTGGCATTTATTATATACGAAAGAAATTTAATTAGCATCTGCAATAAATATATTATATGTAGTAAGCTTTTTAGAATGTGAGCTGGCTTCTGAAATATATTAAGTCTTTTCAGCCTCAAAGAAAGTCTCCGAGATCCTCGGATTTACAAATAACAAATACGTCGAGAGTTTCCCATTCCAAATGGGAAAAAACATTCCACATATTATTTCAGGAAAAGGCATTTCTTCGTTGAGAATTTATATTAGAGCGACTAAACTTTCGTATTGAAGCGGCAGCGAGAATAAAACAAAACACCTTCGAATAAAACTTCATTATTTTTATTTCAATTAATGAAGAAGTGAATACAAAAAGAAATCTTTTCACGAAGGTCTTTCTTTTATTCGCACTTTTCTTACCCGTATAAAGCCTGTGTAATTATCTACCTGTTTCTATAAAAAGAATAACGTAATGGGGGGGCCTTTTCAAAGTGAAAACCGAGCAATTCAGGCTATACGAAAAAATATACTCCCGTATATTATATAGATATTTAAGACGTCTAATTTGTAGAACAGATTAAAATTAAAATAATAATATTTTAGGAAATGTGATGGAAGTGTTTCCTTTTAAGTTGTAAATTTTATTAAATAAACATGTACACTCGCCTTTACAGATCGCTCCAAAGTGACGAGTGTACTAATACAGATACAATACAATAATGCAATTAATACAGCATTTTTATACAATGCGAATTCATACAAACATCATCCACAGTGACATCTATGGAGAAATTTTTGCAGCATTTTATGATAGAAATTTATTATAGATTTTAGATTTGCAAGAGAGACTGGAAAGGAAATGCCGATTTACAGGAATCGTTTCAATGAAAATCAGAAAAATTGGCAAAATCTGAAAGGAAACGATTGAATTGTAGTCACAGAACAAGGTCTGTCCAGCAGGGGGACTCTAGCGAGACTCAAACCCGTGACAACTCTGCTCGAAAGCATTAAAGACTAACCACTTGTCCACGCCGCTTATATTATTTTATTTCATTTTATTTTACATACATAGATATATACCAGGAAGATTTGATAGGAAGACCCCAATGCGCCTTCCTAGATAATTAATTACAAACAATGCAGCATTTCAAGCTGCAGAACACGAAGTTAACAATTAATTAATTAATCCATTGAAACATCTATGAATTTAGACTTGTGCATTATATTTTACAAATTGTACATACATTAAATACAGAAGATTTATGACAGCAGGTAGGTTGATTTTTTTTTTGCCAATTTTGAGGAACCGTTTCGAAATGATCAGATATAATTATTTTTATTTATTTATATATATTTTAGCTATCAAGCTAATTTAAAAATACATCTTAATTATTATACTTAACTCTAAAATTTATAATTAACTTATATGTACTGTCCCTCACAGAGATGATTTTTTGCCAATTTTGAGGAACAGTTTCAACAATGATCAGATAAAGTTGGCAAACTCTGATAAGAAACGAACGACTTGGAGTCAAAAATATCCAAGTCTAACCAGCAGTATTAAATATTACTCCGCGATCGAACCCAATAACCTCTTGGAGCTAAACATAAACGCAACCAATGAGTCATACTGCTGATATACGTTCATAAGCCAGCAGTATGGTGCAATGGTAGCCAAACAAACAAGGCCACTGGCAGTGGATGAGCCACCTTCACCTTCTCCAAATGTTTTAAATTATTAAATTCTTAAACAGCCAGCAATATTGGTAAAAAATAGCGTAAATGTTTAGCACGAAGTGATCAGTGGGTTCGATCCACTATACTGCTGGTTAGATTTGCGGGTATTTGTGACTCCAAATCGATCGTTTCATATCAGAGTTTGCCAATTTTATCTGATCATTGTTGAAACGGTTCCTCAAAATTGGCAACAAATCATCTTTCCTGTTGTCACAAATCTTCTGTATTTATTGTATGTACAATATGTAAAAATCATGTACAAATCTAAAAATCCATAGATGTTTCAATGGATTAATTTTTTAATTAATTAATTAATTGTTATTTCGTGTTCTTCAGCTTCTCGAAATACAGTGATTTATGTAATTATAGAATGCTGCATTGTTTGTAATTAATTGCTTAGGAAGGCACATTGGAGTCTTCCTGTCAAGCCTTCCTGGTATATGTATATCTATGTAAAGAATAAAATAAATTAAATTAAAATAAGCCAGCAGTATGGCTCAATGGTGGGGTATATATTTAGCACCATGTGATCAGTGGGTTCGATCCGCTATACGGCTGGTTAGATTTGCGGGTATTTGTGACTCCAAATCGATCGTTTCATATCAAAGTTTGCCAATTTTATATGATCATTGTTGAAACGGTTCCTCAAAATTGGCAAAAAATCATATTTCCTGTTGTCACAAATCTTCCGTATTTATTGTATGTACAATTCAAAAAAATTATGTATAAAATCTAAATCCGTAGATGTCTCAATGGATTAATTATTTAATTAATTGATTTTTATTTCGTGTTCTTCAGCTTCTCGAAATACAGTGATTTATGTAATTATAGAATGCTGCATTGTTTGTAATTAATTGTTTAGGAAGGCGCATTGGAGTCTTCCTGTCAAGCCTTCCTGGTATATATCTAAGTAAAAAATAAAATTAAAATAAGCCAGCAGTATGGCTCAATGGTGGCGTATATGTTTAGCACGAAGTGATCAGTGGGTTCAATCTGCTATACTGCTGGTTAGATTTGCGGGTATTTGTGACTCCAAATCGATCGTTTCATATCAGAGTTTGCCAATTTTATATGATCATTGATGAAACGGTTCCTCAAAATTGGCAAAAAATCATATCTCCTGTTGTCACAAATCTTCCGTATTTATTGTATGTACAATTTGTAAAAATTATGTATAAAATCTAAATCCGTAGATGTCTCAATGGATTAATTATTTAATTAATTGATTTTTATTTCGTGTTCTTCAGCTTCTCGAAATACAGTGATTTATGTAATTATAGAATGCTGCATTGTTTGTAATTAATTGTTTAGGAGGGCGCATTGGAGTCTTCCTGTCAAGCCTTCCTGGTATATATCTAAGTAAAAAATAAAATTAAAATAAGCCAGCAGTATGGCTCAATGGTGGCGTATATGTTTAGCACGAAGTGATCAGTGGGTTCGATCTGCTATACTGCTGGTTAGATGGGTATTTGTGACTCCAAATCGATCGTTTCATATCAGAGTTTGCCAATTTTATATGATCATTGTTGAAACGGTTCCTCAAAATTGGCAAAAAATCATATTTCCTGTTGTCACAAATCTTTCGTATTTATTGTATGTACAATTTGTAAAAATTATGTATAAAATCTAAATCCGTAGATGTCTCAATGGATTAATTATTTAGTTAATTAATTTTTATTTCGTGTTCTTCAGCTTCTCGAAATACAGTGATTTGTGTTATAATAAAATGCTGCATTGTTTGTAATTAATTGACCAGGAAGGCGCATTGGGGTCTTACTGTTAAGCCTTCCTGGTGTATATATATATATACATGTATATCTATATAAAAAATAAAATAAATAAAAATACGATATAATAAACACCTATGTATTTTATAAGAAAAAACGTGTTATGAATTGGTCGATCAATTCAGTCACAGAATCAACGCTTGCAAAAAGCTAAAACGTGTAATTTGAATACGTAGCCGATAAGTTTCGATCAATTCACAAGTTTCACACGTAGAATATGTACCTTAGTATATAATGTTAGTCGAAAACCCATATCAAACGTGCCGACACATTCCTCTTTGGAGAGCGTTCTCAGTTTCTCGATTCGCCAAAGTTTGAACGCTCAAACTAAAGGCAAGTCAATCACCACAATACGGATTTTATACGATAGACTTGGTGTTTGTCTGTCTGTGCGTCTGCAATGCGACGAACAAACGTTTTCACGGGGACCGATCGAATGCAATCGCTCTTCCACACTCTCTGAGTGGTCCATTTCGAAGCTCAAACACGTGTCTGTTACTACTTCTTGTGGGTAAAGTCCTCTACATACATATGTATGTACGTATTTTACCTATTCTTGAGGTGTTCGCTTTTGATCGTCTGCAGGTAGCTTCAGTGCGCTTGAACGGCCAAAGATTTACAGATCACAAGTAGTACATTTTATTGTATTTAATTTTTACTAGGGTTGTGCCCGTTGATTTCAATGGGTGGTTTTGAAACGAAATTGAAACACGAATAAAAATAAAGTTATGCGTAGTATTTTCCAGATGTCGATCATCAATTGAATTTGGTTACAATATTGATGGCTGTATTCTTGCCCGTCACACACATATCAAGGATTTGGGAATTACTTTTTCAAATATCTGGAATTTTAATTCTCATATCCAAGATGTGTGCAATAGGGCTACAAAAACTTTAGGCTTCGTCGTCAGAAACTCGCGCGCCTTTGATAGCACCAGAGTGATACGTTTACTGTATAATACAATGGTGAGCAGTTTGCTTGAATCTGGCTCCGCCATATGGAGTCCTAATCATTTAAGGTACACGCTAATGTAAGAGAGGGTGCAAAGAAAATTTCTGCGCTATCTCAACATGAGAGAGTTTGGGCGCTATCCCTACTTATTTCCCAGTAAGTTTGTCATGGGCTCCTTGGGCTTTGACTCCTTAGCTTCACGTAGAAACAATCATCTTGGTAAGCTTTTTCTAAAAATTCTAAGGGGTGAATGTCATCTTCCTGAAGTTCTGTGTAATCTTAAACTTAGGGTACCTGAGAAACTGAGAGAATCTCGCTCCAGAACTCTATTCCTGCCTATTGGGGCCAGAACTAATGTGCTTGATGACTCACCCCTTTCAAGAGCCATTCGATTATTTAACCTGCTTTCTGGGAGCCTTGATGTTTTTACTGCATCATACAGTTCTGTCAGGCAGCATATTTTAAATGACTTCTAGCTACATACATATTTACACATGTTATTTTCATTTTGTAAATTTATTATTTAGCATAATGTGTATGTATGTTGGTTTTATCTTTATTTATATATGTATGCTATTTTTTATTTTTATATATATGAGTAATTTATCATTATTTATGTGTTTATGTGTATATGCATGTATAATGTTTGTATGTTTATGGATGTATGTAATGTATGTGTATGTGTATATGTATATGTATGTGTGTATGTATGTATATGTGAATATATATATATATATATATATATATATATATATATATATATATATATATATATATATATATATATATATATATATATATATATATATATATATATATATATATATATATATATATATATATATATATATATGTGTAGGTGTGTATGTATGTATATGTATATATGTGTATTTTTATATTTATGAATGTATGTATGTGTATTTGTGTATACGTGTAAGAATTTGTGTATATATGGATGGTGTACATATATGTTTATATAATTGTCTTTGGCCAGGAAGGTGCATTGGGTTTACCTGTTAGGCCTTCCTGGTGTAAATTAAATAAAAAATAAAAATAAAAAATAAAATAAATATGTAGATACATATTAACCGACGGTCCGTTTTTATATACATTAATTTACATACATATATATATATATATATATATATATATATATATATATATATATATATATATATATATATATATATATATATATATATATATATATATATATATATATATATATATATATATATATATATATATATATATATATATATATATATATATATATATATATATACATATACCAGGAAGGCTTGATAGGAAGACCCCAATGCACCTTCCTGGACAATTAATTACAAACAATGCAGCATTTTATTATGATATAAATCACTGTACTTCGAGAAGCTGAATAACACGAAATAACAATCAATTAATTAATTAATTAAATAATTAATCAATTGCGACATCTATGGATTTAGATTTTTTACATAATTTTTACAAATTGTACATACAATAAATACAGAAGATTTGTGACAACAGGAAAGATGATTTTTTGCCAATTTTGAGGAACCGTTTCAACAATTATCAGATAACCTACGCTCACTGAGGTGGAAAATATCACATTCAGGCTCAGCAGCAACGATTTCATTGAGAAGTCAGATAGCTCTTTGAATATGAGCCAATCGATAAAGAACTGTACGGACAGGAGGTACAACCATCAAATGATAATGTCTACCACGGACATACATAATTATTAGGGACATAAAGTCCCAACTGTTCCAGCAGCGACGGAAATGACGTATTACCACGTGGGGTCTGAGGAACAAAGCGAATTAATGAGAAGTTTCTCCCGGAAACAAATAAAGAGGCCTTTTATTGTTGCATCCTTGGTCGATTATTCGACAAATTCAGAAGATTGAGTTTTTAAGACAAACAAGATGCTATTCAGAAAGTTAGACTACTATAGATATTTCTGTTGGTACAAAAATGACGAATTGACAAAAAGCGACTCAGCAATTCAAGACAAATTTCTATAATTCAAAAATTAAAAATGTTTTTTGTCCATATCTATGTAGTCCATCGTTTTAAAAGTCACAGCACGTCACTGGTTTTTACAATTTATTAGAACCTTTTGGCGTTGCCAAGTATAACACTCATTCATAATTTTACTATGCAGCATATTAATTATTTTTTTATTAAAAAAAAGTTGGTGTACTTTGTAGGTTAAGAAATAAGTAAAATAATAATATATAATTGTATTGTACAGCCTCATACTGTATATTGCGCTACAGTGCTCAATCTATTTAGTGGATTGTGTATTTATAAACTGCAGAAAGTGCAGAATAGAACAATGCGTGCAATTTTGAATGTGATGAAACGAAAAAAATGTTATAAGTATGTTAGATGAAATGAAATGGTTGGATATTAGAAATAGTCTTCAATTAAGCACTTTAAAATTTGTATATAAGCTAGATAAGAATCCATTACCTAAATATTTGAATAATCATATAGTTAGGAATAGAGATATACAAAATTATAAAACTAGAAATAAGAATAAATTAATTATAGGTAGAGTTAAGAAAGCAAAAACTGCAGGAGGTGTTTTCCACAGAGGTGTTCAAATATAAATACAATGCCCTTCCTGATAGCATTATAGGTGCTTTAGAGGTAACATTGGTGCTTTCTTGAGGATGACCTAATTATATATGTAAGTTTAATATAATGCTACGTTTGGAATTATATTATATTATTTAAGGGTTACTAATTATAGTTTTGTTAATTTTGTTAACTATGTTGTGTATATTATAGTTGTTAGTTTTAGTTTAAAAATTTTAATTGTGAAATAATAATAATAAATAAACATGAATGCAACATGCACTGTCGGTAAATAAAATTGCGAAATTAAAAACACGTGTTTCCTCGGTCTAAATTTATCGTTTGTGAGGTTAAAATGTGAAAATTTTACAGCGGATTTTAATTAAAGTGCGCTTTAATTAAATTTTTCGACACTAAAATGTGTTGATTTATTGCACCGTTTACTTAAACATGAATAAAATAAATTTCCATATCCAATTGAGACCGTTCATAGAGACCGCTCAAAGGACAAAAATAAGTAACAGACAGTGGTTATTGAACGAATAACGATATCGCGCGACATCCACTTTGTCGCGCGATATCGTTATTGCACCGTGGAAAAGTCGTTCCAGTTTCCGGAAAAGCGCACGGTTCAAAAGTGGCAAAACATGTATTTTCCCGCTGCTAACACCACTTCCGCTTTTCGGAATGTTCTCGGGCCATCGGCTATACATATATTATATGTACATAGTAAATACGCCACCAGGCCCACACGTGAAGAAGCTGGAATGTGTTGACAAAGAAAATAAAATCGTATCCGGAAAAACTGTGACGTCATCGCCTGAGTGTACGGAAAAATATTTTCTATATTGTCTACTCTTGTGTGGTGGCAATTCTCATAGTCCATTTGACTTACACCTCAACCCCCTCTCTATTTCCCTATGCTTGCGTAAAACAATCATACAATAATTACACATCCATCGTCTATCGTGTCCCGACAAAACAGCGCGGGATAAAATCGCTTGGACGAAACTGCGTAGCGACAAAATCGCGCAACGCATAAATAAACAAATATAAGCAAGAAGATAGATACAAAAACAAATAAAATGTATATGTACATATATACTAGCTGAACCCGGCATGCGTTGCAATGCCACAATAACGCATGCAATTCCCGTTCCCGTTTCCGTTTCTCAATGCGTTTCGATAAGTGAATGCTTCAGTTTCAAATTAATACTTAGTAATCAAATTAAATTATAGTAAAGTATAGGAACGCATACATGACAGGCAGAAAAACATTGATTTATATATATATGTAGGATTGTTATGAGTGGTATGTAATGTCAGGTTGGCATGAGTGGTACGTAATGTATTTGTACGTTGGCAATGCGTGCGCACAAGATGGTTACCAACGTAAACATTTCCTTAACTACACGCTGGAGCTTCATACTTTCGCGTCCATAAAATCGTAATTACGAATATAATTATTAAGAGGTTTTTTCCCTTTTTTTTCAAAGTAATCTTTCCGGACATGCATACAACAAATCCTGAAAGTTCCATCGTAATCTTTACCTCATTTTGACCAGGACATTGCAAACGCGTTAATCTTTAGAAATACGCAAACAATATCTTCTGAATACCCTCAATTATCATCTGAATGCATTTACCGTAATTTTTGACCTGACTTTTTTTGTATTACTATTTATTTCTATTACTCTACCCGGCTGACGGTGTCATATTTGCTTTGGTGATTATAGAAACCTCTCCGATAAGAGGAAATAAGGCGTTGGAATCGACAGAATGCAATACAAAATGAATACAAAAATTACATTCCAATAATGAGAAAACATATATTTGTATTTTTGAATCCAATAATGTCAAATAAACGATACGTTACTGTGTTATATACATTTTTTCATTTATCAAAGTTTCTCGAGAAATTAAAATCATCGAGAAATCAGAATCACTATGTCTATTCTTGTTTCAATAAAGTGTGAATAAATTCAAAAGTACAAATTTAAAATTAATAAACGATTCCTATTTTATCATAACTGTGTTCTATCCGATTTTTCTTATACATTAGACCTGTTTTTAATATTCATATTACTTGTTTTAATATTTATTTTCTTGTTTATATGTGTGTTGCGCGCTTTTGTAGCCGCACTATTTTGGTTTGCGCGATTTTGTCGCTGCACCGTTTCGTCTAAGTGATTTTGCCCCGCACGGTTTTGTGACAGCGTAATGTAGATTGATACTGTACAAGTCAGTAAAATTTTCTTACGATGATAAAATTTCATTTATTTATACTTCGCTTATACATATGTACATGTACAAAAGGTCTGTTGGTTTGTTCGTGACGTGCCTAGATACTAATAAATGTTGTATATATGTATATATATATATATATTTTTTTTTTTTTAATTTAATTTATATATAATAAATTTTGTATATATATATAAATGTATATATCATCATCATCATTTACAGCCACTCGCCATCCACTGCTGGATGAAGGCCTCTCCAACACGCTTCCACCCGTCTCTGTTTTGCGCAACACTCATCCATCTCACCCCGCACATTTCGTTCACCCATCTTCCTTGCGGTCTTCCTTTTACCCTTTTGCATTCTCTCGGGTACCATTCAAGCACTTCTTTTGTCCACCTTTGGTCCATCCTCCTAGCTACGTGACCTGCCCATTGCCATTTCAATGTCATCACTCTATCCACTATGTCCACTACTCTTGTCATACTTCTCACCCACGTGTTCCGCTTTCTGTCTTTCCTCGTTATGCCAATCATACAGCGCTCCATACTTCTTTGAGTGCATTGGATTTTATGTAGCATCTTGGTGTTCAGTGTCCAAGTTTCACATCCATACGTCATCACTGGCAAAACGCATTGATCAAAGATCTTTTTCTCCAGGCAGAGTGGCATTTTTGATTTAAAAACAGCATTCATCCGTCCAAATGCACTCCATCCTAATTTCATACGTCTCTTTATCTCTTCATCTTTACTACCAGACATGTCAATTATTTGACCTAAATATAAATAATTATCTACTGGTTTATCATCCAGTAGAAGTAGTAAAATGTATATATATACATATGTATATACTGAGTGAGAGACGCGGCACAATAATGGGCAGAGAGGCGCGAAGTGTGCGCGCAGTATGACGTATTTTGTTTTCATGAACTTTCGTGCAACGGGTCACTAGTAGGTATATATATGTATACATACATAAGTGTTCCAAAATTGAATAATTTATTTGATTAAAATACAAATCGTTTTCAAAAGTTTGATATGCTCAGATCAAAGCTTATATGTAATATAAATAGGCTCTTAGGATATATGTATATCAAAGTATATATGTATGTAATATAAATTGGTCCTATTATATTCAAATAATATGGCATGGAATATATGAATAGTATAATTTTGGGATGGGTAGATTTCGTGTTTGTGTAATTTCTGTCGTTGGGGAGTGCGGGTGGGAGGGTCGGCCGAAAGGTAGAAGATCGACGACGAGGGTCAGCTGTGAAGTGTACAGCCGCAGGGCAATCTTCCATAGACGGTAAACATTTACGTTTGGGCTTAGTTAAAGTTAAACAAGAGGAGCTAACGATCCGTGGACCACACTGTACAACGCGCCAAGCTCGCCATCGGCTTTCTCACTGTTGACTTGACCCGACCGAAGTACATTTTTTTCGGTTATTTGTTTTAATCATGTCTGATAACGATCGGTGTCGTTAGGACAGACCCGAGTATGTTCACGTAAACACATACACATGCTACTCATAATTTATGAAATTGCTCATCTCATAACAGAAAACTAATATAAAAAAATGATCTTCATATATGTAGGTATGTATGTACATATGTACATACGTATGTCTTTTGCCGGTCTCCGTGACGAGACAGTATGTTAAATTACAGAAAACGCAAATATCGGAAGGCAAAGATCGAAAATCGAAAGATCTTAAGTTGAAAGATCAAAAAAAAGGTGCATGGTAAACGGTACATACTCACTTAATTTGCGTGAGCAGGATACAACAGGAACAAGAGGAACAGGCTTTTCCTCCCGTATTAATGTGCGCCCGCAGAATCGATCTTTGCCTTCCGATATTTGTGTTTTCTGTAATTTAACATTCTGTCTCGTCACGTAGACCCATCTTTTGCATAATGTTTGTAGTTATATTAGTTTTCACTATCCGTTTTAATAAAGAAAAATAATAAAGAAAATTTCATACATACGAATATAATAACAATAATATAATATAATAATAATAATTAATAATTTTTATTATATTATTATTTTTATTATTTTATTATTTTGATTATATTTTTATTTTTGTGTTTTTCTCTAATTAACTCACTCAATTTACTATTTATTTTCTTAATTTGAATATATTTATTGTTATTAGTTTATTGTTGTTACAACTATAATCTTGGTTTTTATTTTTATTATTTTATTTTAATTATTAATATCTTACCACTATCACTGGTACTATTTTATTGATTCTGGATTATTTTTTATTACAAACCTCCTTTACGTTTCACATTAAGACGTCATTTTTTATATCTCTTATCTCTTATCCGATCGTTTTCATACTTTGCCATATTGCTCATTTTGGTCATCAATATACGTTAATGTATCGTCTGCCATTACGTTGGAGATAAAATATCGTATACAACGCGTTTCAAGTTTCCGATTTTTCGAGTTGCTTGACGTTTATTCATCGAGCAAGCTATTGTCACTTGTCTTCTAACCTGTTCGCCGTGATCTGGCCATATCAGATTTTAATTTTTTAAACGCCTATAATTCACTCTATATTTTATAAAATTTGCTCTATAGGTTCTCATTATCTCTCTTATGTATTCAGGTCACTCATATTTGATCGTGATACTAGCGAACTTAAGAAGATGTTGGTAGTACTTAAGATTCTTTGGACTTATTCGGCTTGGCCGTATAGGTTAATTTAGTTTGACATTTCCATGCGGACTGTTGTGTTTGTGATTTTCGCCATTAAATCTGAATCTGACCATTCCGCAAGGATTTCAAACTATTTTTAAACCGCCTTGTTGTTTAGGATACAGACTCCATTTTTAGTTCCGGATATCGATCCCTGTTTCATTTCCAATTCCCGATTTCTGTTTTATGTAGTTACGATTCCGATTAAGTATTACAATACGTATTGTAACTTTATTTTTAATCATGTATCAATTCCTTTCCGAAACCATCCGTTGAAATCAACGGGCACAACACTAATATAATACAATAATATATAATATAAGATCATTTATAATATATAATATAAGAAAAAGTTTATTTTTGAAAATAAAATTTAAAATTATGCACTCAAAGTTTGATATGGTGGAAAGAGTAGAGGTTGAATAGTCAAATAAGTGCTGTAATGGTACCCGAGAGAATGTATAATGTCAAAATGAAGATGGGTGGATGAAATAGAAACTTGTGAGGTGAGATGGATGAGAGTTGCGTAAAACAGAGACGAATGGAAGCGTGTTGGAAAGGCTTTCATCCAAGAGTGGTTCGTGAATACCTGTAAAATGATGATGATTTTGTGCATATGTATTGAAATCACAATACGTATAAATTATTAACATATCCAAAACAAAATCACATTTTTTTTTCATTCATTTCGAAATACGCATGAAGACATAAAAAGTTTCCTTTGGGTGTGTAAAGCCTTAATATTAATTTAAACTTCCCATATACTGTTTGGGTATTGGCCCAGTAGAAATCTGAGTCATACATGTCCACATTGAAGCTATTTTTTCCCTGAAATAAAAATAAATGTTAGTATAATATTTTGGTGCGTTCGAAATTTAGCCAAAATATTATATTAAACCTTTGTGGTGCGACACAAATTTTTTTTGTCGTTAACTATAGCCATTAAATCCAATTCTTTTTTCATGAAGGTTATTTCACACAAGTTGTTGCTTTTGATGTTCATCAAAGTTACGTACGTTGAATTATTATATATCAACATCTTATGCGCCGCCTTAAACGTAATAGGATGTTTATGATCATATAAATATAAAATTTGTAAAAATTAATCGAGATGTCATACCATTAATGGACCATCTGCTTCCAAAACCGTCATGTTCATGTGAACTATGAAGCTGTTCTCAGTCTTGGTAAAGTTACAAGATGTAGAAGTGAGATCTTTTTTTTTAATACCATGACACGGAATTAAGTTAGTAATATTTATTTTATACGGACCCTGAAATGATGATATTCAATCGGTTAGTAAATTGAAACGATTTTGGTCAGTTATTTTTATAAATGGTCGTCAAATCAAATAAAAGATCGGTAGTCTGTTCAGCAGATAAACTTAAGAAGTTACTTGCACACATGCGAATCGATCAGTATTTTGTGAGCTAAGCAAGTCACTTTAATTTGACAGTTGGTACGTATGTATGTACATATATTTTGATATATGAAGTTTTATTGTGCTTGTAAATTAACTGGCTGAATTCGTTCAAAGTGATAACTGACCAAAAATTTATTTGCCTATGTTTGGATTTTGACACATGTAATTTGCTTCTCAGTACCGTAATAAAATAAAAGTATTTTATAGTATAGTATTTTACATATATTAGATGCTTACATATTTTAAAGATTTAGATGAAATATTTGCAATAGTTACGGCTATCAGCATCTATATATAATACTGGTTCAAGTCCCTGATTATATAGTGGCTGTTCGTGGTGCCATTTTCATTTCAATCGAGGTTATATAATAGCATTATGATTACCAATTCAATATTTTAACACTAATGAAAATGTACGTCGGTGATTAAATTTTTAACAATATGAGGTAAATTATTTAAAAAATATATCATATTTTAATAATTACACTCAATTTGATTAAAGCTGTATTTTTTCATTTGATTTGTTATTTTCATATGTGATTTAAGTATTTATTCAAAATTAGATCAAGGCGCGCCGCGCTATCTGTAGCCGTCGATAACACTGTTCGCCACGAAAAATGGTTCAGAGATGAGATATGACTATTAAGCCCTTAAAAAAAAAAATAGTGTGGCCAGAACATTATCCCAATAAATATGTTTTAATAGAAAATACTCAATATAAAATAGTATAAACATTGGGAAAAAATCTCAAGTGAAAATACGTACTTTTGACTTTTGATTTGAACTGGACGACTACTTAGGGTGATTTGAAAGCCTAAAGGTACTACAAATGAAAGATAAAATATCCGACTATAGATTCCAGTATTCATTTTGAACAGGAAATTGACAGATTTTGAGACATCGACCGAACAACACCAAGATATAGAAAAATCGCGCGATTTAAAAAACACATATCTCCGAATCTCGAGCCAATCAACATTTTTTATTACCAGATTCGTGTTCACTGGGCATAGATCTATAAGAATAGTCATATCTCGTCTCTGAACCAAAAAAAAGTCGTCATTTGTCAAACAGTGTAATCTATAATAACCGTTTATTTTATTTATCGATCTTTAATATACTAATAATTTAATATACTAATATTCTATACATTTAATTAATCATATGTGATGTTAAAATATTATAAAAATAAATAAAAATATCTATTGTAGAATCAATAGAAATTCTGTCTATAATAATATAATAATGATTATTACCAACATTTCATAATAATATTCAAAATTCAATTGATCAAGATTTTACTAATGTATTATATAATGCCCCGATGAAATTTTCATTGGGTCCAGCTGTAGTGCAATTGATTACTGTTTTGTCATCACTGTTGTCATTACTCGTCTTTTCATTGAAAAATGTTTAGATTTTATCAATTTAATCTACATATATGTGTATTATCTGGATATGTAAATTAAATTAAAAAAAAATATAAATGAATCAAATCAAGGTATGTGTCAACTAGATTCCAATTGTATTGAAGTAAATCCGTTAATAAATTGAAATTTTATAATTTTCTTATAAAATCATGATTTTGAATTATGAACATACATTATCAATAAAATCGTCGGATTGTACGAATTCTAATTTGTTGTGGCCAAAATCGACTGTTTCCTCCGTCTTATACGTTTTTATTTTAATTTTTACTCTAATTTTTTTTATTAAATTGATTTGTTTATTTACATATGAATTATGAATGTTATAACTTTTTACGTATTTCATTACCAATCTCTAATATATAATTTGGAAAGAGACTTTGTAAGGTTCAGGTGGTCAAGTAAAAACCTGTATATATATATTGTTTTCCATCAATATTACCTCTTGGAAAATAGTTCCACGCGCATTTAGCGCCATCTACTGAAAATTAATTTAATTAATAAACTAATTTTTCTATTGGTGTTTTAAATTGTTTACATATAAGTAGGTAGGTAGTTCTTATTTATAATATGTACAACCGATGAAATTATTATCGGATCTATCACTAGTAATTCAATAAATTAGTTTACATATCAATTTTTACAATCCTTCTTTACGATTCACTTACGATTACAATTCAGGAAAAAATTTGCCTCTTATCCGATCGTTTTCATACTTTGCCATATTGCTCATTTTGGTCATCAATATAAGTAAATGGATCCTCCGCCATTACGATAGCGATAAAATATCGTTTAAGACGCGTTCAAAGTTTGCAAATTTGAAATCTGGGTGACGTCTATGTAGTCTTTAGTTTTATACATAGATGGCGGTAGTAAAATAAAATTATTGGTATTTTTATTCAAAATAATAATTTATTTATCTTAATATTATATACAGTGGCGGCTCGTCCATACGCACTGCGGTACTGCAGCACCCCCAAGGAAATTGAGAAAAATTTAATATTATTATATACATAAATGTATGTATGTATATTATATGAAAATATCAATATTATTTAAGCGTGTATTAAGCTCGCCCGCACACCGATACATCCAATAATGATCATACATCGCGGTACTTATATCATAAAGTGAGGCATCATTTATGATTTTGTGCAGTACGGTTTTCGATGGAATATGCCGAGTGGGCGAAGGAGGAGCGCGGGGACAGCTAGAAGCTTGGTCTGTACTGCACTCCCAACAGTACAAATTTCTTTTTGCGTTCGTGTGCGCGCCACGCTTCTCACTTTTCCTCATTTCTTCTGCACCTTTTGTGTTTCCTTCTACACCTATTACACTTTGCACGTTTCTACACTCCCTTCTACACGTCACTATTTAAGATGGTATCAAAATCAAGAAAAGCTGCAATCTAGTAATATCGATGCATTTTCAATTAAAGAAAACTTAAAAAGTTAAAAACTACCTCTGAGCCAGAACGGTTTTTCATCAATAAATAGAATAAAGATATACATATATAAGAAACACAATGGTTCAAGAAAGATTGACTGTAAAAATGATTATGAACAGTGATAATTGAAAAAAATGATTATGAACATTGACAATTTTAACGAAAAGGTGATAGACCTTTTTTCATGGAAAAAAGAAAGAAGAATAAATTTTTTAATGAAATAAAATACATATAATGTTTAATTTTGATAATTTTGTTGTTAATAGTAAAATATAATCCAAATAAACATTTTTTTTATTTTTAATCAACCGCAGCACCCCCAGATATTTTATCCACGAGCCGCCACTGATTATATACAAAAGTAAAAAAGAGGTTTGTTTTTAAAAAACTTTTTTTAGTGATTTTTTATTTCCTTTATTTTTTTTTATATTTTGATAATCGCTTTAATCTCACCGGTGTGTATAGTTTCTTCAGAGTGAAACTGATATATCTAACTGAAATCTGAAGTCTACCCTAGAAAATGTTGTGGTCATTCATAGTATTGATTAACTGTTCAAAACTTTATTACTATGTATAGATTTATAATTTTTAGCTCAATATGAACTTCATTATATACTTAAACGATCGTTAGCTATCTAAATTATAAATCAACATTTTATAAATTAACATCAATTTTCAATTATTTTATTCCGAGCCAATGATTCTACGTTTCAATCTCAGTTGAAAATTTTCCAAATATAGATAATACGAAATTTGATCCGTACAATCGTGCAAATTTGCTCAATTCGAAATGTACAATTTACTCATCTTTTTATTATTTTTAATTAATTAATAAATATTATAATAGCTTCTGTTTGTTTGCTACATAAATATAGTAACCAGATATAGAGCACATGTCACAATTTTCGACCGAAAACTGGTTTGCAAAGGAATCGGAGCCCTGGATCGAAGATCTGTCATACAAAAACGCCTATTATATTTGTCCGATTTCAATACTTCCAGTATAAATTTAAAATATTTAGTAACATCATACTCATATATACTCTTTGTTGTTCCATAAGAGCTTTATTCCAAAAATATACCATTGTTCTTTCGGTGAAATCGTGCCTGCTCTGGACAAGGTTGTCATACATCGGTTTAATGGTCAGGCTTTTGCGGTTTATGGTGGCAACATTGTATGTAATTAAATTGTGTCGCTCACTAAACGGTAAATTTTCATTATTATAGAACGAAAATAATTCATTTTGTTTCGAAATTCTGCGAGCCTCTTTACGTTAAGTGTGGTCGAGTGTGATAAATGGCAATGAACTCCATGTAGTATTATATAAAAATATCCGAAAAGGTCAATTTCTATTTAAAAATTAAATTATATATGGAAATGCTTAAATAATTGCAGCATGGTAAGCTAATTTAAATGGAATAATGAGTTTAAATATTCGGGCCAGTAACTAATCCATAGTCACCTATCTATACCTATTATAATTTTAAAATAATTTCCCATGAAATTGTCATTACGAGTTTCCTCTGATCTATGGTATTAAACTTGTTCACATATACATTTATAGATTATAAATTTTGAAACCATTTTCAAATAATGGTAACATAGTCGGTAGGATGGTTTATACCTCCTTTACGTTTCACTTACGATTACAATTCAGGAAAAAGTTTGCCTCTTATCCGATCGTTTTCATACTTTGCCATATTGCTCATTTTGGTCATCAATATAAGTTAATGGATCCTCCGCCATTACGATAGAGATAAAATATTGTTTAAGAAGCTTTTCAAGTCCGAACATTTTTAATCTCGATGACAGTTGGTTGTCATTAATTTTATACATAGATGGCGGTAGTAAAAAAAAATTTATTCAAAATAATTTATTTATTTATTTATTTAATAGTTTTGGACCATTGTGGCATTACAGGAAGAACCTAATGCGCCACAATGGCCTACATTTGAAAAATATATAAAAACATGATATAAAAACAAGTAAACTGTAAATAAAGAAAAAAAGCAAAAGCAGAAAACATGGTAAAATAAAATAATAAAAAAAAAGTAACAAACTAATAATTTTATATACAAATTATAGAAGAGGTATGTTTTTAAAAAACTTTTTTTTATTGTTTTTAATTATCAATTTGATGTGGAACCGTTTCAACAGTGAAATCAGATAAATTGTCAAACCCAGATAAGGAACGATCGAATTGGGGTTACAAATATCATAGTCTGGCCAGCAGCACTACAGATAATACTCGGAATAAATTATTTTCAATCGTGGTCAACCCACGGGATCGAACCCAGCTACCTCTCGGTGGTTAGCATTAATGCAACCAACAATTCTGCTGGTATAGCATAGCTATTGAAAGTATCATTTGGTCAGTATTTTAATTGCACATGTACATTACACGCTTGCCGATCCAACCCGTTCACCCGTTCGAAATGTTGAATGAATGTGTGTGTCTTCGTGGATGTGTGTATGTGTGTACGCTCCCGCGCAGCGCATCTGACGCTGACGTCACCCGTTCCAATTCAGTTTCTCAATATCACGAGCACATGTCAGACGCTCCACACCCCCCCCCCCCCCCGACTTCTCCGTTACGATCGGTCGAAACACCACATACCTATAGTGGATGTTTAAAATGCACCCATTGATCAGAATGTATCGTCGTTGCTCTAATTGGTCAAACGTTTCAGTCCCCGTGGACCACTTCACGCTGATTGGTTGTGCGCCTCGTTCACGTGTATTTATTTTATTAAATGTTTATAGACACAACATATACTCCTAGCATTCTAAAATTTGTTATTTTGAAATCTCCACACTAGTCGAAGCGTCCGCCATACACCCACAAACATACATACATCGCGTCCGTTTTTATATGTATTATCAGTTTATTTTGAACGCTGGTTAGTAATTTTATATACAAACATATGAATTTCTATTTACTATACCGAATAATAGTTAATTAATTTACATATTAAAAGCATTCTTGACCAAACTTATAATTTAACCGACCAAATTCATATGTAGATTTTTTTATTATTTTAAGTGAGAGATCAATTTTAATTAATAACTGACCACAAATATATATGTATATAATAATTGATGATCGCTTAAATCTTGTTGTAGTATATATTTTGATAAAAACGTATAAGGGGTATGTAAAAAGACAAGCGTTTGATATGATAATTTATTGAAAAACCTTTAAATGGAAAAATCAAACAAAATTACTGACCAATACAAGGCATTGATATATAATATTTTTAATTTTTACACTTTTGTTATTTTTTTTTCTCTCTGAATGATGTTTTATTTTCCTTTTGTTACTTTTTTTTATTATTTTATTTTACCATGTTTTCTGCTTTTGCTTTTTTCCTTTATTTACAGTTTACTTGTTTTTATATCATGTTTTTATATCTTTTTCAAATGTAGTCCATTGTGGCGCATTAGGTTCTTCCTGTAATGCCACAATGGTCCAAAACTATTAAATAAATAAATAAATAAATAATAGTAATTGGTAATAATATGTAAATTAATTTGACCGATTTATACACGGCATCAATTTTACCTCACGTTTTAATGATTTTATGTTTTTTTGTAGATAATTCGAATGAAATTTCAATCCAAACCGTTACAATTATTTATTAAATAATACTCTTCTTCTATGTTTGTACTATGTATTTTTCAAATTATTTTTAAAATATAAATCACATATATTTAAAAGCAAATTAAAATTATAAGATGAAATTTCACCAATATTTTATTGAATTCGAAGCTCATGTGCACAATTATGTACATATGTACTTACATAGATATGTACATATAAACGATACATACATTCAATTTGCATATTCGCACATCCCAAAACGGGTCAAACGTTCGAAATTTCAAATATTGATCCGATAATAAACCACGTCGCGCTCCTCCAGACACGCCTACCCTCATATGAAAAACTCTGGAAGCTCTGGAGAGACGTTGCGTGAAAAATTCGGGATCGTTTTCGGCTGACCTACGATTTTTCACCCCGCGGCTGGAAAATTCTCGTCCGGGCATCATCCCCGTACGTGAGTTAATTTTAGCGTTACGTTTTTACGATCGCATCTCCGATTCCCCTTAATTTTTTTTATCATTTATATTATTCCCCGGGGACACACTGTCTACAACTACATTTGCGTGTCCGAATGCGTTTCGAAAGCACGCACAGAACTCAAACGGGGTGGAAAAGCGACCACTCCAGGGCGGCACGTGCACCTACTGGGCACGTGCATTGTGAAAGCGCACGTATTGAACCAGGCCAAATTTTTTATCTACATACATACATACATACAGTATAATCCACATGGTTGAAATAAGCGGTTACCTGGGGCAGATACTTATGTAATTATGGACAGATACCTGGGGCATAATTAAGCTAATTATCTTTTCTGGACATTATGAGACTAGTCTACTCTTCACAAGGTCGGGTATAGCGCAAGGATCTACTTTAGGACTCAATTCTAAATATTGATATTTTTATATTTAATTAGTGTTGTGCTCGTTGATTTCGACGGGTGGTTTCGGAAAGGAATTGATACACGAATTAAAATAAAGTTATATGCTATATATATAGATATAATGTAAGGTAATTTATAGGCACGCGCGCGCACGTATTAATAGAAAAAAATGAGTGCGCGATTTACACCCTCACCCATCCAACCCGTTCACTCGTGTTAAATGACGAATGAACTTGTGTGCTTCTTTGTGGATGTGAGTATGTGTGTACGCTCCCACGCTGTGCATCTGACGCTGACGTCACTCATCGCTTGGCGCTCAATATCAGGAGCACATGTCAGACGCTGCACACGTCCCCCCCACTTCTCCACTCCGTCTTCTCGACACGATCGGTCTTCACGCCACATCCCTATATCGGATGCTTAAAATGCACCCATTGCAATAGTCAGAATGTATCGTCGTTGCTCTAATTCAATGGTTCTTAACCGGGGGGTGCGATAAGAAGAAGAAGAATCAATTAACTTCGAAAATGCTCCCATAACCGGTATGTGTGAACGTGTATGTACATATGTTTAATTATTGAATTTTGTTTTGTGATCTTCTTATATTCCTCAAATACATAGATAAAGTCATGGGTTGGTGACATCCGAACTTTTTTATATGTAATGTAGCATATGCTAAAAGGAGCCGCCGTTATAATTGGTTTTCAAGGATTATCTCCAGGCTTTAGTGCTGTCGGCTAACAATGCAAACCCCCGATCAGACTTAGTGGTCGGTAACGGCACCCACCCACTTCCTGCTACAGTTATTAGAACTGACAGCACGAGACCGTGGGACTGCATATCTAGTACGTGACAATAACAATAGGTAAATAAACGCGTCGAGGAAGATGAATTGAGCGACCTGCCTTTTATAAGCAGGTACTTAAGGGATTTTGGACGGAACACTGGCAGTGCGTGGATTTCCTTAATCACTCAATAAATGCTGTGAAGCGACTTTGGCCTTTTATTTGGCCCACATATCCACAAACATACCTATGCATACATATAATACGTCCGTTTTTATATATGTATATATTATATTATTTTTTTATATATTTTTATAAATCGACAATGGTTTGAATTTCTACGTATTTTATATAGCTTTCGAATACTCAATGCAATTCATACAGGTTATAAATCAAAAGTAATGATGTAATATGTGTACACCTGAAGCGAGAGCACTTTTGATCCACATTCACTGCGCAATATGCATCCAATTTTATACATACATACATACAAATGAATGATCACTTGTATGTATAAAATTGATGATGATGAATGAGCACAATCAAGCCATGCTCATTCTATCTAGAAAAATCCTGTAAAATCACGCTCAGTTTAAATGAGATCGATAAATACGAAATCTGTAACTTAAAGTTTCTAGTACTTTGAAGCTGCTGCCATGTTGCGGATGATAATAAATTAAGATCGAATGACTTCTTGGAAAGTTTGAAGATTTTATCAACCTCAACTGTCGAGGCGGTTTCTTGTCGGTTACACGACAATTGGTGCAAGTCCAAAATGTTCAACGACAAAATGTACCCGAAAATTAGTGCACTGACAAAATGTACCCGCGACAAAATGTACCCGCGACAAAATGTACCCGCGACAAAATGTTTAAGCGACAAAATGTTCAAAAATGTTCAAAATGTTCAACCGTATCCAATATTTACGTATTTAAATTGAAAAAAAAAACTTTCCGAGCGTATGAACTCCAGATTACATTGCATTAGTTTATATGGCAGGGCTTCTCAACCGTCTCCAAAATTTACTTTATTTCAAATGAATAATTTACTTTTTATCGTACACATCGCGGGCGTTATTAAATTAGTATAAATGACAGGGGTTCTCAACCGTATCCAATATTTACGTATTTAAATTGAAAAAAAAAACTTTCCGAGCGTATGAACTCCAGATTACATTGCATTAGTTTATATGGCAGGGCTTCTCAACCGTCTCCAAAATTTACTTTATTTCAAATGAATAATTTACTTTTTATCGTACACATCGCGGGCGTTATTAAATTAGTATAAATGACAGGGGTTCTCAACCGTATCCAATTTTTTCTTATTTAAATTGAAAAAAAAAAGTTTTTATGCGTATTGCAGATGTCAATGAATTAGTTTAAATGTCAGGGGTTCTAAACCGTATCCAATGTTTACTTATTTAAATTGAAAAAATTACTTTTAAAGCGTATGTCATTGAATTAGTTTAACACCCTCACAGAGGTGCGAAGACCTCTGTGAGGGACAGTACATATAAGATAATTATAAATTTTAGTGTTATTTAGAGTTAAGTAATTAAGATGTATTTTTAAAATTAGCTTTATAGCTAAGATAATATATAAATAAATAAACGTTGAACGCCACGTTTTATTTTGATAAAACAGTTCCCAGCCAGCGGTCACGTGTACTTCGAGTTTTAACATTGAATGTGACCTTTACGGCGTCTCTAAATCAAATTCACATAATTTTTTCCAAAATTTTGTTTAAAATGCAATTATTTTATTTCTTCTGCAAATAAGTCTTCTAGTGTACATTCGCAAGCTATATGTATAATGAAAGTTTTTTTTAAACTTAATATTTCATTATACAATTATAAGGCAAGAATATCAAATATTAGTTTAGATAAATTTAATGTATTATTTTACAGTCAAGTCTCGAATTACGACTATTCGGATTAACGATGGAGAGATTTTACTTAGTGTTTAGCAAAAAACAAATGTATGAATCGGACATTGTATTGTAGAAAAAAGGAGGTATGTAAAAAAGGCAGACATTAGAAATTTACAGCTAAAATTATTTTTACATACCTCCTTTATGTTTCACATTAATATTGCATCATTTACAACTAACTATTATGCGTAAGGGTTGCATACAAAATTTAATTTTGACATGTAAAAGACAATTAAAATGTAAATGTAAAAAAAATCACGCGCGTTGAATGGAGATGGCAAAACAATAATATATTTTGAAATTAGTTCTATGATTGACAGATGAATTGTCTACACAAATGGACGAAAATATGTAAAAAGACAAATGGGTTATAAAATTTTACTACCCTCATGTTAGAGGCTATTGAATGCATTTTTTTCTTTGCGTAAAACCCTAGGACAATAGGCAAATGGTGGGTTCGAAATCTCTTCAATGTCCTCTTCAACGTCGGTTTGTAGCAATGGAATAATAATTTTTAGCTATTCACAGTTGATAAGCTCGATCACATTTATTATAGAAAAATATACATATATGTATGTAATTAATTTATAATTACTCTGGTATTATAAAGTTCTAATAAGGTTATCAAGTTAACAATATGTATCTGTCAACCGGAAGTGGCAGCTTACTTTTGTACGATTTTTCTTCCACTATTTTTTTCGACCCCTTAAACATGTGTTTTCGTCACAAAAAATTCAAGTATAATTCTTGTAGCAATGTGATGAAAAGAAAAAAAAATTATTAAATTTTATAAACCGGAAGTGGGTTTTTTTCTCTTAGAAAGGTTGAAAATGTTGTGCCTACTACTCTGTCCACACCCCTGAACGTACTAACTTAGAGCTGGTAGGGTTTTGGTCAGAATTTGTAAACCGGAAGTGGTATTTTTTTTTAAAACAATATTTCATTATTTTATTTTGACCCTTAAAATTATTTTTATTTTCTTGATATTTAATGAGTATAATACTGATAGTGATTTTTAGTAATAAAAAAAATTTGAACAAAATCTGACAACCGGAAGTAGAACTTTTTTTGTTTTGTGCAAGTTTCCATACATTTGCGCTCAATTTGTATCGCTATCATAGTCATCAGTTCAATATCGAATTTTGTTTTGTTACCTTCTTATATTCCTCAAATACATAGATAAAGTCATGGGTTGGTCACACCCGAATTTTTTTTAGTAAAAAAAAAACCGAGGGGGGGGGTCGTAAAAATTAAACACCGACCTGGTTCTTTTTAATTTAGCACTAACAGCACCCTGAGCTTCAATGAATATACATAGAAAAAACCTTATCTTGCAATATGCAAACCGTACTTGACCAGTTTACGAAAAATTATTTTATAGGCTTTAAAATTATGGCAAATAAGCTAGAACCACAATATTTATCAAGAAGACTATCTTTCAAGCAATGTATTATAATTTTCAACCATAATTAATTTTGTTTTTAAGGTCATTCCGTAGTCCGGTTTTGTGTTACATTGGCATTTTAGGATGGACTGTACATATGTTAATAGATAATTAATATATCAATAATTTATATGAATATTAAAACATGGAAATGTCTAGTGTCTTCTTTTTATTATATACTGATAATGATGAATTTTTAAATAATTACATTTGTTATTTATTACGTATTCACTCCTTTGTAAATCAAATTCAACTTTTTGCTAATCAAATTCACACGTTGAGAAAAAAAATGCATGGTTAAAATAAAATGATTGTAAATCGAATTTTATTTTTCAGCTCAAAAGAACCTATTGTCTTCGAAGTATTGAAGCGCATATGCTTCGACCAAATCTTTTTCTAGGAATCTTAACATTTTTTATGTAGTTAGGGTTGGTAAAATAATTTTCCCAATGTAATTAACCTCAAAATACATGAGGAAATCATCGACCTTCTGTTGGATTTCTCGTTCTTGTGCCAATAGCCATGGGTTGAGAATTTGGAGGAGTTCCTCCCAGCTTTCGACTACATTTTCTGGAGGAACAAATGCTAATGCCAATACCATTTTAAATTTAATTGCATTTTCCTGATTATCGTAAAATTCAGATAATCCCAATTCCTGGATTTTTCTGTAGGTACTTTGGGACAGATGGAAAAAGCAACCGTTACTTGCGCATTTGGCCATATGTCAGACGTGAACCTCGTGTAGCTTCCATAGACATATGGAATGTTCGAGACCGAATATTACATAATTATGGAAAAACGGACAACGAAGTGGAAGGCTTCCATATGAAAGTTGGCTATACAATTAGAGCCCAATTTCCAAACCTGTGGAAGTTCTTGAAAGCCCTTCAAGGTCTCCAAGCCAAAACCGAGAAGTTAGTACAAGAACTAAACTCCGGAGTTATTATCGAAACTGTGTTTACCGAAACACTCTGTTCTGGCAATTTTTCGCATGGACACCTTCTTCGCTTTCAAATACGCAGCAATTAAAGTTTTTTTTCGGCGGAAATATCCCTGCAGCGACCAATTTCTGAAGAATCGATATTGTTAATTTAAAAATTCAAAATTAAATATTAAATCCATCAATTTTATAAAATAAAAACTATTAAACCCATAATTACCCTTAGAACAATCATACAGCAAAAGGTCTCAGCTGAGCATGATCTTTTCAATGTTTGAAAGCATTTGACGCACAATGAACAAAGGCGAACCCTTAGCAGGTATATTACGGGTTTTTTGTACCTTAGTCTGTTTTATTTTGCATACATACAAGATAACTGTATTTTGTACATAGTTAAAGAGAATTACGTTTTTTTACCAATATACAGAAGAAATAACTAAGATAAATTTACAAATAACGAAGTGATGATTAGAACAAACACGTATGTCGCAAAATTCACAAGCGTTCCGTTTTATGCTGCTGGTGGTATATATATATATATATATATATATATATATATATATATATATATATATATATATATATATATATATATATATATATATATATATATATACATATAATTCAATGACATCTCCAATACGATTAAAAAGTTTTTTTTTTCAATTTAAATACGTAAATATTGGATACGGTTGAGAACCCCTGTCATTTATACTAATTTAATAACGCCCGCGATGTGTACGATAAAAAGTAAATTATTCATTTGAAATAAAGTAAATTTTGGAGACGGTTGAGAAGCCCTGCCATATAAACTAATGCAATGTAATCTGCAGTTCATACGCTCGGAAACTTTTTCAATTTAAATACGTAAATATTGGATACGGTTGGGAACCCCTGTCATTTATACTAATTCAATGACATCTTAAAATGATATTCAATGAGTCACAATGACATTCGCTTAAAATGTAATTGTTCAATTTAAATAAGTATATGTTGGTACGGTTGAGAACACCTTTAATTTATAATAATTTAATAACATCCGCGATCTATACGATAAAAAGTACCATATACATCGATAAATATAATACAATAAAAAGTTACTTTTGCCATTAAAATAGGATAATTTAGGATTTTTGAACATTTTGAACATTTTTGAACATTTTGTCGCGGGTACATTTTGTCGCGGGTACATTTTGTCGCGGGTACATTTTTTCGCGGGTACATTTTGTCAGTGCACTAATTTTCGGGTACATTTTGTCGTTGAACATTTTGGCCTTGCACCAATTGTCGCGTCCCCTTTCTTGTCAAGGTTTTGAACAATGTCAATTAGGTAAGATTCAGTGTTATAAACATTTTAATGTGATTATTGCAGTGTTTAAACTGTAAAATCCGCAATGGTACCATTTGTAAAATAAAAATAAAATAAATATAAAATTGTAGACATAGTGGTGAATCATATTCATTAAAATAAATTAAAATTATTTTACGTACTGTACACCAGTGGTTAAATTTAAATTAAAATGGAAATAAAAGTGAAAGTACAAGTCACGTCTGTACAAAATGACCGCTAAGCGTTAAAAGTTTAAGCGATCAACTCTCGATGTTTTCTTACGGAAGAAACTTATCAAATAAATCAAAACACCACGATTTTGAGCGCAATATAAAATGGTTCCCATGTACATTTATTTTAAATTCTCCGCGGATAATGCTTTTAATTTAAATTGTACGCGAAATAAAACAGGCCCATTTTTAACACGTTGACGTTTCGCTCTTAACCGGTACGTTTGTGTTCGATGATTCGTATTGAACGTTTTGCGAACACGGCCAATCAATTTTTCACCATTTTGCAATAAAAATCTGCGCTTTTTGTTGTTTTTTACATTATTTCTTTTTTGTTTTCAAGGGAGAGCGAGCAACCTTCGTTCGAAACGAGGGTGAGATAAAAACGTGACCAATTTAAAAAGGATATAGAAGGCATGACCCAGATAGGTATACAATTTTAACGATATCGATATAAAATGAAATTGATTGTGTTGTTGCTTTTAAGTAATTTTATTTATATGCTTTTCGTATGCTTAGTTGTATTAAATAAACGACTGTTTAAGCGATTTTAAAAAAATAAAATACCAAAGCGAAAAAACACTGAGGGGAAAAGCTTGGCCTATTTTTTTATAGGCAAGGACGACAAAGAATCGAGCCTGGGAATATTACGACCCTTAAAGGCTCCACTGGAATCGAATAAAGTTGTCTTGTATTGTTGATCGTGTTAGGGGTGAGAAAATATGTCCGGGAGAGAATAGGAGAAGAGAGAAAATAAAATAAACTAAAACATATCAATAGAATGGCTTTGAATAGTTCAAAACTGAACTCGATTAAACTTGTCCTGGCATAAGAGACAACGAATTCGTTACGTTTTTGTTTTATGTGCTTATTTTCATGCAAACATAAAGGTTTATTTTGGAAAAGGGTTAAAATACGATACAATTCGCTGTCTACAAAAAAATAAAGTAATAAAATAAGAGGAGATATAAATTTAATTACGAAAGGTCCAACGATTAGTGTATTTATATTTATACAAGCACCGAAATTATCTTGGATAGGGAAATGTAGCATTTATTTTTATTTAAAATATTACCTCCGAAATTGTTTTGCTTCAATCGTACATATATGATATATAAACTAAAAATAATACCGAATACGCTACGTCAGATGATATGACATACGATACAAAAAGATGCGATACATAAAACTCAATTTACCAACCAGAGATTCTACAAGTGATTTCTGATAAATCTTGAATGAAATACAACCGATCTATCTAAAGGTCTATTTATACTGGCACAGACCAGCAACTGCAAGTAAACAGCAGTACGAAAAGTAGTCTTTAGTACATTCTAAACGGACAAATTCATATGTACGTGAAGTAGACGTAACAGCAGTAGCCGATACGATCTATTCATATTATACAGCAGTACTTGTCACCGTAACGTATCAAGTAAAACCGGTTTTCTTTGGCCACTGGAAATATTCACACATGACGTGACGTCATAGTAGCTAGTGCATGTGGTCTAAAGAAAGTTCGCATGCAGATATTTTAGGTAACATCATATTGTGAGAATACTGACTCGATGATATATTGAGCTGTATCGTCGCACTCTGTAATATATCATATATTACAGAGTTATATACTATAATATGCAAGCCGATTTTATAATGCACTGGGCCAAAACGGTGGCCCGACAAAATCGCTTTGACGAAATTGCGCAAACCAAAATAGCGCGGTGACAAATTCGCGCAACGCATATACATATGTATTTAAACAAATATTAGCCAGAAAATAAATACAAAAATAATTTTTTTTTTGACTGTTTAGACCTGTTTATAATATTTGTATTACAAGTAATATAAATATTAAAAACAGGTCTAATGTATAAGAAAAATCCGATAGAACACAGTAATGATAATATACGAATCGTTTATTTATGTATTTTTAAAGTGTAATTTTGAATTTATTCACACTATATTGAAACTTAAATAACAATAATAGACACATTAAATATAATTATATGTCCTAAATTAAAAATAATATCGAAGCATCATCACAAATTCAAAAGTACACTTCCAAAATATTTATAAGCGATTCTTATTTTATCACTAGGTATTGTGTTCTTTCAAATTTTTCTTTTATTATGCTTTTTTTAATATTTTTTATATTTATTTTCGTGTTTAAATATGCGTTGCGTGATTATTTCACCGCGCTATTTTGGTTTGCGCAATTTTATCGCTGCGCGGTTTCGTCCAAGCGATTTTTTCCCGCGCGGTTTTGTAACGGCATCGGTCAAAACAAGTCTGAACACGCCGAAACGTGCTCTGCTGTATAGTATGAAATGAAAAAGTCTTTTACGTGCAGTGCTGTATAATATAAATAAATAAATATGAATACAGGTTAACTTTTCAACTCGAATTTTTTATTAAAAAATTGTTTCAATAAATAATATTTGAAATGTAAAAGCAGACATATGTATGTATATATCATTGATAAATTAAAATAATTGCTGCATTTGCCCCGTTTCAAATTATCTAGTTGCAACATTAGCTTCCGACTAAAATACGCTCGCAATGTGAACTTTCCCGCAGATAAAAATAAAATTTATTAATAAAAAGACCATTTTTGAAACCATTTATTAACTTGACATTCCATTAGTGCGGCGAAAATATGAGATGTTCATCGGTCAAAAAATACATACCTACATATAAAATTGCTTCTAGCGTGAAAGTGATACGGCGGTGTCGGCAATTTGTTAGAACATTACGAGCTTTTTGCACGTGAAAAATTCAAAAGAATATTTCAACTTGCAAATAGATGATTTGCCATATATGTATATGTATGTATGTATTTATATATTTTTTTTGGCAAAACATACGTAACATTAATATGAGCACATATACTCGGAGCAAAACTCATAAATCATACGAGTAAATTGGACGAGCGGGAATAGTACGTGCGTACGTACGTCTGAGGTGAAACTTATATATTAAGTTTACGTATTCCGTATATTCGAACTTCCGGTTTACGCATATTTGATGTGTATCGCACACCCTTCAACGGAATATCAATAAATATTTATTCTCAAAGTATTTTTGGATGGTCCGTAAGCCTCTGTTGGATTGATTTACAAATACTCGTCCTAGTTATTGAATCAATGATTTTTACTTCATCTATGTATGTATGTACGTAGTAATAATAGATGAAGTTTTGTAATCATGCGAAAATTCTAACTCGAGATTTTGACTGATTCGAACTCAGAATCGATTACTGATCACGTTTTCATGATCTAGAATAAAATGTGTGTGTGTGTGTGTGTATTTTGGGGATTCTTTCAACACCGTTAGTCCTATCGAACTGAAACATAGTATCGGTTACTGAAATTTCTATCGACTATGAACCGGAAGTAGTACTTTAACTCTAGAGAATTGAGGTTTTTTATGTTTTTCTCAGAAACCTTTTGGTTTATTGAACTGAAATTTCATCGCTCAATTTGAATCGCTATCAAAGTTATTAGTATTTTTAATCTGTCTTCGATATACGGTTCAATATCGAATTTTGTTTTGAAACCTTCTTATATTCCTCAAATACATAGATAAAGTCATGGGTTGGTCACACCCGAATTTTTTTCTATACACACGACCTTATCGCAGTACATGATTTATATATAACCTTATTTGTTCGAGCACTTGACTTTACGACTTGTGAGTTCTGAGAAAATTGCGAACAATGGAACGGATTTTGCAAATATTATTTAAATACCGAAAACAATACGGCGTACTGAAATTTGGCTAAATTTAGAATTTCACCCATATACAGTGTACATATTTTTAGAGTTTTGCCTTAGACTACTCTAAGACTTATTATTATCATCATCATCATCATACCTGATTTCGTTAACGGTTAGTAATTTACTTAAAAAAATCAGTTTTATTCTTGACCGAATATACATATTATATTTTTCGGAAAACTACAAAATTCTATAGTAGTTATTATAATAATAAAGAGACACAAAATCACATACGAATTTGCTAAATGTGCCGATAATATTGGTATACCTCTACTAAGATAAAATTGTTTTAAGAATGTTAATATTGACCTGTATTCATTTGTTAATTAATTTTAACTTCAGTAAACAAATAGCCTGATTAAAATATGTTATTTATTTTTATAACATACAATATTTTATTCTATTTTACTGTAGATATTTCATATTAAAAAACGACGTAATTTTTTTTCAAATTTTTAAGTTGACCAGAAATGGTACCTCCCCTTCTACATAAATGTCCTCTTTTTTTTAAGTTTTTGAATTAAATTATCTCCCAAACCACTAACTGAATTGGACTGAAATTTTTTTACATGTAATAGAAATAATAATTTTTATAACCTTATATTTTTTAAATATTTTTATCTGAACCGGAAGTAGTACTTCTACTCTAGAGAATCGAGGTTTTTTTTATGTTTTTCTCAGAAACCTTTTGGTTTATTTTTAGATGAATCCAGAATTGTATAATGAAACAAAATAAGAAATAAATAAAATTTCAGTTTAAAATCTAGAAGTTTTTGATTTTGATTTTGGACCCGGATCCGTCAGGTTTTGAAAACCCGGGTTTTCAGAAACCCTACGCTCAACGGGTCTATGTCTCCTGACCGCAAGATTCAAGCATTGCGGCTTAACTGAGCCACGAAACCAAGAGAATCCACCTACATACATAAATACCGTACATAGAGATTGTAGATACATATATACAAAATGTGGAAAAAATCCTACCTTCTGAGTTGCCTTTTGCTGAGAATGACTGCCATTAGTGCAAGGTTGGCGACCACACCCAGGGCTCCTAAAGCACAAACTAGGGCTGCCTCTGTGTCTCCAGCAGCTCTACATTGGAACAGTCGAGTGCCATTGAGAGTGGCATTTGCTGGAGAGCCCGAACCGAAGCGAAGGTTCGCTCCGATCATCGCCACCGCCGATCCTGCATTGGAAAGTACCAGAAAAAATGTTAAAAAAACAATATTGTACAAGCACTAGGCGAATGTCAATGATATGGAAGGATTGTCGGTATATTTTCAGATTTATTTTGATTTTTTTCTTTCTCCCTATTGACATGAGAGAGCTTGCGGAATCCAATTTTGCAAAACAAATCGTATCGGCGTGTTCAGCCTGCGAATATATCAAACTGGTATGCGTGTATGTTATGTCAATACGAGAACTCATTCCGAATTTTGTATCGAAGAAAAGTTTTCTTTTGTAAATATGTCTTTGATTATTCGCTGATTAGATTTTGGGGAGGGGGGGGGGGGGAGAGCAGGTTTAAATTACTTTTAAATTTCTTTAGAATATGTATATCCACGTATAAAGTTTTATTTATAAATTATTATTTTTTTATTTATTTTTAATCTATACCAGGATAATAATCTATACCAATAAATCAGTACCGTCCCCCATCTAGTTTTTTTTTTTTTTTTTTAATAATATGTAAATATAATTCCGAAATTGATATTTCCTACAGATTTTCAGTAACGGAGTTGAGAAATTTGCCTCTCGATATGTCGATGAAATTGTAGTTACTATTTATTTATTTGTTTTTAATTTTTACCAGGATGGCCTAGCAGGTAGCAACAATACGCATTCCTGGTCAGAAACATTGTACATTTGATACGAGTATTATTAGTATTATACATAGTAAATACATATCAATTAACGGTAATTGGGTTATTAATCACATTGCGATCGCCCAAAAGACAATTTTTGCCATGAAAATCGCGAATACGGAATATTTGGCTTATCTATACTAAATTTTGATAGTTATCGTTAGTATGATGGACTTTTCGGTTGCCAGATGTTCCGTTATAGATATTTTAGTGACTTTTGGGCGAGCGCTTTGTGACCAATAATCACCGAACCCAATTAACATCCACAGAGATATCTATGGTCAAATTGGTAAATATGCAAATTGGTAAATATAAACATTCATAGATTCATTAATGGTCAGCTTTGTAAATTTGCAGCATTTTATACAATTTAGCGAAATTCGAGATTGTTGAAAACTCGACAATGTGACAACGAAAGGTTCGTTTCAATGAAAATCAGATAAATTGGCAATCTCTGATAGGAAACGATCGACCTGGAGTCACAAATCCAAGGTCTAGCAAAGACTTGAACCTGTGACCACTTTGTTCAAGCTAGTCTATTTTTATATATTCGCTACGCGATTTTAATAGTTTTTTGGCATTTGCGGTCTTTAACTCAAAATCTCTGCAGTCTTTAACTCTTTTTTTTATCAAAACGTACTAACTCAAGCGGTAATTGCGTTACAAAGACTTTCGTTCAGTTTCCGCACAAATATTGAGATAGAAAACCAACCCTTATGAACGTGGCCAAATAAACGCAAAAAAGCACGGAGAAAAAATCAGTAAAAAAAATATATTTTTGACTTTTAAAATTCGCTAGACAATTAGTTATAAGTATTAAAACAATAAAAAATCACAATCAATAGAAAACACATCTGAATATTGCTTTCCAATACTCACTTTGAGCATATCAATACTAAATTTTGAGTTAAAGACCGCAAAAGCCAAAAAACTATAAAAATCTCGCGTTTTTTTAAGCGCTCATATCTCGTAAATGATCACAAACCAACAAAAATCATTATCATATCCAAATTTAGTGGTTCAAACTTAGTAAAGATTGATTAGTCTCCGCTCTGGTAACTCAAAAACGTGATTTTTTGTTGCTCAGTGTTATTAGTCACATTACAATCGCCCAAATGATAGTTATCGTTAGTGTGATGGATTTTTCGGCTGCCAGATGTTTTTTAGAGATTTTAGTGACTTTTGAGCGAGTGCTTTGTGACCAATAATCACCAAACCGTACAATGCTATCATATTAAATTATATTTATACATGAATGCTTAATTTATATGTGTGTATTTCATTTCACGGCTGTTTTTAATGCAACTGCGACAACATGCTCGGTTTTCGTAATCGATTAGATTTTTTTAATAACCAACAAATCCGAGATACTAGAAACTTAATTTTGCGAGAAACAGGAATAGGTTGCCAATTTCGTGGAACCGTTTTAACAATTAAATCAGATAAATCGGCAAAATCTGATACGAAACAATCGACCTGTAGTCACATATACTCAAGGTCTGGCCAGCAGCACCGGGCTAGGGATTGAACTCGACCCCTCGGTAGAAAGCATTACACGCTAACTACTGAGCTATACTGCTGGTTCATGAAACAAAAAAGGTTAAGAATCCCCGAGTCAGATAATCTCATTTCATGAAAGCCGATATATTTATCACAAACACGAAAAATCATATGATTCGTTTACGCTACGATCTGACTGGCTGTATGATGTTTATGCGGAAATTTCCCCTTTGGGGCCGTAGCTAAGTGAGTCTGTTTTCCTTCGCAACGCGCCGAAAGAATGTCTACAACCACCATTTTCCAGTGGGGAAAAACCCTTTTCCCCATTCCCATTTCAGCACACACGTACATTCCCATTTCCCACCTACTCAGCGTCCCAATACCATAAAAATGTTATTTTAGGACTCACGTCTACATCATTCATATTAATTTAAACATATGTATGGAGATTCACTGGCTAAGCAATTGTTTACCAGTTGAATCGTCAACGAAATTTACGAACAAGTCTATGGCTCATATGATTGCGACGAACTAGCCGAACAGTGCTTGAAGAATAAATCAGAGGTACAACATATTAGAGTGTATTCATACTATTCAGAAGTTCACGGCACAGCACAGCACAACAGTTCACGTTAACGACGGCTTCTAATCATATCACACAGCAGGGCATATTTCTGTTATAATATGACGTTTTCGAACATATTCATAAGCGCATGCACACTTTCGTTAATGACGTTACGTCATGCCTGAATATTTCCAAGGTGGCCGAAGTAAAACAGTTTTGTTTGATGCGATACGGTGACATGTACTGCTGTATAGTATGAATATAGGTAGATTGTGTCGGCTACTGCTATTACATCTACGCCACGTACATATTACATATTAAACCAGCAGCGTGTACCAGTGGTTAGCATATTATGCTTTCGAGCGGAGTGGTCACGGTTTGATTCCCACTCGTATCTGTTAGCCAGAACTTGGTTTGTGACTGCAGGTCGATCGTTTCCTTTCAGAGTTTGCCAATTTTTCTGATTTACCTTGAAACGGTTTCTGTAAATTGACCAGTCCTTTCTAATGTCTCTTGCAAATCTCAAGTTATTCAGTATCTTGAGATTCGCCAATTTTTATAATAAGAATGCTGTAAAGGTTTCTCCATATATGTCAGCGTGAATGATGTTTGTATTAATTTGCATTGTATGAAATGCTTGTATTATTATATTGTATCTGTTTTCGTGCACGCATCTTTTTAGAGTGATCTGTAAAGGTGAGAGTACATGTTCAATTTAAATAAAATTAATAAATAAATACATGAGAATTTTTCGTACTGCTGGTTACGTGCAGTTGCCGATAAGCTCTGTCCTAATATTTATTTTATTTTATTTTATTGTTACAATCAATATACACTCGTCATTATAGATCGCTCCAATGCGACGAGTGTACGATAACGGTCAGAAATACAATAATACATATACAATCAGAATACATAGCATATAAGCATAATAGCCAGCAGTTTGGCTTAGTGATAGCGTATATATTTAGCATCACTGAGGTCATAGGTTCGTGTCCTCGCCACTGCTGGTTAGATTTGGGGGTTTTGTGACTCCAAATCGATCGTTTCTCTATCAGAGTTTGCCAATTTTATCTGATCATTGCTGAAACGGTTCCTGAAAATTGGTATTAAATCTAATCCTGTTGTCACAAAAATCTGCCTGTGTATAATTTGTATTAATTATACACAGTAATCTGAAATCCATAGATGTCACTATGATTATTATTTCTGATTAATTCTTATGTTCTATATATTCTGATTGTATATGTATGTATTACTGTATTTCTGATTTCTGATTGTTTATGTATTTCATTAACGTACACCCGTCGCATTGGAGCAAATCTGTAATGGCGAGTGTGTATTGATTTGTGACAATAAAATAAAATAACAATTAATCAGTACAGAAGTAATAATCATAGAGACATCTATGGATTATTTTTAGCGTTAAATTTAGTTAAATAAACACGAAATTATAGAGATGTCTATAGACATATCTATAGATTTCAGATTACTGTGCATAATTTTTACAAATTATACACACAGATTTTGTGACAACAGGAAATGATCTAATACCAATTTTCAGGAACCGTTTCAACAATGATCAGATAAAATTGGCAAACTCTGATAGAGAAACGATCGATTTGGAGTCACAAAACCCCCAAACCTAACCAGCAGTTTGACGAGGACTCGAACCTTCGACCTCAGTGGTGCTAAATATATACGCTATCACTAAGCCAAACTGCTGGCTAATATAGCGTATAATGGTAGCTAATGGTAGCGTATGCTGGAATAGACCTTTAGTTAGTTCATCGACCACGTAGATGTACATTCCGATTCACGAATGCCAAATGAGACCCATCTACATATTCGGGTAGTTCAACGGAAATAAAACTCTTGAAGTATGATATCTTATGTATAAAATCGAAACAACATCTGCAATTCGTTTCCGATTGGCCGTCGTCAAAGTCGTTTCTGATTCGCTGTCGTTAAAGTCGTTTCCGATTGGCCGAATTGGTCAAAGACGTTTGCGATTGGTCGGTCGTTCAATAATATAATTTTTTTTCGATTAAAATAAATTTAATAAAAAAAAAGCAAACGAAGGTTTGACGGTATTCTTACTACTAGACTGCATTTCCATAACAAGTTTCTTTTATTATATCCGTGCTAAAACGGAATAATGGAACCTAGCGAAGCCGGGTAGCACCACTAGTAATATTATAAATATAAGAATCAATATTGGTACGTATGCAAGTATAAATTTGTCCGATAAATACATCTACAGCTTACAACTTACGACTATCAAATTTGGTGTGCTATAACATACATAGATGCAATATGTTCAGTTTTGAAAGACTCCAATAGAAACATGTCTGGGTGACGCCGTGCAAATTTACTAACGGTAGCTTAAGTTTGCAGCTATATTTTGGAAAGGCTCGGAGTCTTAGTTTGAAGGACCCCTATACAAAAATTTATAGAACCAATTTTAATACTGGAAATTTATGTTTTCCAATTTTAATAAAAAATAACCCCCACGTGACAGGCAAAGCTTCGAAATGCCTAGTTTGTCGGGCAACGATAAAAACATAATATATCTTTAGATCGTCGACTTTAGAGAGTCTTTAATAAATATTATGTATTAGATGTATTATGGGCATTTATAAGAATTGTAAATAGGTTTTTGATCTGTTTTTCATATTATGCGTTACATTAAAATTAGAATAATATAATACTATGATAACTAACAAAATTAAATTAAAATTGTAAAGTAGAAAAATGATCAGTAGATCAGTAGCTATTCAAATAGATATAAGATGTATTGTGAACATAATTTAGTAATAATAAAAAGCGCGCGCGCGCAGAATACGGGAGGAAAAGCCTGTTCCTCTTGTTCCTGTTGTACCCTGTTCGCGTAAATTAAGTGAGTATGTACCGTTTACTATGCACCCTTTTTTTTTTGATCTTTCGACTTTGACAATAAATAAATCGACACACATAGGTATGTACATATATACACATACATTAGATGATTATTGTTCTGGAAATACAGCCCTTAATACATAAAGTTTCACAAGTGAGACAGCCAGCCGGGTCAGAAGTTCCACAAATCTTCGAATGGCACGAAATTTATTTTGGCGCAAAAATATCCAGGGGGTGTGTAGAGAGGCTCGCCCGGGAGCCCACCCTTTCTCATATCTACAAATATATAATATTTTTGGCCAGCAGCCAACTGACGCAACACACGGTGGTTACAAACGTGCCGATACAAACATCAACATCGTTAAAAATTCGATCTAAATACGCGCGTGCAAATGATGGAAAATGTCGACATTGCCTCATTTCGTGGTTGGATTTTTTTTTGGTTTTAAATTGTATATATTTAAAACGGGATTATGCGAAGAGATCTGGAACATACTGTGGTGTGAAGCTTTGTCTGTTCGGTCGGTAGGTGAATTACCACACACGCCGATTTAATTCGAACGTTGACCCCATATGCAGGCAATTATGCTCATCTGCAGGGATCCGCATTTTAGTGCGATGCATTTACGTATATGTATGTATGTATGCCTTTTGTTCGGTTGAATTTCTTCGACTGGGTTGTTTCGTGCTATACGGGGTGCTTGGTAAGTTCACGGAAAAATGAAATGAAAAAAATTGTACTTACAGACTAAAATGTTGGTATTATACCAGCGGTTTCCAAACTTTATGCTACTACGCCTCCCTAAAAAATTTTTTTTTTCCGCGCCTCCCTACTTTTTATTTTTTAATAGTTATAATAATATAGACACGTTTTAAATAATAAACCTTTATTTTAAAAAAAAGTACTGAACAATACAATAGACAGAATAATAAAAAGGTTTTGCTATAACATAAATTTATACGAACATCTATATTTATTTTTATATTAAATTACTAATTAAACACGTCTAACACATCAAAATTTAGTGCGAAGGATGTTGTTGTTTATTGGCACAAAGTTTATCAAATCTTGGGGGGCAATATGGAGAGTGCCACTCGTAACTCCTTTTCGACTATTAACCTGGCTCGATATTTGGTTTTCATTGCAGCTAGTGCCGAAAAGCCCGTTTCGAATAAATAAGACGTTACAAACGGTAGAAGCACTTGCATTGCTTTGCAATACAAAGATTCATACTATCCACTAAGATTCATCCAAAATTTAATAATAGTTTAATTTTGAAACTTTTGTTTTAGTGAGCTATCGCATGACAATTCTATCAATTTTTCTTTTTCGATGGTTGTCAGCTCGAATTCGTCTTCTTCATTGTAGTTAAATGGATTCTGTATCCACAAAAATTTTGAGAAATCAAGGTATTTGAAATAATTGGAAAAATGCAGCACTAAACCATCCAAGTGGTCAGTAAAAAGATTTTTACTTGCTTCAATATTGACTGTGAAAACATATCCAACTCATTCTTTTGTAAATTTGATTTCCATAACTTCAACTTTTTAATGAAAGCTTTTACTTTGTCTTTTTGAACAAGTGGATGTATTTGTGATCCCTGCATTGCTTTATTTAAACCGCTCAATTTTCCAAAAATTTCAACCAAATAGGCAAGTTCATGTCTCTTCATGTTGGTTTTCTTCGAGAAAGGTTACTAATTAAATGTGTATATAAAAATGAAAGAAAAATAAAAATAAACATTCATGCATTTAATTTGTACTGTTAAGCTACGATATGAAGTTTTATTTATTTGTAGATATTATGGTATGAAAATTATTTTTTTAATTATTCCCAGTTTGGAAACCGCTGTATTATACACAAATATTTAAGACAAATCGCATATAATGCTCGCAACAATCTGCAAATTCATACTAGCTGAATATGTGAAAGAGGGGGGGGGGGAATGTTGATTTTATTTAATTTCAACGCTCCAAAGCGGTTTTATTTTATTTTTATTTTCAATCAATCAAAAAATAAATAAATATGAAAATAAAAGGACTATTGTTTCGTACAATTGTTTTTGTTAACATAATTGGAATTGAGAATAGTTTCCATTGCTAAGTTCATTTATGGGATTTCCTTCAAAATTTCATACATTTTCAACATAACTTGACCGACATTATAAATTAAAACGACTTCAAATCGCCAACCCGAAAAAATAATGATTATTACAAAGGAATGAATCTTCCTCTATTCAATGATGAAATTAGTATTACAATGCGAGACATAATATGTACTTATTTATTTTTATTTTTAAATTAATCATGCACACTTGCCTAACATATTGCTCCAAAGCGGCGAGTGTACTAAATAGATTAAAACTCGGGAAATTATATATTACATATATTAAATACATAATTATTACTTTGTGATCAAATTTATTCGATAAAAGTTAATCGAAAGCTTAGATACTCGACACGAAACGAGTAGAAAATATTGTCATAATATAAATATTGTGAATAGTAAAATCTTGATCCGGGATAGCCGGCACGACGGAATCGGAAACCAAAAATTGAGGACTCTATCAGTTTGTTAAATCTATTAGATGCGTAATATGACGCAAAATATAAAAAAAAACTACGTACATAGATAAAGTAACTAGAGAAAAACAATTCCATATGTATAATACATATACATATTACTAATAAAACATTTTTCAATTAAACTTTTGAAAAGTTGTTTGTTCATATGAATATTAATTTAAAAAATTTATTGTAACACTGCACCCGGTGATATTTTACCCGGCCTGTCACTAGTTTGTGTATGTATACTAATTGACCTAAATTAAAATATAAAATTTGCTTCGCATAATACATACAGGGATATTTCTCATAAAAAAAACATCGTATTTTATTATTTTCATAAGCAAATGGCCTCATTTATACACCTGAAACATGAAAAAATACTATTACGGTGAAATTTACACACTTCTGACATGTTTGACATCTTTAGTAGCAGCACGCGCAGCAAAAAACCACCCAAATCTTAATGGCGTCATTGCTCGGATACAAACAGGACATTAAACAACTCGAAGACGCCATTAAATTTAGCATATCTGAGCCTTCAGCAGGAGTCCCTCAGGGGTCTAAAACCGTCGGCGCGAGATGTTCCCAGACTAAGGGTCGTTGTTCCGAAACAACCCGGTCAACGGCCAAAGTTAATTATACGACAGAAGTACGCAAATTAATCAGATGACTTCCTGCGGCAGGGACGTCCAGCTCTCCGACGTGATGAAGGACCCTCATTTCTCTCTAGCTTCCTTCCCATTGTCTACCTGGTCGCTTTGTTAAGCGGCCATCTGTTACGGCCGAATTCGTATGTGTCCCTCGGACCGTTTATCAATTTTTCGCCACATCTCTTTTCTCTATTTTCGTCCGTCGCCGCCACTGGAGAGTGCTCTCTAGTGAGAATAAAATATAGAACAAAAAAATAAATAAAAAAACAAGCGCGTTAGCATAAATTTTCCCCCGTTTCTCCGATAACATCGATCGGGTAGTCGTTTGGGATTTTAACCCTTTACAACGCACTTCCCACGCACCGTTTACATTGACAAGACATAATCGAATCGTTGGATTGGAAAACGAACCAAGTCCAATTAAAAATCGAACAACATTTAAATGTAATGTACATACATATATAAGATGATTAACTGCTAAAAAAATCATATTTTTTTACGAATGAACATCGGAATTTTTTATTATATGAGCCTGTTATATGTATGTTATAATTGAAAGTGTCATGAGTCCACTTTTATTTATTTCGTGAAATATCTCTGGTTATTATAAAAAGTAAATACATATCAATTAAATCCACAAAATCGATGAAATTTGTTAAATTTGGTTAAATTTGTTAATTTGCAGCATTTTTTACAATTCAGCGAAATTCAACTTGTTGGAACCGTTTCAATGAAAATCAGATGAATTGGCAAACTCTGATAGGAAATGATCGACCTGGAGTCACAAATCTAAGGTCTGGCCAGCAAAAACCAGTTGGATTTGAACCCATGACCGCCTTGTTCAAAGTATTATATGCTTACTACTAGTCTATTCTGCTGGTTTTAAGTAAATAGTGTATTAGTTTATGACAACTATTAATAAATGCAATTGACCTCAATGCTAAATTGATTGAAACTGATGCAACAAAATCGTACAAATTGTCGAATGGCTATATTTTTTTCGTTTTAAGTTTAATGATAGTTTAATTTTCAGAAACTTCGAGGTCAATTGAGTTTCAAGACCATGCAGTTTTATTATATTTGGATTAGTTTCGTTAAGGTGGTTATCTAAAAAACTACATTCAGGATGCTATAATTGCCATGGTACACGGATTGTGATCGCACGACAATTTTTGCACTCCAGTTCTCGTCAGTACAATATTTCACGTGGTTAACTTTCGATTGATGGAGTTTTTGGGTGCCAGATGTTCCAGAGATTTTAGTGACGTGCGTGAGATCGCTTTTAGCGGAATAATCACCGAACCAAATGCCATTGATCTATATACGTACTTTTATTATAAACAATTTTGATATACTGATGATTGCCCATTAACTAAGTTGTATGCATAATCTCCCACGTATAATTATCATAAATCAAATTTAAATATATTATACAAAAAATATGTACATATGAAAATGTGTTTTATTTAAAATAACATAATCGTTGAATCACCGGAAAATAAACATCAAAGAATTTTTTTAGCCTTTGCATGTATAATAATATGAAGGTCTACCAGATTTTTGCCTGAAACGATGTTATTCAAAGGAAAGAAAGTGATTGTATCCAAAATAAACAGTTTATTATTAAAATTAAAAACAAACATTTTCAAATAGCTTTCCACAGTATATATATATATATATATATATATATATATATATATATATATATATATATATATATATATATATAGAGAGTTTATATTGGGTTAAAAAAAAATTAAACGGAATATATAAAGAAAATACGTGTTTTAGAACTGACGTCGATAGTCTAAATAAGGCAAACTTTCTTGTTGATTCTATTCTGCTAACTAGCAGATGGTTAGTATATAATATATGCAGAATGGTTAGTATATATGTATAATACTTTGAACACTGATTTCTGAAGTCCAGACCTTGGATTTGTGACTCCAGGTCGAGAGTTTCCCAATTTATATGATTTTCATTGAAACGGTTCCAACAAATTGGCAACCTTCCCCATTTTCTCGCAAAACCTTGAGTTTTCAGCAATCTTGAATTTCGCTTAATTGTATAAAATGCTGCAAATTTACAAAGTTGACCGTAAATTTCCCTGTGGATGTTAATTAATACGTATTAACTGAATCTCGCCGAATTGTTTAAAATGCTGAAAATTTACAAATTTTGCCATAGATGTCTCTGTGGATACTAATTAATATGTATTTATGTAGTTTATATTAATTGTATTAATGTTTCTGGCCAGGAAGGCCCATTGGGGTTACCTATTAGGCCTTCCTGGTATAAGTTAGAGATAAAATTAAAATATTAGGATTTTCAAATCAATATTTGATGTCAACTATACAGCCTATACCCGACATGCCATCAACGGAATTGATCAACTTTTGCACTTAGAACGAAAACAATAATACGCGAAAACTAAACACGTTCGCTTTCGACGACATTTTTTCTTCGTCTCGAACGAGAAGTTTTCGTCGTAGAGCAAAAAAAAAAAAAAAACGGATGATAAAAAAATCGCGCCTCCCCCAAAACGAAAGATAATATTTGCAAGTCAAAGTTTGTAATAAATTCAGATGACTATGACGTGTTTGTGCGGGTGAAAACGGGAGATATGATATATTGGGTGTGAGATTGTTTAAGCGTCAACTATTATTTTCCGAGTTTTCCGGACGCGCGAACACAGCGAATAATCTCTTTTCCCCGTGCCCGTTCCTTGCAGATTTTAATTAAGATTAACGTTGAATTTTTCTAACACCTTACGGTTGTAATTTATTAATCGGATCAGTGGCCCAACACGTGTAAACGCGTGATAACAATAGCCGGATGTGTAGAGTGATTCTATTCAATGGACCGTTTCGTACGGTTCAGGTAGTGGGGGTCGACTTTTCCGGAGAAAACTACGTGGAACTTTTCCAAAACTATCGCACTATATCAATGAATAAACCCAACAAAATTCAGAACGTAATATTAGTATTATAGTATTAACCCGCTTAAACATGATTAATCTAATAGTAAAATTTTTATTAAATTTATTTGAATACTCATTTGTTTTTTTTACATACCTCCTTTACGTTTCACATGGCTTTCGTGTTAGTGGTAATTTTTATCTCTTATCCGATCGTTTTCATACTTTGCCATATTGCTCATTTTGGTCATCAATACACGTTAATGTATCGTCTGCCATTACGTTGGAGATAAAATATCGTATACAACGCGTTTTAAAAACGGTGAAAGTAAATCTTCCTGAAGTTTAACAAGCGTTGTTTAACAGGCGTAAACTGTTCGCCATGACACGGCCTTATCAGATTTTAATTGTTTAAACGCCTATAATTCACTTTATATGTTATGAAATTTGCTCTATTGGTTCTCGTTATCTCTAATATATAAATATTTATAGTTTTAACTCTCGTATGTATATATAAATTTCAAATTTGGCGTGTAGCTTCTTGTAGGGTAATACACGATATATATTGATTTTTGGCCAAATATGTCAGATTTGACATTTCACGGCTAAAAGTATATCTCTTCACTGGGTTTTATCTGCGAGATAAGTATTCAATAATATAATAATTATTCAAATACATAATAATATTATAATAAGTATTCAAATATATAATAATAATAGTTATGATAAGTATTCAAATATAATAAGCGAGTTAGCGATAAGTATTCAAATATATAATAATAATAGTTATGTTGTATCTAATTGTTAATATAATTTAAAATAAGCTTATGTACATACATTTAGTTTTTTACAATAAGCTTACATACATACATCACATACAATTATTTTTAGTTATCAGCTGATTTTTATTAAATTGACTGCCACGAACAAACAAACATACATATATAGTAAGTCTCTTTCGAAATTATATGTATATAATAGCTTCGCCCCCGGCGTCTGCGTCCCCTAGGGCTTAGCCCTAGGCACTTTTGTTCCCGGGTACTTCAAACCCTTTGAATCGAAAATAATCGAATTATTTGTTCGACGACGTCACGGATTTACGACCCAACGAAAGAAGGTTATATACAAAGTCTCTTTATAAATTATATATTAGATTTAGGTCTACGTGACGAGCCAGAATGTTAAATTATAGAAAACACAAATATCGGAAGGCAAAGATCGAAAATCGAAAGATCTTAAGTCGAAATATCAAAAAAAAAGGATGCATGGTAAACGGTAAATACTCACTTAATTTGAGCGAGCAGGGTACAACAGGAACAAGAGGAACAGGTTTTTCCTCGCGTATTCTGCGCGCGCACATTAATACGTGAGGAAAAGCCTGTTCCTCTTGTTCCTGTTGTATCCTGCTCGCGCAAATTAAGTGAGTATGTACCGCTTACCATGCACCCTTTTTTGATCTTTCGACTTAAGATCTTTCGATTTTCGATCTTTGCCTTCCGATATTTGCGTTTTCTGTAATTTAACAATCTGGCTCGTCACGGAGACCGATTAGATTTATATAAATTGTATAATTTAAATACGTTTATATATAAATCTAAAATAGGCTACATATAATAATATTTATAAATCTAATATAGAGGCTTCGCCTCCTAGGGCTCCGCCCTCGGCGCTTTTGCCCCCGGGGACTTCTTTGAATAAAAAAAAAAATTAATCGACGCCTATGCATCGAAAAAAAAAATGCATACATACATACATATTTGCAAAGTCTCTTCCCAAATTATATATTAGATGTAGTAATGTATATGTATATTGTAATAAATAAATAATATGTTGATAGCGAAATCAGACAGTGGTGAATGTGGCATGTGGCTTTTTTTTAGATAGTTTTAAACATTTAGAAAATATGGGGCGTTCATGGGACGCGTGCATGGAATAGTCCTTTCAAAACGACACATTCGACCTATGTCGTTGAAATTGTATGGAAGTATTTGTCATTGCTTGACAGTGATCTATACCAAAACGACCCTTTGGACCATTTTCGGTAAAATTGTATCCTTGCTTGACAGTGATCGATAACGAATATGGGATACACCGTATGTGTCGTTTTGAAAGGACTATCCCATGCACGCTTCCCATGAACGCCACATTTTTTCTATATGTTTAAAACTATCTAAAAAAAAACCACGTGCCACATTCACCGCTTTCTGATTTCGCCTTAATTTATAAATGTATTAATGTACACATTTGCCACATTGACATTACATAATACTCTAACGCGTCACTGTGACCAGGTATATAAGCATAATACAAATATTATACATATAAAATAATGGGTACCATTTAACGACCCGGAAAATAAAAAGAATGACCCTCTCTAAAAAACTCGCACGACAGATTCGGTTTTCGCCCACCAAATCAAACATCAAATGGGTTGCCAGTAACAAAAATAAAAATTGGCAAAAATAAATGCCGACCCTAACAACCTAATCTTAAAGAATAGGGCCAACCCTAACCTAACCTAACCTAATCTAACCCTTAAATAAATAAGTGTTGGCTGCTAAGATATTACGATTACCCAGTGAAAATGTAACTGTTTGATGATTTCACTGAAACGTCAAATTTATTTTTGTTACTGGCAACCCGTTTGACGTTTACAAACGCCAGATTTGCCGGACGAACGCCGATTCTGTCGTGCGAGCTATTTTAGACATGTTAATTTGACATTAAATGTCGTTTTAAAATTTGTCGTGTAATTTATTTTACAGCGGTGCCAAAAATATTATCCCTATAAGAATTAGCGAATCAACTATGTTATTTGTAGATAATAAATTTTTGACATCATATTCAAATAGTGGTGACATAGTCGGTAGGGTGGTTTTTGCCAATTCAGAATCAGATAAATTGGCAAATTATGATAGGAAACAATCGACTTGGAGTCAGAAATATCCAAGTCTGACAAGTAGTATTTAAGATTATACTTGGAATAAATTCATTTCAATCGAGGTCAGCTCACGGGATAGAAACCGGTGACCACTCGGTGCTTAGTATCAACGCAACCTCCAAGCTACGCTGCTGGAAAAATATATAACCAGCAGCGTGGACTATTGGTTAGCATATATGCTTTCGAAAAATGAACATTGTGGTCACGGGTTCGTGTCCCACTGATTACTGCTGGCCAGACCTTGGTTTGTGACTCCAAGTCGATCGTTTCCTATCAGAGTTTGCCAATTTATCTGATTATGTACATGTTACACCTGTCTCGTGAAATTGATCATTTCGTGAAAATTTCAAAAACACATTTCCCAACAAACAAGTTGCGATGGACTTTTCGCAATTTGGAACAAGGCGGCTCAATTCATCGTTAATATATAGGCGATTTATTATGACGTCTTAATTATGGATATTTATTAAATAATTCGCGCAAACTTTGCTCAAGTTAGATGTGATATATTGACACGATTTATTTGTTTCGAAATATATACGTACATATAATATATGTATGTATTTGTGTAAGACAATCGAATTGTATTTTTCCGATGAACAAAAAGGTTTCTTTCAGTAACCCAACCATGTTCTTTCATCCAACTACATTCCTTATTGTGTCTATTCTAGTCTTTGTTGTGTACCAAATTCTCTCAGTTTCTATTACGATTCAAACTGGATTGTGCGAATAGTTTCCCGATTGAATTATTGGCCACGGTGTCGAAATTTAAATTTAAAGTGTGCCGCAACAATGGAATTATGGCCGAGTGACATTTTCAATGCGAAATACGCCAGCGATTTGCGTTTTGTTGCGAAAAACTTTAGGAATTTCGAAAATGAATAAATTCGTGAGAATTCGAGAAATTTCACTAAAGGTTCTTCAACAATTTTACACTGTGTTTAATTTGAATATTTAATTCTTGTCTCTGATTAATGTTGCGAGTTGCGAAGAAATGCGATTAAAGCGGCTCGATTTTTAAATTATATTATAGTCAATTAAGTTTTGGGAATTTTTTAACAACAACTTTGCTTTATCATTTTATTTTGCGAAGAGTTTATTTTATTTATATCATTTGTATTAATATTATTAATATTTTTCAATATTTCACCGAACAATCTATCCGCTTCTTTATTATTGTTTTTACATACCTCCTTTGCATTTCACATGGCTTTCGTGTTAGTGGTCATTTTTTATATCTCTTATCTCTTATCCGATCGTTTTCATACTTTGCCATATTGCTCATTTTGGTCATCAATATACGTTAATGTATCGTCTACCATTACGTTGGAGATAAAATATCGTATACAATGCGTTTTAAAAACGGGGCACGTAGACCTTCCTGACGTTTAACAAGCGTTCGTCCCGTGTCTTCCAACTTTTTCGCCTTGATATAGCCATATCAGATTTTAATTAAACGCCTATAATTCACTCTATATTTTATAAAATTCGCTCTATAGGTTCTCGTTATCTCTAATATATACATATTTATAGTTTTAACTCTCATATGTATATATATTTTTAAAATTTGGCGTGTAGCTTCTTGTAAGGTAATACACGATATATATTGATTTTTGGCCAAATATGTCAGATCTGACATTTCACGACTAAAAGTATATCTCTTCACTGGGTTTTATCTGCGAGATAAGTATTCAATAAGAAGTTATGTTGTATCTTATTGTTAATATGATTTACAATAAGCTTACATACATTTAGTTTTTTACAATAAGCTTACATACATACATCACATACAATTATTTTTAGTTATCAGCTGATTTTCATTAGCTTCACTTCGCCAATTGGTCTGACAATATTCCCACACTAGTGTTGTGTCCGTTGATTTCAACGGAAAATAATTGATAAACGAATTAAAATAAAGTTATATGTTATATATAAATATAATATAAGGTAATTTATAGACGCACTCATTAATCGTAAAAATTTGAGTCCACGCATTACACGTTCACCGATCAAACCCGTTCACCCATTCAAAATGATGAATGAATGTGTGTGTGTCTTCGTGGATGTGTATACATATGTGTGAACGCTCCCGTCGCTCGGCCTGACGTCACACATGTCATACACTCGACATCCCGGACCCCGCTACCCCACGTCTCCTCTGACCACTTGACTCTGATTGGCTGTACGCCTCTGTGACTCTGATTGGCTGTGTCTCCACGCGTCTGTCACAAACATACATACATCGCGTCCTTTTTATATATATATATTATTCTTCCGATCGCTTTGAAACTTTGCCATTTTGCGAGGTTTGGCCGCCGATAGAGATTTCAATTACTTCCGCTCATTTTATGGTGTAATATATACGTAATAAACAGGTTTAAGAATCCAAAAATTTTGGAGACGGTGACAGCTAACCCTTTGCCACTAGCCTGTAGCCTTATATGCTTGACTTTCCGCCCCCTACTCGTTTTGTCAGATTTGATTTGTTTAAACTCCTATAAATTTATCATTTTCACACTTCATATATCATATAAAATTTGCATTATAGGCTCTCAGATCTCTCATATATATTTTTACTTCACAAATAGGTTATATAATTTACTTTTAGTTTAATTTAAACCTATTAGGTTTTGTTCAATTTTTACGAACCTCCTTTACGTTTCACTTACGATTACAATTCAGGAAACAATTTGCCTCGTATCCGATCGTTTTCATACTTTGCCATATTGCTCATTTTGGTCATCAATACAGGTAAATGGATCCTCCGCCATTAGGATAGAGATAAAATATCGTTTAAGACGCGTTTGAAGTTTGCAAATTTTAAATCTGGGTGACGTCTATGTAGTCTTTAGTTTTATACATAGATGGCGGTAGTAAAAAATATACCTAGATGGCGGTAGTAAAATAAAATTATTGGTATTTTTATTCAAAATAATTATTGTTTTTTTTCTTTAAATGTTTTGGATATAATATTACTTGGCAACCGTCACGGTCTCCAACAAAAGGATTGTAATTTTTGTGGGGGGGGGGGATGGTGGCTTCATTCAGAGGCCTTTATTGGTCGATTTCTTTGACCTCTAAATTGGGCTTATATGTACATATATACATACATACATATATGTAAATATGACTTTTTTATGAAAGTTTTCCCAAAAAAAAATCATACTTTATTACATCGGTTGTTAATTTCATTTGATTACTAACAGTAGATTCACTTCTAACGTGCGTGACCTCAAATATCTGATTTTTTTATTTTTAAAAGTTGTTATAACTTGCATAATTTTCAAAATAGTTCGAGTGAAAGAAGCCCGCAAAATACCCGTAGAATAATCATCTATTTTACAAAAAATAAATTATAATTTAATTAAATTTTACGCTTTAAGGCTTCGGGGTGTATTTCATTCGAGAAAATAAACTTTTTATTTCAATTTTAATTTATCGAACGTCGAGATAGGAAAATATGGAGTTTTATAATTAAATTTATCCGAGATAGAAGACACGGTGAATGTCATCGTCTCGGAGGACTTTGTTGAATTAAAAAAAAAAAAATAATTACTCCCTTTGAACGAATACGTACGAAAGGCGGGTAAAATAACAAAACAACAGAAAAAAAACGAAGGAAAAAATTGTCCACCAACATAAGGATAATTAAGTTAATCGTTCGGTCCCTTCGTTCTAAATTGCAAATTAGCTAGAATCCTTCAGTTCTTCTTCGTTTATCGAATTACCAAATTATCCCTTTCATTACCTTGACGCGTCCAACCGTCAAGTTTTAAATATTTTTCGCACGGACACAAGTCCCGAGGTATTATTTTCAGACGATCCAATTCAGTTCAAAAAAATAAATAGAGTTTTTTTGTAGTACCAATTGGTCACTATTGCCACGTGTCCCAACCCATTCAACAAAATACTCAAGTGAAAATATATTTGACATTGAAAATATATGGGCACAACACTTTTGACCTTTCTAAGAGGAAAAAATCCCACTTCCGGTTCATTAAATTTTGTGATTTTTTTTAATTTTTACTTAAAATCACTATCTTTATTATACACAATAAATATCAAGAAGATTAAAATAATCAAAAAGGTCAAAATAAAATAATGAAATATTGTTTAAAAAAAAATACTACTTCCGGTATACGAATTCTGACCAAAACCTTAGCAGCTCTAAGTTAGTACATAAAGAAAACAAATATAAATTTTCAGCTTAATACGTTCAGGGGTGTGGACTGAATCGGGGCGACAACATTTTTGACCTTTCTAACAGGAAAAAAATCCCACTTCCGGTATATTAAATTTAGTGATTTATTTTATTTTCATCACATTGATACAAGAATTATACTTCAATTTTTTTCGTGAAGAACACACATATTAAAGGGGTCGAAAAAAATAGTGGAAGAAAAATCGAACAAGAGTAAACTGCCACTTCTGGTTGAGAGATGCTTACCAAATTTTATACATAACTTGTTATTACCCTTAAACTCTTGGATATGAAATTTCAGTTCAATAAAGCAAAAGGTTTCTGAGAAAAACATAAAAAACCTCGATTCTCTAGAGTAAAGTACTACTTCCGGTTCAGATAAAAATATAAGGTTATATAGATTATTATTTTTATTACATACAAAAAAATTTCAATTCGATTCAGTTAGCGGTTTGGGAGATAATTTAATTCAAAAACTTAAAAAAAAGGACACCTACATATAAGGGAAGGTAACATTTCCGGTCAACTTAAAAATTTGAAAAAGTTTACGTCGTATCGATAAGAATTTCAGTAACCAATACTAAGTTTCAGTTTGATAGGACTAACAGTGTTCAAAAAATCCCCAAAATACACACATTTTTTCTAGATCATGAAAACGTGATCGGTCATCGATTCTGAGTTCGAATCAGTCAATTTTCGCATGATCACAAAACTTCATCTATTGTTACTACGTACATAGATAAAGTGAAAATGTATATATGAAAGATAAAGAGAACCTATAAAGAAAATTCTATAAAATATAGAGTGAAAAAAGAAAAAGTTATAGGCGTATAAACAATTAAAATCTGACGTAGCGAGAGGGTGGCGAAAAGGGAAAAAAACGATCGGAAGAGTGTCACCGAGGAAAATAATGAAGTATTTTCAAGCGTGTCTACGATTATTTTTACTAACCTCTTTTACGTTTCACTTACGATTACAATTCAGGAAAAAGTTTGCCTCTTATCCGATCGTTTTCATACTTTGCCATATTGCTCATTTTGGTCATCAATATAAGTAAATGGAGCCTCCACCATTACGATGGTGCAAATATATCATGTAAGACGCGTTTGTAATTTGCCCGATGACATTCTATTTGACGTTAATCGCCCTAAATGTTCAGTGGCATTGCTCGCCCACGGCGCTCGCCTCAGCGTTGTCTTGGTGAATTTCCCTTTTCGCCGTTATCTAGCTTTAATTGCTTGAACGCTATTTATTTTTTCACTCTACATTTTATAATTCACCATCGTATTGCCGGACTTGATTTTCACACATATTGATGACCAAACCGAGCAAAATGGCAAAGATTGAAAACGATCGGATAAGAGCCAAATTTTTTTTTTACTAGACTTTTTTGATTGTGAGTGAAAGTAAGAAGAAGTATCTAAGTATGTGTGAGTTGTGCACGCACGACAGAAGGACCAACTTTTGAGTTGTGAGTGTATAACACATGCGATTCATATAAATTGAAACTGATTAAAACGGAAACATTTAATGCGGTCGATATGATTGATGGAGTTTGTTTGCAGTTTAAAATGTCCGTGTTTAGAATATCCTGAGGGACGTTGGAGACTAGCCAACAGGAATATCGACGTTTCATATATGTATGTAGTGATATAGCCAATCCCCTTTGTTCCATTTAGGCTTTTCCTTTTGTTTTTCCGTGTATTTTTCCCGTTTTCGCCGATTAACGCATCCACTTCCGATTGGCATCTGCTAGTTGCCGATCATTTTTTTTTCTTACTTTATTTTCCGTGCAAAGAAATCTTTATCCGCAAACCGGAAAGACCTTGTCGACGTTTGCTTTACAACTTCCGTTTGAATCCTTCCCCCTCCCCTCCCCACCCCCCCCCCACTAGATGAAAGCTCAGAAAAATTGAAACACATCAACGTTCTTTTCAGAAAAATTGCAAGTTCGCACATTATTTCAATCCTTTTCATCCTCATACATATGATGAGTGTATGATATATTTTTCGTAATATTTTTCGAAAAATTCACAAAAATATATTTGATTCTACTTCGACGCTATTTTAATATTCTGTTGCAGCTTATTCAAATATGTAAATTTTTGCACATATACATCCCCTCTCCCACCCCCAAAACTATTTATAAAATCATTGAATCTGCAGCTTCGTTATCATTAAGGATTGCAATACATTACCTATTACACTATCTTATCGCAAATTTAGTATTTAAATACGCTTTTAATTGCATATTATATTATATATTAAAAGTCGATGAAAATGGCGTATTGTAAATTAGGTTGTACGGAATTTTTGTTAATTTTCAGTATTAAATGTAGTAATTTTAAATTGATGAAGTCACTGGCAACAAAAACTAACCAAATCGTAATAAATACGAACAGACAGTTCCAAATTGTCGAAACTTCAAAATAAATATATATATATATGATTGCTAAAAATAAAATATTTAATTTATTTATTTTTACGAATTTACTTTAATGCATTTATATGACATTATTCACCTGAGATTTATTTTAATTATTTTTAATTCCATCTAGGTTAACGTTTTTAGGAAAATAACCACATACGGCTAACCAAAATATAAATCACAAAAAGTATAAATAATTGCAATATTATTTCTAAAAATATCATAGTTAAACCAGATTTTATCTCATGTAACAGATGACAAGAAATATTTTGCCTTTTTAGTTTCTTTAAAGTGTTTTTTTCATTTTCAGGTTTCTCACGGTGAACTGTCTAGGGAACGAAGTTCTCCAGTAGTTTCTGCCGACGAATATACATATAGACAGTGTCAATTTTGTACGGACCCGTTTCAAGATCTAAGTTAGACATAATTGGGAAATTCTGACAGGAAGGTCTATCTAGATTCTAGTAACATTGAAATCTCGTTATCAGGTAAACCAATAGTTTGCCATAAATTTATCGTCCATCCTTCTATTTCCGATATCCTTCTGTAACACAGATTTTCGACCGAAATGAAGCGTTATATTCAATTCAGAATAATACTTTCCGCCTAAAGATTTCTCCAAAAAATATAGAAACAAAATACAATACACAAGAGATCGTTTTTCTCAAAAGCAATAAGCGTTTTCGTCTTGAATTTAGATCTGTTGAAATACGAGAACTTAAGTATCGACGCCCTCTTATTCATGATAGGATTTCAAAATCGAATAAATCACAAATAAAAACATACTACACAAGTATTCTACCGTATTATTTGAAACATAGAAGACAAGTGAAAATCATTGTGACTGATAAAACTGGTTTTTCATTGACTATCATCAAAATTTTCTTATTCAATTCTCCATTCAAACTTCCATTCACAACTCGACATTCTTCGTATTATTCTGCAACAATTGGGTACCATTTGAATACTTCTTTTGTCCAACCTGCAGACATATGTATGTCTATTTCTCCACATAGCTACATATAGTATGACCATCCCATTGACACTTTAACCTTTTTACTCAATATTAAGCTAAATAAATATTATTATTATTATATTTACCCAAGGCGACACATATGGTAAGTTTATTATTCTTAAGACAGCAACATTGCTCGTTGGTTACGTTGATACTAAGCACCGAAAGGTCGCCAGGTTCTATCCCGTGAGCTGACCGCGATTGAAAAGAATTTATTCCGAGTATAATTTTTAATGCTGCTGGTCGGACTTGGATATTTCTGACTTCAAGTCGATCGTTTCTTACCAGAGTTTGTTAATTTATCTGATTTAATTGTTGGAGCGGTTCCTTCATCAAAAAAAAGTAAATATGTTTATATTACATTATGCAAAAAATAGTTGTTTATAAATTAAATTGAGTTATAAAAATTATGAACTTTCATAAGATCATTATTATATATTATTATTACAAATATTACAAATAATACAATTTGTATTATATATCACAGCCGTAAAATTGCAGATCCTAAATACGCACAAATAATTAAATTATTTAAATAAGTTACTATCAAGAATATATTATTAAAAAAATATTGAGTAACCTCGCAGAAAAACTATAATTGTGGAATCGTAAATAGATATTAAGAACTGTTGAGATTCGCTCTGAGGTGCGCTCAACGTTGAAATATTTCCATCTTTTAAAGTTGTTTGTACGCATCTGTTTTAGCTTAAAAATCCAAAAGCTTTACAAATCGTTGCAATTTTCGGAAATAAATTCATTGGAAACGGCATATCACAAACATTTTAAAAACATAATAAAAGTAGGTATGTGGCCTCAATATTTATTTATTTAATTATTATTCCGGAAATTCCCATTTTGCCATAAATCATTTGAGTTTACGACTACCTTTCACAGTAATCTTTCCGGACATTGACATATAACAATAACTCAATAGAAAATTTGAAGAGGAAAAGCCAATTTTTACAGGAACCGTTTCAATTACAATCAGAAAAATTGGCAAATTCTGATAAGAAACGATCGAAAGGTCTGGCCGACAACGAGACTCTAGTGGGAATCGAACACGTGACACCTTGCACGAAAGAATACTACACTCACCACTAGATCACGCTGTTGGTTACAAACCTAGGGCCTTTGTTATTCAATTTATTTGTAAATGATATTAGTAATAAACTGGTCAATTGTCGTTTCTCACTATACGCTGATGATTTAAAGCTCTATTTGAGTCTCGATTCTGAACGTTCTTGTGAGCTTTTACACGATGCTCTTAATGCTCTTCATGATTGGTCGTTAACCAACTGTTTGCCTCTTAATGTCTACAAGTACAAGGTTATGTGTCACTCCAGATCCAGATCCACCCCCGATCGTACCTTTCCATATCTTGTTGATAACTTTTTATTGAATTGGATCGATTCAACTGTTGATCTTGGGGTTGCATTCCAGAGTGACCTCAATTTCTCTGTTCATATCGACTCTGTGTGTTGCTCTGCCTTACGAATGCTTGGGTTTGTCTTTCGTAATTCTCGACACTACCATAATCCCGCTGTTTTGAGATTGCTGTACAATGCTCTAGTTAGGAGTATCTTGGAATACGCCTCTAAGATCTGGAATCCTTACACTAAGTCTCTATCTGTGAAGCTTGAACTTGTCCAAAGACGATTTCTCAGACTGCTTTATAAGGAGCAATATGGGATTTACCCATACTTATTTCCTTCAAAATTCGTCATGGGTATGGTCGGCTACACTTCTCTTGACCACAGGAGGAGTGTTGCCCTCATCAAGTTCTTGTTTTCCATATTTAGAGGCTATATCTCCTGTCCGTCTATCCTGGCTGAATTGAGCCTTCATGCTCCAGAGAGTGTGATATGGACCCGCCATCGTCCCCTTTTTTACACTCCTTTGGCTAGAACTGTGGATTTTAGTTATTCTCCCATTCCTCGCGGCCTCCGTTTCTTAAATTCACCGGATGGTGCCATTGACATTTGTCACGTCTCTCTTCATTCTCTGCACCGCTTCCTAAATTATGGAGGTCGCGACCATTTAGAAAGGTTGAGTTAGTGTTTTTAATTATGATTTCATGTTTTATTTAGTTATCTTTTCCTTATTTAATTTGTATATTTGTATATATAATTTATTTATTTAACTTGCATTTTTTCCTTTTGTACTTCTTAATCTTTTTAGCACACTCGTCGCTTTGGAGCAATCTGTTGATGAATGTGCTTGATTAATTGATTGTGTAAAATAAAATAAAATAAAATAAAAATAAAATAAAATATGTACTTTCGGATTCATGGTACTACCTCTAATATAATACTCACTCACATATTTAAATGAACATATGTCTACGTCAAAATTTCACGGATTGGTAGCTCTGATATAAGACCATTGGAAGCGAGGATACAATCAGAAAGTTTGTCAAATTTTGAGCACCCCTGGTCTTACTTCCAGCTGTGCGTTCGCGCTCGAATAAAAAGCTAGCAACTTGGTAAAAGTTTGCCACTCGAAATTTAAACTTGGCAACGGAGTTATTCCGACCGAAAAGGTACATAAAGAGCCTTCGTGCCGTATCTCGCAGCTGCAGGCCAATCTGCCGGGTCTCTCGGAAGCTGCATAATGTGGGTCAGACCAGGATGAGAGCGGAACAAACCTACCGACGAATGCACAACTGCAGTAAATGCAGTTGACAATGCACCCGCCCTGCCCTGCCTCGACTTCCACTTACATTTCATTTCTATATACTTTAATGCTAAAGTTCACTTCGTTGCATTGCACCGGCACTGGTGACTTACTTTTACGATATTCCTTTTTTATGCTCGAAGTTATTTAAAAATGCATTACACGCGTCTACTCCAATACGACCTGAATTGCACTTTAAATATATCGTATCCATTTGTATTTTTTTGCTGTATCTATGTACGTAGTAACAATAGATGAAGTTTTGTGATCATGCGAAAAATCGAACTCAAGATTTTGACTGATGCGAACTCTGTTAGTCCTATCGAATTGAAACTTAGTATCGGTTACTGAAATTTTTATCGACATGACGTAAATTTTTTTCAAATTTTTAAGTTGACCGGAAATGGTACCTCCCTTTATAGGTGTCCTATTTTTTTACATACCTCCTTTACGTTTCACATGGCTTTCGTGTTAGTGGTCATTTTTATCTCTTATCCGATCGTTTTCATACTTTGCCATATTGCTCATTTTGGTCATCAATATAAATAAATGGAGCCTCAGCCATTACGATGGTGTAAATATATCGTGTAAGACGCGTTTGTAATTTGCCCGCTGACATTCTATTTGAAGTTTACGGTTGACGTTTGTTTGTTAGTTTTAAACATAGATGGCGATAGTAAAAAAAATATAATTGGTGTTTTTATTCACAATAATAATTTTATATACAAATTATAGAAGAGGTATGTTTTTAAAAAACTTTTTTTTTATTAATTTCATTTAAGTTTTTGAATTCAATTATCTCCCAAAGCACTTACCGAATTAGATTGAAAACTTTTTACATGTAATAGAAATTATTAATTTTATACCTTAAGAGGGCTGTACACCTGAAACCTTAATTTTGTTACCGTTCCTTTCTTCGATATATATATTGAGTGTATGTATATATTGAGTGAATGCGACAATATATATCAATATATATATTGAGTGAATGCGACAGTTGCGCTTCGACCAGATAAAACGTTTTTTAAATTGACAAAATCGAGGTTTCGTATTCTACTATTTTCTCCTCCAAAACTGGACCAATTTTTAAAAAAATTTCATCATCGGTATGAGAAAGATACTTTCTGTGCATCTATTGGCGTATTTTTTTTAAATCGACCGTTAAATAAGCACACTGGACTCGTTTCGTGGGAGTAAAAAAGAGGCGATTTTATAGATATTTGGCGGCTCCTAGCTCATATAAAAAATAATTAATCAAAAAAATAAAACGATAGATGCACCCCAATGGTGGATATCCATAGCGTATTAAAAAATAATTTGTCTAGTGCCATAATTGAGGAAGGGAGAAGTATAGTACGTTTGTATGGACAAGGCGCTGCTGTCCAGCCCTCTTAATATTTTTTAATTATTTATACCTCGTTATTTATACCTTAATAAATCTTTCATTGGAACGTGACAGTACATATGAACTACATACATATACGTTATTGGTACGATAGAATTCTTCCTGTAGCAAAACAAGATATGATACACTGCATCTAATATATAAAAATAAAAATAAAAATACACCAGAGAGTATATATATATATATATATATATATATATATATATATATATATGTATATACGTGGATGTGATACAATTTGAAAAATAGAATTCGCTTATTTCAACGAACGTCTCGCCTGCTATTGACAGACAGACAGACACGTCGAGGAAAAATACATTTTCACAATATTGCTGACTCTTTTGAAATGACAATACATATCCTGCAACTCACATACATACGAAGGTATAAAGTTGAGTACGGTATTATATTAGGAACACGTACCTACATACATACATACAACTAACTGGGTTTTTGGTCATTTCGTTTCATACATATATACTCGGAAAACACTTTTTATCCCATTCAAACGTTTTCTTTTTATCCTATTCCACGTATTTTTCGCAAAATGAAATCTGCGAAAAGGATATTTCCAAACGAGGAAAATGATAATTACAGACTCGGTTCAAAACTAGCAACTGGCCCCTTTCCAGACTTGGCATTCAAAACTTTTCATTTAGACTTAATGACTCGAATTGCTATTAAAACTGGCACTTTCAAAACACGTTTGCTTTACTGTCATGCGATCTTTCTTCAAATTCAAAATTTAACGGCCAATCAATACAATAAAAAACCTCACAAATCTACTTTTGGTCAAAAACGACATTTATAGAACCATTTCAAATCCGCTTTCAAATCCCAACAATAAAAAGTTGATTGAAAACGTACCCGAGAAAGTATAAAAGCACGTAATATTGAGTTTATATGAGATGAGGGTAAATTAAAGTGAAAAAAGTAACTTTGACCAATGTCTGTGAGTGAGTTGTGAAGGGGCGGTAGAAAGCCACGTTTGGAAAGCTAGCTTACATAGCTCCGATCTGACACAAGATTCCGATGAAAATTAAAATGTATTTTATATTATGTATTGTAGCATACGCTAAAAGGAGCCGCCGTTATAATTGGTTTTTAAGGATTATCTCTAGGCTTAAGTGCTGTTGGCTAACAATGGAGACCCCCGAATGGACTTCCCGCTAGTTCTCAGTACTGACAGCGCGATACCGTAGGACTGCATATCTGGTACGTCACTATAACAATGGGTAAACAAATGTGTCGAGGAAAATACACTGAGCGAACTTCCCTTTATAAGCAGGTACTTAGGCCATACCAAGGCATTCTGGACGGAGCACTGGCAGTGCGTGGATCTCCTTAATCACCCAATAAATGCTGTGAAGCGACATTGGCCTTTCATTTGGATCCTCCACTTAACCCTTCGCAACAGTATTATACACAAAAATCGCAATTATATAATGCTCACAACAATCTACAAATTCATACTAGCTGAATATGCGAGAGAGGTGGTGGGGATGTTGATTTTATTAATTAAGTTTCAATGAAAATCAGAAAAATTGGCAAACTCTGATAGGAAACGATCGACCTGTAGTCACAAACCAAGGTCTGGCTAACAGCTACTAGTGGGAATTGAACCTTGACCACTCTGCTCGAAAGCATTACATGTTAACCACTAGTCCACGTTATTGGTTAATGACTTCGTTAAAAATTAAACTCCATTTCCTTCATGTCGGAGACATTAGCTTACTTCAAGAGAAAGCTAATGTCTAGCCATCAGTATGGCTTAATGGTAGCGTGTATGTTTAGCACCAAGTCATCAGTGGGTTCGATCCGCCATATTGCTGGTTAGATTTGGAGGTATTTGTGACTTCAAATCGATCGTTTCTTATCAGATCTTGCCAATTTTTTCTGATCATTGTTGAAACAGTTCCTCAAAATTGGCAAAAAATCATCTGTTGTCACAAATCTTCTGTATTTATTGTGTGTATAATTTGTAAAAATTATGTACAAAATCTAAATCCATAAATGTCTCAATGGATTAATTCTGTAATTAATTAATTAATTGTTATTTCGTGTTCTTCAGCTTATTTCGTGTTCTTTAGATGTATGTAATAATAAAAATGCTGCATTGTTTGTAATTAATTGTCCAGGAAGGCGCATTGGGGTCTTCCTGTCAAGCCTTCCTGGTATATATCTATGTAAAATAAATAAATAAATAAAGAGTGGAAGCCAATAAAAATGTTGTAAAAATAAAGTCAAAGAGCGCGATTTGAGTAATAAAAGTGATTCAATATAAAGGTCGATAAAACAGTTTTCGTCTTCCCTCAAACAAAACGTAGTTTGAATTTACGAGGTTTACAAGCTAATTTAACGATATTATGATAATGAAAATAACAAATTTCAAATATTTATTGAAAAACAACACACATTAAATTTGAGCGAATTATTAGCAAGTACAAAATATGTTCAATTAAATTGAATACAAATTATATTTACGTATATAGCATTCCGATATATTTTGGTGTTTATATCGAGAGTTTTTTTTTTATTTCATTAAAACGATATATAAATAGGCATTTCGATCTATTTATTTATGAGCCCCATATAACAGAATTCGAAAATTCGATTTATATTCAAAACTATAACCGGATGTTAACGAGCCATGCGCAAACTCGAAAATGCAAACAGTTTGTAATATAAGCTGAAAATCCTCATTTATAAAGAATAATCCAACGGCTTGTGTTGAAAGTATTCCTTAAATAAAACACTAATTTTATGAATAAACATCTTTTTATTATTATTGTTACAAGATTTTTATTCGTTTCACTTCTTCAATAAGTCTGACAAACTTCCTAAACTCTTCCGATCGCTTTGAAATTTTGCTATTTTGCGAGGTTCAGCCGCCGATAGAGATTTCAATTGGGTCCGCTAAGTCGATGGTGAAATATGTATAACCGTAATAAACATGAATTTGTGACACAAGAATCAAAAATTTTGGAAAAGGTGACAGCTCACCCACTGTAAATAGCCTGTCAATAGACACGTTTGAAAATACTCCATCATCGTTTAAAAACACTCCATTATTAGGAAGTTGACGTACTTATCCAAACTCTTCCGATCGTTTTTTTTTTCCTTTTCACCACCCTCTTGCTATATAAGATTTTAATTGTTTAAACGCCAATAACTTTTTCTTTTTTCACTCTATATTTTATAAAATTTATATGTTCTCATTATCTCTCATGTATGTATGTATATGTACATACAAATATATTTTTTTAGTTTTATCTCTCATATATTATCAACCAGAAGCGTGGTCTAGTGGTGAATGTTGAATTATCTCGTACTTGATGTTACGAGTTCGATTCCCGCTAAGTCTCGCTATTGGCCAGACCTTGATTTGTCAAGGTCGATCGTTTCTTATCAGAATTTGCCAATTTTTCTGATGTTCATTGAAACGATTCCTGTAAAATTGGCGTTTCCTTCCCAATTTTCTGTTGCGAACCTTTAGTTATTGTTATATCTTAGGTTTCGCCATATTGCTCACCATAGATGCCTCTGTGGTTGTTTATCGAATATAAAATTCGTATTGTTACATGAAAGTTATTCATTGTTATTTATCGTATTAATACGATATTTGTAATATCTGAAGATAGATGTCAGATATTGTTTAGATTTACATGTGTCTATGTAATAATTATGTGGACCAGGAAGGCGCATTTGGGGTTTACCTGTTAAGCCTTCCTGGTATATTTGTATATATGTATGTAAAATATATATAGATTATATATTGATGATTGGCGTATATAACCTCGTGGCGTATATAACCTCTAAATGTTGTATTATGGCCAATTGTATCAGATTTGATATTTGGCGGTTGACGTCTCTACGAATGGAGTTTCAAGTGTGTAAATAACTACTGTGTGATCTGTACCGATCGATAAATGGGACTAAAACTATTTCAGATACATCTTATCTCACCGGTGTGTATAGTTTCTTCAGAGTGAAACTGATATATTATATATAAGTCTAAAATCTAACCTAGAAAATGTTGTGGTCATTCATAGTATTGATTAACTTTAATAAACTTTAACCAAACTTCAAAGATATGTTTTAACCTTTATATTAATGTTTCTTTTTCACTCTATATTTTTGTATCTAAAATTTGAACGTTAAAAAATTCAGCTCGAATATATTGTTACGTATACTAAAAAGAGCCGCCGATTAATTGCGATCAGATTAGGCCGGGTAGCGTCCTGAGAGACCGTGTGACCGGTGTAAGTGGTTTCAAGGATTAGCGACAGGCTAAGTGCATGTAGGCTAAACAATGGCGACCGAGTTGGCTGGTATTGGTCCTTTCTCAGAATTGACCTGTACCGTGGGAGCGAATGTCGTGGGAAGACATATCCGTACTTGACCATAACAATAGACATGTAACAATAGACATAGACGTGACATAACAAATTAGACGTCGAAGATGTCCTAAGAGATCTATCCCTTATAAGATATACTTAGGCGATATCATGTCATTCTGGACCGAGCACTGCCAGTGCGTGTATCTCCTTAATCATCAATAAATGCTGTGAAACGACTAAGGCCTTTTACTTGGATCCTCCACCCACCACTACGCAACAATATGTTTCATGTACTTTTGTATTTGAATATTTTGATAAGCCCAAAGAAAGTAATCCAAAAGGGTTCAATCACAACTTCTCAATGATCAATTTACCACAACTTTCAACATAACCGTTGGATCCCAACTTGTATACAACATATAAGTGTATTTTCATAAGACGGAATATACAAATTTGAAAGAACACTTTAAAAAGAAACTTAACCAAACTAAAAGGAACTAAACGTCTGAGACATTTGTTTTTTTTTCCATATTTTCAAAACGAGAGTTATTTGTTTTGAACAATCGTTCCCGTTTTTTGGCACTTTGGCACGCTCGCACTCAACTGTATATTTCCGAAAGTCGCCGAAGCGATTTTCATTTTCCGAATTTATACATCGCTTGTTCATCGTATGGACAAATATGTATGTATGTAGGTAAGTGGGTCTAAAGGAAGACTTGCATTTGCCAAAAGAATAAAAAAAGGAATTAACTGGAAGAATGTATTGAATAAATATCAACAGTAAGCTCACCTAACCCTATAAGTACTTTTCGCGGTGTTCGAAGCGTATGACGTCACTCTATAGCTGACATTAACGTAAGTTGGGTAGTTTAAAAGGGTATTTTTCCATTTTCCGCATCATCGGACATTTCGCAGAAAATCTAGAGCAACATAAGCGGCGAAAAGTCTCAGACGAGCATTTGAAAAATGCTGATGAACTCGAGATATCCCTTTTTGCGACGCTCGTAATATGTCTGACATTGAAATTGAAAGGGCGATGAAGTGTTTGATGATTTTGCAAAAAAAATTGGTATAATCGCGAATGCGTATATTGAATTTTAATAGCTTGCGAAAATATGCGCACGGATGCTCGACCCCAACCCCGTGACACGTGTCAACGTGTCATCCCTTATCGTCATTATGTAGAAAAAATAAAAACGATTTCGGTGTTGCTTCCATTCATTTATCACAGTCAAAAATATTTCCAACTGTTTGGTTTTACATGCGTCTAAAAATAACCAACTTTCATCATCAATCGTGAAACAAATCTATGTAAAATAAATATTCACATTCGTACCTAAATGCGTTATTAACACGTCATCATACAAATAATAATCTAATACTTATATATAAATTAATAGGGAATCTTATGATTTTTTTAAAGATTCTGTAGATTCAATTATAATAAAATTCACTGGCACTGGCACCTTTTTTCTCCTATGTATCTCCCAAAAAGGTTTTGTCGGTGCGGCAATGACGTGCGCGGCTTTGTCGGGTTTGTATGATGGTTCGGTGATTATTCCGCACAAAGTGATCTCGCGCAAGTCACTAAAATCTCGATCCTGGAACATCCCGAAAATTCTATCAACCGAATTATCGAACTAGCGAGAACTCGATTGTCAGATATTTCGAATTCTCGGAGCAACTATTGTCGTATGCGCGATCGCAATGTGCGAAATAGTCCGTTTACGATGTATGACGCACTTCGAAATCAAAATACATTTTCTTTGAATTCATTCTTTTTGAAACTTTATATGTATAGTGACGTCAGAGATTTAAATTAATGAAATCCTTTTGCTAAAATATTAATAAATACATCAAATACGATTAATAAATACGTCCAAAATTTGAAATTCATTATACTTACATATAATACATCAGACAAATTAACTTACATTTGATGTATCTTAAATAATAATTAAATTTAGCCAGCAGCATAGCTCGGTCGTTAAGCTTCTGCCTAACCCCGAGAGGCGCCGGGTTCGATCACATGAGCTGACCTTGATTGAAAAGAATTTTTCTGAGTATATCTGTAATGCTGCTGGTCAAATTCGATCTGTGCTTTTAATAACCCATTAACTAGCAGCATAGCTTGGTCGTTAGGCTTCTGCTTAACGGCGAGAGGCGCCGGGTTCGATTCCGTGAGCTGACCTCGATTGAAAATAATTTTCTGTAGTGTTGCTGGTCAGACCTGGATATTTGTGACTCCTGGTTGATCGTTTCCTTTCAGAGTTTGCCAAATTTTCTCTGATTTCATTGTTGAAACGGTTTCCGATTAAAAATTGGCTAAAATCCTTCCTACCTACTGTATCACCACTATTTGATTATGGTTAATGTACAATTCATAGATGTCTAGTTAATTTGCGAGTTTTCAGTGTCTCGTAATTCAGCGACTTGTATAATAATCAGCTGATAAGTAAAAATAAAACTATCACTGTTTGATCTGTGTACATATATTAAGCCTGTATTGGTTAGAAAGTTTGTTTTGGAGGAAAAAAACAACTGAAATTTGAGGTTATGGCTTAAACGACAAATGCGGCCCAGCTTTGTTTGTTGGTGGAAAACTTATTGATACATAATATTAACAATTAGATACAACATAACTTCTTATTGAATACTTATCTCGCAGATATCGCTCGGTGAAGAGATGTAGTTCTAGCTGTGAAATGTCAATGATTTATTTATTTCATAGAATATGAACATTATATATATGTATGTAGAACGCTTTACCGACAAGTGCACTTATAAATATAAAATACAATAAATTTAATCAATAAACATTTTATACAATGCGAATTCATACAAATATCAAAAGACACATCTAAGGAGAAATATATACAGCATTTTATAATCAATTAAGAGAACCTCAAGACGCTGAATAACTTGAGATTAGCAGGAGAGATTGGAAAAGAGATGCCAATTTCACAGGAACCGGAACACAGATCAGTTTTAGTGAAAATCATAATAACGTCAGGCACTTTTTCGTGGGAGCGTTTTCAAACGCGTCTTACACGATAATTTTGCACCATCGTAATGGCGGAGGATCTTATATTAATTACTTATATAACTGACCAAAATGAGCAATATGGCAAAGTATGAAAACGATCGGATAAGAGGCAAATTTTTTCCTGAATTGTAATCGTAAGTGAAACGTAAAGGAGGTTTGTAATAAATTGTAATTGGCCAGGAAGGCGCATTGGGGTTTACCTGCAAGGCCTTTTCCTGGTATAAAATGTAATAAATATAGAAATAAATTTTCCAAAATGAACAGTATGGGTGATGGAATTGAATTTTGATATTAATAAAAATTAATAACATACCTGCTGCCATTTTGACGACGATGAATTCTGCCGACAAACACTAATGAAGATGCAGTTGAACGGCGACAATTTGTCTCCTTTTCCTCACATACATGTGTAGTACCTTCACAATTTCACTTTCCACAAACACATTTTATCATTTGTTAGACAATTCCTCTGTTCAATCAACGCGTAGTCGTTGACGATTTTTCACAGACCACTGGAAGAAGACGAAAAATTTTGTTTAACGTACAAGCAAAATTGAATTATTAAGACAAGTTGTACGTACAATGCACATACATAGTATAATACATACATACATAGGTCAGCAGAAATTGAGTAAAGAAACTCGAAATGGGTTTGATAAGCTTTTGCGCTAAAAGCTCCCAGAAGTCTCGCATATAATGTTTCAACTCCAAGGGCGTGCTTTACGAACGCGAAAAACTTTTTTTTTCACCCTCATATTAATATATTTATATATATGTACATATGTATATATTATATTTATACAATAAAACCCGTGGGGAAAGTTCGATATCGTATAGCATTCAGTGTATATTATGAAAAACAAATATTGTATAATGTAATATATAAGTTTTGCGGCCATACAATAGACATCGCATTCAAAATGAACAAAATTATTGTTTTTCCGGTTGATTTTCATTTTAATTATATACATATACGAGAAACGGAAAAGTCCAGACTTCGCTTTCAAGTGAGATTAATACAGAATTAATATGCGTGATAATTAATGCGTAATTCGTACACGTTGTGTGTAATTTATTGTAAGCTTTAATTCTGATTTATTGCGGTGTGTTTTTACGTAAAATAAAAAAAGAGCAAAAAAGGTAGTCAGAAGAATATTTTTAGAACTAAGCGATAAGATAAATTGTGGATTATACGAGCGATACATTTAAAATTTTGCAATAAAAATCATAATCAAGTTAAAAAGATTATTATTTCAGTATGCAATACATACATATGTATAGATGTATCATACATTCAAATATATGTACATATGCAAAGTTGGGTTTTGCGACCATAAATGCTTGCGCACGAGTACAAGCGTATAATATGCCCAGATATAACTTTGGTATTTATTTAATTTTTTTTACAGGTCAAATTCAAATAATTTTTATAATTATTAAAAACTAGTTGTTTTACCCGGCTTCGCTCAGTATTTATAATATAAACGGCGTAAACATGGTGAATCTAATAGTAAATATTAATTTGTTTTTTTATTAAATTTATTTGAATCGAAAAAAAATAATATTCAATCAATCGAATCGCCGTCATAGGAACTTTGACTTGTTTTCAAATTCCAACCGAAAATACTTAAAAAATTACATACAAAGTATCTTTCGAAATTATATGTATATATTAGATTCCTCATCATAATCGTGCATTATATATTAAATAAAATATAATTATATTTTAATTTTAATTATATTTAAATAATTATATTATACTATATTAAATATTGTGCCTGTTGGTATTTTCAGTGAAATAATTTTTATCGATTTTGCCCATAATAAACCGTCATTTCAATGATTTATTTATTTCATAGAATATGAACATTATGTATGTATATACAGATCGCTTTACCGACAAGTGCACTTATAAAGATAAAATACAATCTATATACTCGTACATAAGCATTTTATACAATTCGAATTCATACAATAATCCAAAGAGACATCTATGGAGAAATATTTGCAGCATTTTATAATCTAATTACCGATCTTCAAGATGCTGAATAACTTGAAATTAGCAGGAGAGATAGGAAAATAGATGCCAATTTCACAGGAACCGGAACACAGATCAGTTTTAATGAAAATCATAATAACGTCAGGCACTTTTTCGTGGGAGAGTTTTCAAACGCGTCTAACACGAAATTTTTGCATCATCGTAATGGCGTAGGATCCATTTACTCATATTGATGACCAAAATGAGCAATATGGCAAAGTATGAAAACGATCGGATAAGAGGCAAATTTTTTTCTGAATTGTAATCGTAAGTGAAACATAAAAGAGGTTTGTAACAATAAGATACAATATAACTTCTTATTGAATACTTATCTCACAGATAACGCGTAGTGAAGAGATGTAGTTTTAGCTGTGAAATGTCAGACCTGACACATTTGGCCGTAAATCGATATGTAGTAGCTATATACCATTACACAAAGCTATACGCCAAATTTCAAATTTATATATACATATGAGAGTTAAAACTATAAATATTTATATATTAGAGATAATGAGAACCTATAAAGCAAATTTTATAAAATATAGAGTGAAGAAAGAAAAAGTTATAGGCGTTTAAACAATTGAAATTAGACATGGCGAAAAGTGAGAATAGTCTAAACAAACGCTGGATAAACGTCAAGCACTTTTTCGTGGGAGCATTTTCAAACGCGTCTTACACGATAATTTTGCACCATCGTAATGGCGGAGGATCCATTTACTTATATTGATGACCAAAATGAGCAATATGGCAAAGTATGAAAACGATCGGATAAGAGGCAATTTTTTTCCTGAATTGTAATCGTAAGTGAAACGTAAAGGAGGTTTGTAAAAATTGGCAAACTCTGATAAGAAAAGATCGACCTGGAGTCACAAACCAAGGCCTGGTCAGCAGCGGGACTCCAGTGGGATTCAAACCCGTGAACACTGTATTCAAAGCATTATTATATGCTAACCACTAGTCTATTCTGCTAGTATAAAATTTGACGACGAAATATACTGTCGAAAGCAAAGTGCACGCCGCTGTTTAAAATTATAGTATTTAATATATAGTATTGTGCCCGTTGATCGTTCAAGCCGATTAATGTTTAATACCTTTTTATCGAGTGGTACATTCGAATATTACGGTTTTTCTGTAATTAACCGTCATTGAAATAGTAAGAAAAAAGTCAACTGTTCCGAAAATCATACGAAAGCGAACACGTTTGCCCGTTAAATTAGATCTGGTTCGGTATAAAATTTTAACCATTGTCCCTTCTGGGACAGAAAAGCCTGATGCTCGAACGCGATAAGCCAATACAACGACAATCTCGATTTTAATATTTCATACCGTAATAAAGATAGAATTTATACGCGCCATTGTTTTTCGGCGAACACAAAAGGAAATAATAATAATATAAAAAAAAGGTCTCCATTCGAGAAAATTTGAAATTTTCGACAGAACGAACGCTCACCTCGAAATAATATTATTTTTAATTTATACGAACGACAAAGTATATATGCATATAATGTCAGATAAGTTTTCCCCCGCCACTTACTCGAGAGGAAATTCGCATTTATTTACGGGGGAGGGGGGGAAGGGGGGGGGGAAAGGGAGAAATATGTAGGTCGGAGCCAAGATGTCGCAGACTCTGCCTTTCATTCCTTTTGATTTTCGAGACACTTTTCCTTCGGCTGACAATTATCCTTCGCACGTATTAAATATTCATATCCTCAATTTCATTTCGAAATGAGCTTATGAAAATACTCACTGGTATATAAATAAATAATTCCGAACTATATATACGATTACAATATCATTCACCTTCACGATACATTTCCCAATAAGGTATAACTATTTGTTTTTAAATTATTTGAAATATCAAATTACGTGCACTGGTAGAGGAGGCGTGGGTTCAAGTCTCAGACAAATATGCTGCTGGCGACATTTTATTTTTTATTTTATTTTAAGTCGCTGCATTACGAGAAACTCGCAAATTAACGAGATATCTATGAATCGTACGTAAATTTTATTGTACATTAATCAATCTCAAATAGTGGTGACATAGTAGGTAGGAAGGATATTTAGCCAATTTCACCGGGAACCGCTTCAACAATGAAATCAGAGAAAATTGGCAAATTCTGATAAGAAACGATTGACCTCGACAAATCAAGGTGTGGACAACAACGAGACTCTAGTGGGAATCGAACCCATGCCATAATGCACGAAAAAATTCAACACTCAAAATATAGCATCTCAAATTTGTTAAATCCTATAAAATGCTACCTACATAATGTATTTCTCGCAAATTTGTTGATTTTCTATACATACATAGATGCCTCTATTTTATTTACGTTTCACTTATTCTTTGTACTGTTACGCTTGATTTTTTTTTAAATTTTAATCGAACGTGTACACTCGCCCTTAAATATCGCTCAAAAGCGACGAGTGTACTAATACAGATACAATACAATGAAGCATTTTTATACAACGCGAATTCATACAAATATCATCTACAGTGACATCTATAGAGAAATTTTTGCAGCATTTTACTATACGTTTTTATACCTATATTATTGAAAGGTGTGATAAATTTTGTTGAGTATAATTTAAAACTTTGACAAGGATTGTATGTACGTACTTACGTGCGTAAGTTGTTTGAAAGAATCAGGTGTAAAATTTTGACTTTTACATATTAAAATATAAATTGTAAAATTTTATATAATACGTAGTTTTACACATATAAGGCACAATAAATAGCACCTATTTATTTTTTGTGAATATCTTTCCGACAAACAATCAGTAAACGCCAACCTATTTACTGACCAAACCAAGCAAACTAAGTGACCATTAATATAATATACATATGTACTAGTTTTGTACCCGGTGAAATATCATCGCATGAGTGTTGACATATTCAGTTATTAAATAAGAAAAAATAAAAGTAATGTGCCGGTCCTGTGTTCGATCCGCACGCGGCCGAATTTTTTTCAAATACCTTTAAATATATTTAATTTAATATTTATATTTAATTGTTTAATATGAAAAAAATGGAAACTAATGGAACGTTTATATAAATAATATAAAACACCGGTAGAAAAATTAATTAATTAATTAAATAAATGCTCAATAGATGGCGGTAAACGCTCAGAGATTTAGAGCCGTCTATTTACCTAGAGAAAATATTGGTAGCAAATAGTATATGTATATATATATATATGTAAGTTTTTACTTTATCTACATATGTACGTAATGGTGAGCGGAAAAATGCACTCGAGATAGTTGCAGTCTCGAGACATCCAAACTTTCAAAGATGCTGAACGAGAACTAACGCAATAGAATTCTACAAAAAAACGTCAAGGGGGTATTTGTTTGTTATCCGAGGGTGTTAATCTTTTTTTTTTGTAATTATATTGCGTAAGTTCTTTTTGAGCGCCTTTGAAAATTAGGACTTTCCGAAACTGCGCTATTATTCAGTGCAATTTAGTGCATCTTTCCGGGAACCGTATGTACGTAGTAACAATAGAAGAAACTGTACGAAAATTTGAACTCGAGATTTTGACTGATTCGAACTCAGAATCAATCACTGATCACGCTATCATTATCTATAAAAAAATGTGCGTGTCTGTGTGTGTGTGTGTGTGTCTGTATATTTTGGGGATTTTTTGAACACCATCAGTCCAATCGAACTGAAACTTAGTAACTGAAATTTTTATCGACACGACGTAATTTTTTTTCAAAAGTCGACCGAAAATGGTGCCTCCCCTTATAGGTGTCCCCTTTTTTTAAGTTTTTGAATTCAATTATCTCCCAAACCAATTTGAACAAAATCCGATAACCGGAAGTAGAGCATTTGTCTTGTGCATGTGTCCATACATTTGCGCTCAGTTTGTATCGAAAATGCTGTCATAGCTATTGGTATTTTATAATGCTGCCGGTATGTGTGAATATGTCTGTACGGTTCAATACTGAATTTTGTTTTGTGACCTTATATTCCTCAAATACATGGGTTGGTCACATCCGAATTTTTTTCTTTTATTATTATATTCGTACGTTTTGTGACGTACATTTGTACATATGTATGTCGAATCGAAACGACTATTATAGTACGGCGAGCGTTATCTCAAACAGACAGACAGAATAGCGATATTATATGCATATTTGATATTTTTAGACGTATATTAATACAAAATGAGAGTGAGAAAACTTTTTTGAATTTACATAGCATTGAACATCAAAGTTCGACGGTAGCTTTCAAAAACAGAGATAATTACTAATAATCTTACGACATTTTTTTCAGTTCGAAATTAAGTTTCGGCCATCATTATAAATCTGTCTCATTATAAAGAGAAAGTTTCTGTTAATTAGTCGTGACTCGCTCGTAAAAACGACAATTTAAAATTAAGAGCCATAATCTTCCATAACCGCTTCGAGACCGATTTTACTACATTAGTTATAACTGAGAGGATCCTCCACCATAAATATATTATATTACGTATATAATTAGTGGATTTATTTTGTATGTATATGTATATCTGGTTATAATATAATACATTTTATGTTTTACTTTAGGCAGTGTTCATGAAAATGAAGGGTAGGTATGCGAGACCCGGTGGTTGCTTTATGTCTCCAACGCTTCTCATTCCCTGAATTTCATTAACAAAGGAATACGTGAAAGAGGAAGAGAAGGAAAATAGCAGGATACGCCACTGTTCCTCGTCAACGGGGGTTTCCTTTCATAAAAAGCGTCGACGCTGAAGTTTTGATTAAAAGGTTGACGTCCCCTTACTGCGGTCACAATCGGAGAAAAAAAAACAAAAAAAAATAGAGCAAAAACATATTAAATGAAGTTCGTTCCTCGGCGATAATTTAACGAAGCGTATTTGCTAAGGGTGGACATTCACATATGTACATATTAATAAGTTGCTATCTACAAAATGTTACATAGACTATGCTTGACTGAACGGTAAAAAATCCTTTCTAGAGCAAAAATTTAATTTTGAAATTTAAACTACATATGTAATTAAATGTCAAAAAAAAATGAATTGCGTTTTTTGTATATATTTCAATTCCTTTCAAAAAATACCAATTATATTTTTAATAGCAACGGACACAACACTAATTTAGTATAAATACATTTAATAATACAACCCGGACGATTCACTTAGGCCTTGTTCATAGTCTCGACAATGTCGCAGAAGTGTCGCTGTTCATACTAATATCTAATAGTGTTCATAGTAAGCGCGACAAACTGTCGCACTTACTATGAACACTATTAGGGCCGGGCCGCACCGCTCAACTCGCGAACAACTTGGTTGAGGGCGACCAGACCAATGCATGCAGGTAGATGGGACATGCCGCACCCGTCAACTTGTTTGTCGCACACATTTCCATACATTTTTTCGTGTCGCGCGACTAGTCGGCCGACAAAGTTGCACGGTGCGGCCCGGCCCTTAGACATTAGTATGAACAGCGACACTTCTGCGACTTTGTCGCAGCGAAATTGTTGAGACTGTGAACAAGGCCTTATACCATGTATGGCTTCACACACACAGACACATATATAATCACCCAATAATATATACGTATTTTTATTGTTTTTTAATTTTAGTTTAATTTAAATCTTTTCAATTTTTGGTTGTTTTTACTTTATCTATGTACGTAGTAACAATAGATGGAGTTTTGTGATCATGCGAAAATTCGAACTCGAGATTTTGACTGATTCGAACTCAGAATCGATTACTGATCACGTTTTCATGGTCTAGAAAAAATGTGTGTATGTGTCTGTGTGTCTGTGTATTTTGGGGATTTTTTGAACACCGTTAATCCTATCGAACCGAAACTTATTTTTATTTTCTTCTATAGTTTTATTTTTTTCTTTAAATTATTTGGGTAGCATTTGAATGTTTGTTAAATAAAATTAAACGTGTTTTTGTATATTTTTATGTATGTTATTTATATGTATTATCTGACCAGTGTCATTTTGGGATACCTAACCTGTGAAGACATCTGTGGTGTGTGTATTAAAATAAAAATATGGTTTTTTAAAGATTACTATTTATCTTCAAACTTGCCTCGTGCACATTTGTTGCAGGTAAAGTTAATTTATATGAGAATTTAAGATTTCATTATTAAAATAAAAACTAAATTTTGACACAGTATAATATAATACACATATGTAGTTTGTATATGAAATAAAGTGAAAAATCGTAAAGTACATCATACAATCTTTGAAATACGGCTGGGAATGAAAACTTAGCAGACAAGTTGCTGATCTCTGATGTGCCGCCATGACAGACCGTCATGGCGTCACCTTTAAGCACATTTTTATACACAATTTTAGCTACTAACAACTACAATAGACGAATTATTAAAGATTTGTTTGCCAATCTGTATGCAAAAGAGGCTACTATTCATTCAATTTAACAAGCCAGAAAAATATGCGATTTATATCATATATATGTATATAATAGCGCTATTATGTATGTCTGTCTGCGATAAAGCTCGCCGTACTATAACAGTCGTTTCGATTCGACATACATATGTATGTCACACCTAAACCACTTCCAAAATGAATATACGAATACAATAACAAAAGAAAAAAAAATATATATACTGATCGCTACTAATGTTTCCTCTAGGCTGAGAATTTACCGCCATCTATTGAAAATTAAGTTTTCTAATAATAATTTAGTTTTCTATTGGTGTTTTATATTCTTTATCTGTACGTAGATAGGTAGTTTTTACCATTTTTTTTATATTAAACAATTAAATATAAATATATTTAAAAGGTATATGAAAAAAATTCGACCGCGTGCGGATCGAACCCGGACCGACACATTTCTTTTAATTTTTACTTTATTTATATACATAGTATCAATAGATGATGTTTTGTGATCATTTTCAAAATTCGAACTCAAGATTTTGACTGATTCGAACTCAGAATCACGTTTGATGATCTAGAAAAAATGTGTGTGTGTGTGTGTGTGTGTCTGTGTATTTTGGGGATTTTTTGAACACCGTTAGTCCTATCGAACTGAAACTTAATATCGGTTACTGAAATTCTTATCGATACGACATATATTTTTTTCAAATTTTTAAGTTGACCGGAAATGGTACCTACCCTTATAGGTGTCCTCTTTTTTTAATTTTTTAATTCAATTATCTCCCAAACCGCTAACTGAATTGGACTGAATTTTTTTTACGTGTAATAGAAATTATGAATTGTATACCTTGATATTTTTTAATTATTTATACCTCAACCGGAAGTAGTACTTTTACTCTAGATAATTGAGGTATTTTAATAATCTTTATAACTTTATATTTTTTAAATATTTTTATCCGAACCGGAAGTAGTACTTTTATTTTTATTTAATAACTTAATGATATGTCATCGGGTACAACACTGATGGTACAACACAAAGATGAACTATAACGGATTATCGCACGGCAGACAAATTATATGAGACTAATAATTTGTAAAATTACTGTAAAAACTTAACCATATTAAATGATTTCCGTTTTTCGGTGATAATATAACGAGGCGTCACCAACTCGACCGTTTATTATCAATTGATCGCATCGAAAGGGTAATCTAGATCCGATGCGAATCTCGTGCGTTATTCACTGGGATCGAAATCTCGTTCTGATCTAACTGATGTAAAATTAATTTAATCAAACGACAGTGTCACTTGACATTTATGGCAATATAGCGGTTCAGAGTCACATATCTTGATCAAAATCATGAGTAATTACATGCTCATTGTCATTCAAATGACGCTGAATTATATATGTAGTTGCGAATGCTGTAATTCCAAGTAACATTGTTTAGTAATAAATACATATAAATATATCACATGTAATTAGGAACCGATACTTAAAATTTAAAATCAACGAGGTGAGGATGTTATTCTATAAAAAGTATCAAATTTTATAAAAAGTTCGGGTAAGTGTCCATTTCTTTATTAATTGGAAAGATCGCAATACCGAAACCGAAGAAAACCAAGGTTTGAACCATATTCTGAATGCGAAATTGCGATCATTCAGTCGTAATAAAATCGACGAAATATAACGAACGTATTTTGACCTTTCAAAATTGTTTCCATTAAAAAAATTAAATCGGAATAAAACAGATTTTGAAATCATCACCCGCTTCAATTCTATAATTAGAAACATATGACGAAATTTAAATTCTTATAATATGCAATATGTCAAATAGTTCCAGAACATTTCAAGTTTACCATTTTATAATCACATATCGATTATATATTATATATTTATTAATTTAATATTAAATTGATTAAAACGTATATTAATAAATGTTGCAATTTCTTTTAAATCTACAGTAAAAAATCTAACAATAGTTAAGACGGCGATGAAAACTTTTCTCCAATACGAAAATAAATGTGCAATTCTATTTATAAGTTTATGCAATTTAATTCTTAGTATTTACATATATACTCACATATACTAATAGCATATGGAATATTTTATGTCGTCACACTAACTTGTAAACCTCGCAAGTCTAATATTACATTATATTTTTATATTGCGCTTTTTTGGGCCGTATATTTTTTAGTAATGATTTTAACATCTTGTAAAAGTAGTTGATATGGAAAAGGTCTAAAAGATAATTGGATTTACAAGTAAGTTTAATTATGTGTAATCTAATAATTTCGTAATGTATAATTTCGAAAGAGACTTTGTATGTAAGTTTTGGTTTGTAGAATCCGTGACGTTAAATTTAATAAAAAAAACAATTGAATATTCAAATAAATTTAAATAAAATAAAACTATTGAAATAAATTTAATAAAATTGTTACTATTAGATTAGCCGTGTTTAAACGGTTTATATTACAAATACCGAGCGAAGCCGGGTAAAACCACTAGTATTCAATGTGATACAATATGCTTGTGGTTAAAAGCAAGACCAATATATTTTGAAAAAAATAGTCATCAGAGAGTTTGTACGAAAGTTTTGATTTAAGCTTATTTAAGTCACCGCAACGTGGTGAGTTACGCCCAGTTGCGAAAACTCTACATAATATTCATAGTATTTTTTTTTTCATTTTTTTTTTATTATTTTTAATTATTTTCATACTTTTTATAAGATTTTTAATATAAAAAATCGATGAAATTTTATTTATTATTTTTTTTCAATTGATACATTTTTCATTTCATAAATTTACCTGCGACGGGAGAATTTCAAGGGGAGGGGGGGCGGAGTCGCGAGAGGGGGGGTGCGCGCGCGGGGGGCGACTGGTGCGGGGGCGAAGGCGTCGGCGCGCGCCCGCAACGGCGGTCGCAGCATCACTGGCGCCCCGGGGCTGCCACCCCCACCCCCGTGGACCACCCCCTGACCCCCCCTTATCTCCCGATGCACTGGGGAGGCTCCGGCCGCGCCCCCTCCTCAAAGGGCGCACGCTCCGGCGCCAAACTAAAGCCAAAAACAAAAGTTTCGCAACTATCAACCGTTCAAGTGTCGTAAATATGACGAAGGGAGGCTCGTTTCAAAAAAATCCTACCCCATTCCAAACACGTCTGGAATCAACTAGGATCACCGAACCTGATTTTTAAATGCTTTTTATTATTAGTAAATTATGTTCACAATACATCTTATATCTATTTTAATAGCTACTGATCTACTGATCATTTTCTATTTTACAATTTTAATTTAATTTTGTTAGTAATCATAGTATTATATTAATTTAATGTTAATCTACAGCATAATAGGAAAAAGAGCTCAAAAACCTATTTACAATCCTTATAAATGCTCATAATACATCTAATACATAATATGCCATCTGTGGATTAAAGGATGGCATTGTGGTTTCCCCTCTTAATGCACGAGGATCTTATACATCCTTTAAGGTATCTGTTCCTGCTTCTGTTGCTGGCCTGTTATTTTCTGCTGGTTCTTGGCCTGCTGGTGTTCATTTTGGTAGATTTAAAGATTGGGGAATGAGCATTAAGAATATAAAATCGAATACTAATACTACTTCTATGTCTGCCACTGACGTTGTTTCATCATTAGAGCTGTGCCCAAGTGTTTCATTTGCTGATGTTTGTACGCGAGCTGCTAGATGTTTGAAGCCTGATATTAAAACTACGTCTCCAAGTATTAGTGAATCTTCTATGGAAAAGGTCGCAGTGACGTCGATGTTTGCCTCTTCTCCTACATCTGCCTGCTCAAATGGTCCTGATAGTCGTGATTCTGTTGTGACTGTGTTGGCTTCTTATTCTGCTTCCTCTTCCGTTTCGTCTCCATTGGCTCAACCTCCGTTGGCTCAATCAAAACTGCCATTTCTTGTCTCAAAGAAAGTCACGCGCCAAACTGGGAGACCGAAAATTGGTAATTTATTACCAAAATGCACGAGGTCTCAGGACAAAGCTGGCTGCGTTTAATTCAGCCGTTTCTACTACATATTTGTGATGATATGGTAGCACTAACGGAAACATGGTTGACTTCATCATTTTTTGATGCTGAACTTTTTGATTCTTGATTTGCTTGTCGTGATTGGTTTCGGTCAGTCCGGATGACAAATTTTGAAACTCTATCTGGTGAGGACTTATGGAATTCATAACTTGAAAATCATAATCGAGAAAGAATATTACGAAATACAAAAACCTTGTAAACTTGAATGAATTCAAGACGATAAACGATATGTTTTGTTTTTGTTATGTCTAATTTATTATTTTGTTTCTTGTCTTTTCTGTTATATTTTTGACCATTGTGGCGCATTAGGAATTCCTGTAATGCTATAACGGTCCAAACTTTAAATAAATAAATATTAATTAAAGACTCTCTAAAATCGATGACCTAAAGCAGATTGCGTTTAGGTAATCTGTGTGTTATACCTGAAGGGTATAGAAATTTTGTTGTAATCACCGAGACTCTTCACAAGTGTGTTAGTATGGTTATTAGTGATTATGTCATATAATCTACTGGTTAGTTTGTTGGTAATGTCTGTAACAAACGGAATATTATTTATGGCATGCAGTTTTTTCAAGTTAGTATATATGGGTGGATCGACGAACATAAATTTTATTGTATTGTGAATTATTGTATAATATTCTTCTTCTTGTTAATGCCTTGTCCGCAACCGGACGTTGGCGACCACCTCGTCAATTATTTGAAGATATCCGCATCGTTCTTCAGCGGCTCGGAACAGATCTTCCGCGCTCATATCGGTCCACATGCGCATGTTTCGAAGCCAAGATAACTCTTTCCTGCCAATCCATTTTTCCCTTATATTTTCCCCATGGTTATCAAACGGAGAAATTCGTATTTTAGACTCTGTATCATGTGTCCGAGGTACTCTATCTTTCTCCGCTTGATGACAGAAACAAGTTCCCCACCTCTCCCCATCATGCTGAGGACAGCTTCATTTGATATATTTTTGGTCCACAGGATCTTTAGCATACACCTGTAGACCCATCTCAAAAGCTTCGATGCGGCTTATCATCTTGGTCTTCAGAGTCCACGTATCACATCCGTGTAGTAATACTGTTCAGACGTAGCTCTTCGCGAATCTCAACCGGGTATGAAGATTGAGATGCTTGTTTGTAAGCGTATATAAAAACGGACGTTATGTGTGTATGTATGTGGGTATGTGCCGGGCCGTGGACACACGGCCAATTAGAGTCAAGTGGGGAGGTGGAGTGTCATGTCAAGCCGAGCGACGACAGGCATGTGCGACGTCAGGCCGAGCGACGGGTGACACATACACACATCCACGAAGATACACACACATTCATTCATCATTTCGAAGGGGTGAACTAATATGCGCACGCATTAATACGCGCCCACACCTATAAATTACCTTACACTATATTTATATATAACATATAACTTTATTTTAATTCGTATATTCACCCGTTGAAATCAACGAGCACAATACTAGTATAATATTTAAAAACGGACGTGATGTATGTATGTTTGTGCCGGACCGTGGAGACACAGCTAATCAGAATCGCAGAGGCGCACAGCCAATCAGAGTCAAGTAGTCGAAGAGATGAGGGGAAGTGGGGGGTGTAAAGCGTTTGACATGTGCGACGATTGATGACACATACACACATCCACGAACACACACACACACAAATTCATTTATCATTTCGAATAGGTTAGATCGGTTGAAACTACCCGTTGAAATCAACGGGCCCAACACTAGTTGTGAATAAAAACCATATCAATTGATAATATCGTAAATAACATAAAACGAGGAGCTTACTCAATGTTTGGAGGAATAGATTTGTCTCATTTAGTCTTGAGTGCGAGTCTAGTTCTAAGACGCTTTTTTGAGCAGCCTTTTGGATACACAGCTCCAACTGTCTTCTTCTGTTTACAGTAGTAGACAAAAGCAGTTGCTTGGTTTTGATAGGAAAAACACCGTCTATGGTAAACTGCAAGCTCTATTTCATACCCTCAAATTCTTCACATAATAAATGAGCAAACGGAATAGGAAGACCTTTTAAATTGTCTATTATTATTATTTTGTTGTTTATTTTAGCATCTATTCGCATATTTCACGAATTTAGCATCTATTCCGAATTTTAGCATCAACTAAGCATTAATAGCAAAATGCCCAAAATACGTGTCTCTAGTTATTATTATCGAATTTGAAGATGTTTATAATTGGCATTGAAGATGTTCATTAATTGGCATTGAAGTTGTTTATAATTGGAGCTTACCTGCTAAGCTTTTCAGGTATAATACATATATATTTTTAAATGAAAAATATGTGTATGGAGACATTATATATATGTATGTAGATCTGAATATTTTATTTTTATGATTGAATATTTTATTTTTACGTACGCATCGGTTTATTTTCGGGCAACGATTTTCCGATCTGAGTAAAACCATTCCGGCCTCAATGAGGTGTCGAACCGTTCCTAAATGCGGGCCTGTACAAACACGCGCATTTTCCGAGGCTTTTCCGTATTTTCGCGGTTTTAACGCCCACGCAACGCTTCCCAATTTGCTTAATCGACAAACGTTCGCAATCAGTGCAAAAAAATTCGATAATTAATGTAATACATAGCGGAAAATCCAAAGTTTTTCATCAATAAAATCAGAAATTGTTGAAGTGTGAACATTTACAGAGACGATCAATTTTTACAGAATGTACGTAATGACACTAAACGCCTACCGAGACGCCTTGCAGTTGCTTTTATAAGTTCGAACTCTCACATAGCGCATCAGAATATGCTAAAATACGTTTTTGTGTTGTATTTAAAATTTTGATTCATGAAAATTATATTAAAAAGTGTTCAAAGAAGTTGAATTGTAAGACCTTTCGACGGTTTTGGAAATTATATGACGATTCAACTTTGAGAGTCGATTGTTTGATCACTTGTATAGGATGTGGTATAGAACGAGAACTGATTTAAATCATCAAAAAATTAAATTGACTAATTGCAGTGTGTGAGTCTAACAAAACACGAACGATATTGTTTTTCGCATAGATATGTATGTGTATGTATGTAATTGTCATAAGTTACTCTTTATATACAGTCGTGGACAAATGTATTAGACTACTTGTTAAAAATGCTTTTGACCGAAAATACTCGACTTTTGAAGGTGTAAGAATTTTTATTTACATTTTTTTTTGTTTATTTATTTATTTATTTATTCTAAACAGACCATTTTGGCATAACATGAATTCCTAAAGCGCCACAATGGTCAAAAAATATAACACAAAAAAAACAAAATAACAATTAAACATAAATTCGCCGTCGTTCGTTGTCGATCGATGACGCATTCGCACCGTTATTAGCTCTTCCATAAATAATATTTAATTAAAGTACCTAAACGGTCTTAAAAAAAAAAAAAAAAAAAATCTGTCAGCAAAGTTTGTTCCTGTTGTGCTATTTTTAATTCGTACTTATAAAATATACTCAATATACTCATAATAATTACAAAAAATATAAATTTAAGTTTCAAGTGGGTAGTCCATACATTCTCGTTCGCAGAGTGAATTTCATAGATTGTCAACCTTTAGTTCAATTCAATTTGGCAATCATGCAGTGTTGTGCATCTTGTGAAACGCAATTTTCTAATGGTGTTCAATGTGCTAATTGTAAGAGGCATTACGATTTTAACTGTGCCAAAATTACTGAAGGCGGCTACAATAGATTGGGAGCTACTAAAAGGGCTACATGGAAGTGTCCACGATGCCGTAATCCACAAAGTCCTCAGTCTTTGACCGAGTCACCTTCGCCGTCATTGGGTACACTACTTAAGGAGATCCTTGATATCAAACGTAACATATCATGCCTGCCGTCGCTTGCAGAGGACATAAAAACGATAAAAACTGATATTAGCGACCTCAAAGCAACATGTGAATTTAACAGTTCAAAGATTATTGAGGCCGAAAGTAGGATAAGTGCAGTAGAGGATAAAGTGAAAGACATCGAGTCACTTCAGAATATTGTTGATGTATTACAAAATAAAATCGCAAGCAATGAACAGAGATTAAGGCTCAACAATGTTGAAATAAAAGGAATCCCTTGTAAAAATAATGAAAACGTCTTTAATATTTTTGACTCGATCTCCAAAACTGTAAATTGTAATATTCCAAAATCAGAAATTAATTATATCACAAGAGTTCCCACCCGCACTTCGGATAAACTACTTGTAGTGAGCTTCATCAATAGATATATTAAAGAAGACTTTGTTGCGACTACCCGTAAACACAAGAATCTCACAGTTAATGATATAGGTGTTGGTGTTGATAATACCAAAATCTACATAAATGATCAATTAACCATTGCCAATAAACAACTTTTGACCAAAACAAAATCCTATGCTAAAGATAAGGGGTTTCAATACGTCTGGGTAAGAAATTCAAACATACTTTTAAGAAAAAACTCCACTTCAAAGATTCTACACATAAAGACTTTGGACGACCTAAAAAAGATTATATAAATATTTTTTCAATGAATAAGCAATCAATTTCTAATTTTTTATTTATATTTTTCTTACCTTCTCTTTTATGTGATAATTATATTTACCGATCCTGTTATTCTCTTCTCTATATTTTATATCTACATTTCTTACTTTATTTTTTACTGTATTTTCCACCATATTTTTTACTATATTTTCACTTTTATTAATAATAATTATTTTAATATAAATATTATTATCAAAGAATATACACTAACTAATTCCATATTTTATTTTACTAATACTTATTTCAATTCAATTGCTATCATCAATAATTGTTGTTTGATAATTGATTCTATATCTTCATTTATAATTACATATACTTGTACATGCAATTACATTTTTTACTGTAATTTCTTCCATACTTTTTGCTCTATTTATAACTATAGTTTCACTTCTATTATTGATTATTGTCTTAATATTAATATTATTGTTAAAGAATATAAACTGGTTAATTCCATATTTCACTTTGTTAATATATGTTCAGATTCATTTACTACCATCAATGATTATTATTTGAACAATAGTTCTATATCTTTGTTTATAATTATTGATGCATGTTCATTTGTATACATATGTCTATGCTTACCTACGCATGTAGGCTTATACGTCTATCTTTACGCACTCTATCAATTCTGCCCATATATTATGGTTTTTGTTTTCATTATTAATTATTGGTTCTTTCTTATATTTCTAAACGCACTTTATTTTCAATTCTATCGTCAATTGTCATCTAAATCATTGTTTATTATTATATTATGAACAAATACTTGCCAAAAAACTATATAATTCGCTTTATTAATTTTATTTTAACTCAATTGGTATCACGAGTGATGGTTTGCTCGGTAATTCCGTATCGCTTCTATGGATGCAAGTATGTATGTGTATATTTATATTCATATACACATAACTGCTGATATTTATGCTTCTGGATATCTACACGTCTATAACTACGTACTCATCAATTGCCAATTCTATTTACGTTTTACAATTTATCTTATTTTTATTACATTGCTATATTTTATTCTGTGTACTTTCCATGTTCCTTATTTCCATGTGCTTTATTTTCCTACTCTTTTCTTATTTTAAATGTTTGAGCTTTTCATTTTTTTACCTATATGTGAAAATTATTAATGGTTTACTTAACATAATTATATTTTTTTTACTATCAATCTATGTAACTTAATAAACTGTAAATTTTCCAAATAAATAAATAAATAAATAAATAAATTAATACATAACGAAAATAATATACTCATCAATTATACATAAAAAAATGCATTTGAACATAAACATAAATACATCCATACATAAACATAAAAAATAGCATTTAATAATAACAGATAAAGTAAAAATATCAAATAAAAAATATAGCATAAGGAATGCCTTGCACCTACAGTCAGTTCCAATAAATATGTAAGAAACATCTACAAATACAAAACATCCCTGTAAGGCCCAAATGGAAGATAGTTAATCAAAATTTCACTCATAAACCACAATCAATCATGAAAACAATGATGAGCGCAGACTATCAGATAAATGGGTTAGAGTAATTTCCGACAATTTACGCTCACTAAGGTGGAAAATATCACATTCAGTCTCGGCAGCAACGATTTCATTAAGAAGTCGAATAGCTCTTGGAATAGGAGCCATTCGAAAAAGAACTGTGCGAGCAGGAGGTACAGCCAGCAAATTATGATGTCTACCCGCACATAGAGATTAGGGACATAAAGTCCGAACTGCTCCAGCAACAACGGGCATGACGTATTATCACGTAAGAGCAGGAGATCGAAACGATTTATATTGTAGCGTATGCGAAAAGGAGCCACCGCTTTAATTGATTTTCGAGGATTATCTCCAGGCTTAAGTGCAGTCGGCTAACAATGGAGACCCCCGAATTGACTAAGTGGTCGGTAACGGCACTCCTACTAGAGTTGACAGCGGAAAAAAGTGGGACTGCGTGCCGAGACCGTGGGACTGGATATCTGGTACGTGACTATAACAATAGGTAAACAAACGCGTAGAGGAAGATGCAGTGAGTGACCTGCCCTTTATAAGCAGGTACTTAGGCCATATCAAGTCATTCTGTACGGAGCACTGGCTGTGCGTGGGTCTCCTCAATCACCCAATAAATGCTGTGAAGCGACTTTGGCCTTTTATTTGGATCCTCCACCCACCCCTGCATAACAATATTTAATGATAATGATTATATTTTAATTAAAAAAAAAATTATTGACTTCAGAGAGCATTGGTTTCTTTTCGATTCAGCAACGACATAATACAGTTTCCATTTCCATACGGCTTGTGACGAAACATTTTAATTTCATTCCCTTTTTACTTTTTTTTGGATTTTGAAAGATATGATCGTTTAAACGAGGCCTTGATACAGCTTTCTCTAACTTATTCTTGCCGTGTTGGATCTATTTTTTATTAAATCAATCTCACTGTATCTTTTTATTGTTGTTCGGAGCACACGTTTTAAATTGCAATAATTTAAATCGTTTGGATATTTTTATGTATCCCGATACATAAAAATGTATTAAAATGATCTGAGCCTTGTTTCCTTCACTCGATTCTCGTGTTTTTGGCGTTTTTCAATAAAAAATATGTATGATCAGTAGATCAGTAGCTATTAAAAAAGATATAAGATGTATTGTGAACATAATTTCGTAATAATAAAAACCATTTAAAAATAAAAAATAAATAAAATAAAAAATATGTAAATAACATTCATTAAAAACAATGAATTTGACAAATAATTGCCTAATCAGGTACTTAATTTCCGTCCGTGCTTAAGAGAATATAAACCTTGTAAAAATAAAGAAGATCGACAGTGTCCATAATTTGGCAAAGCTCTTCATTTGTAATTTTTACATACCTCCTTTACGTTTTACATGGCTTTCGTGTTAGTGGTCATTTTTATCTCTTATCCGATCATTTTCATACTTTGCCATATTGCTCATTTTGGTCATCAATACACGTTAATGTATCGTCTGCCATTACGTTGGAGATAAAATATCGTATACAACGCGTTTTAAAAACGGGGCCCGTAAACCTTAATAAGCGATTAATAAGCGTTCGTCCCGTGTCTTCCAACCTGTTCGCCTTGATATGGCTATATAAGATTTTCATTGTTTAAACGCCTATAATTCACTCTATATTTTATAAAATTTGCTCTATAGGTTCTCGTTATCTCTAATATATAAATATTTATAGTTTTAACTCTCATATGTATATATAAATTTCAAATTTGGCGTGTAGCGTCTTGTAGGGTAATACACGATATATATTGATTTTTGGTCAAATATGTCAGATCTGACATTTCACGACTAAAAGTATATCTCTTCACTGGGTTTTATCTGCGAGATAAGTATTCAATAAGAAGTTATGTTGTATCTAATTGCTAATATGATTTACAATAAGCTTACATACATTTAGTTTTTTACAACAAGCTTAAATACATACATCACCTCCACTTATTTTTAGTTACCAGCTGATTTTTATACTTTAAATTCGGCATTTCAATCATATTGTTCCTCACGCTTCCGGTAACTGTAGCCACTGCGGAGCGCTCGTTTACAAGTTGAAACTTTATTAAAAATTACTTCAAAATTAGGTCAACTATGTCACAACATCGACTAAAAGGATTAGCAATGATTAGTATTAAATTTTAACAAAATAGTCGTGTTTGCTAATGAGAAGTCCATAAAAAAAAGTTTTTTTGCGTAAAAAAGGTGTGAATTATTAATTTGGAAAGCTATTTTGCTCTAAGGAAATAATATGAATATATGGGGGGGGGCTCCTTAAAATATTTTGCGGGGGGGGGGCGCCTGGAATTCACGCTACGCCACGCTATTATACATATGTATGTACATACATGTTTAATAAAATTTGATATATTATATGGAGAGCTGTCGAAACAATGATGCCAGATTAATAAGCCATTGCTAATTTCTTTTTCACGGGGTATTATTCAATGTGGCAAGTTGCGGACTGAGTTTTTCCGCGCCGACTGGAATTTTCCCGAGGTTTTTCCTCGGCGCTTTTTCGCTCTGCGAACTTAGTTTTGTCTCGCGAGGCTGCCATGAATTATTAATGACGGGAAACTATCGAAACTTGAAGGGAATCCGCCGAAATAAAATATTCAAAGGATTTTTCCTGTGTCGCGGAAAATCCCACATATCACGCTTCGGTACGATTTTTTCCTCCACATCGATGTAAAAATTAATACAAGCTGAGCTGAATTTAAGCTGATTTTTTGTCGCATGCCTTTTTGAAAAGATCGATCTAAGAGAATATCAACTGCAGCGATTCTTAACCTTTTTTATTTAATAGTTTAAGTCTCATAAATATTATATTTTGGGTGGTACCCCAATTGCTCGGTATATAAGCGTCCCGACAGAACCACCCCGACATAGCCGCGCAGCCACAAAACTACGGGAGACAAAACCACAAACAACAAAACCACACGCTGACACAATCGCGCGCTGACAAAACCGCCGAAGCAAAAAGTACTCGGTGACAAAACCGCGCCATATGAAAAAAACAAAATATCAATTTGGATTTTAACTTCTATTACGACTACGAATTGAACTTCGATTTAATTAACATAACTGATGATTTGATTAATATTTGCCGTGGCGGTTGTATCACCACGTGGTTATGTCTCCGATTGTAGTGTTTCGGTAACATCGGGGCGGTTATGTCGGGACGATTATGTACCAAGCGGTTTCGATTGGACACCCTTTTAAGTAGCATGCGAGTTTTCAAAACAAAATTCCTTGACATATTATTCATATCTATGTATATATATATATAAATCAATGTTTGTATGTCTGTCTGTCTGTCTCGAATAAGCTCCTAAGCCAAAGAATCAATTACGATGGAACTTTCAGGATTTTTTGTGTGCATGTCCGGAAAGATTACTGTGAAAAAACCTCTCAATAATAATATTCATAATTACGATTTTATTGACGCGAAAGTATGAAGCACAAGTGTGTAGTTAAGGAAATGTTTACGTTGGTAACCAACTTGCGCGCACGCATACCAACGCGTACATTACGTACCATTCATACCAACCTTACATCACGTACCACTCATAACAATCCTACATATATTAGCCAGCAGTTTGGCTTAGTGGTAGCGTATATATTTAGCACCACTGAGGTCAAAGGTTCGAGTCCTCGCCACTGCTGGTTAGATTTGGGGGTTTTGTGACTCCAAATCGATCATTTCTCTATCAGAGTTTGCCAATTTTATGTGATCATTGCTGAAACGGTTCCTGAAAATTGGTATTAGATCTAATCCTGTTGTCACAAAATCTGCCTGTGTATAATTTGTAATAATTATACACAGTAATCTGAAATCTATAGATATCTCTATAGACATCTCTATAATTTCGTATTTATTATACGTATAAAAATTTTATACAACAAAAAAAATCTGAAAATAATCCATAGATGTCTCTATGATTATTATTTCTGATTAATTGTTATATGCTATATATTCTGATTGTATATGTACATATGTATTACTGTATTTCTGATTTCTGATTGTTTATTTATTCTGTATTTCGTTAACGTACACCCGTCGCATTGGAGCAAATCTGTAATGGCGAGTGTATATTGATTTGTAACAATAAAATAAATAAAATAAAATATGTAAATAAAAATCAATTTTTGTCTGATTTTCACGTATGCGTTCCTATACTTTACTAGAATTTAATTTGATTATTAAGAGGGCTGAACACCAGCGCCTTGTCCATACAAACGTATTACACTTCTCCCTTCCTCAATTATGGCACTAGAGCAATTGTTTTTTAATATGCTATGAATATCCACCATTGGGATGCATCTATCATTTTATTTTATTTTTTTGATTAGTTATTTTTTATAGGAGCTAGGAGCCGCCAAACATCTATAAAATCGCCTCTTTTTTACACCCACGAAAAGAGTCCAGCGTGCTTATTTAACGGTCGATTTTAATTTTAAAATACGCGCATAGTTGCACAGAAATATCTTTTTCATACTGATGATGAATTTTTTTTTTAAATTGGTCAAGTTTCGTAGGAGAAAATAGGAGAATACGAAACCTCGATTTTGTCGATTTAAAATACGTTTTATCTGGTCGAAGCGCAACTGTCGCATTCACTCAATATATATATTGATATATATTGTCGTATTCACTCAATATATACATTCACTCAATATATATATCGAAGAAAGGAACGGCAACAAAATTAAGGTTTCGGGTGTACAGCCCTCTTAAGTATTAATTTGAAACTGAAACATTCACTTGTCGAAACGCATCGAGAAACAGGAACGGGAACGGGAATTGCATGCGTTATTGTACAATGCAACAATGGAACTTTCAGGATTTATTGTATGCATGTCCGGGAAGCTTACTGTGAAAAAAAACGGCAATGAGTGACATTGCAACGCAATAATTCCAAATGCTTTCGCGTCGCGACATGCGTTGTTAGGGTAAAATAAACAAATAATTGAATAATTTCAAATGTGTTCGCTGCCTGCGTTTTTCCGACAAGTTAGAACGGGAACGAGAACGGGAACGGCAACGGGAACTGCATGCGTTATTGTGGCATTGCAACGCATGCCAGGTTCAGCTAGTATACATATGTATATTTCAAAAATTTTATAAGATACTTATAGCCTATATTCGTACAATTGATCGAAAATGAGAATTTGTTGCTGTGACGTATATATAATATGTATGTACGTACGTACACGTTGTGACTAATGCAATTTTCCATGTTCCATTTTTTATTTACAGTTTTGGTCATAGGATCAGGAGAAGGAAAACAATTTGTTACCAATTTGAAAAATCCTTAATTAGGTTAAAAGTAGTTCTACATTTAAACACAGCAAGCTAGCCCACTTCAGTTCCAATATTTATTTTTTAATTAAATTTACGTGACGTTGACTAACCACTAACAGGAAATGAGCTTCGGGGAACAAGACAAGACAAGCTACAAGAAAATACACAAGTACGCATTAATATTCTTCTTCTTGTTAATGCCTTGTCCGCATCCGGACGTTGGCGACCACCTCGTCGATTATTTGAATATATCCGCATCGGTCTTCATCGGCTCGGAACAGCTCTTTGGCGCTCATATCGGTCCACATGCGCATGTTTCGAAGCCAAGATAACTTTTTCCTGCCAATCCATTTTTTTCCTTCTATTTTCCCCATGGTTATCAAACGGAGAAATTCGTATTTTGGACCCCGTATCATGTGTCCGAGGTACTCCATCTTTCTCCGCTTGATGACTGAAACAAGTTTCCTGCCTCTCCCCATCATGCCGAGGACAGCTTCGTTTCATATCTTTTTGGTCCACGGAATCTTCAGCATACGCCTATAGACCCACATCTCAAAAGCTTCAATGCGGCTGATCATCTTGGTTTTCAGAGTCCACGTCTCAGATCCATGTAGTAATACTGTCCAGACGTAGCTCTTCGCGAATCTCAACCGCGTATGAAGATTGAGATGCTTGTTTGTGAGCGCCGCCTTCATTTTTACAAATGCTGTTCTAGCCATCTCTATGCGGATTCTTAGATCTTCATCTTGGTCCATCTCTTCATTCAGCCAGGTACCCAGGTATTTGAATCTTTTTACTCTTTCTATCACCTCTCCATCCAAGGTTAGATTCCCGGTGTCTGTTTGCATTCTATCTACTATCATAAATTTTGTCTTCTTTAGATTTATGCGCAGACCTCTTCGATTGCTTTCTTGATGTACACGGTCTAGAGATCTTTGCAGGTCTGCTAAATTTTCAGCGACTAGTGCCGTGTCATCAGCATATCTTATATTGGTGATCGTCTCGCCGCCCACCTTGATGCCCTCCGCCTCTTGGAGAGCATCGTGGAAGATGGATTCGGTGTAGGTGTTAAAAAGAGTAGGTGATAGGATGCATCCTTGCCTGACGCCCCTTTCTATAGGAATCTCATCAGTGAATTGATCATCGACACGTACTACTGCAGTCTGATTCCAATAAATATTTCGTAGCAATCTGACATCTGTCATCCAGGCCAATATTTTTTAATGTTTCCATCAGGCGAGCGTGTTGGACACGGTCAAAGGCCTTTTCAAAGTCTATAAAGCAGATGTACACAGGTTTACGGACTTCTCTGCATCTTTGGAGTAGTGTTTTCATACAGAAAAGGGCCTCTCGGGTACCGAAGCCTTGTCTGAATCCAAACTGCTCTCTGCTAATCGCCTCTTCACACCGTGAGTAAATTCTGCCCTGTATTATCTTTAGTAGAATCTTCAATGTGTTAATATATACATGTATAAAGGTATACTGCATTTAATTAATGAAAACCTCGAGCATGCTCACTGAATATGCACGTTAATTAATTATTGACGATATTATTTATGAGATTTGCCGTCAGTACGACGGAATATTCAATATATGGGTGGATCGTAAGCTTCGAGACGAAATGTTCGCCATGTTAACCGCTTCGCTGATTATTTCGACTCGCGGTTTAATTAATTTCCCTTTCTAGCCAAGTCGACTGTATAGGCGGATCGAGAAAGTCGTAACACGTTGCACACGCGGCAAAAAAACAGCAAACTTGCATTTTGAAATTTAATTTAAGTCCGTTGTGAGAAAATCTTGGAAGTTTCACCTTTAGCGTGCGTAGCGTTATCTAAACACTTATTTTTTATATTTTATTTCTACATGTACATACACTCGCCTTTACAGATTGCTCCAAAGTGACGAGTGTACTAATTCAGATACAATACAATAATACAATTAATACAAGCATTTTTATACAATTGGAATTCATACCAACATCGTACACAGTGACATCTGTAGAGAAATTTTTGTAGCATATTTATTATAGAAATTGGTGAACCTCAAGATACTGACTATATATTGAGATTTTCAATGGTGAAACATTGCAAAGTGCACTGCAAACATCGTATAATACGATCAATAAGCATTTATACAACATTTATACGACTTTTTTTTGTTCAGAGATGAGATATGACTTTTCTTATAGATCTATGCCCTGTGAATACGAATCTGGTAATCAAAAATGTTGATTCACTCGAAATTCGGAGATATATGTGTTTTTTAAATCGCGCGATTTTTTTATATCTTGGTGTTGTTCGGTCGATATCTCAAAATTTTTCAATTTTCTGTTCAAAAAGAATATTGGAATCTATAGTCGGGTATTTTATCTTTCATTTGTAGTACTTTTCAGCTTTCTAATCTCTCTAAGCAGTCGTCCAGTTCAAATCAAATGTCAAAAGTACGTATTTCCACTTGGGATTTTTTCCCACTGTTAATACTATTTCATATTGAGTATTTTCTATAGAAACATGTTTATTGGAATAGTGTTATGACCACACTATTTTTTGTTTTTGTTTAAAAGGGCTAATTGGAAGTGTGCTGAATTTTAAATCGGTAAAATTGCGAGCTAAAAGCTCGTACTAGTATTTATATTTTTCGTGTCGAACAGTGTAATCATTAAAGCCCGCAGCCTGAGGGGGCTGTATATTGTTCAAATGTTGTAAATGCATTGTTAAAGGTTTGCCGAACCTTTTTTACAAAGGATTTACAACAATTGAACAATAAACGGCACGCTTCCGGTCCTACCTCTAGTAATCATCCACAGAGACATCTATGGAGAAAAAATTTGGCTGCATTTTATATACAACCCGGCAAACCTTGAGACACTGAATAACTCAAGGTTTGCGAGAGAAATAGGGAAGGGGAAGCCAATTTTGCAGGAACCGTTTCAATGAAAATCATAAAAAATTGGCAAACTCTATACTTAAAGTGGTGAAAGATCGACCTGGAGTTACAGACCAAGGTCTGTCCAACAGCTATTGGAAATCGAACCGTGACCACTCACTCCACTCGAAAGCATAATATTAGCATATTATCACCACTAGGCCACGCTGCCGGTTGGACTAGTGGTTTGAATATTATATGATTTATTTTTATTTAATTATAACATTTTATTTTTGAGAATGGAGATCAAGCGACATTATGTTTTCGTCAGACTCGTTTTTAGCACACTATACATTTATTTATTTATTTGGAAAATTTACAGTTTATTAAGTTACATAGATTGATAGTAAAAAAATATAATTATGTTAAGTAAACCATTAATAATTTTCACATATAGGTAAAAAAAAGAAAAGCTCAAACATTTAAAATAAGAAACAAAAATGATAATAGAGTAAGATAGTTAAAGAAAACAAAAAGAAAAAAAAATAGAAATATAATAAAACAGTATAATAGAACAGTATAATAAAAATATCAAAATAATAAGAATAATAATATGATAAAAATTATGAAATAATAAAAATAATATAATATACAACAAAAAACAAAAAGACAAAATAAATACATCAAAATAAAAATTCATTATCACAATCGTAAATTTTCAATAAAATTAATCATCGAAAAACAAATTTGCAATAATTACTCTAGCTTGTATAGCATTAATATTAAATAAGTCAAACATAGAAATTGTTAAAATTAGTGTGTTGACGGTGGAGCTTGCACGCCAGATGAATGAGCTTCTTCCATAATTAGAAAAAGTATTAGGTATGTAAAGGAGCTCATTACATCTAGTCATTCTATTTGGTACACGCAATGATAGTCTGCTCAATAATTGAGGACATGTTTATATATGTTCTAAATTAACCCTTTTGTAACACGCTCCGTCTCCAAAACGAAGAAAATTTCACGGAAAGTCGCCTCGCAACGTCAGTCACGCATTGCGAATCCCGGAAAAGAAAAAAAAACATTCCGAATTTATTTTCGGCACAAAGTCGCCGCAAATATTTATGGTGTGCCCTCTAAGAGTCCGAAATCTGGAAAAGAGAGAGGAGGGCATTTTTCCGAACGCGAAAAAGCTCCACTGTTTATGTTAAGCGACCGAATACGTACCGCGGGGAAATTAACGAAAGCTACACCGGGGGTTTTCCAGTTTTCCCGGCTTATCTTGCCTATTTCCGCGACGAAATCGAATATTCTTCGAGACGAAGGGGTGAGAGGGGACCGAATTGCGAATTCGGGAGACGTGAACTTCTAAAAAGCCTGGCAAGAGTGTCGACAATTTGCCTTCGCGAAATCGAAAAGTTCTACTGCGGAAATATTGAAAGTGCACAGGTCGAACGCCCCCACTTCCGGTCTGCACATCTACATACTCAAAACCTTCAAACACATACACCGGCAATTTACAATATTTCATAACTTTCGAACAGCGAAAATTTGTGTTGAAATGAGTTGAAGTGTTGAAGAGACAGTTAAAATACGCCGTCATGAAATGAACAAAATCATTCATTCAGTAGAATTTCACCCCCAACTTCTAGTTGCATTTCATTTTCAACTTTTAGCCAGCAGCATACCTTGATGGTTGCCGGGTTCGATCCCGTGGCTGACTTCAAATGAAAAAAAAAATTCCGAGTATTATCTGTAGTGCTGCTGGTCAGACTATGTATGATATTTATGACTCCAAATCGATCGTTTCCTATCGGAGTTTGCCTCATAATATTGGCAAAAACTATGCCATCACTATTTGATTATGATTTCAAAGTTTTTAATCTATAAAATGGTTTTATGCACAATTTATGGATCTACATACGTGACGAGACAGAATGTTAAATTACAGAAAACACAAATATCGGAAGGCAAAGATCGAAAATCGAAAGATCTTAAGTCGAAAAATCAAAAAAAAATGGTGCATGGTAAACGGTACATACTCACTTAATTTGCGCGAGCAGGATACAACAGGAACAAGAGGAACAGGCTTTTCTTCCCGTATTCTGCGCGCGCACATTAATACGGGAGGAAAAGCCTGTTCTTCTTGTTCCTGTTGTATCCTGCTCGCGCAAATTAAGTGAGTATGTACCGTTTACCATGCACCATTTTTTTTATCTTTCGACTTAAGATCTTTCGATTTTCGATCTTTGTCTTCCGATATTTGCGTTCTCTGTAATTTAACATTCTGCCTCGTTACGGAGACCGACAATTTATATACCATAGGGCATGGATGTCATTCATCTCATATATAATTTCGAAAGAGACTTTGTATGTAAGTATTTTTGGTTGGGAACATCGAAAACAAGACAAAGTTTCTATGACGATGATTCGATTGGTTGAATTTTTTTTTTTCGATTCAAATAAATAAATAAAAATAATATTTACTATTAGATTCGCCATTTTTACGCTGTTTATATTACAAATACTGAGCGAAGCCGGGTAAAACAACTAGTAATAATTCAAATTTAGGGGCAACCCGATAACGGCATCGTGTGAAAAGTATAAAATTGAGTTCATCGGGTATGCTACCTTTCCTAAACTATAAAAAAATAAATATAAACCCTGAAGATTCACATCTACCGTGCGTTATCTCATGTGTGCCGGATTTTTTTCACCCTATCGTGGTCATTTGAAAAAAAAACTCGGAAGTACTCAAAATGACCACTTTCAGGTCACGGTGAATTGTTGAGTAAAAGAGAAAACAATATTGGTTTTATTATTTATATTTTAAGGACTTGGTCCACTTTCACTTTGGGGATATCGTTACTTTAAATGAGGTGAATACTTGATTTGACACTTGAATCGAATCCCATTTTCGGCTTTGCGAAAGGTTAGACTCTCACGTGCTTATTCTGCGCGGTTTTCAGGTTTGTAAAGCACGCAACCCGAAGTGGTGTTAAATCTTCTCAAACGTAGATGGAAATGGCGGGGGAAAATTCTAGAAAAGAAGCGAGGGAAGATCCCCAAGGAGACCGCAAATTTCTAAATTGGCGCCCGAGGCGTCATACTAGAAAATTTCCACGTTTTTTCTTTGTTACAATTGTGTCAGAATTGCCAGAATGCTATCGGGTTATGCTACAAAAGGCCAAAGATCAAATTTCAAATAAATAAATTTAATATAACACTAAAAAACTATATACACATGTACTATTGTATACCTTAAGCTTAAGAAAGATATCTAGCTTGTTTTTAAAAATATTAAGGTTTTCAGAATTTACTGCATTGTTGCGAAGACAATTCCAAACTTTAACCACTATGTTTGAAAAGAAGGAATCTCTGATCAATTTATTCGATTTTTCTTTTTGGAGTCTGAGAGTGTGACCTCTAAGATGAGTGTTTTCATTGAACTTAACCCTTTCGATACACATCCTTTGTACCGTTTCGATATATATAACATATTTCTTAAAACGATGATTCCGTATACTAAAAACGTATTCTAATTTAGGTCTGATAAACGTATTGTTGTTTCGCGACGGAATTTCCGTGTAGTTCTGGCGCTGTCCTAAGTAATTGATTGGTATCGATAAGAAAATTAAACAATATACATATATGTATGTAGATTGCTTATTTTATTTTTACATATACCAAGAAGACCCCAATGCGACAATTAATTACAAACAGTGCAGCATTTTTATTACATGAATCACTGTATTTCAAGAAACTGAAGAACACAAAATTAACAATTAAATAATAAATCCATTGAGACATCTACAGATTTTTAGACTTGAACATAAATTTTTACAAATTGTACATTCATTAATACAGAAAATTTTTGTGACAGCAGCTAGGATGATTGTTTGCCAATTTTAAGGAACCGTTTCAACAATGATCAGATAAAATTGGCAAACTCTGATAAGAAACGATCGAATTGGAGTCACAAATCCCTCCAAATCTAACCAGCAGTATGGCGGATCGAACCCACTGATCACTTGGTGCTAAACATACACGCTACCATTAAGCCATACTGCTGGCTACTACTACATATATTTAAATGGAAGAAAAAGCTAAATACTTTCAGTTATAATATCGCTTCATTGAAAATGTAAATTCGACAATATTCTAACAAACATCCAAGTCTAACCAACAGTATATTAAAGATTAGCCCGGGATCGAACCCAATAATCTCTTAGTGTTAAACATAAACGCAACCACTGAGCAATACTGCTGGCTATGTACATAAGTCTATAAATGTTACCAAGTGTAATACACTTGGTAACATTAAGAAATAACACTTACTAAGTGGTTTCTGTTATTGAAGGAGTCCAAGTATTTTGTAGGCTAAGACAATTTTCAATGGAAGAGATTATTTTGATTTGATATCATCGGAAAATAGCAGAAAAGATGAGTTCAAGAAGTAGGACCCGATATCATTAATGTAAAAATATTAGAGGACCTAAATGAGAACCTCGCGGTACTGCCAAGAATTGTTTTTTTATAATATGATATATGGTCTTTAATAGTTACGGCATGGGATTGCTTGGAAATACAAAAATACATCCAATCAAAAAGCTCACCATGAATTCCAAGATGTTTAAGTTTTTGGAACAAAACTTTGTGACCGATTTTATCAAAAGAATTTAAAAAATCAACATAATAAATAGAGTCAGTTTTACAACAGTTTTACAGTCAACATTTATCTTTCATAGATCATATTATAAAATCAATAAATTCAAGAAGGCAAGATTCCACAATTTTTTTATCGATAAAGCCCTGTTGTTCGGGAATAATATGCTTACGAAGAAGCGAAGAGAGCTGATCAGTGACAATCTTATCTAACAACTTGCCGAAAATAGATAGTATGGAAATCGGCCGATAACTCTATATATGTGAAAATTGTTTTAATTTCAACAGAAAACATAGTTAGGTATTTAATTCCATTCATTCTAACGTGGGCTATTTTCCCATTGGTCAAAACTATCTACGTAGTTTTTTGTGAAGTCGATTATTTCAGTAGCGAATTTCGTGTTTTGAACGTAATTTTGTACAATATGATGAATTAAAGATTTCCGTGCAGGCTACGTGGGTTTTTTAATTTATCTCACGGCTCCAGTTGATCATAAAAGGCTCAATTCAACTGAATCTGAGGGTGAAGTTCGCTCTAATGACCAGGTCCTGGACAAAGAACGCGCCGAAACGAGCAGGTGGAAAAGCTCTGGTTTATTAAAACGAAGATAACAATGGACGAGGCGATGGCGTGTTTAATTAGCGACCTGATCTAAGGATCAACTTTTCGCAGATTATTAAGGAGCCTACTCAATAGTAAAAAAGTCTACTGAAAAATCTCTGTCTACGATTTTTTCGCTGTAGCGAGAGATGCTACAACAGATCTACGATAGATGCTACCTCGTAGGCCTAGATTGAAAAGATTCATACGTTATATTTTATTTTATTTTATTTTATTGTTACAAATCAATATACACTCGCTATTACAGATTTGCTCCAATGCAACGGGTGTACATTAACGAAATACAGAATACATAAACAATCAGAAATACAGTAATACATACATATGCAATCATAATATATAGCATATAACAATTAATCAGAAATAATAATCATAGAGACATCTATGGATTATTTTTAGATTTTTTTTTGTATACAATTTTTATACATATAATAAATACGAAATTATAGAGATGTCTATAGAGATATCTATAGATTTCAGATTACTGTGTATAATTATTACAAATTATACACAGGCAGATTTTGTGACAACAGGATTAGATCTAATACCAATTTTCAGGAACCGTTTCAGCAATGATCACATAAAATTGGCAAACTCTGATAGAGAAACGATCGATTTGGAGTCACAAAACCCCCAAATCTAACCAGCAGTGGCGAGGACTCGAACCTTTGACCTCAGTGGTGCTTAATATATACGCTACCACTAAGCCAAACTGCTGGCTTATATGATTCGGAATATATATTTTTGTGGTGCTGCTGGTCAGATTTGGATATTCGTGATTCGATATTTAAAGAACATGGACAATGGACTGGAGACGCGCTAATACTGGCGTTTAACTGACCAAGTTTCACATTTATTTCGTACTTTAGTACGCATAGTGGCGAAACATCCCATATGAAGGTTTTTAATTTAAAATTGTTCCATTGATTTGATGAGGTGAAATGAAAACAATAAACTACTAAATTTTTAAACAAAACGAAAATCGGTAAAATTAACGATTTTCAAAAACTTGAATAGGCTGGCGACAGTATGAAAAATTCCATTAGAATTTTCATATTATTTTTTACGGATTCTCCATGATACCTTATTGAGTATATCTTAGTAGTTAGCATGTGCTGCTAACTACTTAGATATACTCTAAACTTGTTTATTTTGATTTACAGTATTCCTGTAGTGCTGCTGGTCAGATTTAGACAATTGTGATATTCAATCGTTTCCTAAAGGTCAGAAGGAAAGTGAAAGTCATCGAACTTTACAAAACACTCAACAGACTCTGCCCGTTATTTCGATAAACAGTCTTTCGTTACATGACGTCACATCCTTTTATACTTGGACCCCTGTCTTAAAAATTTACATTTGCGATCTTCTTCTTCTTCTTAATGTCTTCAGAACTTCGGCGCTCATATCGGTCAAGACAACTTCTTCCAGCCAATACATTTTCTTCCTTCTATTTTTGTCATAGTTTTCAAACGGAGAAATTCATATTTTGGACCCCGTATTCATCATATTTCTCCGCTTGATGGCAGAAACAAGTTCCCTACTTCTAGAAGTTCCTACTTCTTTTGATCCATAGAATCTTCAGCATACGCCTGTAGATCCACATTTCGATGCGGTTGATAGTCCTGGTTTTCATAGTCCACGTTTCGCATCCATATAGTAGCACATTTGCGATCATAATAAAGTTAAAACCGCAACGTAGATATTACGTGATTGGTGCTCGTCGACCACTGGTTCACTAGCACTGATCACCTGATCACACGTTCGCGCCAAAAAGGCCTCGCTGTATGAATAAACCGTATACAATAGCCAATAAGATCTCGTGATCCATCGACCAATGATCTCCCTGTGCTGAGAGTTCACGCCGTGTATAAATATTCGGCGGATCCGTCCTGCACTTCATTCGGAGCTGGAACGTCGACGGAACAACAATAACCTACCACTACCACTACTTCTGCGTCTTTCCTGATAATCCTATACACGTCCACTATTTAATACCGTTATTTCAAAATATCTTGATTCGTTAAAATACAGTATCAACAGTCTTTTTTAGTATTTTATGTGTATTTATCTAAAACTTTGATAATTTTAATTTAACAGACACGTTTTTTGGTGCTTTTTAATTTGGTGGACACGTTGCTACGACAAACAAATTTCTAGAAGCAAGTCTTTCAAACCTATGTTTTCGTCAAAGCTACGCTAGGTATACAGATACAGATGAAAATTCAAAGCGAACCGAAAAGTCAATGTAAATGTTTGTTCGACTCTATTGTTTGCGTTTCATTTGCAGTTCGTGCAAATGGCCGTCGGATTGCGATTTTGGGTTGTATTTTATCTGGATTTGTATAAACAAAAATCGGATAGATGCCAAAATTGGCATCGTGTTCGTTTAATGATTTATTTGCCTCCCGATTACAAGGATTGATGAGCACAATGCAAATTAAATTAGTCGTTCCAGAGCTCGCTGATTGAGTGGAACGGTTCTTGAAATAAATTGAACGTTTTGTACGGTTGATGCTTAATATTTGTATTTTATTTACAACTGGCAGATGTAACTGACATTTAGCCCCCCCCCCCTTCCCACATCAATGATAATTTTAAATATTAAAGAAAAATTGAAGAATTTTATATAAAAATCCTTAAAATTTTATATTTTTATTTTATTTATTCAATTAATCATATACACACGTCGTACAGATCGCTGCAATGCGACGAGTTTACTATTAAGATCAAGAAACACACCAAATTATATATTAATTAATTATGTGCGTGGTAGACATCATCATTTGATGGTTGTACCTGCTGCTCGCACAGTTCTTTTTGGCTCCTATTCCAAGAGCTATTCGACTTCTCAATGAAATCGTTGCTGCTGTCCCTGAATGTGATATTTTCCACTTTGGGGAGCGTAGATTATCGGATATTATCTTAACATATTTATCTGGTAACCTGCGCTCATCATTACTTTATTAATTTGAATGTGATGAATGAGTGGAATCTTAATCTACTCTCTTCCATTTGGGCCTCGCTGTGATTTTATTTTTTTATTCATATTTTGTTTTATTTTATTTTACTTTTTCTTTCTCCTTTGTACATTTTTATATACTATTTTAATTTTGTTCAGTGTAAACAAAGAATGGGATTTATGGATTTTATTTTTAATTTTTACACTTTTGTCATATTTTTTTTCTCTCTGAATGATGTATTATTTTCCTTTTGTTACTTTTTTTTTATTATTTTATTTTACCATGTTTTCTGCTTTTGCTTTTATCCTTTATTTACAGTTTACTTGTTTTTATATCATGTTTTTATATCTTTTTCAAATGTAGGCCATTGTGGCGCATTAGGTTCTTCCTGTAATGCCACAATGGTCCAAAACTATTAAATAAATAAATAAATTAAAACATAATTACTATATATTTTTAATATATACATGACATCTATGGTCAAACATTGCAAACATCGTATAATACGATCAATAAGTATTTATTCAATACGAATTTTTATACGATAATCATCCACAGAGACATCTATGGAGAGAAATGTTGGCTGCATTTTATATACGAACCTTGAGACACTGAATAACTCAAGGTTTGCGAGAGAAATAAGGGAGGGAAAGCCAATTATGTAGGAACCGTTTCAATGAAAATCAGAAAAATTGGCAAACTCTGCTACTCAAACCCGTAACCGTAACAGAAATTATTAAAAAAAAAGTACACGGCAAAATAAAACAACCTGAACATTCACCAGCCGTATGTAGTCTCCATAGAAATTTTTGTTTAATATTTAATTTCACAAATACTGTTTCTGTACTGTTTCGGTAAGAGAAAGATATTTTATATGTTTGTGTGCTCGTATTTTTTTAAAAATCAACCGTTAAATAAGCATGCTGGACTCTTTTCGTGGGTGTAAAAAGAGGCGATTTTATAGATGTTTGGCGGCTCCTAGCTCCTATAAAAAATAACTAATCAAAAAAATAAAACTACAGAAACATGCCTATGATATCCATAGAATATTAAAAAATAATTTCTCTAGTGCCATAATTGAGGAAGGGAGAAGTGTAATACGTTTGTATGGACAAGGCGCCGGTGTCCAGCCCTCCTAATTGTCGACTAAAATTAAAAAAAAAAAAAGAATATTACCTATTAAATTCAAAAGTACGTATGTATATATGTGTAATTTTAATACAAACACTTTTCAATATTTGACACAAATATAATAATTAGCCTTCTGCAAAATCTAAATTTGATCTACTTCATACTTTTGTAAATATTACATTCATTAAATTGTACCTCTTTCGGCTACCGAACTTCTAATTGCAATTTTATGCTTGCTATTTCTCTACTAAGTATATTTTATTAATAAAATCACGTATGAGTCTCAATCATTCTTACCACGTATCCCAACCAGGTCTGGCCCCAGGGGCAGGTCGCCTGAAGCGCCGGGCTCAAAAGGAGTGCCATTTACTCATCCTCAGTTGTTTTTAAGAAAAAAAATAGGAATAAATTGAAAAATACAACGAAAACACAAGTGACTTTCGAAGTAAGGCAATTTCACTTTATTTTCACAGATTAAGGTGACCATTTTATATGTTTTTAGGTTATGTGACAAAACCAGGACAAAAATGGCCAAAGGAATGATTCTAAATACTTGAGTTATTAAAAAAGTTAATGCACTGTAGAAAATCATGGATGCACATTTATAACAATAAAAAAAATCGATTTCAATATATTTATAAACAGGCCAATCCCAAGGATTCTGCCTGGACAGATACCCAAAAAACCAGTTCTGCACTGGTAAAACCAGTACGAATGCCACCTTATCATATGTATATACCAAGCCTGGGCAAACTGCGGCCCGATTTGAATTTTTGTGCGGCCCGCCAAATTGTTGGTCATTAGAGGATCACTTATTTTTCTATGCTGAAATCCTTTTTCATGACAGTAAATAATGTATATCTATAAATAGTATTTTACTTGCGGCCCGACGTTCATTTTTAATCCCTAATGCGACCCTTCATTCGAAAAGTTTGCCCAGACCTGATGTATAATGGATACACAGGTGATTTGTTAAATATTGTCTCCATCTTGTTTATACAGAATGAAACCTCCTTCTTGACTGCTTATAGCATTTGATATCAAAAATATATACATACGTATATAAAAAATGTAAAATATCTGCTGTTTCGTTTACAGATAACATTATAATTTATTGATGTGAAATTTTCATTTACGATTTAACTTTTTTTGACGCCCCTGCATACTGATTTCCAAAAATATAAATGCGCTATTGGCAGGTATCTCTTATTGCTTGTACAGCAGGATTTTTGATCGGCTTGATTTACGTCACACCAGGTGGACAGTTCATTTTAACTTTAGTAGATAAATTCGGTGAAACTTTCCTTATATTGGGTATGGCTATTGCTGAAATTGTAGAAATATTTTGGTTTTATGGATTGGAAGTCTTTTGTGAGGACTTGGAATTCATGACTGGAAGGAAAATATCAGTATATTGGCGGTGGTGTTGGGGAGTTATCACTCCGTTGATGATGTGGTTGGTTTTTCTGTACGGTTTCATAAACATTGAGCCGCTGAAATATGGTAGCAAAGAAATGCCAGTTAGTGCTAATGCTAGCGGATGGACGCTTCTAGTAATTGGACTGTTGCAAATTCCGATATGGGCTTTTGTAAGCTTCGACAGAAATAAGGAAGGCGCTTGGTTGCAGATGGTCAGGAAGTGCTTCAGAAGTTCACCTAAATTGAGCCCGTAGGATCCAAAGATTCGGCAAGAGTGGGTGACCTTCAAATAAGAGCTCAGGAAGGAGAGAAACTCCCTTGGGTGTGAAAGATTAAGACACGTAGTGTCCTCGCCATTGATGTATAATACACATAGATGGGCCCTGACGTGTGATTTTGGTGGGAGATCTTGTCTTCACTAACTGAGGGGTGCGGGGGGTTTAACTAGCGGAGAAGTTGGGTTTTTTCCCTACGACGCAGCGGTACCTACCTACCTACTAAGAGAAACTGTGCATGCGCCATATATTTTGCATGCGCCAAAAGGGAGACCATTATAACACGTGAGGGCGGATCTAGTGTATTATACATCAATGGTCCTCGCTCAACGGTAGTTACAGAAGAGGCATGAAGTTGCGTGCAGATATTTTGTACGGTAATTGAATTATTAGTCACATTGCGGCGATGCGGTGCAAACGATCGACAAGCGCCAGACAGACTGAACCACAGATTAACGACACGTGTACCTTATGCGTGCGCACTGCTCGCACTTACACTAAGCAAAATCTACCCGAAGTCCCGACATACCTACCCTGTATACGTTTTGTGCTTCCGATACTTAAGTTCCGAATTTTGCCTTATTAAACTCGCCAGAAAGATCCAACTCAATTTTAATAATTACCATTTTAATAATTGCATCTGTGCACATCGAAAAGTTACTCGTCATCCGATGTGCAATCTATCCTTCGCGAAGTCGAGAATTGCGTTTAAAACATCTATCCAGTTAATCTGTGGTTCAGTCTGTCTGGCGCTTGTCGATCGTTTGCACCAAACCCACAAGCGTATGTTCAAATATTTGTTTATGTTTATTTAAATCCAGTTCAATAAAAAGTTACCAACAAGATATGGAAAGGTACGATCGGGGGTGGATCTGGACCTGGAGTAACACATAACCTTGCACTTGGAGACATTAAGAGGTAAACAGTTGGTTAACGACCAATCATAATATGAACAGGAAATGTCGGGTACTGCTGTAAGCCTGGCGTGGCGTAAACGTGACGGCTAAAATGAACATACCAGTGGCGGCTCGTCCTAATGGGCTGCCGGGCTGCAGCCCCTCCTATAAAATTCTAAAATATATGTTTAATAATACATTTAATATTTTATTTATTAATGATATTTTTTTATTAGTTGGATGGACGAACTATTGGGGCCTTCGACAGAGTTAATATTACTTACAATATCACCCATATCCAAAAGGGTGATATTTTAAGTAATGTTGACCGTTTCGAAGACCCCACTCACTTGTATGGTGACAGATGAATTAAAATGTTGCTGTACTGGCTGTAAAGTTTTACAGCGCCGCTCTGAACGCCACGCAGCCCGGAGTTTCGGAACGAGAAAGAGAAAGAGCTATTTGCAACTGCAGATAGCTCTTTCTCTTTCACTCACTCTGCCGTTTTGGGCTGGATAGTCGGCAGCCTTCGCCTGTTAAACAAAATTCATCTATCAGTTTGTGTAAGATTTCGCGCGCTTGATCTTACATTTGATTAGTTGAATCGCACGATCACAGCTTTATTCGTTTTCGTTACTCTTAATTGGTTGTGTACGAGCCCTTATCTAGTTTTTTAGTTATTTTTAAAACTGCTAGTTTTTTTTTCAATAATACTTAAATCCACATGTAAGTGGTCGTACGCCAAAAATTGTGCTTATTTTGTCCTGTTATGACATGATAGAACAATTATGGTGGCATTTTTTAGACATCTTTTGGCAGCGTTAACACTAGCGGTAGATACCGCGGTATTTGACGGCGTGAGAACATACAGCGTGTTCCAATCTTTCACCAATCCGCGAGCCACACGATGCCCCTCCATAAGTTCTATTTACCCGGCTTCGCTCGGTATTTGTAATATAAACCGCTTAAACATGGCCAATCTAATGTGGCAGCTTCCCAGGTACTGGCCGTAAACCAACGTGTGATACCGCTTCTTCTGCCAAAACAAAATACAGTGCATACCATCACCTCATAACCAGCTTATTGTTCAATTATCGTACTCTACTCATAACTGGTCATCTAAACACGGAACTTTTATTGTTCGCAGCACACCCACACCCACACCCACACCACAGCCTTCTACGAATCTCAACTCCAAGCGAGATGACATGACTAAACTACACCATCACTTCTCTCGCCCTTCTCCATATATATGGGGGTGGTATATGAGTACAAATATATATATATATATATATATATATATATATATATATATATATATATATATATATATATATATATATATATATATATATATATATATATATATATATATATTTATATTTGTACTCATATACCACCCCCATATATATGGAGAAGGGCGAGAGAAGTGACGGTGTAGTTTAGTCATGTCATCTCGCTTGGAGTTGAGATTCGTAGAATGCTGTGGTGTGAGTGTGGGTGTGGGTGTGCTGCGAACAATAAAAGTTCCGTGTTTAGATGACCAGTTATGAGTAGAGTACGATAATTGAACAATAAAGTGGTTATGAGGTGATGGTATGCACTGCATTTGGTTTTGACAGAAGAAGCGGTATCACACGTTGGTTTACGGCCAGTACCTGGGGAGCTGCCACATTAGATTGGCTATGTTTAAGCGGTTTATATTACAAATACCGAGCGAAGCCGGGTAAATAGAAAGATAATTGAATAAAGTAATGAGCCGAGCAAATATGGTAAATATGTTCGCGACACGCTCTCTGAAATATCGACGACATCCTCCCAAGGCAAAAGGCAATCCTAGGGGTACTGCCCGACTTATGGAGGGGCGTCGTGTGGCTCGCGGATTGGTTAAAGATTGGATACTGCTAGTGTTAACGCTGCCTTTCAGTGCAGCCCCGCCACTAAAATTTATTACGAGCCGCCACTGGAGCATACCCATACAAAATGTACCAAAGAATACTTTTCGTACGGCCGGATACCTGCTGAAGTCGGTTCGTGCCGACTAGGTATGAACAGACCTCAAAGTGGACCCTTCATTTGTGATAGCAATATTATTGTATTGTTTACAAAATTGTATTTATTATATGTGTCGCAATGAAATAATATTTTTTTATAATTAAATTCGTCCAAAAACGGATGATTAACAATCAAAAAGAAAAAATGTGACCATATGCTTTGATATAATTATTCGCGAGAAACTTACAGCTGGCAACACTGACTGGCATGTGACGTTTGACTTCAAGCTTCGAGTGTTTTGAGGTTATTTCATTGCCGGTGTGGTTTCTTGACGCGTTTGCGTTCGTCAAATTATTGTCTCTTCCTCTTAATCAGTGAATTTCTCTTGATTCAGCTCTATCCAAGAAACCCATACCCTCATTATAGGTCAATAGCACAATTAAATTATAATGTTTGTATAACCTATTGGGTCAATCCTTATGTACTAATAGCGGTTTGTTTATTGTTACTAGAATTTGCAGCTTGGATTCACCAACGGTTCCATTTCAAAGTCTGCATGGCAAAGGGGTAATGTGAAATGCAATATCTTACTTATTTGACCCAACAATTTAGATGTAAATGAAGCTTAGAAAATATTTCATATTTAAATATTTATTACATACAATATTTAAACTGAATTAAAAAAAAAAAGTAACAAATGCCATTTTTCAAAATACAACCGAATTTAAATCGTTATTTAAAGTTTTGTTTTCAAATCAGTTAAATTACTATATATATATATATAATTCAATGGTTCATTTAGTTCTGTTCAAAACCAGTGTGCACTACTTTTTGTTCAATTTTTTAATTATAATCTAATATAGGCTGATAATTTGAATGCTGTTTAGTTGAAAATGTTTTAGATTATTATTATTTTTTCTTATGATGAACTTTTGAATGTTTCAGATGTCGAAAATTTTTAAAACAATCAAGGAAAATGGCACTGAAACCGAATAACGTAAAATCATCAACGGCGGATCTTTCTCCAGTCAATGGAGAAACACTATCGGCGTTTTCCATGTACAAATCGAAGACCCCCGATATTGGGATGAAACCAAAAAAGCGCAGAGGTCGTCCCAAAAAGAAACCAAATTCCACGTTACCGAAGACAGCGGACACTGAAAATGCCACAGATTGTATGGGAAAAGAGAAAACAGCTAGTGCAAAGCCCAAATTCAACATGGTTGCATTGAAAGAAGAACCGACATCTTTGAAAGAGGTCGGCAATTACTTACACACAACTTCTGTTCTTGAAAATTCGTTTGTATCGAAGAAAGTATCTTTTCAGGAACTGAAACCGGACACAATGAAATCATTAAAGAAAAAATTGGACAGTCCCATTGTGGGCATATTGAAAAAGAGTAAAACAGTAGATAACCTTGACAATGGTGTCGACGTGGACTTGGAAAATTCCAACGTTCTACGCACCGCTTGTATGGACAGCAGGAAAGAAGGCAGAGAAGTGTTCGAATGGCTCATTGCGCCGCATTCTCTAGACGTTTTCTTAAGGTATGAACTTATCGGAGCACTTGACTTCAACACGAATCAAATTTGACTAAAAAGAATTGTTATATTTTAGTGATTTTTGGGAAAAGAAACCATTACACATATCACGGCGACACGACTCGTACTATAAGTTCATACTCACCATCCGCAGCATCGATAAAATATTGCGACAAGAGGTTTTAAAGTTCACCGAGAACATTGATATAACGTCGTACGACAACGGAGTCCGTGAAACGCACAATCCCGTCGGCAGGGCTTTGCCCCACGTCGTTTGGGACTTTTACACCAACAAATGCAGCGTCCGCATATTGAACCCTCAAGTATTATATCACACAATTATTAATTTAATATAATGTATGCACACAAATCCATGATATATATATATTGATTGGTATTTGCTTATGAATTTTCAGACTTACTTTCCTCGTATCCACACTTTGAACGCATCTTTGCAAGAGTACTTTAACTGTTTTGTCGGAGCCAATTTGTATTTGACGCCTCCGGATAGTCAAGGTTTCGCTCCACACTATGACGATATTGAAGCTTTTGTTCTACAAATTGAAGGGAAGAAATTGTGGAAGATCTACGCTCCACTGTAAGCTTATAAATTAATCGATTTATTTTCTATGTCTATCGGCGGTTCCCAACTAGGCCTTCTTATGACCTTCTACGACTACGACTCTTACCGAACGATTCATGGGACAGTTCCCTATCAATTCGATTATGTTGAATATGTAAGAATATAACACAACTTGTACTATCCCGAATCGAGGTGGATTATCTCATCTACACATTTCTCCTTAACCCTCCCTCACCGAAGTGGGGTATGCAAGTGCCCCAATTTTTACGTTTTTCGTAATAACTATGTGGTTTTCAAAGCTATACACCCATTGAAGTAGAATGGGTAGAAGCGCTCTCAGCTTCCAAAAATGTTGCTACAAAAACTCCGTGCAGACGGAGATTTCGGCTGTTTTGCTCAGTTGTTTGTTAAGCTCTGTAGCAGTAGGATCTCTTTGAAATAGGCTCTACTAGTGAAATTGTGTGGTAGTATTAGTTCGACAAAGTCCGAACATCTGTATGTGCATGTGCTAGATGTTCGGACCAGCCTCACTCATTGAAAAACAGGGCCGTACACCGTATTCTTTTTTAAAACTAATTATTACTTTATCTACATTGAAGTAGTATGCATAGAATTGCTCTCAGCCCCTAAAAATGTTGCCACAAAAAATCCGTGTGCCCGGAGATGTCAGCTGTTTTGTCCAGTTGTTTACTAAACGACGATCACTTCCACGAATTTTTTTTCCCTCACTCTTTTGTCTCTCTTCTGACTTTCCGTCTCTCTCTTCGATGGCTCGCTTTTAAGCGATACTTTTGTTAGGAATGACTATTCTATACATTATACTTCAATGTATACACCCTATACATTTTGTATTCCTAGATTGAACTACAAGAAATTTATTTTAATAGATTTTGTATGATTTAGAAAAGGGGTACATCGTAAAAAATATATTTCCACGATCCAAAGTATGATTTAAAGGCGGTAGCGATAAGTCATGTTTTTGACTGTTCGCTTGCATATTCTTGTTGATCGATAAACCAATGCGAGAGAAAGAGACAGCTATATTTTTGTAAGCTATTGTTTTCGTCGCTCTTGGCACGTGGCTATTGAGTCATGTAGTCGCCTGTTGGCCTTACCTACGTGCGTTTGTATGTTAATGCTTGCCGTTATTTTTTAATACAAAAATAGTCAAAAACATGCTATAAGACTAAAACTTTTTTATGTTGATGTATAAAATGATTAATAAGATATATATTGAACCCATTTGTATTGAGAAAAGCTGTAGTTTGATTAAAAAATACGATCTTGATGCTCCGTCTTTCAAAGGTTAACATTCTTTATCTGCGGCTCGTTTTTAGTATCTATGAGTGTTCATCTACAAAACTCAACGGAAGATTTGTCTGCTAACACTATGGTGGCCGCTGACTCATATTTGTATCATGTTGGGTGCACAACGCTTACTGGCCGCTGATACATATGATTCACGACTGCGCGAATATATTTTTTGTGCAAAATATATTTTTCAGTCTGCATATACATATATATTTCGTTTATGACAAAAACGTGATACAAAATTGTATCATCGGCCACAAACGATTGACGCAAACGTGATACAAAATATATCAGCAGACTGATACATTTTGCGCAGTCGTAAATCATATATGTACCAGCGGCCACTAAGCGTTGTGCACCCAACATGATAGAAATATGATTCAGTGGCCACTTTGTTAAGCACAGCATTATCAAATTTCATTGCAAGTCAAACCGGGACACAAATTAGCAATATTAGACCACTTACTTTTTGACTTGCATTAAATAAATTAAAATTTTAATATTAATTATTTTGTAACAGGAATAAAAGCAGTCGTAATCATTTTTGGCAATACGTTTATAATTCCAAAAGTGTTTAATCAGTAATTAATTATAAACTTGATCAGTAACTTATTCTAAATGATCAGTAGAATGTAATAAACGATCAGTAAAATAGCCAACACTTATTTATTTAAGAGTTAGGTTAGGTTAGGGTTGGCCCTATTCATTTAACACAATGGTGGCCACTGACTCATATTTGTATCATGTTGGGTGCATAACGCTTAGTGGCCACTGGTACATATATGATTTACGACTGCCGAACTGTATCAGTACACAGATATATTTTTGTATCACGTTTACGTCAATAATTTGTGGCCGATGATACAATTATGTATCACGTTTTCGTTTATGACGAAAACGTGATACAAATATATATCAGCGGACTGAAAAATATATTCTGCACGAAAAATATATTCGCGCAGTCGTGAATCATATATGTATCAGCGGCCAGTAAACGTTGTGCACCCAACATGATACAAATATGTGTCAGCGGCCACCATAGTGTTAAGATTAGGTTGTTAGGGTCGGTATTTATTTTTTTGTCCAATTCAATTTTTCTCATCTTATAATAACTATCGACCGTTTCATTTTATTATCTGATCATTTAGAGTAATAACTGATTATATGACAACTGATCACATTTTTGATACTGGCCTTCCAAGAGATTGGGAATCGCCGGACTATATAAAGCGTCCATGTTTGAAATATCATATATTGAGTTATGCTTTATAGAGTCATTTATCCTATTGTATTATAGGTCCCAAGATGAAGTTCTTCCCCGCATTTCATCGAAAAATTTCACACCCGAAGAGGTAGGAAATCCAATTATGGAAGTAGTATTAGAAGCTGGAGACGTGCTATATTTTCCCCGAGGATTTATACATCAAGCTACTACGATAGAAGGAGAATATTCACTCCACGTGACGATCAGTACATATCAGAAGCATTCTTGGGCTGATTATTTTGAAAAAGTAACTCACCGGATATTATAATATTAAAAATTGAAAGGCTGTCTTTTTGTTTGTTTTATTTTATTTTTTCTTTCAGTTACTACCTCAAGCTTTAGAGACAGCCATTCAAAACGACGTTGAATTCCGAAAAGGCGTGCCGTTTGATTTGTATCAAAATTTGGGCCTTATTCACAGCGATTCAAAGTCGCCGCGTAGAAAAGAAATTTTTAATCAAATCAACACACTCTTAGGAAGATTAACCAAACATTTACCGTGTGGTGTGTATCGTCTTAACTATAATGTAAAACGATGATCAATACTATGTACCAGTTGTTAATAAAGATTCTCTTTAGACTATGCTGCCGATGAAGTCTTCAAAGGCTTTGTTCACGACGCCCTACCACCAATTATACCTGAAAATGAGCGACATCTGACCGTGTTCGGCGATTCGGATCGAATAAACGTCAACGGAGTCTTGAAGAACCGCGTCGAAATTCAGCTCGATACCGAAGTCAAAATCCTCAGAGCAAATATTTTAAGGTTGCTATTTTACATTGATTTGATTTGAACCAATTTGAAGTTGTTTATCATGTTCTGTTTAAATTCTAGGATGGTGACTGAAGAGGATTCAATTCGGCTGTACCATTCGATTGAAAACTCGAAGGTGTATCACGAGAATGAGATCCAGTTTTTGGAGATCGATGATGATGTGGCGCCTTGTGTTGAAACTCTCATCAATACGTATCCTAATTTCATCGCTGTGAAAGACTTGAATATAGATAATGATGATAGTAAACTACAAGTAAGTGTTTGTTGTGAATATCGTGTAAAGCGGGGTCTTCACTCGCCCGTGAAAATTTCTCCCCACTTCCTGGCCAGTTTGTTCGCTCCTGATTTTATTTCTTCGTATGAATTTCGTAATTTACTAACATTCTCATATATACGATTCAACACCAAAGTGGTTTCGTCTACACTTTAAAGTAAGATTTCGTTTCTGAAATGTTTTCGCACTCGAGCGGCTCCACGCCTGATTTGTTATTGACACCCCTACTTAGCTTATACGCAAGTGTATAACTTGTATAAATTGTTTCAAATCGAGCGTGGGCCGTGATGCTTTGCTTCATTTTGCGAAATGGTAGCTACGCCACTGGAGACTTCGCAAGAAGTTCTCCGCCAATAACGGGGATCGTCGCAAACCGGTATTCGACAGCTCGGTGACGAAGGAATCACGTTTTCACCGTGTGTGTGAGTCGAAATGTGAGTGTGTGCGTTTCGCTTCGTCGTCGTGACGCGTCCCTTCGTCGCGAAACAAAATACGGGGGACGCCTTGAGGTGCGAACTCGAACGCGCGAAACGCACACACTCACACACACGTTGTTCGAGGCCGCGCACGGTGCGAGTGAAGAGCCCGCTTAAAAGTCAGAGACATGTTATAATAATAGAAGTGCCTTTACGAATAAATAAATTGTATCAATAATACACGGAATATAATCAGGGTCGTCACATATTCACTACAGAAACTAAAGTTTTATTTTGATATACATATGTAGATTTATTTACAATTTGAGTATATGTTGGTGTTGGGCGTTGGTGGCCAATCCGTTTCTTTTCTCAGTTGGTGGATTATTTTTGTCCACTTTTTTTATATTTTTCTGTCCTTGGGAACTCTTAAATTAACGTGTAATGTATAGTTTCAACAAACATACATATGTATAGTGTATAGTATAAAATGAACGATGTTTATATTAATTAAACTTAAATAATTGGTTATTAATATAATTGAGTATTGGGCGCCAACAAGAGAAATGTTTTTACATTTATTTAAAAATAATTTTTACATTTCTCTGGTGCCACCCCTGAAATTTTATGTAGAATGCGGGCGATCGCCATGACACCTTCAAAAACTGTCAAACTACGATGTTAATTGAATAATATGTTACTTAAATGATCAATTTACTTATAAAAATATATCCCATATTGTTTATTGTGTGTTTTTGAATGCACTGTGCAATTTTTAACGATGCACTTGCCCATTTTGCGAGTAATATATACAAATAGAGAAGTTTTTATAGGACATACGTCAAGCACCAAGCATCAAATACGACTGATGCTAAAATTATTTGGAAATGTCTGTGGACATTTCTCACTTGACAACAATATAACGCCTAAAGCCACTTCTATTATTATGAAATTTCCTTGGTAATAGTGATTAATTTATATTTTTCGTTTCAGTTAGTCGGTGCTTTGTGGGAGAGAGGTCTCGTCAAATGTAAATATCCGTTGGAGTTTATCAATTAATATATAAAATGCAATATTTATGTCGGTACACTTTCCTAAAAATAATGTAACTAATATTATAGCTGTAATAAATTTCGTTTAGGAATGAGAGAAAATAATCTTACCTGGGAATATTAATTTTATCATTTGTTATTACATATTTCAATTATTGGTATGATCGATTTTGGTTTGAATTTGACATTTTTTTTTATTTATAAATACATATATTTTTTGACTTTCTTTAATATTCGAAACTTATACCATTTAGTATAAGTTTCAAACAGACATGTATTTTTATGTATTTTTCAAACAGATGTGTATACATGTATTTTTAGTATTTACATGTATTTAGGAGGAAATAGACTTTTTGACAATCTCAAAATTAAAACTGTTTGTAAATGGTATTTAAATATATGTAAATAAGACTGTTTCAAATTATTGTTGTCATCAAATTAAAAAAATAATAATGGACACGTTTCTTTTTTATTTATTTATATACCTATATGTATATACATTGCCTGAAGAAAAAGATCTTCGATCAATGCGTTTTACCAGTGAAGACGTATGGATGTGAAACTTGGACACTGAACGCCAAGATGCTACACAAAATCCAATACACTCAAAGTAGTATGGAACGCTGTATGCTTGGCATAACGAGGAAATACAGAAAGCGGAACACGTGGGTGAGAAGCATGACAAGGGTAGTGGACATAGTTGATAGAGTAAAGTGATTGAAATGGCAATGGGCGGGCCACGTGGCTAGAAGAATGGACGAAAGGTGGACAAAAGAAGTGCTTGAATGGTACCCGAGAGAATGTAAAAGGGTAAAAGGAAGACCGCAGGGAAAATGGGTGGACGAAATTAGGAAAATGTGCCGGGTGAGGTGGATGAGAGTTGCGCAAAACAGAGACGAGTGGAAGCGTGTTGGAGAAGCCTTCATCCAGCAGTGGATGGTGAATGGCTATAAATGATGATGTATATACATATATTTTTTTTATTTATTTATATTTTCATAATTGAATGTGATGGATGTATGAGTGGAATTTTGATCTTCTCTTTTCCATTCAGGCCTCGTAGGGATGTTTTGTCATATATTATATTATAAATTTTATTTTATTATTTCCCGTATGTTTATTTTTATGTACTATTTTTCTTTTGTTTTTTATCTGATTTTTTTTTTGCTTCTGCCTTTTATTTATTTTTATTCCATGTATTATTATTTTTGTTTCTCTCCTGTTTTCTTATGTAGGCCATTGTGGTGCATTAATTATAAATAAAAATAAATATACATATGTACATGATTAAATTCGTAAAGGAACACGTGGTACAGCTGGTCGGTGCTTTAAACCATGTTTATTTTTCGATGCCGTGAAACAAACTGTCGTTTGGTCGCATCTAAGGGTTCCAAATCCGAATATTCAAATACTTTTTATACGAACTTATTATTTTTATCAATCCACAATACTTTTAGTTATATTTGATGTTCCAGATTATGATTCACTTAAAATTTGAACAATATCTTGACCTTAAAACTACAAATAAATAATTTAAAGCCACATACTATTCGATATTCGAATATATTTGAATATTTGGAACCCCCAGTCGCAACAATACTCTAATATGGCTTTCAGAGTTCCAGGTAGTTAAGCCCAAAAGTGTTCCCTTAATTTAACAAAATAAAAAATACCTTTTTAGAATAGCGGCATAGTTTATCTTTTGCACATGCACACTGTGAACATTCAAGTTCTTTGACAAATTGTATTTTATCACTTTATCAGGATAAGTGACGATTTTTTAGTTTTCGGACTTAATTAGTAACCACTAATTACATAGTTCCCATTTATTACTAACTATTAACCCTTTTCTCGCGTCACCAAATTTAGCGAACATGTCCTGTACGCGACTGCTTTTTGCGGATTTTGCTATCGCGTTTTCGACTATAAATATAGGTTGTAATATTTTTTTGAATTTTACAACCTATATTTATTTTTTTTGACTACTGCCATCTATTGAATTTGGTAAAGTATACATTTAGTAATATTTTCAACCAAGTTATAAAATTTTAACACAATAGACGGCTCTTATACAGGTTGGAACTTCCAAGACATCTATGCGTGTCTCGCGCGCTGAGGGCATGTTCGCTAGGACATGTATAGTAGTCGTACGCGGTGGAAAGGTTAACTAGTTCCGATATACTTGCGAGAGTTGTTAATAAAATTAATTAATGTTCACCGAATGATCACGTCTTCCCTGAATCATCTGGTCCAAAATTGGTCTCCACTGAATACATCTGCACAATATTAGTTGATATATTTTTTCGGTTTTCTTCTCCACGCCCACCTGCTATTTATTCATATTTTATCGTCAATCACAGCACTATGGCAATCAAGAGGGACCAACAATGGAGCGATTATCTCCTAATCTCTCCAGTCTTGCTGCTCCACCTAATCGACATCAATAATCGTCAACTTCTCTTTCAATCGATCAGATGAAATGATTGCAACTTAATCACCTCTCCACTGAAGATAAAAAATCTCCTATCTGTTTTTCGATATTCGTTATTCCAAAACCACCAATGGCGTAGACATCCATTGAGGAATCGCGACGAAGTGTCACTGCTGAGAAGTTAGTAGGAGCGTCAATGGATGTTTCAGACCGCCTTTCAAATCAATGTATTCCACTTGAAAACAAATAATTGGTTATATACCGATTTCTCCAAGTAGGTACTTAGAGAAATCGCAACACCGGAAAATATTACTCAAGTCACTGATTCATTTGAAGAATTCTCTCCGCCGATGATAACGATCCAATATCCCACGAGATCAGACGCAAATTCTGTTTTATTAATTCTAATGTCTTTGGATAGAGTTCAACTGTTCTTTAGTCCGTCAAATGTATCGATGGTATTTTCCATCTAAAATCACGCTATGCAGTAAAATAATTCATTTACAATCCAATCAGATTATTATACGTGTGATATAAAACTCACATCTAAATCATTCCCCCCAACCAGTGCCATTTTATTTCTTATTATTTTTATACAAGAGGTCTCTCTTTGGATGAAAGATTTATCATTCTTGTCTTTAATTGCTCATCCAATACTGGTCATACACTCTGGCACACGAAAGACAGAGCGTCATTACTTCGTTGATAACAAACTGAAAATATACCACATTATTCGAATGATTTTTATCACTAAACTGTAACATTCATTTAATTTCAAATACCTCCACCGGTAGCAAGAATAACCTCAAAGATCTCATTAGCTTTGCCAATTCTTTTTTACGGTCACATAATCATGATTTACCAACAATTTCACAGCATTGAATACGCTTTCTTGGGAACGTACGAACAAATCGTCCCATTTTAAAATTTCGATCACATTGGAAGCCGGCAGATTGAGAAAATCTTGAGTTTTGTGCAGCTGAAACGGAAGTGAAATTGAAAAGTATTTATTTTTTTATAAAATCAACATTCATCGTCTCGAAATTTTCCACGGTCAGAACCATTGCCTCTTTTAATAATTCGGAATGTCCTGTTGATTTCAAAACTTCCAGACTGAATTAGAGATGAATTACATATGTTCCACTTTTCATAGGTACGGTGGGACTGATTTTTCATTTTATTTATATTTTACTTCATACTCGATTATTATTAGCTACGAGTACTTCGGCAGTTATGGACGACTACTTAGAGAGATTTGAAAGTTGTAAAGTACTACAAATGAAAGATAAAATACCCGACTATAGATTCCAATATTCATTTTGAACAGGAAATCGACCGAACAACACCAAGATATAGAAAAATCGTACGATTTAAAAAACACATATGTATCTCCGAATCTCAAGCCAATCAACATTTTTTATTACCAGATTCGTGTTTACTGGGCATAGATCTATATGAAAAGTCATATCTCGTCTCTGAACCATTTTTTTGAATTTTACGAATTTTAGAATAAAAACTTATTAGCAAAATAAAAGTGTCAGAGCCATTGACATATTAATTATATTTCAAAAAAGTTAACAATACTAGAAAGTTTACGATTCAATAAAAACCGTGATATAAAATAAGAAAAATATTTGAGAAACCTTCTTAAAAATCATTTGAGAACCGTTGGAATGCACCAAATTGCAAAAACAACCATTTATGTCGGTAACTAATTCACGCTGTTTCTTCAAAATTGATCTTCATTTTTAAATATTACATTTAGTAAAAGTTTGACAGTCGTTGATTAAAATTATTCATTAACTAATTAATCAGTTAATGTATAATGAAAATTAACGGAACGATTGAGAATTCGTTGCTAAGTATTATTTAATCGACAAAAACTAGTGAAAAATACTTGAGAGCCATTGATTTGTTATGTCCAAATTTAATGTGCTAAAATCTACAGAAATATACATAATTTATTTTTTTATTATTGAAAAATATTGATTCAGTCAATTTCGATATAATTGTAGGAATTTAAAATCGTATTATTTAAACAAGAAAAAATATAAGTAGTGAAATATAAAACTTCCTGAAATGAATTGAACTGAATACATTTTTATATTAATTTTGTACAATTATAATCATGATTTAAATATATTTATTTGTCTTTGGCCACTCTCTTATTGATCAGCCCATTTGGATAATATTGTTTATTTATGTAAACAGTAGCTTAATATCTAATTAATAAATAAACATTGAATATTAAAAAAAAAAAAATTAAATATATTTTGAGAAGTTGTTGCAAATTATGTGTTTATTCAAACATTTGGATACAATAAAAATTCTAATATTAAAAATGTATACTTTAAATACATTTAATGATTATTTTATGTTACATTCATTTTCAAGTATTACAAAAAAAAAATTGTAGTCGATCAAATAATCGAATCATATGGAATGACATGTGCAAACGCTTTTAATCTCGTTCTGCTAAGACTTGTTGAAGCTTTCCAAGATTTACTTGTCTCGTCGTATTCCCAAACATCAATGAAATAATATTTTTTATCATTTCCACCTGAAAATCAAAACAATAAATTAATTCTACATTTAAGACCTATAAATTCAAATTAAGTTGTAAAACAGCTCACCCATGCTAAGTAGTTTGTTTTGGTAACAGCAGAGACTGATTCCGTATGCAGGTTTTGGTAGTTTGGTGAATGCTGTCCACACATTTGCATTCGGATCGTAATATTCGACACTGTCTAAATTATTATCAGTTTGTCTGTCGTATCCACCAGCGACGTAAAGTTTCCCTTTAAATGCGACGCTCTAAAATGGTGAAATCAAAATTTAGTTAATATTATTTTGGAGAATTTAATATTATTTGCGATAGTTGTTAATAAAATTAATTGATATTCACCGAATGACCATATCTTCCCTGAATCATATGTGCGCGGTAAGTCCAAGAATTCGTCTCCACTGAATACATCTGCACAATATTCATAGGTGTTCCTTTTCCGTTTTCATATCTACGCCCGCCTGTTATGTATATTTTATCAGCGATGACAGAAGCACTATGAGAATCAACACCCACCAACAATGGAGTGATGATCTCCCAATCCCCACTCTTGCTGCTCCATCTAATCGAAATCAATAATCGTCAACTTCTCTTTCAATCGATCTGATGAAATTATTGCAATATAATCACCTTTCCACTGAAGATAAAATACTTCCAGTCTGTTTTTCAATATTCCTTACTTCAAAGCCACCAATGGCATAGAAATCCGTGGACGAACCGCGACTAAGTGTCACTGCTGAGAAATCCTTACGAGCTTGATTTAATGGCTTCAATGGCTGTTTCTGACCGCTTTTTAAATCAATGTATTCCACCTGAAAACAAATAAATTGGTTATATTCCGATTTCTCTAAGCGGGTACTTATTAACACTGGAAAACGTTACTGAAGTCACTGATTCTTGCGAAGAATTCTCTCCGCCGATGATAACGATCCAATCTCCGACGACGACAGACGCAAATCGACATTTGTTAATTCCAATGTTTTTAGATAAAGTCCAATTATTCTCTAGTCCGTCAAATATATCGATGGTATTTGTATCCTGAAAACACGTTATGAATAAAATAATTAATTTACAATCCAATCAAAATATTATACTTGTGATACAAAACTCACATCTAAATCAAACCCCCCAACCAGTGCCATTTTTTTTCCTTTTATTTTTCTACGAGGGGTCTCTCTTGGGATGAAGGATTTATCATTCTTGTTTTTAATTGCTTGTCTAATAGTGGTCATACACTCTGCACACGAATGACAGAACGTCATTACTTCGTCGACGAGAAACTGAAAACATAACACATTATTCGAACGATTTTTATCACTAAACTGTAACATTCATTTAATTTCAAATACCTCCAACGGCAACATGGATACCCTCACGGATCTCATCAGCTGTGCCAATTCTTTTTTACGGTTCGCATCATCATGATTTACCCACAATTTCACAGCATTGAATACGCTTTCTTCAGAAGAGACGAGCAAATCGTCCCATTTCAAGATTTCGATCACGTTGGAGGCCGGCAGATTGAGAAAATCTTGAGTTTTGTGCAGCTGAAACAGAAGTGGAATTGAAAAATATTTAAGCGGCATATATTTTTATATAATCAACACTCACCGTCTCGAAATTTTCCGTAGTCAAATCCATTGCCTTTTTTAATAATTCGGAATCTCCCGATGATTTCAAAACTTTCAGACAATTAGAATTATTGACTGTTTTAAATTGTGGTGGAATTTTCACTTCGAGTAGATTGGCTAGCTCCAGTAATTTCGTGCGGTGTTTTTCTCCTATGTCTAAAATTATTTATTTATTTATTTTATTTCATACCAGGAAGGCATTACAGGTAAACCCCAATGCGCCTTCCTGGCCAAATTACAAACAATACAGCATTTTTTATTATATAAGTCGCTAAATTACGAGACACTGACTTAAACTCGACAATTAACGAGACATCTATGAATTGTACATACATTTTTATTGTAATATTTACATTAATCATACTCAAATAGTGGTGACATAGTGGGTAGGAAGGACTTTTAGCCAATTTTTAATCGGGAATCGTTTCAACAATGAAATCAGAGAAAATTGGCAAACTCTGATAGGAAACGATCAACCAGGAGTCACAAATCCTGGTCTGACCAGCAGCATTACAGATATACTCAGAAAAATTCTTTTCAATCGAGGTCAGCTCAAGGGATCGAACTCGGTGCCTCTCAGTGTTAAGCAGAAGCTTAACGACCGAGCCACGCTGCTGGCTTATAATTATAATAAATAAATAATTATAATTAAATGATTGCATTTAATGGCGAAATCTCGTATTTTAAATTGTTTATTTTATATTTTTATAAACTCGTACTTATTTCTCCCGTGTAACAATAATTCAGGATAGCTTCAATGACCTCGTAGTCAAATGGTAACATAATATCCTCCACTAGACCTTCGTTTGGCCCAAAGAATTCGCTACACGCCATTAGAACGATCAAGTGCGCGGGGAAGCTGCAATTATGAAAAATGATAATTAAACTGACGAAACAATTTGGATTTTAAAGAATTTTGGATTCGAATTAAGATACTTTCGGCCTCGAACAGAAAAACCGGTGTCGCATTTCTTATCTTTTTTCATAGCCTCATACAAATACTCCACACGTTTTGCAGCAAAATCGCTCTTCGCCTTCACTACGAACATCTTGTTTCTGATTTTCTCTTAGATTTCTCCTGAAAAACAAAGTTTAAAATTTAGACAATATAAATATAAGTACTGAGCAATATAAAGTTAGACTTACCAATTGGAAAGAATAGCAGCGAATGATATGGAGCACTGTCGTTCTGCGGTTTTATCACAATAGATAAGGATATCTCAACCCTGCTGTTGCATTGAAACGTATATTAATTATTTACTGAAATAAAACATTCAAAATCACTTTTATTTTTTATTTCTCATAAATGCCATAGTGCCATGATTGGTGACCAACATACAGGGAATATATAATTGAACTTAAGTTTAGACCAAGGCTTTGGAGACGGATCAGAATTTACCGACTCCGACGTTTTGCTATGATTCGACCCCGACTCCAAACTGCATGATTATGTATATAGGTAGTAAGATCGACTTTTCTTTCCGAATTATAAAATTATAATAATAAAAATGATAGCGATATTTAAACTATAAAAAATTAAAGTAATTAAAAAAATCACTAAAAATTAGCATTTGCCCAATTTATTAAATTATTGGTAATGAAATACGCATAAATAAAGAGTAAGTACATGAATCAAACGAATCAATTCAATAAAATAAACGAGAGTAAAAATAAAAATAAAAATAAGTATTTTTAATGTCATTAGAATAAGGTAAACAAAGTATAATTAAATTATTTTGTTTATTTTATTTATTTATTTATTCATACTCATTGAGAAGATCGAATTTATTTTTCCCACGACTCCCTCTATTGATCAATTTTATAATAAACGAATTTTTTAAATAACCAATAATATTTACGAGTGATGGCTAAAATGAACAATCTGAACAAAGATATTGTGTCTGGATTGGTATTGGGATTTTGATTTCCGAAATTTCAAATCATTGAATTGTTAACATCTTTTGCTTTGTTAATTGCGAATTGCGAATTGTGAATTTGCAAATTGGCGAATTTTTAACATCTTTTGCAGCAATAAAAACAGTTTTCTGAGTTTTTTAAAACGAACTTAGGGTTAAAGGACTAGCACTAGATTGTTTACACGGATGTGACATTATACCACAGAAAAACATGTTTTTTAAATATTATATTTACAATAATAATGAAAAACCGCATGGAAATAACCACTCATCGGATATATTAAAATAATCGTCTTCTCACAGATGAAACACATTTTGGAATTAAAAAATTAAAAATCGATAATGGAATTTGACAAACTACTCGAATCCGCCATGCATCTTTTGCACTCTGAATTAAAAGGAATACTTCTGAATTAACCAAAATTTAAAGTAAGCAATTAATAAAAATTGATTAATAACCGCAAAAATGTATTTTCTTCAAGATAATTTCAACGAGAGTGGAAAAACCACACATAAAAACAACTGAATATTGAAAATAGAAGCAGAATTGATGATACTGGTATTAACTCTTATCTATAATATTATATTATATATGTAGGTGTGTACTAAATGCTTTGTTTTAATGCTCACTCGTTTTATTTTCGTTTATAAACATGAAAATTTGAACTCGAAATTTTGAATCGATCACCGATCCGTTTTTTAGGTTGATTGGAAGTGATACCTCCCCTTATGGGTCTTCTTTTTTACTTATGTTTTTAGATTCAATTGAATCGTAAAAGTTATGCTACATATGTACATACATATATTAAGTTTCATATATGTATGTACATACATATATGTCCATATACAATATGTCATTTTATTTTCCTTCTAATAGACATAGAAGAAAATTCAAACACTCTTAGTCTTTATTGTATTTCATTAAATTCTTTAAGATTTGAGGTGTGGGTCTACAGGTGTATGCTTAAGATTCTGTGGACCAAAAATATATCAAATGAAGCTGTCCTCGGCATGATAGGGAGAGGCAGGGAACTTGTTTCTGTCATCAAGTGGAGAAAGATGGAGTACCTCGGACACATGATACGGGGTCCAAAATATGAATTTCTCCGTTTGATAACCATGGGAAAAATAGAAGGTAGAAAATGGATTGGCAGGAAGAAGTTGTCTTGGCTTCGAAACATGCGCATGTGGACCGATATGAGCGCCGACGAGCTGTTCCAAGCCGCTGAAGACCGATGCGGATATCTTCAAATTATTGACGAGGTGGTCGCCAACGTTCGGATGCGGACAGGGCATTGAGAAGACAGAAGAAGAATTCTTTAAACGGTCAATAGCTTCCCGACTAGGTTTGCAATCTCAGACCCAGGATACACACATACATACATACGTCACGCTCTAACAGAGAGACGCGAGCATTAAGAGGGTTGTACACCCGAAACCTTAATTTTGTTACCGATCCTTTCTTCGATATATATATTGAGTGTATGTATATATTGAGTGAATGCGACAATATATATCAATATATATATATTGAGTGAATGCGACAGTTGAGCTTCGACCAGATAAAACGTATTTTAAATTGACAAAATCGAGGTTTCGTATTCTCCTATTTTCTCCTCCAAAACTGGACCAATTTAAAAAAAAAATTCATCATCGGTATGAGAAAGATACTTTCTGTGCATCTATCGGCGTATTTTTTTAAAAATCGACCGTTAAATAAGCACGCTGGACTCGTTTCGTGGGTGTAAAAAAGAGGCGATTTTATAGATGTTTGGCGGCTCCTAGCTCCTATAAAAAATAATTAATCAAAAAAATAAAACGATAGATGCACCCCAATGGTGGATATCCATAGCATATTAAAAAATAATTTCTCTAGTGCCATCATTGAGGAAGGGAGAAGTATATTACGTTTGTATGGGCAAGGCGCTGCTGTTCAGCCCTCTTAACATCAGAAAGACTAGCGACGACGATCAGTAGGTACCATCATCTCAGGAAAACCTCAACAAGAGCCCCTATGTTGAACTCCTTCACCACGCCTCGGCAGCCCTCCCATCAGAGAGCGCGCCTAGCGTCCGTACAATATTTAAAATTTAATTAATTTTTTTTTAAAAAAAATTCGTATTTTTGTGTTAATTTCGGTCCATCAGATGACTAGTATAGGGCTGCCATACGTCCCAGTGCACCGGGACATGTCCCGATTTTGAGGTCTGTGTCCCAGTGTCCCTGTCCGAGATTCATTTGTCCCGGTCGATTTAAAATTCACGCATATTAAAAAAATATTTTCCGATAATATTGTACATACATAAATAATATCTAATATTGATACCCGCACAATACAGTCACGATAAAGCTTCTACTGCCGCTGATGTTTTGTTAATAGATATAGAATATGTTGTTTTGAAATTTTTTTCAATAGATGTACATACATACATATACAGTAAGAAATAAAAAACTTAAATATTTCTGCGAGTATTTTATTAATTAAAACTCAGTGGACAGATGAGCGCAATTCGCTTTCTATTGACACAGTGAAAAGCATAATTCAATGTGTTTTAAATTATAAAATTCTATAATTATATAAAAGGGGAAGAGAGCTGCTACAAAAAGCGAAAACATCGAAGCCAGGGGCGTCATTTCAGCTTTTTCCAGTTGGGGGGCAAATTTTTTGACCAGTTAAGTATGAAATTCTGACAATTTATGTGGGGGAGGGGGGGGGGGGTGTATTATATTAAATGAGTGAGTAAAATGAGTGTATATATCAATTTTAACTATTTCTTTTAATCATTTTTTTAGTAATAGAAAGGCAATCATATTCAACAATGTGTTTACAATTAATTATGAAATAAAAATCATTCAAAGCAACACAAACAACAGAATAAAATATATTTGGGAGTTGATATTATTTTCGAAAAATCGACGTGTTTATACTTGACAGTGCTCTAAGGCAATTTCAATATTCTATTTTTATTGGTTAAGTATTATTATTCGAATTCATAATAATACATTAAACAACGTGGATGGATAGTTCCGTTCGAATCTAGGGGGGGGCTACCCACCCCAGACCCCCCCCCCCAAATGACGAGAAAAGCGATGATAATGAAGTCATCGAAGTCAGGGAAGAGTGAAGGCGAAATAAGAATGGTTGAAATAAAATTTTTAGGTAAGGTTCTATTTGGTTTTATTAAATTGAATGCTAAAGATTTCGTGGAAGGAGCATGTAAGAAACGAAACAGTCCTCCAGCTTCTTCATAGAAAGAGAGAGCTTCTTGACACGGCGAAGCGCCGTAAGATGGAATATTTTGGCCACATTATTCGCGGCCCCAAATATCACCTTCTACAAACAATCATAGAAGGGAAAAGTGGCTTGGGAGAAAGAAGCTCTATTGACTCCGGAACATCGAGTCATGGATGGAACTCGGTCTCAAAAAGTTATTTCGGCTTGCCCATGATAGAAAAGAATTCGCACGGGCCATAAACGATATCTGCCTATGGTATTCGCCTACGTCCGAATACGGATTCGGCATAAGAAGAAGAAGAAGAAATTGAATCGCCCTATCTATATTGTTTTATTTTAGATTTGGTACAGACGCATTGTGTTAAAATATTGCGCAATTTTTTATAATAAAGCTATGAATGTCGATATAAATGGTTGTTTTATTTGGGGGGGGGAGGGTTAGGGTGGCCCCGTAGGTAGCCCGAAACTTATGGCAGCCGTACATTAGTAACCAATGATTGAATTGTTTTATTTTGTACAAACAGAGAGATAAATTGAAAGAAGGCTCTGGCCGTAGTAAGCGGTGTTAAGTCGACGGATCGATGAAGCAGCAGTTGGCAGCTCCGGTCAGTGGCAGTGGCAGTGGCAGTGGGTCGCTTGATCGCGGCTGGTCTGTGATTGGTGTTTGGAGTGTGGAGAGTGGAGAGAGGTGACAGGCTCTGCCCGGGAGCTTCTTTCGAGATGTCGGCGGGCACCGGAGCCGCCTTTCGGTGGCTAGAGTTGCTCGAGCAGGAGTTTGACACGGCCTACGTTCGCCTCGACACGGCGCTGGGTAATCCACATTACTCACATATTCATTCAATACTGCATGTGACATTTGTTCAATACGCAACCGGCCTGTCGAATCTTCATGCGAAATGCGTCACCTTTGTGTTCGCGTCAGAACTTAGTCCTTAAGCGAAACTAGACCTTATGCACGCGGTCATAAGAGTCAATATCGAATGCCGCCTTCTATATGTCAAATTACATTTGTCTTCAAATGCCATATCTACTAGGCAGTGTTTCTCAAAGTGAAACATTTATTTATTTATTTTTGATCTAGACCAGGAAGGCCTAACAGGTAACCCCATTGCGCCTTCCTGCCCATTATATTATATTGCACATTTTATTATATTATAAGTATTAAACAAAGTAAATACACCCACAGAGACATCTACGGTCAAATTTGTAAATTTGCAGCGTTTTTAAACAATTCAATATATACATATCAATTAACATTCACAGATTCATGTATAGGTAGCAGCATTTTATACAATTTAGTGAAATTCGAGATTTGCGAGAAAATGGATAAGGTTGCCAATTTTTTGGAACCGTTTCAATGAGAATCAGATAAATTGGCAAACTCTGATAGGAAACGATCGACCTGGAATCACAAACCAGTGGGATTTGAACCTGTGACCACTTTCCTTAAAGCATTATATGCTAACCAATGGTCTATTCTGCTAACCAATGGTCTGTTTTGCTGCAAACTATGAAAACACTCGATAGCTAAGCGTCCTAGTGTTATACTATGTGACTACTTATATGATATTTGGGGGTTCAAAGTTATGAGTGAATGCTGATGTTTTCGATTGTAATGTTTCAGGTGAAATAGATGCGGACGATCCCGAAGTGGCGTATGCCATTCGCCAAAAAATGGCAGCACTCAGTTCGTGCTTTGCACAATTGTCTCACAAAGCTCAAACCATCTTTCAGAATAGCGCTAAAGTAGAGGTAAGTCCTTTGAATCTCTTTCGATACGATAGAACGGCGAAGATTTTTGATAATATTTAGTAAAGTATGTATAGTACACTTTTCATGATGATAATACTCGATAGTACTGACAGTAAATGTTTTATTTTAATTGCTAGGACGCCCATGATCATTAATATATTTTTTGATAATTTATTAAGTTTATTTTTTTTTATTGTTGGAACAATTTATTGGTGCTACTTTTGTATGCGGTCTAACTTTGAATCGCAGTCGACTATTTTTTTTTATTTGTATCGTAGCAAAGACCTGTTTATTATAATTTTTGTTTTTTCCTGCCGCCCCATAATGTTGTCGAAGAATTTCTATCAAAATATCGTCAGCAGCTGAGAAAATACCGACCCTAACAACCGAATCTTAAATGAATAGGCCAACCCTAATTTAACCTAACCTAACCTGACCTTTAAATAAATAGGTATTGGCTGCTAAGATATGTTTTATTTTATTTATCAATATTTTCACAAAAAAAAAACATCTTAGCCGCAAACACCTATTTATTGAAGGGTCAGGTTAGGTTAGGTTGAGTTAGGGTTGACCCCCTATTCATTTAAGATTAGGTTGTTAGGGTCGGTATTATTCAGTCTCATATTAAAGTAAAAACGTGAAGGTAGATCGCATACTTAAGTAGATATGTGAAGGTAGACCGCATACTAAAGTGACACCAATTATCAGTAGTCCTGATTATTTAAACTTTTATTTGTTTTACTTACAATTCTATAAAATTTGATATTTTGGTTTATCAAATTGCTTAGTCGAAATTCATTTAATGGCTATTTTTAGGTTTTGCATTATTTTCTTTATTTTCTCCTTTTTTTTTTGAATATATTTTTATAGCTGGTGCGCTACGTTATACCAACTTGTAATATCTCGAGACTCGTTTTATCAACTTTTCGCCTCCTTAACAGTATGTTGGCGGCCGCTGACTCATATTTGTATCATGTTGGGTGCACATTCAAGACTGCGCGAACTGTTTCAGTCCGCTGATATATTTTTGTATCTCGTTTTCGTCAATCGTTACTGGCCAATGATACAATTTTGTATCACGTTTTCATCATAAACGTAAACGTGATACAAACAAATATCAGCGGACTGAAACAGTTCCCACAGTCGTGAATCATATATGTATTAGCGGTCAGTAACTGTTGTGCACCCGACATGATACAAATATGAGTCAGCGGCCATCATTGTGTTGAACAGTTTGTATATTACCTATGTATATAAAAAAAATTGTATACACGTATTTAATATCTTTAATATACGAGACATATTGTGGTATTAACATATGTACCTTTGAAATATTAAAAAAAAAAAATTAAAAAATCAATTCTTGCTGTATTTTTTTAATATATTAGTTAGTGTTTATCTTGTAATGTAAGTATTTTATTATGTTAAGTATTTTCGTGTGCGTTTTGAATATATATTCAAACTCGACGACCAAATACACTGAAAAAGTTGGGAAAACGAGTCTTGAGATATTGCAAGTTGGTGGAACCTTTTATAGTTTGTGTCGATTGTGTTTGAAAGTAAAAAACTCAGAGATACAAAACAGTTTCGAATTGAATTAAACAAAGATCAAAATTGAACCATTTAACGTCTGCATAAAGATCTGATGAAAGATTTTTCATAAATTTTGTATTGAGTCAATTTGAAATTAAGGTTTTAACAAATCATTGAATATGTTATATTTTAAAGATAATGAATGGATAAGATTTGATTTCAATAGTAATTGTTTTTGTTTCATTTTTATATTTCAAGAAAATATACTTTTTTAATAATGAAAAAAAAAATTGCTTTTGTACCAAAATCATTAAAATATTAGATTTGATTTCAATGGAAATTGTTTTTTTTTTTTCATTTTCATATAAGAAAATACTTTTAATTATGCAAAAAATTACTTTTTAAAATATAAAATTTGATTTCCATAGTAATTGTTTTGTTTCATTTTCATATTGAAAGAAAATAGACTTTTTAATCACGAAAAAAAATTGCCTTTGAACCAATATCACTTAATAATTTTGGAAATAATAAAATAACTAAACCAAAATCAACCGGAATCATTTTTGTTTGTATCCCTGATGAAGATCATGAAGTGTTGAGAATGCAGCGTGAATGAGCCAATATTATTATCATTTTCATTTCATTAATCAGCTATTTTTATTTTGAATGTTTTTAATTGTTTGTTTAAAAAAAATATTATATTATTTTCTTATTTTTCTTATTGTATGTTTATATGTATTAAAGAATTATTTATTATTTTGTTCAATAAACATTGACAACATATACATTCTTTTATTTATTTATTCCATTATTCTATAATTCAGTTTGCATGTTCATTATACATTTTTACGATAAAAAAAAAAAACAATTTTATTTATTTAAATTATACATGTTCGATTGCAAAAAAAAACACATTTTTTCGTATAAAACTTAAAATATAGTGCCATTTAAATTATAAATAAATTATTTCTAATGTCTATAATATATTGAATTTATAATATTTACACACTGAACGTCTTTTAAATACTTAAGTTATTAAAATAATATTTTTATAATGATCATGTGGCACTAGTGACAACGATTTGGTAAAGAATAACCAACGATACAAAGATCGCTTACAAAATACAAATCATAGAATGATTTCACTGGCTTATATTTATATTGTACATACTTTCTACATATACTTGATAAATCTACCTTTCTATATTAGCATAAATAATTAAAAATGGTATATTTGAATAGTAATTCGGTATTATAAGTATTTCGGCGAATCGGCTTCACCGCCGTGTTGGTTTCTATTTTGAAATTTGGTCCGTTCGTGTCTTCTGTTGTGATTTTCGTTCGGACCTTCGGTGCTATACTCCTCCGTACCTTTCTCTTTGAATTTAGATCCGTGGAAGATTCTTTTCTCCATTTCTTCCGGAGACGGGTCCTCTTCGGACGGTTCCAACGTAATCTGATTCAACTTGTCGATCAGTTCTTTAGGCGTTGTGATATTGACCAGACTGTTGTGCCTCAATTTGATCTCCGTCTCTTCGTTTTCTAAATCATCGCTCTCGAAATAGTCATCCTTTTCTTCGAATTGAATGACGGATTGATGTAATTTCTCCACCGATTGAGAGAGCTTTTCAACCAATGCGATGATTTTGCTGCTTTGATTTTTGCTCAACGTCGATATGCTCTCCAGAAGCGGAGATTTGTTTGCAAAAATAGTTTGTAATTCAGATCGGATCCCTTCTAAGACTACTTCCGTGTCGAAATATTTAACGTCTTCGGTTTGCTCGTCTCCGTATGATAATTGATCTCGCAAGTCCTGTAATGATTTTTGAATGTTTAATGTCTTCTGGTTTTAATCGTGTTGTGATGAGATTTTTCTTACCTGAAGGAATGTTATGATCGTCTCCAGCTTCCGGTTGGATTCTTGGTTATGTTTGGTTGAATCTCGATGTACACAGTCGTTGCCGACTGTCGCTACGGCTTCTATTAGATTCTTGTTTTCTTTCACCGACAGCAGTGCAGCGTTGTTGACTCGGGCCACTGCTTTGGCTATGTGAGCATCGTGAGCTTTGATAGACTCCTGGATGTTTTGCAACTTGTCAAATGTTTCAGAAAATCTATAAGTAAACACATTGAATGTTGTACTAAGTGGTTGTCTACAGTCTAAGTTATACAACTATGAAATTGCATACCAAAATTTGCCAAACAACCCCAACCACTGAGAGTAGGGAAGTGCATACTTACTTTTTGATGAAGGAATCGAGCATTTTGCCGAAGAATTTCGTCAATTCCGGGTCTTCGAGCTGAGTGCGGTGATAAGTCTCCAGGAATAGGTCCTGCTTCAGCATGAATCTTTCGAACTTCATATCTATGCTCTGGTCCGATTCGGCCAATTTGTGTTGGATCATGTTGCTCAAGCTCTCCATCGTGACGTTACCTAGAATTGCACCGAGTCAATATTGTGCACGCAGTTGTGTACACATTCTAATTATAACACTTGTTCAATTGATAGTCCGGACTAGAGTCATCCGCTTACATTGTTGGAGATGCGGAGCGGGCGTCGGCATCAGACCCTTCCTTGTCATTTGCATCATCAGGGAGCGTATTCCGTCTTGGGTCTCTCTCCGAGTTGCGTTCGTCAGGGCCATGGAGTCTTTAGACAGGACCATGGCGTCCCTGGTCAGGGCCATGGAGTCTTTGGTCAGACCCTCCAGCATCATGGACCGTCTCGACAATTCATTGTACACGTACGATATCTAATCAAGAACAATTTAAATTAATTCATTAAAGGGTTAATACGACCGCTTCATTTAATTATATGTTTTGGACTTAACCAGCACGATTCACTGATTGGTCTAAATCAGTGAGTAAATAATCTCGTGTTGACTCTGTCTATGCTTGCTTTTCAATTGTTCAAAGCTTTTTTTTTTTTTGGACTATACAATGGAATAAATGAAATATGTAATATTGAACTGCAGTTGACCTATGTATGATAATTCTTTTGATGTTATTATTGAATTTATGCTAATTTTAGTACTTTTGTGTGTCACCGGTACACATTGAGTCCAAAATAAACTTACTAGTTCGGTTTTAGCAATAACCGTGTACATTCAGCTCTGTATAGCATATGTTAACCCAGATTGAACCGTAAATAATAAGAAAAATCAGGTGAATAATGTTATATGAATACATTGAATGTATTCGTAATAATTAATAATAGTTGAAACAACCGTCTGATCGCATTTATTACGACTTGGTTGGTCTGTGTTGCCACTCTTAACCTTTCCACCGCGTACGACTACTATACATGTCCTAGCGAACATGCCCTCAGCGCGCGAGACTCGCATAGATGTCTTGGAAGTTCCAACCTGAATAAGAGCCGTCTATTGTGTTAACATTTTATAACTTGGTTGAAAATATTACTAAATGTATAATTTACCAAATTCAATAGATGGCAGTAGTCAAAAAAAATAAATATAGGTTGTAAAATTCAAAAAAATATTACAACCTATATTTATAGCCGAAAACGCAATAGCAAAATCCGCAAAAAAGCAGCCGCGTACAGGGCATGTTCGCTAAATTTGGTGACGCGGGCAAAGGGTTAAGCATGCATCAGTGGTGCTTCAAGAAAACGCACACTGACAGAAGGCTCGCAAATCGCTACTACTTATTAAAATTAGTTACTATTACTATGTTACCGGTAATTACCTATGCTGAAATGTTGGCGATTTACCGGTAAATTGGTAAACTGGTGATGCAATCTCTAGATATTAAGTCGCTATCCATATAAGCTTATATACAATTGTATGTCTGTATTTAAGTACTTGATAAGATTATTCAAAGAAAGACTCACACTTTTAATAGTATAAGGAATATCAAATATTATGTTGGAATAAAAACTATTGTAGGTGGTCACAATATATGTATGCAGAATATCAATATTTCGAATCATAGAAAACTAGTGGTTTCACCCGGCTTCGCTCGGTTTTTGTAATATAAACAGCTTAAACGTGGCAAAACAATCTAATAGTAAACATTCATTTGTTTTTTTTTATTAAATTTATTTGAATCGAAAAAAATAATATTCAACGATATCGATATCGTCGTCATAGAAACTTTGATTTGTTTTCGATGCTCCCAAACAAACCTTTAAACCTAACATACATATATATAAAGTCTCTTTCGAAATTATATATTAGAATCAGAGCTCACTTGTGTCTAGTCAAAACCGCTCGGTACATAACCGCCCCGACATTACCGCGCGGCGACAAAACCGCGCCAGAATATATGAAAACATTAAAATCTAAATTTCGACATACATTTACCAATACCATATTTGTTTTTATTTTTTAAACTTTTACATTAAAATGGTATTGTGGAAATATAATACATACACATGTACACACATTCACTTAATTCCACCGTATGAATAATCTTATAAATTTTTAAATATGTAATACAAAAATATATTTTTTTTATTGAGATCACAGTTTAAATTTAACGAAAAAAAATAACGTAGATATGTTACAATCTATGGAGTCAATGTACATTGGGGGCGACCATGTCTTAGTTACAATAAACGAAGTTTTTTTATTTTAATGTAATGGTTTGAGAAATAACAAATATGGTTTTGGTAAATGTATGTCGAAATTGATATTTTAATTTTTTCATATATTTTGGCGCGGTTTTGTCGCCGAGCGCTTTTTGCTGGGGCAATTTGTCGGCGCGCGGTTTTGTCGCAATTCCGTACAATGTCTATTCGTACGGAAATATTCCACATATTGCGAATGGAATATACACGCATTCGTTTGTGGTTCAATACAAATTCATCTAAATATGAATCAAAACGGGCACGCGTTGCGCCAAATTGACGCCTCATCTTTCTTTTCACACACACATCCACATATTTTCCACATTTTGCGTATGTACATATTTCACTATCATTTGGATCCACGAAATTATAACCACTTTTACCGGCATTCGGAATATTTCCGTACGCTGCCCAAACATCCGAAATTATATGCAAACCAGGCAGTATATGTCGGAGTATTTCATCAGGTAAAAGTCGAGTTAATTCAGGGCACGGCAATACTAGAGTAGTCGCAAAGAGCAACCAATCACAGGAAGGAGCGGGTCCACCGAGCCTAGAGGGTCCGCCCTGTCGAGAATTCCGACTTTTACCTATAATGTATTTCTTAAATTTCGTTATTTTGTTAAAAGATTGAAATAATTCAAAAGATTTACAATTTCAAATTTCATCTCTGTAGTGGAAGCACTGTAATTGCTGGTTGTAAATAATAATATGCATAAAATTTTAAGATGGATTTGATTTCGTAATACGCAGTTACATATTTTATTAGGATTTATCTCACTTTTACGTCGATTCTGAGATAACTGGTTTTTATTTCGTTTTAAATAAGACGACAATCGTAACTGACCGGTAATAATCGATGCAAATGCCGTCTCGTACATTTTTAATCATGATTCTTTAACGGTATTACATATAATTATTAATTATGTGTGTAAATTAAATTACCTTAGCCGTAATAGTGGACGCCTCTTTGGAGAAGGTTGCTGTGGAATCTTGCTGCATGATGTTCGGTCGCATTTGAACATACGGATACCTGTGTTCGGCCTGTAATTAATAATTATTGTTGTGTTTAATAATTAATAATTAAGTCAACGTTTCGAAACAGGGAATCAGACCCGACGCTAGAATCGGTTCGATTCCGAGAATTTCTAAAATTGAAGCAATTCGTACACGCATTTAGATCTTTGACATTCTGGCTAACTATTCAGGTTAACTCGGGTTAAGATATCTTGGTCGTTGGAAAAGAGGACACCCAATACTGTTAATGGATGAAAATACTTGAATGAATTCATGTAACATTTTAGTACTATTTTTACTTTATCTAAGTACGTAGTAACAATAGATGAAGTTTTGTAATCATGCGAAAATTCGAACGCGAGATTTTGACTGATTCCAACTCAGAATCGATCACTGGTTGCGTTTTCATGATCTAGAAAAAATGTGTGTGTGTCTGTGTATTTTGGGGATTTTTTGAAAACCGTTAGGGCTGGGCCGCACCGTGCAACTTTGTCGGACGACTTGTTGCGCTATATGAAAAAATGTATGGTGTGGTCGCCCTCAACCTGCATGCATTGGTGTGGTCGCCCTCAACCAAGTTGTTCGCGAGTGGAGCGGTGCGGCCCGGCCCTTAAGGTCTGACCGCACTATACGACATCCGAACGATCCGACACTTCAAAACAGTGTGTGACAATATTAGGTAAACCGCAATTGAACGACAGCGATGCGACACTACGCAGTAAATTATGTCAATCATTCGTTCGGTACCTCGGAGCAAGATGGACGAAACGGACGCTATTATAGTATCATTGATATGCGAGGACGAAGAACAATTGAGAAAAACCAAAAGATTATGGCTACATGCCATTTCAAAGTCACGATATGAAGAAGGAGAATAATTGTCGCAAGCCAACCCCCACTCAACGACCTTGCATCACGTCGTGAACGACACCTTGCGTTAAAGTTGGTCGAAAAGTCAACTTTGACGCAAGGTGTCTTTCTACGTCATGCGACTGTCGCGCAGTGCATTATGTCTCATACAATTTCATACAAATAATATTTGGTCGCGTACTGTTGTGAAGTGTCGGATCGTTCGGTTGTCGCATAGTGCGGTCAGACCTTAAGTCCTATCGAACTGAAACTTAGTATCGACTATTGAAATTCTTATCGACACGACGTTAATTTTTTTCAAATTTTTAAGTTGACTAGAAATGGTACCTCCCCTTATAGGTGTACTCTTTTTTTATAAGTTTTTGAATTCAATTATCTCCCAAACTGAATCGGACTGAAATTTTTCTACATGTAATAAAAATTATAATTTTTATAACCTTATATTTTTTGAATATTTTTATCTAACCGAAGTATTACTTTTGCTCTATATAATCGAGGTTTTTTTATTTTTTTTATCAGAAACCTTTTGATTTATCGAACTGAAATTTCATATCTAAAAGTTTGAGCTTAATACCAAGTTATGTATAAAATTTGGTAAGCATCGGTCAACCGGAAGTGGCAGTTTACTTTTGTTCGATTTTTCTTCCACTATTTTTTTTCGACCCCTTAAACATGTGTGCTCTTCACGAAAAAATATAATTCTTGTATTAATGTGATGAAAATAAAAAAAAATCACTAAATTTAATTAACCGGAAGTGGGATTTTTTGCTCCTAGAAAGGTTAAAAATGTTGTGCCCACTATTCTGTCCACCCTGTTGTGTACACCCCTGAACGTATCAAGCTGAAAATTTATATTTGTATTCTTTGGTAATTGGACTATTCGTCACATTGGGGTGGTCACAAAGACAATTTTTGCCATGAAAATCGCGAATACACAATATTTGGCACTCAAGTTATCGTTACTATGATAGTTATCGTTAGTATGATGGACTTTTCGGCTGCCAGATGTTCCGTTATAGAGATTTTAGTGACTTTGTGACGAGTAATTTGTGACCAGTAATCACCGAACCGTATTCTTTATGTACGAACTTAGAGCTGATAAGGTTTTGGTCAGTAAAACATTGTGTATATATACCCACAAATATTGATATTTGAAGAATATTTGAATATAAAATTAGATTAATTAAATAAAAAAAAATTAATTTAAAAATAAATTGTAATATCTAGAAATTTTATATATACCCACAAATATTGATATTTGAAGAATATTTGAATATAAAATTAGATTAATTAATTTAAAAAAGATTAAATTAAATTAAATTAGATTAATTAATTTATCAGCTCTAAGGAAGTAGTATTTTTTTTAATACAATATTTCATTATTTTATTTCGACCTATTAAATTAATTTAATCTTCTTGATATTTATTAAGTATAATACTGATAATAATACTTAAAATAGACGGAAATAAAATAAAAAGAGAAAATACATAAACTTAACTTAAAAAGGGAAGAACTTCACAAACTGATTTATTTTAAGGAAAATCATCAAATTTATTTTGTTTTCTTTGTATTAAGTTCATTAATATATATATTTTTTATTATTTTTATTTATATGTATATTCATATTAAAAGGTCTTAAACCTTTACCATTACTAGAAGCTATTAATCCATTGGATAGACCATTTACTTTAATGTGCGATAACTTGATTTATTGCCTGTATTGCACACACAAGAGACATGGCGCGCACTGAGACACAAAGTTCTATCACCTGCGGAACACGGAGACACAACGCGCACGGAGTCACATAAGTTTGACCACACGGAGATACGAAGCGTTCACGGAGACACCTGTATGTCTCCGTACGTGGAGATGTGTTCTAGTTTTGATGCAGTTCGATGCAAAGCTATACTTTTTTATATACTTGTGTGGAAAAATCCGGTCGGACGGAGATTTAAGGCCTCAAAAAGAAGTCCTTTCCGTGGGAAAGGGAACGTTTTAAAGTTGAAAAAATTGTTTTAGTGTTGCACAGCTGGACGCAAATGATCCTTACGCTATTTCTCTGGATGTTCAATTAGCCCGATCCGTTCGTTTTAATTGGTCGAAGACTTTCTTTAATTATCGTTTTGAGATGCGTCGTTTGGATTTTAGAGTGCCCGCATGGTGTTTCTTATCTCTTTGAATAAATTGAAGAAAAAAAAAAGAAGTTGCCGAATTTTCCTCGTCCAATTTAATAATTTGTGACGATTCGTGTGGAATCGCTTAATAAAGTGGGCAAATTTTAATTGAGCCTCAAAACGGAAACGTCTCAATCACGATAATAACTTTGATAGCTATGTTTTGATGTCTTTGAAGTTATGAGAGATAAATTGCCCAACTTTTGATTAGATAAAGTTATTTTTTTTGTAAATAAATAAAAAAAATTAGATCACATTTGCATATAACTGTTGGCAGTAAGGAAAAATAGGCGATTCCTATTTGTCAACTAAGATGTTCTGACCAATAAGAATCACGCATATTGAAGCGTATTCATAATAAAGCTTTTCAACCAATAGGAATTGAGATTTTGAGCTACTTTACTGCAAAGGCCCCTGAATATAAAATATAGAAGTTACGCACGATTAAAGTGGAACTTCACTTAGAAATCCATTTTTTGTTATTGTTTTGGCATATAATTTGAATTTAAAATGACGAAATAATGATATATTGATGTCTATGTTTAGCACCGAGAGGTTACCGGGTTCGATCCCGTGCTAACCTTTAATGCTGCTGGTCAGACTTGGATATTTGTGACGCCAAATCGACCGTTTTTTATCAGAGTTTACAAATTTATCTGATTTCATTGTTGAAACGGTTCCTTCATCAAATTGGCAAAAGCCATCTTACCCGCTATGTCACAAATACCCGAATTTGATTTAAGTACAATATGTATAAAAATATGTACAAGTCTAAATCCATAGATTTCTCTATGGATTAATTAATTATTTGTAATTTAGGGGTTTTCAGCCTTCGAAATACAGTGATTTATGTAATAAATAAATGCAGCAATGTTTGTAATTAATTGTCTAGGAAGCTGCATTGAGGTTTACCTGTTAGGCCTTGCTGGTATATGTATATATATATCTATGTAGAATAAAATATAAGTATTTATATATTTGTAATGACAATGTTTAGTAAAGTAAATGCGACTAACCGGCAATTTAATTTATGAGAGAATTTTATTAACGTTGCGTGCAAAAATTCACATTATATAACTCGTTTACAAATGTACTAATCATGCGATGAAAAGTCAAATATTTTTCTGCATATTTAAATATTAAATGACTTTTAATCAATACTCAGTTACACTTTGCTATAAATATAATTTGATTAAATAATAGTGTGTATATAAAAAAAAATACAAACCTTGTGAAAGTCAAAGCCTTGCGTGCCGTCTCTGGGACCATTGTTGACCTTAGTCGCGTCCCGTCCTGTCCGAGTCGCCTGGGCACCACCTGGCTGTTAACAAATATGACGTGTGAATGGTAATTTATGCTAATTGGTTTAAACTAGCTCGGAAAATCGGATTTTACGGGTCGTCACGAATAAAGCGAACGGCGTTTGTGCGGAAATTGCGTGAAATGCGCGTGACACGATTTATGATTTCGCGTCGCTTCACTATGTACGCACTATATACATAAATGCGGTTCATATTTATTGCATAGCTGAAACGATTTGCGTTTCCGACTGTATATATTATAATAATTATCTATTTGCGGAGATATGCTGGAATAATGTCTGGTGTTGTTAGTATGAAGTGTTTTGATATATGTGTGTATGTAAACCCTTTTCACTCGTGAGACTTTTTAGTTTCGTGTTATTTTTTTTTGTACTAGGCCAAGGGCTACTTCAGTTCACCCACTTGCTTTTTATCGTATTTAAGTTTTTACTTTGGAGCGAGTCTAGCTAATTTATCGTTTTAGCGTCCTATATGATTGGACTGGTTTAAAGTCTGGACCGTTTTATGTGTCAATCGCTGTAGTTTAGTGAGTGGCGAGTTGCGACGCCTATCGATTGTTTTTGAAAGTATAACTTCTGCTTGGCCTATGAATTTTAGTTGCGCCTTCGGTATTTGTGTGGAGTCATGGAAGAGGAACGTGTTTGTGGATAGCAGTTGTAAAATCTCTATTATTCTACATTTACAGCTTGAAAGTTAACATTTCTATCATGCGTAGATTAACATTCTGTGTTTTTATAACTTTCTTTCATCTTATAAGGCGAGATTTAAACTGAATTCATCTTGTTATGGAAAAGTATATGGAAACTTTCGACATTGGAAACCTTATTAAGTTATATCATATCAAAGCCTCAAACTAATCAAAATTGACGCACTGGGACTTCCCGCTGAGATAAAGTCTCATAAACACTAACAAGCTGACAACAACAGGAGGGCAAACTAATTTTAGCTTGGAATCATAACAATATTGAAGTTGATTATGATTTTATAAGCCTAGTTACGGTAAACTAGCCCAGGATTTGAACTCACGACCTTTTTATTGACAAGCCACCACTTTACTAGTGAGTTAAACCGTGGCTTATTATAGCCAGAAGCATAGCTCGTTGGTTGCGTTGGTAGGCAGCAGTTTGGCTTAATGGTAGCGTATATATTTAGCACCACTGCGATCGCTGGTTCGACTCGCCAAACTGCTGGTTAGATTTGGGGGCTTTGTGACTCCAAATCGATCGTTTCTCTATCAGAGTTTGCCAATTTTATCTGATCGTTGTTGAAACGATTCCTGAAAATTAGTAATAGATCATTTCCTGTTGTCACAAAAATGTTTGTGTATAATTTGTAGAAATTATGCACAGAAATCTGAAATCTATAGATGTACCTATAATTTCGTGTTTATTATGTGTATAAAAATTGTAATAATAATTGTGCACAAAATCTAAAAATAATCCATAGATGTTTCTATGATTATTATTTCTGTACTTGATTAATTATTGTATTTGATGTTTATTGAACGTACTGTATACGTTGTCTGGCCATTCAACGAATTGTATACGTTGTCTGACCGTTCTCGTACACTCGTCGCATTGGAGTGATCTGTAATGACGAGTGTACATTGATTGTAATAAAAAAAAAGATACTAAGCACCGAGAGTATTTCCGTAGAGTATAATATTAATGCAGCTGCTGTAAAATAAATAAATAAATGAATAACCAGCTATTAGTATAGATCGGTGGTTGCATTAATGATAACCACCTAGAGGTTCTCGAGTGCGAGCCCTTGGTTGACTTGGATTAAAAATAATTTATTCCGAGTATTTCCGTAGTGCTGTTGGCCAGGCTTGGATATATGTGATTCAAAGTCGATTGTCTCCTATTACAGTTTGCCAAGTTATCTGATTTTATGGTTGAAACGGTTCCTTATCAAACTGCAAACCCACTGCGTCACCACTATTTGAATATGATGAAAATAAAAATTTGATCTATAAATTTATACGTACAAAGTTAATGGGTCCATCGGCTATGGTGCCTTTCTCAAGTATTGAAAAAATTCACTTTCTATGATTTTTTTAATCTACCAATAGTACACAGTCATGTTAAGAACAATTACGTATCGAAAGGGCCAAGAAGACAGATTCGAACGTGAAATTTCTATGATGGGCTTTAGATGTGATTTTGATACGGTGAAAGATTGATTATGGACTTTAGGCACGGGCACGTGTCCGAACAACCTGTTACAAGTCAGGTTTCGTCTCGGCAATGCTATGGATTTCAATGCACTTTTACCACCCACTCTTGGATAACACTCGTCACATTCGCTCATTATTTTATCCGTCAGGTTCGGTTTGACAACTTTGCATCTTCGGTGTCTCATCATCGGGTCGTTTGCTTTTGACCTTACGTACGAAGTAGAATACGTCCTACGTTGATTTCGATCTTAGCAACGGGTGATTTAAAAATAGACAAATTTGGAACTAGTTTGCATAATTTTTGGCGGTATTTAATGTCCGTTTTCAAATTTGCATATGCCGGCTGTAATATTCCACTTAATAGGGTTGTCGGTCGAAAGTAATGGGATGTGTGGAAAGTTGGCCTGAAATTGAGTTTATTTCTACTTATGTATTTAGGTATATTGCTATAGTGGATCCGATGTAGCTGGGGATTCACGGGAACCGAGCATGCTGTCGCATTCGTGCAATGTGTTGTAAGATTGAAAGGACGTAAAATGATTTCTTTAGTTTTTTAAAATAATTTGTTATTTGATTATATAATATTATTACAATATAATTCAATGCAAGGTCTTTAATATTATTACTGTAAACTTTGCTTTTCATAACATGACGTTGACAATTACTTCTACCGTTATTGTCAACGTCCAAAAAGTATAAATTTCTATTCATATAAAATACCAGTGGTTTTACCTGGCTTCGCTCGGTATTTGTAATATAAACTGCTTAAACATGACTAATCTAATAGTAAACATTTTATTAAATTTATTTGAATACTTATTTGTTTTTTTTATTAAATTGAATGTCACGAACAAACACACATATATACTAAGTCTCTTTCGAAATTATATGTATACCAGAATCCGGCGCCCGCGCCCCCGGGGACTTCGAATCCTTTGAATCGAAAAAAATCGAATTGGCGCCTATGAATCAAAATAAATCGAATGAGTTGTCTACCAACCAACCAACCAAGCTTACATATATGCAAAGTCTCTTTCGAAATTATATAAGTATATTAGATAAACGTATTCCATAAATAAATTAATAATATCGTACATACATACATATTTTATATAAAAATTTTATTAATGTAAATATTTCAAAATACGGAACACGAACTCAAAACTAAGAAAAATGAAAAGTCAACTTCTACCGACTGCTATACGCACGAACAATGTTGTATTTATTGACTAAAATGCAATGCCAAACTGAAACGAAATGTAATTGGCCATCGCGGGTCGTGTGTGAATACGATAGCATGTACATTTTACTAGATTGTCTCATGTTACAAGTTTCAAGCTAGATCGGTTCGAATATAATAGACAAATTTTGACAAAAAGAAACACCTGATCTAGATTTTGAACACATAATATAATAGTAATACAGGTAGTGCGATTCGTCTTCCAACTAATCGTACGAATGAACGAAATGATAACTTTTGTCTTTGGTCAAATCTGTTATTAATGGAAGTCTAGTTTTTTCAAAATTTCATTTGACAAAAGATTACCCAACAAAAGTTGGCCGATTTATATCTATGATAAATAAATTGGGGATGTTATGTGTGCTGTACAATGCTCAATCCATCCACCGCATCTTGATTAGCTTCATTGTTCACAGCGATTGTTAATTTTAAGCATTTTAGATCAAAATCAACAACATCATGAATTTCACGCTGCGTTAATAACATTAATTGAACATCAACAGCTACTTACACATAATATAATATAGCATACATTTGTATATACAAAAGGAGCACTCGGAATAGTACCGATCGTGTCAAGGCAGTTCGAGTCGTCGCAATAAGCCGTGTTGTAATGTATTATGATGGATTGTAAGAAACAGAAACGGTACGAAGTGGCTGTGGGTCGATTGTGTACGAATCACAACCGACCATCAATCATCAGAATGATGATAAAATGTAATATAATTTCAACGAGGGAAAGTGACCCACAGTGTGACTTGCACATTCGGTTTGTTGTTTCTTCGACGGAACTTCTGGGATAATCTTTCATATATGTATGAGTTTGCTTTATATCGGGGATTCTTAACATTTTTATATCTATGGACCCATTTTCTAGTCAGATGCGTCTACAGACCGCGTCTCAGAACAACATTTTTAAATCTATATATATAATATATAAAATTGAATGTCTGTGTGTGTCTTGAATAGGCTCCTAAGCCACTGAACCGATTACGATGGAACTTTCAGGATTTGTTGTATGCATGTCCGGGAAGATGAATGTGAAAAAAAAAACGGAAAAAAACTAAATATAATAAAACTAAGAAACTAATAATAATATTTGTAATTACGATTTTACTGACGCGAAAGTAAAGCTATCCCGCCTTCAACGCATCGTGGCGCAAGTGTGGCAATAATCGCGCCACGCCTACCTCGCACTCGAATGTACTGACCATTCAGGGCTGTACCACAAACACACAGCGGTTGGCCCACGTCAACAAATATATCTATACCTATATATAAAATTGAATGTCTGTGAAACGGGAACGAGAACGGGAACGGGAATTGCATGCGTTATTGGGGCATTGCAACGCATACCGGGTTCAGCTAGTGTATACAATAAAATTCCAACGGAAATTAGCTATATTGGTAGAAAAACCAACAAAGTACTCCATCTGTAGCGATTTTCTAACTACTAAAATGATAACCAGCAGCGTAGATTACCGGTTAGCATGTAATGCTTTCAAACCAAGTGGTCACGGGGTTCAATCCCTACTCGCTGCTGCCGGCCAGACTTTAGATATGTGACTCCAGGTCGATCGTTTTCTATCAGAGTTTGCCAATTTATCTGATTTTCATTTAAACGGTTCCGACAAATTGGCAACCTTGTCCCATTTCGAGCTTTTCAAAATTCGCCGACAGTATAAAGTGCTGCAAATTAATCCATAGTGATAAAATTAATCTAGAAATTGTTTATCGATGTTTTTAATTTGCCAGGAAGCGAAATTACCTGTTAGATCTTCCTCGTATATGTTTGTCTATGTAAAATAAAATATAAATAAAAAATAACGGAAAAACACCTTGCCCGGCGTTGCTCAAGTATGGAGGCACTCAATCTCTGAGCTCTTCCAAAAGACGTTCACTGTCTAATTAATTCTAACACGTCTTCCAATTTTTATGTTGTAATTTTATGTTTTGTGTTGAAAATTGTTAAATTTTGTAATGTACAAATGCTTGCCCGAACTTTTTTGTGTGGGAGTTCTTCGATTCCGGATTCCGGGCTCCGGAACCCTTCCACAACTCATCCACGGTGTAGGTTAGTTTTAAATTTGTGCTTTGTATAATATATACATATGTACCTATTACATAACATGTGAATATGAATACTACTGTTATTAATCTTGAATAAGAACAATAAACTGTGGTGTGGTGTTTGACAAGGCAACACGCATGTTATGCATGTTCATATATACATACATATATTGGACACCTAATCTTGATATGTAAACATAATTAACACTGTTACAAGATGAGGATAAGTAAATTAGAATTACCCAGACTTTTCGAGGCAAACTACAATTGTTTGAAGTAATTTATCCTAAGATTTTGAAATAGTTCTAGGTTAGGTCAGTATCTTCATTAGCGTTCCGTGGACCATTGGTTAAGAATCCCAATCAAATACCACTTCTGTGTGATGTTTTATGTGAATCATTTGGAGCACACTTAAAATATCTCCCGTAGAAGAGTTTCAGATAAGGTGAACCACTTAATAGAGAACAAGATAGCGATTAACCCGTCCTAAATTAGTATCGTTCGAACTTATAAACACGTAAATTAGCAATTGTGCAGATATGCCGGCTCGAATGAGCTCAATGATTCTGATTGGAATGCTATTTGGATGTTGGAGTCAAGGCGCATTGTAGTTTTAAACGATAAATATGATGATGATGATGATGATGCTTTTTATTATATTACATATATTTTGACCATCACTCTTCGTCTCCTTACTTTTGATTAACCATGAACAAAACAGTTTGATGTGGCTTGGAACAATATTGATTCTCTAAAAAGGATTTTTGAAGTGAAAATTTCTTTACGCACGTTAAATTGATTTTTATTTCCACGTGCTACTTAACTTTTGGTTTTTTTTCGTGACCTATTTTATCATATGATTGAACCACATGCTTGTAGGAAATATTTTTGAACGTGCAGATTGTATGGTTAGTGAGTGTGTATTTGCATTTGCAGATTCAAGTGCGCGAATGCGATCAACAAGCCACTAATATAGTTATAATATATTATACTAATCTTGTGCCCGTTGATATTTCAACGGGTGTTTTCCGAAAAAGAATTGATACATGAATAGTAATAATAAAAAAAAAAAAAAAAAATAAAGTTTTTATGTATAGTAATAATAAAAAAACAACAACAATTGTCGTCGTTATCGTAATCGTGACTGAAGTCGGAATTGAAGTCGCAACCGAAATAGGAATCGGGAATCGGAACTGAAATAGGAATTGAAAATCGGAATCGCAATCGGAACCGGATCTGGAATAAGAATCGGAATCGGATCTGGAACAAAAGTAGGAATCGGGAATCGAAACTGAAATAGAAATTGGAAATCAGAACTGAAATAGGAATCGGGAATCGGAACTGAAATAGGAATTGAAAATCGGAATCGCAATCGGAACCGGATCCGGAATAAGAATCGGAATCGGATCTGGAACAAAAGTAGGAATCGGGAATCGAAACTGAAATAGAAATCGGGAATCGGAACTAAAATAGGAATCGGACCAGGAACCGGAACCGGAATCGAAATCAAAATCGCAGTCGAAATCAATATATGAGCCGTTATATTTGAAATTGGCGGTTCAATTTTCAGTCCCAAAAATATTATTTCTGTTTGACTCAATTCACAAATTTTTATCACTCCTTTTATGTAATTCGATATGTCTAGAATCTTGAAAAAGCAAAATAAACGTATCACAGGCCACCAGTATTTTTAAATATTGTTAAACGCAAAACATTATATTTAATGTTTTGCGAAATATTTTTCGAAATGAAGAAAATTGAACTTATGCCATTTTCAAATATATACTCACTTACATAACTCTTGATAATTCTAATTTTTTTTCTTTGAAATCTCCATAATTGTCGCACTCGCCATATGAAAAAATACAAACATCCATTTTAAATATATTATATTTGTTTTTTGTACTAAATTTCACTTCACGCCACTGAAATCCGAATATAATATGTATACAATTATTAGCTGTTATTTATGGGATAAAATCAGTATACGAACACCATAGGAATGCTTAAATCCTTCCCTTCCTTTTAACATTACAAGGGTCGGTTTCGAGGATCGTTCAGTAGGACTTTTAAGCTTAGTCACACTAAACATATATAATATAGGATTTATTGAATTTCTAATGCGTCTTATGACACGTCCTAGAAACGTAGACATTTTGACAATCGTAAGTATATAGTGCGTTCAAAATATGTTGGCCAAGGTGATGCGCGATCTCTTCGTGGTACTCGAGTATTGATTTAATTGCGTTGGTTGAATAATGACAAAAAAAAAGTGATGGTGGGTATCAGAAATTGAATTGCGAGAAAAGGGCACGTGTAACTGTATGACGTGCCCTTTTCTTTGTATGCAAATCCCATCCGAGAATGTTAATTGCGGTTGCATCGGGTGACATCTTGCACGTCCACGTGTTGGGACTTTTAATCCTGACAGTTTGATCGTCTTATCAGATCCTTTGAATGAAAGAATCGTCGGTGCTGAAGTGAACCAGCTTGCTGATTTTAAAAGTAGAATTACGTACACTTTAGGATTTAACTTGCTGTTCTAAAAAGATTCATCTATTTTATAATTGTCACTACTTTCATGTATATTTGATTTGATTTGAGTACAACATTTGAATTAACAATAGATTAATTTATTACTATTATTATATATGTACATACATCATATGTTTACTCCAAGGCGACACATAAGGTCAGATTATTTTTATACAGTACTAACAATTTTCAAACATAACTAGGGTTGTCAGGCGTTCCGATTAATCGGGATTGTCACCAGTTTTAAGTCTCGTGTCCCGGTGTCCCGAACAAACCTCTCGGGACGCCCGAATGTCACGGTTTACTACTTTTTAAATTCCTACAGAAGTTTTTAACTTTTGTTCATAGTAATCCAGAACATAAACTATGAACAAAAAGTCGATGATAGATGAAAGAAATATAATTTCTGTGGATACTGTTGAAAGTATTCTAAAATGCATTGAAAACTATGATTTAAATTGTATGATTATCTAATTACAAAAAAAAAATACTCTTGCAAAAGGCTAAATCTAATGAAAAGTGTGTTAAAAAATATATAGATTGTAAAAACCTAGGTATAAAAAATTGTATTTTTTTGTTCATATTATTTTTTTAAATTAAGATGTTTATGGTTGCTTTGATTTTATTTTATTTAAATAGGCACACATACAAAATAATATATAAACAAGAAAGCAGTAGTGAGACAAAAAAAATAATAAATATAATAGAATTTTGTTCCTATTCGTTTGTTTATATTATATTTTCAATTGTTTTTAAATTTAATTTTTATGACTGCTTTTGTTTCTATTTAAGTAATTAATATAATTAAATTATTTAATATAAATTATTTGATTAAATTATAAATTAATTACTTGCATGAAATCTGACAACCCTAAACATAACAGGACGGTAATTGGATTATTTAAAAGAAAAATTTTGCCATGAAAATCGCGAATATGGAATATTTGGCACTCGAGATCTCGTTAGTATGATAGTTATTGTTAATATGATGGACTTTTTGGCTGCCAGATGTTCCGTTACAGAGATTTTAGTGACTTTTGGGCGAACGCTTTGTGACCAATAACCATCGAGCCAACAGGAAATAGAATACAATAGAGACTTCTATGGACAATCAAAAAAAAATTTGATACATAGCAAATTTGCGAGGAATACATTATATAGGTAGCATTTCATAAGATTTAACAAATTCGAGATGTTATAAAATAGAATTTGCGAGAAACTGAGGCTGAGAATACTAATTTATTGAATCCGTCACAATAATTAAGCTAGAAAATTCAGAAAATTCTAAGAGGAGACGGTCGATCTGTGTTTTAATAACCACAAGATTTCGCCAGCAGTGTTTGTGGCTGGAACTTGAACCCACGACCTACTATCTACCGGTATGCAATAGCTCTACCAGTGCACTGCGCTGTGGCTTATACAATATGGTACTTCGTACAAAAGTATATAGATTTTTCGTGTAATTTTTGTCGCAAGTGTTAACTGGTTGTTATTAGTCATCAGGCCACTATTTATTATTTATCATATTCAATGATATTTCTATTAAGTGATTTTAAAAGTACCGTTTGCAAAAACAAATTGGTGCTGCTGGTAGTATCTACCGGTATTGATCTATTTAAGCAATTAGTGGAATTAACTTTAATTAATTACCAATAAAATATTTACTACTACTACTTTCGTAATTAAATGTAAATTAAACGTAATTAAAAAATAATAAACCGCAAGCATTATCGACCAGCGAGTGTCAAAAACATGTTTCACGTGGAAGGGATGGTTTTAGTTTTTAAATGCTACATAAATACGTATGTATGTATGTATTCAAATACACACATAGTTGCCAATGGAAAAAAATAGGTTTCCGAAAAAATCAGAAGGTGGCGATCTATCATTGTTAAAAGTCATAAATCAATATATGTATGTTCTCAGAAATACATGCATACATAGTTTCAGATATATGTATATGTAAGTACGATATTTTCAGCATATGTATATATGTTATTTATTTATTTATTTTTTTACATATGTATATACCAGGAAGGCCTTACAGGTAAATCCCAATGCGCCTTACTGGCGAATTACAAATTACAATTAAAATTACAAATGCAGCATTTTTATTACAAGTCGTTGAATTACGAGACACTGAAAAACTCGCAAATTAACAAGACATCTATGAATTGTACATAAATTTTATTGTACATCAATCATACTTCAAATAGTGGTGACATAGTAGGTAGGAAGGATTTTTAGCCAATTTTTTTTCCGGGAACCGTTTCAACAACGAAATCAGAAAAAAAGGGCAAACTCTGATAGGAAACGATCAACCTGGAGTCACAAATCCAGGTCTGACCAACAGCATACTCATTTTAATTTGAGGCCCGGGCTCAGGGATCGAACACGGCGAAAGTATGAAGCGCCATTGTGTAGTCAAGTAAATGCGTTCGTTGGTAACCACGTTACCAGTTGGTTTATGACGACACGGCTTTGAAGATACGTTATTTGAACTCCAACTATTATGTACTTGAAACGGGAATAGCATGCCTTATGTTCAGCTAGTATTTATATATAGCATATGTATAGCCAGCAGCGTGGTCTAGTGGTGAGTGTTGTATTCTTTCGTCCAAGATGTCACGGGTTCGATTCCCACTAGATTCTCGTTGTTGACCAGTTGCTCGTTTCTTATCAGAATTTGTCAATTTTTCTGATGTTCATTGAAACTGTTCCTATAAAATTGGCTTTTCCTCTACAATTTTCTATTGCAAACCTTTATATCTCAGATATTGATTGTTATATCTCAGGTTTCGTCAGATTTCTCTCCATATACATATGTCTCTGTGGATGTTTATTGAATGTAAAATTCGTATTGTTACGTGAAAAATGTTATCGATCGTATTGTATACGATGTTTGTAATGTCTGGCCATAGATGTCAGGTATTATTTCGATTTAATAATTATGTATTTAATATATAATTTGTCGAGTGTTAATCTGTTTAGCACAATCGCCGCTTTGGAGCAATCTGTTTGGTGAGTGTGCATGATTAGTTGAAAAAAAAAACTTTATTTTAATTCGTGTATCAATTCCTTTCTGAAGCCACCCGTTGAAATCAACGGGCACAACACCAGTGAGATATGATGTTGTGTTTGAAACGGTTTTAGCGGCTGCTTTCATGAATAGCCGTAGTTTTACGTCAAAATACACATATGTACATATACATATATACTGACCTGTGAGTTCATAGTGGTCGTGTGCAACTTCTGGTGCAGTCGATTGCATGCAGACGTGGCTCGATCGGCTGCAATTTGTATTTGATGTGCATGCGATTCCAGCTTCTGACCTGCGCTCTCGACGCGCGTGCTCATCAATCTCTCCAGGCGATCTATTGACAAACAATTTAAACGGGTCTTTATAATTAATTTATATAAGACTTTAAACGAAGCCAATCAATTAGTCGCGGCTCTTCTTCGTCTGTTGTTAACGATACTGACGACATTTAACCGAAGTTCCATTTTAAAATGTCCGACTTGGGAGCTTGAAGCTTTATATTACATACATCAACGTCTATGTTGTATTCAAATATTGTAAACGAGACTTAATCGTTGGATCAGCGTTATTTTCAAATGTCTACTTTTTTTTTTTTTGTTCGTCTTTCTTCAATCTCTCCGGCGTTTGTTGCGAATGAGACTGAATCAATACAGACTAGATTTTAAACTGTCAAGACTTGAAGCGAAGGAAATAAATCAAAGTTTTTTGTGTTTCATATCAATGTCTGTGAATAGTGTTAAAATTGTAATGAATAAAAATGAAAATACTAATCTATGGATTATCACTATATGAATGGGAAATTCTAAAATGTATAAATTTATCATTAGTCATTTTCATTCGTTTGACTGTGCATTCTCTGTTTACACTACTGGTCCAAATTTTGGATGTATTTTTATTTACTTTATTTATGTATGTATGCATGTAGTACCTAGGGATTTAAATTTGCCGTCAAATTTCATAAACCAATAAACGGTAAATAATTGTTCCTACTACCGGTATTTACCGGTAAATGATTTTTTTTCCTTTTTTGTTTTGATTAAAATATTTCCTAAGCTACTCAATGGATTGGGCTGAAACTTTTTTACATGTAATAAGTATAATACAGTTCATTCATGTGTATTTTAAAAATATTTTTACCTCAACCGGAAATAATACTTTTACTCTAGAGAATCGAGGATTTTTTTTTTCTAAGAAGCCTTTTAGTGTTATGAACTGAAATTGAACATCTAGAAATTTTAACTTAACATCAAGTTATATATATATAAAATTTTGTGAACAACCGTCAACCGGAAGTGGCAGTTTATTCTTGTTTGATTTTTCTTCCACTATTTTTTTCGACTCTATTAATGTGTGGTCTTCGTGAGAAAATTCCTATATAATCCTTGTATCAATGTGATGAAAATAAAAAAAAAATCATTAAATTCAATAAACCGGAAGTGGGATTTTTCCCCTTTTAGAAAAGTCAAAAATGTTGTGACCATACGATTTTTTCCACACCCCTAAACGTATCAAGCTGAAAATTTATATTTGTATTCTTTATGTAGTGAATTAGAATTGATATGGTTTTGGTCAGAATTCATAAACCGGAAGTAGTAATTATATTTAATTATTTGATTTTTACCTTTTAAATTATTTTCATCTATCGATATGTAATGTGTATAATATTTGTAGTGATATTAAGTTAAAAAAAATTTGTACAAAATCCGAAAACCGGAAGTAGAACTTTTGTCTTGTGTTAGATTCCTTACATTTGCGCTCAATTTGTATCGAAAATGCTGTCATAGCTATTAGTATTTCATAATGCCGCCGGTATGTGTGAATGTGTCTGTACGGTTCAATATCGAAATTTGTTTTTTTATCCTTCTCATATTCCTCAAATCCATAGATAAAGTCATGGGTTGGCTACATCCGAATTTTTTTTTTGTATTCTTCACCTAATTTTTTTACATTATTCAGTATTTATTTGTTTGTCCTGTTTTTTCTTCACGAGAATTTCACAAGGCTAAGATTCAATTCCAAGATAATACATATAATTTTTTTTCTTCATGTAAAGAATTTGACGGGGTTAATTATGACCTGCCCTCGAACGACAATCCTATCTGACGATCGTTGCACAAATTAAAATAAGCGAAATATCTTTTCGTGCGCGCTTAATGTGCATTGTGCACAAAAATTGCATCGAGATAAGTGCAGGGCAAAAAACAAAACAATAATGTTACTTTCTCGGTGAGGTTCAAAAGCGAGCAAACGCACTCGGCAGTTTGTTTTACGGTCGTTTGTTTGTTTATTCTTTTTTCCTGTTCTTATTGCACTTGAAATAAATACACGCCGATTTCAACGAAGAAATTCAATCAGACGTCTGGTGTTTTTACAACAGTGACGAATTGGTGCCGATTTTAAACTTGCTAATTAAAACCGCTGCATTTTGTTCCCAAACTTCTCAAGAGCGAAAAGCTACTTTATAGCCCGACCAAATATGGACTCACAGAAAAACACAGAAACTCAAGGCTCCACCTTTATCATTGAAGGGGAGTTGCTCCCCTACCAGTTTCCCACCCTCATTTACAGAGAATCCTTAAATATACTTCGCCTATACTAAAAAGATATTTAATGCCGGCAATGGATAGCTTTTGAGTCACTCAATAATGATTTTATTGATCAGCTCGAGGTTTACAACTTCCATAGACCTTAGATTAGAACCCCTCAGCCGTGAAGGTAGTTTTATTTAAGCTTAAGTTTGGACCATTGTGGCAGTACTGGAGTCCCCAAATGCGCCAAAATGGTCGAAAAAATACGAAAAGATGAGAAAAATTAAAATATGTACATATCGTTATAATAATAGCAGATAGAGTACAAATGTCAGAGTAGGGAATGTTTTGCACATATAGTCAACACCAAAATATAAGAACCAGCCGCAAATACAAAACATCTCTGCGAGGCCCAAATGGAAGAGAGAAGATCAAAATTTCACTCATAAATCACATTCAATTATGAAAATAATGATGAGCGTAGGCTACCAGACAAATAGGTTAATATAATCTGCAATAACCTATGCTCGCTGAGAGATGGAAAATATCACATTCTGGCTCAGCAGCAACGATTTCATTGAGAAGTCGGATAGCTCTTGGAATGGAAGCCATTCGATGAAGAAATGTGCGAGGAGGAGGTACAACCATCAAATGATGATATCTACTACGCACATAAGTCCCAACTGTTCCAGCAACGATGGGAAGTTGAAGGAATTACCACATAAAATCTGGAGAAAAAGACGAATTAATGAGAAGTTTCTCCGAAGTTCAAGGGAATTATACCCAAGCATGCCCAAAAGGAAAGAAGTAGGGTAGAGATATGGGTAATACCCATACTCTTTCCTATATAGGAAACGAAGAAATGCTTTTTGCACTTTCTCAATCAATTAGAGAGTAATTTGCTTTATGCGAATTCCACACAATCGCATTATACTCCAGCTTGCTGCTCCCAAGCAAGTTGAAATGCAAGCGAGAAGACAAAGGGTTGGAGAGCATATTTCAAGACAAATCAAAGTCAACGAAAGGAAACGTCAGCGACTGTCTTGATGTGGTTGTGAAAGGTGAGTTGAGGATCAAAAGTGATACCCAAATCGACCATAGATTCCACTCGCTTCTACAAGACGGATCCAATGGAATATCCGTGACAATAGAGCAAATGTGCTCGTCCATAGCTCATAATTGCACATTTATTAATATTAAGTTCTATGTAGACCTACATAAAATATAACTGAATTCCCAGACAACGTTAGTACCAGCTTGAAGAGGAGAGGCTTGCCTCTCATCTTTCACAGAAAAGAATAATTTGACGTCGTCCGCGAACAAGAGACATGATGTATTGGACAAAACTCTAGGAAGTTTAATATTGTTGCTTAGGTGTGACTCGAGGATCCAAGTGAAAGGCCAAAGTCGCTTCACAGCATTTATTGAATGATTCATGAGGTCCACACGTAGCCATCGCTCGCTCTAGAATAATCTGATATGGCCCAAGTACCTCCTTATAAAGGACAAGTTGCTCACCACAGCTTCCTCGATCCGTTTATGCATCTATTGTCTAAGCACGTACGGTTTTAAGTGAGTCTCATGCTCTCGGGTTCTGAGAATTCTAGCGGCCACTTACTGAGTCCCGTTCAATTCAATTCGGGGGTCTCAAACACCCCAATGCACATAGACAGCGGATACTCTCTCTCGTGTTCCCACGTTACAATATTATGACTAGAGGTAGGATAGTCACAGTGCTATCCATTGTTCGGCAAACCTTTAACAATGCATTTACAACCTTTGAACAATACACGGCCCCCTCAGGCTCCGGTGACTAATTATGACGACGTATGAACTGTATGCAGTGGTGTAGTCGGGCCAGGTCGCCGCCCTGGTACTTATTTTTGAGCCAGGTAGCTGCCCTGGTACATAGAGATAAAAATTGTTTTTCGAGTACAATTAAAAAATATTTTTGCTTATATTTCCTACAAAATTTTGTATACAAAATATTGTGACACTTTGAATGACTGCATATTATATTACATATGTATATTGCAAAAAATAATAAGCCTTATTCAGACCACTTTGATTGACTTTTCACCTTAATTATCATTTGATTTTTTATAAATATTTGTACTACCAATATTAGGATACATATTTTTTAAGTAACGAAAAAAGTGGGGTGGGGGGGGGGGTCGTAAAAATTAAACACCGACCGGGTACTTTTTTATTTAACACTACACCACTGACTATATGAATGAACTGGTACAATTTTTAATCTAAAGCTATGTAAATTTATTCGGGATAATATTTTTTGACATATGTCAAAACGACATTTAATGTCAAATTAACATCTGTAAAATAGCTCCCAAATTCAAATTCACTTGTTCTAATTTTCAATTCCAAGTCGAGTGTTGGGCACACAAAGTTTTGGGTCTGGGTGTGCTCCAGAATCGATCCACTCTCCCGTCCCTCGGGGCATATTTCGAAACAATCGTCGAGGTTTTTCAATGTTGCACGTTTGGTCCCTCGTGATATCATCATTGGATCATCACCGACAGCAATAAACAGCACCCAGGAGAGTGGTGTGTCGGTGATGAGGTCGATCTCCCCTCGAGGACCCTCGGGACCTCCCCGACCGCACAATTATCCTGCCCGCGAAGACCTGTTTTTATGGGGCCATTGTCTCGCTGTTCGATAGCGCCACATAGACAGGGTCCTAATTACGTTTTGAAAAATAAAGAAAAACCACCAAATGATCTAGGATCGTTGCGTGCCACTCGCGACGTCCATCATGACCGTTGAGGTACTGTGGTACCGTTCGAACGTCCATTATAGTAATGGGGATTATATATATTGCACGATATGATGTATAGCTTTTATTGAGATTGTATTGAGAGCTCTTTTATGATGGGTGTTAAATTTATTGGTTATCATTTTTAAACAGTTTTTTTTGCGGGTGCACGCTGTAAATCGGGTTCAGAACCTTTTACTATCAAATAATTGGTTTCCTCAGAAAATCGGAACAAGTTTTCAACTTCTTTTAAGTGGTTATAAAATGCCATATATGATTTTAATCGGTCTCCGAGACGGGCCGGAATGTTAAATGCCGGAAAACGCAAATATCGGAAGGCAAAGATCGAAAATCGAAAGATCTTAAGTCGAAAGATCAAAAAAAAAAGGTTGCATGGTAAACGGTACATATTCACTTAATTTGCGCGAGCAGGATACAACATGAACAAGAGGAACAGGCTTTTCCTCCCGTATTCTGCGCACGCAGAAAACGGGAGGAAAACCATGCACCTTTTTTTTATCTTTCGACTTAAGATCTTTCGATTTTCGATCTTTGCCTTCCGATATTTGCGTTTTCCGGTATTTCACATTCCGGCCCGTGAGGTAGACCCGATTTTAATTGGTTCCAGGATACTGAATGGAAAATACAAAATCCACAACTTTCATTTTAGAACCACCAAATTCAGTATACTACAAGAGGCGATCTAAAAGTTTTGCGGAATTTCAGGGAAAGGGGAGGAAATTTTTATTACTTTTAATATACATATGCTGAAGTGTCATGACAGACTAGAATGATATGTACGTGGCACGTGTTTTTTTTTATTTATTTGTTTATTTATTTTTTTACATATTTACCAGGAAGGTCTTACAGGTAAACCCCAATGCGCCTTCTTGGCCAATTACAAATTACAATTACAATGCAGCATTTTTATTACATGTCGTTGAATTACGAGACACTGAAAAACTCGCAAATTAACGGGACATCTATGAATTGTACATTAATCAAATAGTGGTGACATAGTATGTAGGAAGGTTTTTTAGCCAATTTTTAAACGGGAACCGTTTCAACAATGAAATCAGAGAAAATGTGCAAACTCTGATTGGAAACGATCGACCTGGAGTCTCAAATATCCAAGTCTGACCAGCAGCATTACAGATGTACTCAGAAAAATACTTTTCAATCGAGATCAGCTCATGGGATTGAACCCGGCGCCTCTCGACGCTAAGCAGAAGCTTAACGACCGAGCTATGCTGCTGGCAAATAATTATATCTGGACAGGTTAATTATTAACCAGCAGCGTAGAATAGTGGTTAGCATATTATGCTTCCGAGCAGAGTGGTCACGGTTCGATTCCCACTAGTAGCTGTTGGCCGGACCTTAGTCTGAGACTCCAGGTCGATCGTTTCCTATCAAAGTTTGCCAACTTTTCTGATTTTCATTGAAACAGTTCCTGTAAAATGGCACTTTTCAAATCTTTATCGCAAATCTCAAGTTATTCAGCGTCTTATGCTGCTTATTCATGCTGCTGGCTAGCTATAGTTTCGCATATGCAAAAAAAAACGCTAGCACGCCTAATCTATGCCATCGTAATTCTTGTCAAAACTCACCCCCCTGGAGTGTTTTTGGTGATATTTTGTGCTTGGTTTGACAGTGATCGATAGCGGTAATTAGATATTTGAAGAAATGTAGGAGTAATTTGTCGATATAATAGTACTGTGTCATTTCCAAAGTAGGTATACCATAGATAATAATTACAAACCGCAAGCACATGTATGTTTCCAACGATCTACAAATTCGGATTAGCCGAATTTGTGAGAGAGATAGGTTGCCGTTTTTATTCGTGAATATAATTGGTGAATTCTAACAGGAGACGGTCGATCTGGATTTAAATACCACCCAGATCTTAACCAGCAGCATAGATCAATGGTTAGTGGGTAATGCTTTCAATTGTGTGGTCACGGGTTCTATCTCAGGCTTTGTTGCTGGCATGACCTTGGATTTGTGACCTACAGGTCCTAAAGAAGAACTTTTAGTATTATTGCCACGCCACTTAAAGCTCAAACACTTGGAGAGGATATTGGAAATGCAGTAATTAATTGCATGTAAAAACATCATATTCTACTCGATAAAAGGGTTTGTTGCTATTTTGAAAGGAAAAATGAATCACGAGGTGCTTGCTTCAAATTGCATCATTCATCAAGAAGGGCTTTGTGCGCAAGCAATTCCAGAAGAAATTTGCGAAGTTATGAAATGGTTGATTAAGATTATCAACTCCATTATAGCTAATGCTCTTAATCATCGCCAATTTAAATAATTTTTAGTTGAAATAGAAAGTGAGTACGTAGATTTTCTGCTGCATAACAAGGTACATACTTTGGTTATCAAGAGGAAACGTTTTATAACATTTCGCTTCCTTATAAACAGCAATTAAAACATTTCTCCTTGAGAAGGATGTACAATATCCTGAACTAACGGATAATCAGTGGATTCAAAAGTTTTATTTTATGGTAGACGTTACGTCTCATCTAAATCAGCTCAATCGTAAACTCCAGGGGACAAGAAACACATTTTTTTCGATGTTAGAAGAAGCTATTTCATTCGAAAACAAATTATCCCTTTTTGCTCAAGATTTTGAAAGAGAAACTTTGATTCACTTTCCAAGCCTGCTGAAACATCGCCAAGAAAATAATTCTGAAATTGACATTTACTTTAAATATGAGGGAAGCTTTTCTCTACAGGTTTCAGGAATTCAGAAACAGCAAAGCGACGCCTATATTAAAAAAAACCTCTTAATACAACTCTAACAGTGACGGTTCGGTGATTATTGGTCACAAAGCACTCGCCCAAAAGTCACTAAAATCTCTATAACGGAATATCTGGCAGCCGAAAAATCCATCATACTAACGAGAACTCGAGTGCCAAATATTCCGTATTCGCGATTTTCATGGCAAAAATTGTCTTTTGTGCGATCGTGAGGTGACTAATAATCCAATTACCAACAGTAACAGAATTAAATTTTTCTCCCTTAAATGTCGACATTGTTTGATGATTGGCGGATTTAAAAAACAAACAATTATGGCATTCTACATTTGAACGTCTTTGTGTTGAATTATTGAATGAAATATTGGAGAGAAAAAAATGTGAACTTATGTAGTTCACAGCACAAGTGGTCTTCTTTGATAGACCTGCAGAAGGAAGACATGATGATTTTTGATACCTGGAATAGTATTTCTGACTTTTTTATGATCAGTTGAAAAAACTAGCGTTTTCTATTCTTTCTCTTTTCGGTTCTACATATTCATGCAAACAATCTTTTTCAAGCATGAACCTTATCAAAAGTAAACTGAGAAGTCATCTTATTGGGGTCGTCGACACCGTCAATATTACTTACGATATTTCCCGTATCCAGCTTTGAGAACCTGGAATCGTGCTTATAATATAATCCGTATCCAGAGAACCTGGAATCGTGCCTAAAATTAAAAACAACAACATATAAACTAGACTTACTTCAAATTTCCAAGGAGATGCAAGGCCATTGTTCACACTAAGTGTTGGTCTAATTTTATGGATACCTTACTTACAATTTAATTTTTATTAATAAATAAGATTATTATTAAGTAGGATATGGAGCTTTGTTCAGTGTTCCATTAGTTTAATTAAGACTTAAAACTTTAATTTTAACAAACAGTGTACCTATCTATCTACATATGTATATAATCTAAGTTAAAGAAATTTGGCTCTCAAAATAAATCTCAATCGTTGTACTGTTGAAATTTGTCTCTGTTGACTAATAAGTTTGCCGACCCCTGCACTATACCATATAGGAGAAATAATCGGAGCACGGAATCGAAGGGCTCTCATACAAAAACGCCCGGGTGAAATTGTGCAAACAAAATTTGATTAACATTCAACTGAATAGAATAACACACGTTTCGTTAGAAATGACTATTTTTTCACAAAGTGACTCTTCAGTTTTAATTTCCATCGAATTTCATTCATATGAAAAGAGTCTATTATAGGATATTTTAAAGTGCAATCAATCTCGTCGAAAGTTTTTTTCTCTCAATGCACATAAAGTACATTGCTCTTGCATTTTTGTCTCGACAAGCTCCGATATATAAATACAGCGCCATTTATCGAACATCTCGAACATTCACGTGTCTGAAATGCATTCCTTCAGTTTCGAAACAAATAAACGACACTGCATATTTACTCCTTTGTCTTTGTGCAGCGGAAATTCTCAAGTGAATCCATTATATTAATAAACATTAAAAAGCTATATTTTTTCCCACAATATCGTTCATTCAGACAATCTTTCAAAATTTCAAAAGATGTAATATTTCAGTTATCAAAAAGTATTATTAAATCGCATGCTCTTGAAAGCCAGTGTTGACCTTGCCGTTCCTGAAAAAGTTCATTGAACTTATGCAAGTGCAATAAAGCGAATGCTTGATGACTTGGATAGGATGTGGTGCTGTATTGTTGAAACTTGAGCTGAATTTTTATGAACTTTTAAAACAATTCAAAAAGTTTTGAAGGCTCTGCTGCTGTCCACATCTTTTCCAGTTTTCCAGACTGTAACATGAAACGTTCGACATGTTTGTAATTTTTTCCAATCGTGCACTTTACATTTGTATCGTGTTTGGCATCGAATTGTTCGTTCACGTTTGTGCTTTTACGATATGTATCACGAAATTCATTCGCGTTGTGAAATTTCGTACGAATACGGAATCAGAAGATCACGATTCAATATAAATAAAACACGTGTTCAATCTTTCGAGTTTTCATTTTTTTTTTTCGTTTTTGGTTTACCACATCCTGAATTCACTTGGTAATGACCGTGATTTAAAACGAGGATAATGAGTGACGTCCCTTTTCCATTTTCTGAGAATATCGTTATTTAATCACAGCTATGTTTAAATTAAAGAAATGTATAAAATTACAATCGAACATGTACACTCGCCTTTACAGATCGCTCCAAAGCGACGAGTGTACTTATACAGATACAATACAATAATACAATCAATACAAGCATGTTATACAATGCGAATTCATACAAAAATCATCCACAGTGTCATCTATGGACAAATTTTTGCAGTATTTTATCGGAGAAACTCAAGACGCTGAATACCTTGAGATTTGCGATAGAGATTTGAAAGGAGGTACCATTGTACAGGAACTGTTTCAATAAAAATCAAAAAAAAATCGGCAAACTATGATGGGAGTCACAAACCAAGGTCTGGCCAACAGCAACTAGTGGGAATCAAACCATGACCACTTTGCTCGGTAGCATAACATGCTAACCACTTGTCCATGCTGCTGGTTAATAATTAACGTGTCCAGATATAATTTTTGCAATAATTTATTATAGAAATTGGCGAATTCCAAGACGCTGAATATGCAATTTGAGATTAGACAAGGTATATTGAATTAATTTATTTTTAAAAACCTTGACAATTTCGTTTTGTTTCGAAATAAAATTGAATTTTTGAGATGAAAATAATATTTGCATTTCTCCCCCCCGTCTCCCTCTTTCCCTTTTCCTCCCATTTCATATTCTACTCTCCATCTTTCTATTTTACACCCCGCTTTCATCTTCCTTTTCCCCTTTACTCACTATTCATATATTCATAACCAGCAACATAGCTTAGCGTGTATTGCTTTTAACTGAGTGGTCATGGGTTCATTCCCTGGCCAAAGTGTTGCTGGCTAGACCTCAGATTTGTGACCCCAAAACGGTCGTTTCCTGTCAGTTTCAACTAATTGACAACCTTTCCTATGTTTATAACAAAAATTCGTGTTTATAGCATCTCGAATTTGCTGATATATAAAAATGTTTCTCAAATTGGTCCATAGATGTCTCCATGATGCTCTGTAAAATTGTTTATCTATGTTTGTAATTGGCCTGTTTGTACCTGTTAGGCCTTCCTGTAAATTTGAAATATCTTCCTATTTTCTAATTTTCTACATTTTTGTAGGATAATTAGTCAATTAGAAGTTAAAAAAAAATTCTATACTACGCCTATTGATCGATTGTGTTCAATGTTTGCCAAACTATTTAAAAAATTGATTTAATTTGCGATATATATTTAATTGAATTATTTATAATGCGCCTTATATAAGTGGATCCATTTTGAAAATATTTATGCAATTATTGGAAATTTTTCACGTGTCAAAGAAATTCTCACGCTTGTCATAGAGCTGTCTTAGATCATGCGCCGCATCCACCGCATAGTCGGACCGCACGTCATTAATATACATAAATAAATAATCATAATTTATCGGCGATGATTTTATCGTTCGTCATTTCCGAACCTTCGAGAATGTTGCGGTTTAAACCGCAGCCGGTTCAAGTCTGAATTTCGACCGGGTCCAAGGGAATGCTGAAAGGATGCATTGTGGTTGCACTTTGAGAGATACATACGTACATGTATATGTACGTGCTTACGTACGTACTTCACCGAACGAAAATATTTAACTTGCATCTGGTGTAATCTGGAATGCTTCCTTTTGAAGAAAAGCCTCGGTAAACTCGCTCACAAATGAATTACATATCTCCCCGCTCGTAAATCAAACTCAGCGATATGTTATTTTATTGTGCTCAACCCTTTCGATGCCCAGATCGCAACTGTGTGAGGCCGAGTGTCATGCGAGATATTTCTTTTACGTTTTTGGGTCATCGATAACGAGAGAATCGCATCTTGCGTATTTCATCTGGAGATAGCATCTGTAGGAAGAAAACGTTCGACGCACGCAACGCTACTTTTCATCGCTTTAATATGTTCAGTGGTGTCCGTTGGAATTTGAAATATTATTTTCTAATATAATCTTAAGGGACTTGATCATCTTTCTACCGGACGAAAGTCTTCAATATCCACCTGAATCGAACCATATTCACTATCTGAAAATTTAACATATGTGGTCAGTCATATTGACGCATTGTGATAACGTGTAATACCCACTATGGCTAATTTATAATAAAAAATTCAAGCCATGTAATAATTGACCATTACCATTTTCTGTTTTGTAGACATAATCTGGTGGTTGAAAAATAAAACACCAAATTGGTTGGTAATTATTTCGCGTTCTTTTTTTGTCGTATTCAATTAACGTATTGAAGAAAAATAACACTTCAACTTACTTCAAAAGAAAATAATAACACTGAAGAAAAATAACACTTCAATTTACTACAAAACATAAAAGAGGTTCGTAAAAAATAGGATTTCAACCAACAAAATAAAGTCAATGAAAGTTGTTTTTAAAAATAAATCCTTAATTGTAATACCTCAACCCTTTGAATGCTGACCAACGCCGATCGGGCCTGAAAAACGCCGATAAGCGTTGTATTTTGAGCTTGTACAAAGTAAACAAGAATACTATCCGCCAAGCCTTTCCAGGTAGCATTGAACATGGGTCGTGTAATCCGTGTCAATGTTTATAAAGACTAGTTTACACCGGAATTTCTGAATTTGTTACCATAGCAGAATTGTTAACAACAATGAAAAAGATGGAACTAGCTTTGGAAAAATACATTAATTTATAGACTTCTTTTGTTTATTTTATATTGTTGCAAGATATATTATAGAGTCTAACACACCTTTACAAAACTCAAAATCCTCTGCGGTAGTTATCTAGGGTTTGTTTCGATTAGCTTCAATTTTTATACCCGCTTTCTATTAGGATTTCGAAATAATTCTGGTTGGAAATGTCGGCGAAATTTTCGGCGTGCGGTCTTTCAGCAGAAAAGACGTCAGCACTCAAAGGGTTAAATAAATTAAAAATATTTTCTAAATGCTATAGGAAAAACCACCTGAGCGACAAAGCTCCTAAAGGTGCAGACACTGAATCGTACGGCACGGTATGCCTAGATAGCCTCCAGCTGTGATGGGCATATCTTCATTTCATTGTTAATCCGTACGATCTTATTATTTCCACAAGTTTCTTTTACATTTATTCAAATATAGGAATCACCGATATCGATCACTGTGAAACCTATAGATATATGTATATACGAGTCGTTATATTTGAAAGTGACAAAAAAAAAGGACAAAAAGGACACTTCTCTTCATTTAGAGAAATATCTCGCAAAAAATTTAAACATAATGTTTTGTGTTTAACAATATTTAAAAATACTGGTTGCCTGTAATACGTACATATATTCTGCTATTCCGTGATTCTGGACATGTCGAATTAAAATAAGTGATAACAATTTGTGAATAAGTTATGCAGAATTGGATTTCCGCCACTTTCAAATTTAACGTTTCATATGTCAATACAAGGGTAAAATATTCACTCCAAGAGATGCTTTGGCTTAAATCGCCATAATATGAAGCGTGCCAGCCTTTTTTTACATGTACGTTTGTACGTTACTCGCAGCGTTATAACAGGTGATCCAACCGTTTTTGAACGTTTTGGACGTCCAAGTTACTTGTACATGCTACTCGCATCGTGTCAACCGGTTATAAGGCATTTAGCTGGTTGTATAACTTATCGAAACAATTTATTGCTTGACAAATCACACGATTGGACCAAATAGCTTGAAGATGATCCAACCGTTTTTGAACCTTTTTGGAAGACCAAGCTACTCGGTCCAAGCTATTCGCATCGTGTCAACCCTCTATTATGGTATGAAATTGGTATTGGCCATTCCCACTTCGCGGAGACGATCGTTATTTTTGCGCATCTTTTCAGAAGACTGGAGTTAAGTCTTCGTAAATGGAACAACTTATAGCAGTTATATGAAGAAGCGACGCACAAATACGCGAATGTGCATTGAAACTTCATAGGCCAAGCGGAATTTTATACCTATTGAACTAATAAGTGTCGCCATTACGACTCATTAGGCTAAAGTGTCATTACGAGTTTCGGGTTATCCCATTAAACTTGTAAATATATGAATGTATCTATGTATATATATATATATATATATATATATATATATATATATATATATATATATATATATACATATATAAAATTGAATGTCTGTGTGTGTGTGTGTCACGAATAGGCACCTAAACCACTGAACCGATTACGATGGAACTTTCAGGATTTGTTGTATGCATGTCCGGGAAGATCACTGTGAAATAAAACGGTAAAAAACCTCTTAATAATAATATTCGTAATTACGATTTTACTGACGCGAAAGTAAAGCTACCTTCCCGCCTTCAACGCATCACGCCGCGAGAGTGATAATTAGAGGTAGGATAGTCACAGTGGTATCCATTGTTCGGCAAACCTTTAACAATGCATTTACAACCTTTGAACAATACACGGCCCCCTCAGGCTCCGGTGACTAGTGATAATCGCGCCGCGCCTACCTCGCACTTGAATGTACTGACCATTCAGGGCTGTACCACAAACACACAGCGGATGGCCCACGTCAAAAAATATATCTATACCTATGTACAATATATAAAATTGTCTGTGGTACGGGGACGAGAACGGGAACGGGAACAAGAACGGGAACGGGAATTGCACGCGTTATTGTGGCATTGCAACGCATGCCGGCTTCAGCTAGTCGGTTATAAATTTAAAATCATATTAAAAAATGGTTGACATAGTGGATAGGATGGTTTTTTCTAATTTTATGAGGAACCGTTTCAACAATGGAATCAGATAAATTTGCAAACTTTGATAGAAAGCGATTGTCTTGGAGTCACAAATATCAAAGTTTGATCAGCAGCACTACAGACAATACTCGGAATAAGTTATTTTCAATTGAGGTTAATCCAGAGCTTGAACTTGAGAACCTCCGGTGGTAAGCATTAACGCAACCACCTTTACATCTGGCTTAGACTTCCCTCGCTAAATAAGTTAAAACTTCAACAATATTAAAATGTTTAATTACAATTCAGTCATCGTTATCATCATCAGGGATAATCAACCCTTACGCACGCCAATTTAACATTAAAATGATAAAAGAAAATAAAAGAGGTTTGAACTGCAGAAGTTATGTGATGAATTTGCCGTATATTTTACCGACAGGAAAACTCTCGAAAGCATTCTTAAAAGTTAAAACGTTCCCAACTTTCAGTTTGTGAATTCTACACCCATTAAACTTCCATCGTAGCTATTAAATTACAAGACTTTGCAACACTTTAGTAAGTAACCGTCTGCTATCTTATCGCTTTAATAATATAGTGTGGATTTGTTTATACTGACTTACATCAAATGTTTGCCTGCGACTTAAGCACGAGACCACTTTAATTTAGAATCATATTTATTATATATACATAAAGACTCGGTATCTCTACTATAATACCATGTATGTTAGAAAACTTTTCAAACGATGTTTAATAAAGTTTCATTTTTGTAAAAACATGACATCCTCAATTATTATTTGATTAAAAATATTACTACTACAGCTTCTGTTGACTCTCAATTATTCTATCGTGAATTAAGTAAATATATCATATATATAGTTTTTATTTTCAGTATTAAATTTACGTCTGTTTCAAATTGATAAATTCACTGGCAACACAGACCAACCTAATTGTATAATAAATGCGATCAAACGGTTGTTTGAATTATGATTGGAACTTTCAAATGGTCCAAACTTAAAATAAATAAATATGATAAGCTAAAAATAAAATTTATTTATTATTATGGATTTACTTAAATGCATTTATATGACACTAGTTGTTTTACCCGGCTTCGCTCAGTGTTTGCAATATGTAAAAACAGCTTAATAGTCGAGAGGCGCCGGGTTCGATCCCATCAGCTGACCTCGATTGATTGAGTATATATGTAGTGCTGCTGGTCAGACCTGGATATTTGTGACTCCAGGTCGATCGTTTCCTATCAGAGTTTGCCAATTTTTTCTGATTTCATTGTTGAAACAGTTCCTGGTAAAATTGGATAACTATCCTTCCTACCTACTATGTCACCACTATTTGAGATTGATAAATATACGATAAATTTATGTACAATTTATATATGTCTTGTTAATTTGCGAGTTTTTCAGTGTCTCGTAATTCAGCGACTTGTATAATAAATAAAAAATGCTGCAATGTTTGTAATTGGCCAGGAAGGTGCATTGGCGTTACCAATAAGGCCTTCCTGGTATAAAAATTAAAAAAAAATTGTTTTTTTATTAAATTTATTTGAATCGAAAAAAATATACAACCAATTGAATTGTCTTCACAGAAACTTTGTTTCGTTTACTTAGTTTCCAACCAAAGATACTTACAAACTTACAAAGTCTCTTTCGAAATTATATATTAAATTAGATTATTTCTTTTTAATTAGTTACGATTCAATCTAGGTTAACGTTTTTAGTAAAAGTAACGACACGTTATCTAAATCCACGATTTTTTTTTTCATTTACCGGTAAATACCGGTATATCGATAGTAGGATAAATCATTTACCGTTTACCAGTTTATGAAATTTGACGGTAAATTGCAATCCCCAGTCATATACCAGGTGGAAGTTGTCCAAAACAACCGATAGGGGCGGGCCGCACCGTGTGACTTGCGAGCGACTTGGTTGAGGGCGACCAGACCAATGCGTGCAGGTAGATGGGACATGCCACACCCGTCAACTTGTTTGTCGCACACATTTCCATTCATTTTTTCGTCTCGCGCAACGAGACGGCGGACAAAGTTGCACGGTGCGGCCCGGCCCACAGACTACTGTGATTCACAATGCCAAAGCGTTTCGTTTCACATCCAGCTTAGACATAGGGCGAAATTACACAGCGTGGGATGTGGGACGTGGGTTTTTTTTTAGATAGTTTTAAACATATAGAAAAAATATGGCGTTCATGGTACCATACCTGGTACCGTCCGAAGGTTCGTTTTGGCATATATCACTGTCAAGCAAGGATAAACACTACTATACAATTTCATCGAAACAGCTAAAATGTTTCGTTTTGAAAAGACGGTACCAGGTATGGTACCATGAACGCCATATTTTTTCTATATGTTTAAAACTATCTAAAAAAAAAAACCACATCCACGCTGTATGATTTCGCCCTTACTCCTCTCGCTAAAAAAGGTAAAACTTTTGTCTATTTTAGACTACACACTACAGTCGTGAAACTTGCTTACATCAAATCTATGTACATTGAAAGAGGTTGGGAAAAATTAGTGAAGGTGCAACGTTTCGTAACACGTTCAGCATAAATAAAATTCACTCTTTTGTGCGTTAATATATCACATTTAAAATTCAACTCACCCAATTTGTCATGTATGAGATCCAATTTTCCAGTATCGCCTTGGAGCTGAAGATCCAATCTGTTCCAAGCTTTCTCCAAGTTCTGCACCCGGTCTTCGAATTCGTTATATTTGCCCTCCTGCAACAATAAGCAAACAATATACATATGTATTTTCCTCTCGGTATTTATACTCGTTCTACATTCATAGTAACGTTTAATCGTGCTCGTAATCCAAAAACAACATTATATTGTAATTTCTTCTCGTTCGATACATTTTACACGCCCACATAATGTTGAATAAATGCGTGTTTATAATAAAATTTACTATCCAGGTAGGCGAAAGGTTGGATTCGATCTGATAACCCCCCCTCGTTCAAATGCTGCTAGAAGTTTTTCCGCTAAATAAATATTGTTTTGATCAATATTTATAATATATTTTTACATACCTCCTTTACGTTTCACTTACGATTACAATTCAGGAAAAAAATTGCCTCTTATCCGATCGATTTCATACTTTGCCATATTGCTCATTTTGGTCATCAATATAAGTTAATGGATCCTCCGCCATTACGATGGTGCAAAAATATCGTGTAAGACGCGTTTGAAATTTGAATTTATGAAAAGTGCCTGACGTCTATCCAGTTTTTAGTTTTAAACATAGATGGCGGTAGTAAAATAAAATTATTGGTATTTTTATTGAAATAATAATTTTATATACAAATTATAGAAGAGGTATGTTTTTAACCCTTTGGCTGCTACGAGGTTTTTCAATGTCCAAGCGAAAAATGCTAACATTTGTAATTATTTTGAAAAAAAATAAATATAATATTTTTTTTTACATACTTACTTCGCCGAACACTCGTAATTTTTATAATACTTTATATACATTTTTAAGAAGCAGTCGTGGACTCGTGCTCTCTCTTTCTGTCTTGCTTTTACATGCGTGCGTGCGAAAGAGATACCTACATATATACACTAAATAAGTTTTGACAATTGTTTTCCGACGCTTTATTCTTTTCAATAATCTATTTTTAGATATCGATGTATCCTTACAACATGCGATATATTCGAAACAGGTAGCGGTCTTTCTCTCTTTCTTTCTTGGTTTTAATTGTGTACGTATGAGCGAGACACACAAGGATGCGAAGTTTCTAATAATCAAATAATTTTTCAACATGTATCATAAACATTTTGTATGCATTTCAGTTGCATTTGATTGATTGCATGAATTCGTGACGTCTCGTGACCTATATAATTGAAAGCGGATTTCTATTGTTTTTTGCCATTTATTTTAACTCTGCAAAATGATATCGGACAGTGAAAGTGATGAAAGCGAAATAATAGCTCCTCGCCGAGGAACTCGACAAATCAGCAGCTCTACTGATTCTGAAAATGGATTTATCGACAATAATCAATTCCCAAGTAATAACTCCTTATATGACATTGACAATGAACCCGAAATTTACTTTGATGATGAACCCGAAATTGAAGAGCTTTTATTTAAAAAATTGATAAATATTTATAAAGCTTGATTGAAAAATAAATATAAATACGTATATAAAAAAAAATGTTTCGTGCCACTGATGCGCTGGTGGCTCAAAGAAAGTATTGAAATACGACAATTAATGACGTCAACAACGATCGTCGTAGCAATCTTCGCCGATTTCAAAACAATGATTTATCGTTGTTGTAGCAGTCAAAGGGTTAAAAAACTTTTTTTTTATAATTAATGTTTTTGAAGTGTAAATTGGCGACCATCAAACCTAACGGGGTGAAGACGTGTAATGCTTTTAATTACGTTTTCACGGGTTCTATTCTGTATGCTGCTGGTCACACCTTGGTTTGTGACTGGTTTATGTAAGTAGGCAGCTCCGTTTGGATGATGATTTCGTAGATAGTAAAAATAAATAAAAATACCTCTACAAATATGTAATTATATCTGGATACGTTAATTATTAACCAGCAGCGTGGACTAAAGGTTAGCATATTATGCTTCCGAGTAGAGTAATCACGGTTCGATTCCCGCTAGTCGCTGTTGGCCAGACCTTGGTTTGTGACTCCAGGTCCTATAATAGTTTGCCAATTTTTCTGCTTTTTATTGAAACGGTCACAGTAATAAAATGAAACTTTTATAAATTTGAAAATCAAACAACCGAAATCATTTAATCATTAAATCACTGAAACAAAAAATCTTGTTGATTACACTGAGCAACAAAAAAAATACCAGAGCGGAGACTAGCCAATCGTTACTAAGTTTGACCCACTGAATTCGAATATGATATTGATTTTTGTTGGTGGGTGATCGTTTACGATCATTCATTACTTTTGCGGTCATTAACTCAAAATTTAGGATTGTTACGCTCAAAGTGAGTATTGGAATCAATAGTCAGATATTTTTCCTATTGATTGTTATATTTCATTGCTTTAAAATACTTCTAATTAATTGTCTAGCGAATTTTAAAAGTCAAAAATATATTTTTTTTTTTACGGATTTTTTTTCCGTAATATTTTGGGTGCAAGCGAGATGGCATGTAGTCCGACCGCTGTACTCTGTGAGGTGGATTACATGCCATCTCGCTTGCACCCAAATATTACGCGCTACAACCATATACACAACGAAAGCATTTAAATTGCAATTACCGCTTGAGTTAGTACGTTTAGATAAAAAAAAAAATATTGAGATAGAAAACCAATCCTTATTAACGTGGTGAAATAAAAAAATTGCCAAATAAATGAAAAATAGCATAATATAAATAAAATACATAATATAAAACCACTTAAATACATGACGACTTTTTTTTTGGTTCAGAGACGAGATATGACTTTTCTTATATGTAGAATTATGGCCAGTGAACACGAATCTGGTAATAAAAAATGTTGATTGGCTCGAGATTCGGAGATATATGTGTTTTATAAATCGCGCGATTTTTCTATATCTTGGTGTTGTTCGGTCGATGTCTCAAAATCTGTCAATTTCCTGTTCAAAATGAATATTGGAATCTATAGTCGGGTATTTTATCTTCCATTTATAGTACTTTTCAGCTTTCAAATCTCTCTAAGTAGTCATCCAGTTCAAATCAAAAGTCAAAAGTACGTATTTTCACTTGGGATTTTTTCCCACTGTTAATACTATTATATATTGAGTTTTTTCTATTGAAACATGTTTATTGAGATAGTGTTCTGACCACACTATTTTTTTTTTCGTTTAAAAAGGTTAATTGGAAGTGTGCTGAACTTAAAATCGGTAAAATTGCGAGCAAAAAGCTCGTACTAGTGTTTACTCGTATTTACACGAATCTGAATTGAATTAATAGGGATAATATATATTAAATTATCTTTATATGAGAATTAAATAAAATTCCATAAAAATACACTATTAATTACTTAAAGATTTACAACTTTTATGAGTGATGCTTGAAATAGATTCTAGAAGATTTCCTTTCAAATTGGGCACATTAAAAACCAAAATTATATTTAATAAAAAGGGTATTAGGCCACTGTTGGACTGACCGCACAAAAATATGCATTACGCTTTCCGTACGCACTCGTCTCCACTATACATAAATCTCGTTCCAAGTGCACAAAGCTACGTATATGAATGAAGAACACCGATCGTATACGTATGCACATATGTATGCATGTACGAATGGTACACGTGCATACAGAATACCGATTGCATATTCATGAAAAGCTCTCCCGAGGGTCCTTTTAACTTTCGTCGATAAATCAACTCGGGTCTATGTACTACACACACTTAATAATGGACGAGAAACCCGACTCCGGTTCAATTCGGGATCATTCATGGGAACGGTTAATTTGATTATCGCGGCCAGTTAAGATTAATCACCGAAAAATTACGTTAATCCGTCTCTTAAGTATGCACATACATATGTACATATGTGCGGCGCGTCGTATTTAAATTAATCGTCCGCATTGGAGTATGCGGTCTACGCGTCCATTCAACGCTGCGGCTTGCGCAATGTTGAGGTTTTGCTATTTTATCTTTGATTGCGTATTGATTTCAAAATGTTTGATTGCTTGTGCAAACGTCAACTCTGTCATACAATTAATACTATACAGGTACATATGTATACACAGTGCTTGTATTGAACAGTTATTCAATGTGCGATGAGTGACTGTTTTCAAGTAATTTTACGTTGCCATGTACTTTCTAATTTATTTTAATGGTATTTGCAGATAAAATGTACGTGAAATTCAGTATTGCGTCATCCGCGAATTCGCTCAAAGCGTTTCAAATGTTTTGATGAACTGTTGATGTGTTAATTTTTTAAAACTAGTGTCAATATAAATATGTATCGATTTTTTTCTTATTTTAATGTATTGTTTTTTATATAAAATCATTAAAAAAGTAACGACTTAAATAAATCGACCATATATTTTGTAATACACACTAGAAGTGAAACTTACTTACACACTAGATAATAAACGAGTTTGTCTATTTATTCGAACATTCTTTAACTTTTACGATTGTACTATATAGTTCGTGTAATAATAAGGAACATGGGTCGTGTAATCCGTGTCAATATTTATAAAGACTAGTTTACAACGGAATTTCCGAATTTATAACCATAGCAGAATTTCTTGATAGAAATCCCTAACTACTGAGTATTTTAGATTGTCGCTTGGCATTTTGATTACATTTTAAAAACAATGGAGGAGATGGAACTAGTTTTTGAAAAATTCATTCATTAATAGACTTCTTTTGTTTATTTTATATTGTTGCAAGATATATTAGTGAGTTAAAACACACCTTTACAAAAGTAGAAATCTTCGGCGGTAGTTATCTAGGGTTTGTTTGGATTAGCTACAATTTTTATACCTGCTCTCTATTGGATTTATTGGCTTTCAACAGAAAAAACGTCAGCCCTCAATGGGTTAAGTAAGCTCATGTCTCCGACATGAAACTAGAAGAGTTTAATCATTAACGAAGTCATTAAAAATTTCATCGGAATCTTGTGTCAGATCAAAGCGGTGACAGCTAGTTATCCAAACGCGGCTTTCTACCGCCCCTTTGCAACTCACAGGATAAAAACTTGATCAGTGGTGCGATGCTTTAACATGGTTCGCAAAATTCGGAAACACATTCTGGTTTCAGTAAAGTTATCGTTTAAAAGTCGCGTGTTGATCACTCGTAACGTACGATTACTGTGACTTAACACGTTACGTTGAATTTTCTCGGCCATAGTTGCGCAATTGAGTGAAATTATTAACAAAGTGGGCGTCAACTGTCCGAAATAGTGTGTTAGTTACGAGTTGATTTCTCCACATACATCAAATTGAGAATCCCCTGTAAAGTGTTATCTTCGTTTCGGAACGGGATTAGCATTTAGCAAACCTTCTAAATATAATACGTTGCCAATGAGGTGAGGCGAGAAAATTATGCGCACGTACTCTCCTTACTCTCTAGCAATTCGTTCCGCAAACACTTGACCCAGAGTCACTGTGACTACGACCTTTTGTTTAGCGAGCTCGTTTAACAATGGACACACTTATGTAATTCGAAATCGATGTTGGAAGTTTTCATATTTTCGCTTCTTTTTAATACGAGCTTTTTATTAGGTGCACTCTGTTAGTTCAGTAATATTCCTGCCCGTCAAAAAATTGTGATCTGATTTTGAACCACTTACCAGAGAAATGTTATTATAATAGAAGTGGATTTAGGCGTTATATTGTTGTCAAGTGTCGATTGTCCACAGACAATCCTAAATAATTTTAGTATCAGTCGTATTTGATGCTTGGTGGTCGGCGTATGTCTGATAAAAACTTATCTGGGCAAGGGCAATGGGCAAGTGCATCGTTAAAAATTGCACAATGCATTCAAAAACACACAAAAAACAACATGGAATACATTTTTATAAGTTAATTGATCATTTAGGTAAAATATTCAATTAACATCGTAGTTCGACAGTTTTTAAAAGTGTCATGGCGATCGCCCGCATTCTACATAAAATTTCAGGGGTGGCACCAGAGAAATGTAAAAAATATTTTTAAATAAATGTAAAAACATTTCTATTGGTGGCGCCGAATACTCAATTATATTAATAACCAATTATTTAAGTTTAATTAATATAAACATCGTTCATTTTATACTGTTACGTACGCCGCGGATTGAGCGAATTGCACTTAGACCACGAATGCACTTACTTCCGAGGATTATATCTGGACTCTAAGTGCATTTAGGCTAAACAATGACCGTTATTAGTTATTTCTCAGAATCGGTACGGGGCGACCCAATGTCGTGGAAATACATATCCGAATATGTGACTATACAACAGGTAAACAGATTAGGCGTCCTGAGAGATCTACCCTTTATAAGGCGGTACGTAGGCGATATCATGTCATTCTGGACTGAGCAGTGACAGTGCGTGTATCTCCTTAATCATCAATAAATGCTGTGAGACGACTGTTGGCCTTTTACTTGGATCCTCCACCCACCCCTACGCAACAATACTATACATATTTTTATTGAAACTACATTACGCGTTAATTTAAGAGTTCCCAAGGACAGACTGATAAAAATAATCCCCCAACTGAGAAAAGAAACAGATTGGCCACGAACCATATACTCAAATTGTAAATAAATCTATATCAAAATAAAACTTTAATTTCTGTAGTGAATATGTGGTGACCCTGATTTTATTCCGTGCGTTTTAGCGTAGTTATGGAGACGTACATCATAATATTGAAACAAATTATTTATTCGTAATGGCGTTTCTATTATTATAACATTTCTCTGCCACTTCTACTCTTTAGGTCGCTTTGATATTTTACCAACATATGAGGGCTAGCTAACAATCAGGTAAGCTAATGTCTCTGACATGAAGCTAAAGGAGTTGACAGTACAAAAATGTATAACTTCAAGCAGTCTTAGAAGACTTTCTTTATATTTATTTATTGAAAAATCAACAGACAACAGATGTAGAAATGCATAAAAATAAAGAGTAAATGTAACAAAATAACATCCGAGTCCAATTATAGATTTTTTTAAGTAACATAAAATGGTACATAGAGATAAACAAATGAAAAAGAAAATAATAAATACTAAAACATGATTAAATAGAACATTGCATAACTAAACATAAAGTGATTGGATAAAGATTATATAATAGAAATAGAAATGGATCAATCAGTCAAGACTCTCCTGATGGCAGTCCTGAATTGATGTAAGGAAATACCGAATATACATAGATCAACCTCATTCAGTTTCCCGTTAAGCATACGATAAACACGCTTTAGATAGGAATATTTTAGGGAATTGGTTTTGAAAGGGTTAAGTGAAAAGAGTGCAACGTGTCTAGAATATCTAACTGGGATCCTGAAATCAACTTTACTCAGTAAATCAGAACAATCAAGGAAACCATTTAGGAGCTTAAAACAGAATGTAGCATCGGCGAGTCGTCGCCTGACAGAAAGATTGTTAAAGGATAGGATTTTTAAAATATCGGGAACAGTAGTATGGGCATAGGTAGGAAAACAGTAGCGTAAGGATTTAATAAGGAAAAATCAAGTAATTTAAGTACATACGGATCATTGAAGGGCTTTGTTGAGCGGAGTAGGAATCCAAGAGATTTATAAGCTTTGTTAGTAACAAAGGAAATGTGTTCAAAGAAATCGAGTTTGTTATTTAGTATTACACCAAGATCCTTAATAGAAGATGATGTATTTAGAATTGATCGGTAATGATAGGCGATAATAGATTTATTTCTAGTAAAATTATAGTTATATGACCAAATATAAAAGCTTGGGGTGTACGGACATGATTAAAGATATGGTAATAAGGTAATATAATAACCAGCAGCGTGGACTAGTGTTTAGAATATAATGTTTTCAAATTGAGCGGTCACGGGTTCGAGTCTCACTAGTTAACACAACTGCTGGCCATACCTGTGTAGGTTTGTGACTCCAGGTCGACCGTTTCCTATCAAAGTTTGCCAATTTTTCTGATTTCCTTTGAAGCGGTCCCTGCAAAAATTAGCATCCCCTTTCCTATTTCTCTAGCAAATCTTAAACTATTGAGAGACTTGAGGCTCGCCGGTTTGTCGAATTCATACAAACATCATCCACAGTGACATCTATGGACAAATTTTTGCAGCATTTTTATTATAGAAATTGGCGAACCTCAAGACGTTAAATAACTTGAGATTTGCGAGAGAGGTTGGAAAGGAGATGTCAATTTACAGGAACCGTTTCAATGGAAATCAGAAAAGTTGGCAAACTTTGATAGGAAACGATCGACTAGGAGTCTCAGACTAAGGTCCGGCCAACAGCTACTAGTGGGAATCGAACCGTGACCACTCTGCTCGGAAGCATAATATGCTAACCACTATTCCACGCTGCTGGTTAATAATTTACCTGTCCAGATATAATTATTTGCCAGCAGCATAGCTCGGTCGTTAAGCTTCTGTTTACCGTCGAGAGGCGCCGGGATCCCATGAAAATAATTTATTCTGAGTATTTTCTGTAATGCTGCTGGACAGACCTGGATATTTGTGACTCCACGTCGATCGTTTCCTATCAGAGTTTGCCAATTTTCTCTGATTTCATTGTTGAAACGGTTCCCGATTAAAAATTGGCTTAATATCCTTCCTACCTACTATGTCACCACTATTTGAGATTGATTAATGTACAATAAAATGTATGTACAATTCATAGATGTCTCGTTAATCTGCGAGCTTTTCAGTGTCTCGTAATTCAGCGACTTGTATAATGAAAAAAAAAATACTGCATTGTTTGTAATTGGCCAGGAAGGCGCATTGGGATTACCTGTAAGGCCTTCCTGGTATATATATATATATGTGTGAAAAAAAAATTGTAGTGGTACTTTATTTGTTTTTACTATCTACGAAATCATCACCCAAACGGAGCTGCCTACTTATGTACATAAACCAGATATTATATACATACATAAATATCATTATTTGTCATACTAATCATTCGTATTTGCTTACTTGGTACATACATAAATACGCTTGTACCTACTTGTCTACCAAGTGTTTTTAATTGTTGGTTGGTTTCTAATTTTGTACGCACGCACTCGCCCGCCGCTAAAACTGGGTCATATTTAAATTATTTGACAAAAGGGCGAAAATTACGCGACCGGAAGTGAGAACGACTGTCCGTTTTCCATTATTCTTTCACACACATATCCTACTTTACGATCCTCGTCTAATTTGGCGCCGTTTATAGTCCGTTTTACTACCCTTTCCAAGACGGTGTTGATGATGATGATGCTGATGGATGCTCATCACTCAGCCGTACGTTTATGGCAGCTCTTCAATTTTATTATATATGTGTATGTATGTATGTATGTGTGGGTTATTCTAAAACTGTCTGTATCTGAAGGTGATATATATCATAAGAAAAGGTGCTGTGACACGAAACTTGTGGGTCACGAATCTTCTGCCAAATAGGAAGTCGGTATTGTTTGTTTAGGAGTCTTTTGTTCCGTTTGTCTCCACAAGGTCTGTTTGCTTATGCGTATGCTAAACTGCTACTTTTTTAGTAGAGTGGTACTTTGTGTGGAACTTTCCGGTACTAGATTTTTACTTTATTTATGTACTAGTTTTTTTTACCGGGCTTTGCTCGGTATTTGTAATATTGTAAACCGCTTAAACATGGCTAATACAATAGTAAACATTTTATTCAATGTATTTGAATAGTTTTAATTTATTTGAATATTCATTTAACCAGCAGCGTGGTCTAGTGGTGAATGTTGAATTATTTCGTACTTGATGTAACGAGTTCGATTCCCCGCTAAGTCTCGATGTTGGCCAGACCTTGATTTGTCTAGGTCGATCGTTTCTTATCAGAATTTGCCAATTTTTCTGATTTTCATTGAAACGATTCCTGTAAAATTGGCGTTTCCTTTCCAATTTTCCGTTGCGAACCTTTAGTTATTGTTATATCTTAGGTTTCGCCATATTGCTTACCATAGATGTCTCTGTGGTTGTTTATCGAATATAAAATTCGTATTGTTACATGAAAGTTATTCATCGTTATTTTATCGTATTAATACGATGTTTGTAATATATGTATACTGACCATAGATGTCAGATATTTAGATTTACATGTATCTATGTGATAATTATGTGGACCAGGAAGGCGCATTTGGGGCTTACCTGTTAAGCCTTCCTGGTATATTTGTATATATGTAATTAATTAATTATTTAAGAAATTTGTTTTTTTATTGAATTTTTAATTGATCGACACGAATTCTACGTACCAAACAAACAAACAAAAACACATTATCTTTCGAAATTATATATTAAGAAGATGTAGTAACTTTGTAGTAGAAACTTTGACCATTTATACATACCTCCTTTTAGCTTCACTTTACACTTCCCGATTACAATTCAGGAAAAAATTTGCCTCTTATCCGATCGTTTTCATACTTTGCCATATTGCTCATTTTGGTCAAAAATATTGAAAACTATGGAAATACGAAGTACTTAAATCGTCTCTAGCGTTTTTAATGAGAGCTATTCTGTTCCGGGCTCCGAACGCTTCCAAAAGTGACTGTGATATGGACATTTCCAAGCTGTCTTAATTAAAAAATCTAAAAATAATTTATTGCATTCAGATGTATCACATAAACAGATTTCCAGAAAATTTAGCTAATTAAGAATAGTTGATATTTTACGGCAAACATGAAAATGACAAAAAAAAATGGAAATCTTATACGTCAGAAACCAATTTTTGTAGTCCTAAGTTGAAAACCGTGGATTTGCATACAATAAGCTTGGTGGTTGCGTTAATGCTAACCGCCGAGAAGTACCAGGTTCTTGTCCTGGTTAGATCTGGATTAAAAATAATTTGTTAGGAGTATATCTGTAGTGTTGCTGCTCAGACTTGTATTTTTTTCTCCATGTCCATATCCTCCTATCAAAGTTTGCTAATTTAATTGTTGTTGAAACGGTTCCTCCCCAAATTGAAAACTAACCTACTTACTATTTGTCACCACTATTCGAATATAATTTAAAATTTATAATCTCTTTATTTATATATGTACTAGTTTAAAACCATATGTGTCGCGTTGGGGCAACCTTTAACCCTCCCTTACCCAAGTGGGGTATGCATGTGCCTCAATTTTTACGTTTTTCGTAATAACTATGTGGTTTTCAAAGCTATATTTCTTGTATTCCTAGAATAAACTACAAGATATTTATTTTAATACATTTTGTATGATTTTGAAAAGGGGTACATCTTAAAAAAAATACATTTCTACGTTCCAACGTATGATTTAAAGGTGGTAGCGATAAGTCATGTTTTTGACTGTTCGCTCGCATATCGATCGATGAATCAGTGCGAGAGAAAGAGAAAGCTATGTTATCGTCGCTTTTGGCGCGTGGCTATTGAGTCATGCAGTCGCCTGTTGACCTTACCTATGTGCTTTTGCGTGTTGATGCTTGTCGTTATTTTTTAATACAAAAATAGTCAAAATATGCTATAGGACTAAATTTTTTATATGTTGATGTATTAAATGATTAATAAAATATATATTGAACCCATTTGTATTGAGAAAAGCTGTATTTTGATTAAAAATTCTGGAGTCTTACTCGACCCCGGTTCGGAACACTCGTTCGATCTCGACGCTCCGTCCTTCAAAGGTTAATGGCAATAAAAAAAAAATCTAGCATACACCATTGAATTGAAAAATTAATAAAATATTTCAACAGATTGTATTTATGTATGTTGAATTCGTCCCACTGTGCGCTCGTCGATATTATCCAGCATTGTATACGTATTACATTTATTACCTTACGATATTATGACATTGATTAATTACCGACACGTCAGATTGAACTCGAACGAATATGGACATTGATTAAAGTTGATTTCAATAATACGGCTTGAGGTGATCCGTGTAATAGTATTCGAAGTGCTATGTTAGTGATAAATATTTATGGATATCGTTTAGAATTAAACGAAACGGCAGTCGAGGAGATTGAGTCGTTAGTCGTTAAATTGCGTTTGGTTCGACTTTAGAGGTGTAATCCCGAAGGTAACGTGAGGTCATAACTGCTAACCCTTTGCACTCCTGAAGATGTGTTTTGTTCTTTTTTTTTGTAACGGCTGTAACATCTAACGTCATTGTTATGTGCCTGATGAAAATAACAATCAAAGCGAGATCTCAGCTGTTACGAGAAAATAGCTCCAATCAATTTGTTTCCAACGTTTTCGTATACAATCGCTCTAATGTGTATTTAAGATGGGCATATATGTAGTACAAAATTTTCTGGCTATTTTAATTTTATCTATGTATGTATGTACGTAGTAAAAAATTTAATTAACCGGAAATGGAATATTTTCCTCTTAAAAAAGTCGAAAATGTTTTGACCATGCGATTTTTTCCACGCAAATGAACCTATCAAGCTGAAAATTTACATTTAAACTCTTTATGTATACGGTTTTGTCTAGAATTCGTAAAGCGGAAGTAGTTATTGTCATTATTTTATTCTGACCTTTTAATTTTATTTTTTTTATCTACGTACGAAGTAACAATAGATGAAGTTTTGTGATCATGCAAAAATTCGAACTCGATATTTTGATTGTTTCATGACCTAGAAAAAATATGTGTGTAAATACGTATGTGAAAAATACACAGTATTTTGGGGATTTTTCGAACACCGTTAGTCCTATCGAACTGTAACTTAGTATCGGTTACTGAAATTCTTATCGATATGTCGTAAATTTTTAAGTTAATCAGAAATGGTACCTCCCCTTATAGGTATCCTCTTTTAGTTTAAGTTTTTGAATTCAATTATCTCCCAAACCGCTAACCGAATCAGACTGAATTTTTTTTTCATGCTATAGAAATTATAAATTTTATACTATAATATTTTTTGAATGTTTTTACCTGAACAGGAAGTAGTACTATTACTCTAGAGAATCGAGGTTTTTTATGTTTTTCTCAGAAACCATTGGGTACTTGAACTGAAATTCCATATCTAGAAGTACATATAAGCTTAATACCAAGTTATTTGGTAAGCATCCGTCAATTTTTCCTCCACTATTTTTTTCGACCCTTTAAACATTTACGCTCTTCCCGAAAAAATTCAAGTATAATTCTTATATCAACGTGATGAAAATAAAAAAAAATCATTAAATTTAATCATTAATCGGAAGTGGGATGTTTTCCCCTTAGAAAGGTCAAAAATGTTGTGCCCACTATTCTGTCGGCACCCCTGAACGTATCAAGCTGAAAATTTATATTTGTATTCTTTATGTACTAACTTAGAGCTGATAAGGCTTTGGTTAGAATTCGTAAACCGGAAGTAGTATTTTTTTTTTAAACAATATTTCATTATTTTATTTTGACGTTTTAAATTATTTTAATATTTTTTATATCTATAGTGAATAATACTGATAGTGATTTTAATTCATAAAAAAAAATTGAACGAAATCCGACAACCGAAAGCAGAACTTTTGTCTCATGCAAGTTCCCATACATTTGCGCTCAATTTGTATCGAAAATGCTGTCATAGCTATTAGTATTTCATAATTCTATTCTATTTTTCCAATATTTTTATACTTTAGTTTAGTTATGTAATGTGCTATTTAATTCATATTATAGCTTTCATTATTTTCCTTTTCATTTGTTTATTTTGTATTTACCTTTTTCATTTGTTTTATATTTGTAAATTTCAATTTCTTCTTATATTCTATTTTATAACCTTTTCCAAATATTTTAATACTATAGTTTGATTATGCAATGTTCTACATATTTTGTCATGCCTTTATTCTTTACTTTTTAATTTGTTTTCCTTATATTTATCTTTTTCATTTTTGTAAAAATCTATTATTGGACTCGGATGTTACATATATTATTTATTTACTATTTGTTTTTTTTTATACATATCTATGTACATCCTGTCTGTTGATTTTTCAATTAATAAAATAATAATAAATAATAATAATTCTGCCGGTATGTGTGAATGTGTTTGTACGGTTCAATATCGAATTTTGTTTTGTGACCTTCTTATATTCCTCAATTACATAGATTAAGTCATGGGTTGGTCACATCCGATTTTTTTTAGTTGTAGTGGTTCTCATATAAGCGATGACGAAATCGAGTATGGACCAAATATAATATTGAGAGTGCAGACGGTTAACGGCAAGCAAGTGGCGTTAACGCTTTCCTGAGGAATCCGTGGCGTAAAATAAATTCAACATCCCAACGTCATAATTATATTATATGTATGTATGTGTGTGTGTGTTTGGAATTGCTTGCACCGGTTTTAGATCGAAAGTGAAAGCTCTGTGTGGTTTTGGTCGTTAGTGTTATCGGTAAATTCGTCAGAATCGTTCGGTGCACTTGAGGGCTTTCAAGTTTGACTCATTGCGTGCGAAGCTCCACAAGTTTAATGTGCTCGCTTAGCACGAAAAGCGATCTATACTTGAAACGATCACAGGCCGATCAAGAAATGCTCTCGTTCCAAAGCATACCATAAATTTGAAGATGGAATAAGTATCCAAAATGCGTTTCCCAACTGGAAAGAAAGAGGACATAAAAGACAGTTGAAAAATATATGTACATATGTATACTAGTGTTGTACCCGATGAAATATCACCACATGGGTATGGGCATATTAAGTTATTAAATAAAAATAAAATAAAAGAAATGTGTCGTCGGTCCTGTGATCGATCCGTACACGGTGCAATTTTTTTCAAATTGCTTTTAAATATATTTAATTTAATATTTATATTTAATTGTTTAATATGAAAAGAAAATCGTAAAAAAAACTTAAGTAAAAAAACTATATTAAAAAAAGGCGGTCCATAAATGAGTTTATGTATTTACAGAAATTAACTTTTCAATCATCTGATAAATTAAATCAGCTGATAACTAAAAATAAAACTATCACTGTTTGATCTGTGTACATATGTATATCAAGCTTGTATTGGTTAGAAAGTTTGTTTTGTAGGAATAAACAATGAAATTTGAGGTTATGAGTTGCAGCCGGAAATACATATGTATACTCATTTATGCCGGGAACCTTACAGTTTAGAATAGTTTATTAATACTAAGATTGCTTTAATGATTTGCTTTAAGAATAGTTTATCAATGTATGATTGTCCATAAATGAGTTTATGTATTTACAGAAATGAACTTTTCAATCATCAGATAAATTAAATCAGCTGATAACTAAAAATAATTGTATGTGATGTATGTATGTAAGCTTATTGTAAAAAACTAAATGTATGTAAGCTTATTGTAAATCATATTAACAATTAGATACAACATAACTTCTTATTGAATACTTATCTCCGTGAAGAGATATACTTTTATATACTTAACTCCGTGAAGAGATATACTTTTATCCGTGAAATGTCAGATTTGACATATTTGGTCAAAAATCAATATATATCGTGTATTACATTACATGAAGCTAGACGCCAAATTTGAAATTTATATATACATATGAGAGTTAAAACTATAAATATTTAAATATTAGAGATAACGAGAACCTATAGAGCAAATTTTATAAAATATAGAGTGAATTATAGGCGTTTAAAAAATTAAAATCTGAAATGGCCATATCAAGGCGAAAAGGTTGAAGATAGATTATGGTAGCCTTACGTACCGTCATATACATCACCGTACCCGAGATTCTGGATATTTGATACGCATTGTATATGATATTTTAACTCCAACGTAATGGCAGACGATACATTAACGTGTATTGATGACCAAAATGAGCAATATGGCAAAGTATGAAAACGATCGGATAAGAGATAAAAATGACCACTGACACGAAAGCCATGTGAAACGTAAAGGAGGTATGTAAAAAACAACTACCTCCCTACATATAAACAATATAAAACACCAATAGAAAAATTAATTAAATAAATTTTCAATAGATGGCGCTATATGCTCAAAGACTTATTTTCCTAGAGGAAACATTGGTAGCAAACAGTATATATATAGAAGTTTTTCGTTCATTTGTTATTATATTCGTACGTTTTTTTGACAGTTTCTTTAAATATGTCGAATCGAAACGACTAGTATATGTAGTTCGGAAAGCGTTATCTTACATAGCCACACACATACAGCCACACAGAATGGCACTATTATATGTATACTAGTGTTGTTCCCGATGAAATATAATCGCATGGGTGCTGGAATATTTAGTTATTAATTAAAAAAAAATTAAAAGAAATGTGTCGTCGCTCATGTGTTCGATCCTCACCTTTTAAATATGTTTATTTAATTTCATATCTGTATTTAATTGTTTAATATGAAAAAAATGGTATAAACAAAATACATACAAACAATATAAAACACCGATAGAAAGATTAATTAATTAATTAAATAATTTTTCAATATATGGCGGTAAATCCTCTGCCAAGAGGAAACATTGGTAGTAAATAGTATATATAGAAGTTTTTTTTCTTTTGTTATTGTATTCGTATATACGTTTTGGCAATGGTTTAGCTGCGTCGTACATATGTATTTCGAATCGAAACGACTATTATAGTACGGCGAGCGTTATCTCACACGTACACATACACAGCCATTGTAGGTTGTAGGTTGCTTCTATATACTTGTAGGTTGCTTCTATGTACATACATATATTTAACTGAAATTTCACCTAATTCACGAATCCACCCGAAAGTGTTATCTTGCCGAATACATAAACTAGGCAAAAGTTGGCCCAATTTATGAATCTTGCAAGTAGGCTAATTTGGTGCAAAACATGTTGGAGCACCTTCATCATCGTCTTTATAACGCATTAGCCAACATCTTTTATACATATATTTACGACTTAAATATTTACCTTTTATTTTTCTACCCCCCCCCCCTCCCCCCACCCCAAATAAGAAAACGTTCCATTTCATAAGAAGAAATATGAAAAAAATTACTACTTTTTTAATAACTTTTTTTTATTTTGCCTGAAGTGCATTATTTAATAAATTAAATAAATTGTTTAAATTTTATTTCATATTTGCATTTGTAGATAGTAATGATAAAAACGATGTTTAAAGCACTACCGCCAGCCCATTAAGTGCTTTAAACATCGTTTTTATCATTACTATCTACAAATGCAAATATGAAATAAAATTTAAACAATTTATTTAATTTATTAAATAATGCACTTCAGGCAAAATAAAAAAAAGTTATTAAAAAAAATAGCTTATATTTAAGATTTCACCCAGATATAGAAGAATTCGATTTCTACTTTTATACTTCAATCGTTTGTAAAAAATTAGAGAAACTGCTACTACAGAAAATTTTATAACGGTTAGCCGATATGATACGATAAGTCAGCCAACAAATCTCTACATCTTTAGGTACCTCTAAAACTTAAAGGAAATATCAAGTATAACTACATATATAACTATACTTTTCAGGGAAATTCTAAAATAACAATAGAACGTTCTATTAATGTTCAAAGCAAGAGAGCGAAAAAGTTTGTAAACACACGTTTTCTTCTATGAAATGAACAATAGTGCCCCCAGCTCTAGCTGAAGTCTACTTTTAGTAGTCCAGTTCCTGGATTCGTTTCTAGCTACACTCTCTTGGGCACCATTCCAGTGACTTTTCCACCTTATCCCACGGCAATGAAAGAAGTAAACCCGAGAGAAAGAAGCATATGAAGCGAATCCATAAACAGTACGAAGACAAGATTGCAGTTTCTCAACAGATGATTCAGACGAGGAAATGGGTGTGGTTTTTTGTGGTTATATTTGGAAACGCATGCAAAATCATCTCAGTGACAATTTCAGAAGATCACTTGATCTTAAGAAGTGAAAACTGACCTGCGAAGGTGGTGCCGCAGCCGCGACCATAAGCAACGCCATGACCATCACTCCAGCACTTTGAAGGGCCATCGTCAGTGCAACTTTTACTTTTTTCCTCTGCTTCCTCCTCTTGTTGTGCTCGTGTGTGTGTTTAGCAGCAGTTGTTATAATCTCGATAGACACTCGAGATGATTTTCTCCCGGCGTCATCTTCTGGATCTCCGAAATCGGTCACGTTCAATCGAACGTGCGCTCGACATGATCCGTCAACTTGACACTCTCACCTGGTCTATCTGACGCCAGTTGTCATTACAGTAGACCAAAAGTCGATGCAAAATTTTGAGATTCACTCCCTGGCAATTGTTCTAATGTAGTATCGTGTCTGTGACAAGAGAGGCACGCTGGAAGTTCGGCTTTTATTATATCACTAGTAACCAGGTGCACTTGATAAAAATTGAGCACTGTTTAAAAAACTTGTTGGTACAAACAATTATCAATGTGGCTTCAAATCTGTGAATAATAATAATTGGTAAAATAGTTATAAAAAATATAGAGTGAAAAAGAAAAAGTTATAAGCGTTCAAGCAATTAAAATCTGACCTAACAAGATGACGGCGAAAAAGGATATAAGGGCCGGGCCGCACCGTGCAACTTTGTCGGCCGACTAGTTGCGCGACACGAAACAATGTATGGAAATGTGTGCGATAAACAAGTTGACGGGTGTGGCATGTCCCATGTACCTGCATGCATTGGTCTGGTCGCCATCAACCAAGTCGCTCGCAAGTCGCACGGTGCGGCCCGGCCCTAAAGCAAGAAGAGGCTAAAGCGATCGACGTGGACGAACATTTTGGTCGATTAACGTCACCGTGTAGTCATACGATGCAGCATTTTCAAACGTGTCTATTACGATTATTTTTCACCGTCGTAATGGCGGACGTCATATCCACTTATATTGATGACCAAACCGAGCAAAATGGCAAAGTTTGAAAACGATCGGATAAGAACCCAAACTTCGTCACACGACAAAATCGTTTTCGAAAAAGTATGGAACGCTGTATGTTTGGCATTATGCATTATGCCCAACTACCAGTAGTATGGCTCGGTGGTTGGGCGCCGAGAGGACGCCGGGTTCGATCCCGATCGACCTCTTCACCCTTGAGAACACTTAGAAGTGTTCTCAAGGGTGAACCTAACCTAACCTAACCTAACCTAACCTAGCCTGAGAACACTTCCTAACCTAACTTAACCTAACCTGAGAACACTTCCATAACGCTTTTGTGTCGAATCGCGCCTATAGAAGTTATATTTTTTATGAACACCGTGTAGTTGTTTGCACGACTGTTAAGTTAAGACTGTTGATTGCACGCCAGAACAAATAATAACATTTATATTATAAATAATATAATTCAAGAAAATACGCAACTTTGCCCACATCTGAATGAAAAATGTCCATTATTGGATACAGAGTGCAATCCAGGAGGCTTTAACTACAAACGTGGGTTTTTAAGGTACTTTTTTACTGCCAGAATATCGTAAGCGACATTTCGCAATACAAATGATGCATCATTCTTGACAAGTGTGAAGCCTATTTTATTTAACTCACTCACCTACTATGTTTCGCAAAGAATAATATATCAATGGCATTCAATTTTAAATGCGAGGCATATTCCAGATCATTTTATTCAACAGATGATTGTTGATGTGTTCATGTTTATTTTCATCTCAAACTGTGTACCTACGCACGATTGGAAACATCACAGCTATGAGCAAATATCCGTTTAATGTACGCACTGTGAAGCTTACATCGGCTCTAACTGGTTATAAAGGTTCATATATATTTTTTTGCATCTATTGTCTGTTTTATTTTTGGGCTTTGAAAAGGCTCGGAGCCTTAGATAGAAGGGCTCCCATGCAAAAAATCCCGGCGAGTATTCAACTATGCAAAGCTACGGTTTCAGCTTAAGACTATCAAATTTAGTATACTATCTCTAATCAAAGTAGTTTAGACTTTAGAATGCCTGCCCGAGCAATGCTCATCAAACCTGCATATTTTTTTCATATTTAAATGATTATATTAACAGAGCTTTTTAAGCTCTATGCATGTATATGTACTATGTAGATCTGTGGTCTGATTTGAAAATTTATAGATGTGGGTTTTCAAACGATAAAAGCTCAACTTTTTTGTTCGAAGCGTCGCAAATTTATTGGCTTTTAACAATGGAAAGTAAACTGTTGGGTCACAAGTTCTAATAAAACTGTTTTATGGGCCGTATAATTTGCCTTTTGTTGGGGTAGGACGCATGGTGAATGATCAGATGTGTTTGGCCTTTGTGGTAATCGTTAATCGATAAAAAATGTGTTACCTCCATTTGTTAATAAACTATTTCAGTTAGTTCTGTCGTACGAATGCTCCTTACCATTTTTAAAAACGGTAAAAGTTTGATCATCATCGATTGTAGAGATCACCATGGGCTATATTTGTATCGTATTGACAATATTCAAAGAAAAATCATATAAAAAAAAATCTGACAAAACGAGTGGGGGACGGAAAGTCAAACAAACAATGGGTTAGCTGTCACCGTCTCCAAATTTTTTGGATTCTTAAACGTGTTTATTACGATTATATTTTACCATCGAACTAATGGAAGCAATTGAAATCTCTATCGGCGGCCAAACCTCGCAAAATGGTAAAGCTTCAAAGCGATCGGAAGAGTGTAGGAAGTTTGTCCATACTAACGGACGAAGTGAAGCTAATATTAACCTTTTAAAAAATAGACCACCTTTTTTAGAATTGACTAAATAATTATTGGAGAAAGGTTACTTTTAACGATATTCTGTGTCCTCGAAAAACTCGCTACCTACTACTCATTAGTTCAATATACGAGTCTACTGGCGATGAATTTCAATTACAAATCGCACAATGTGTTATCATCATCACTTAAAATTTATAATTAAATGTTAAAATTTTTAATCATGAAAGTGTAATACATATTAAAAATGTTCACTTTTTATAAAAATAGAAAGCATATACATACATATATGTATGTAAGTCATCGTCTCCAAAATTTTTGGATTCTTAATCGTGTTTATTACGATTATATTTCACCATCGAACTAGCGGAAGTCATTGAAATCTCTATCGGCGGCCAAACCTTGCAAAATGGTAAAGTTTCAAAGCGATCAGTAAAATAATTGACTAAACAATTATCGGAGAAAGGTTTCTACTCTGAATGAGTTCAAAACGTTATGTTTAAATTTTTAATGACATTTTGTGTCCTCGAAAAACTTGCTACCTACTACTCATTAGTTCGCCATACGAGTCTACTGGCGATGAATTTCAATTACAAATCGCACAATTTGTTATCATCATCACTTAAAATTTATCATTAAATAGTAAAATTTGTAATCATGAAACTGTAATATACATATATTCAAAATGTTCACTTTTTATAATAATAGTAATTATTATTATTATTTATTATTATTATTATTTATTATTTTTTATTTTGATTATTTAATATTATTATTTATATGAACTACCTGTCGTCTGGAACACAACTTATTATTATTGAAAATCGAAATAAATAATTATTTAAACAATTTAATTTTGCACACACTGAAAGTATTTAAAAAAAAAATTTAGAAAATTTTGACATTGCCCGTTTACAAACAGAAACGCACAAATTTCAGCTCAAAGTGCGGAAATTATGCAAAATCGAAAGCAGGCATGCATAATAATGGCATTAACTAGGGTCGCAATAGGTCGCATTGCCATTTTCGATTTGCGAATATTAATCGATGGACACGTTTCGAATGTACATATAATATGTAAATTAATATTACTGTTTGACGTGTATTTATTATGTGTATGTGATTTTCGATGCACATGCACTAGAGATGCGTTCGCGCGCGTTTCAACATTTGCCAGTGGCGTCTCGCGCGACACACCCACCCACCGACTGGTCTGAAATACGACTGACTGACTTGGGACTGCCACTGGACTGCACTCTTGCACTTTTCCCCCGATTCAAGTTCACGCGCCGTGCAATATCGGGACTCGGACAGGGCTGCCACCCTCGCGATCGAATTTCAAATTTTCATTTTGAATTTGATGCTTCGTGAAATAGGCAAATATGAAACTGGATTCTGTGATAAAACCGAACATTAAAAAAAACCGCTCAGGAAAAGATTTTTTTGTTTGTGAATTTTTATGTGCGCTTTTTTCAGGGTGCGGAATTTGCAGGGTTTTTTTTTCATATATGATTTTGATTTTTTTAATATTAGTAAAAATAGTTTTTAAAAATCATAATTTTTCTGATTTGTACAAATGCTAAATGCATTTTATTTTATTGTTTTAATTCATTCATTTATTTATTCAATTAGTTTTAAAACTCATTTTTTCTTTAATTAATATTGTGTTTTTTTTTTGTTTTATTGTTCTATTTATAATATTATTGTTCAATGGTCCTTGCAGCCGTATTTGTAAAGTAAATAAATAAATAAATATATGTAGGTATTTTCTTATGCCGATTTTTCATGTTCTTAATATTTTTTTACAAGGCCTTTTCTTCTAAGGTTTACTTCGCAAATGATTCACTGTCTTTTCCTACAGTCTTCCGATCGTTTTGAAATTTTGCCATTTTGCACGGTTTGGTCAACGATGGAAATAAATAAATCGTAAAAAATAATAGTAATGATCACTTTTGACGAAATGTAATGAAACGGTGACTTTGATAACTAGTGGGCTTATGTGTTTGGCTTTCCGCCACCCACTCGTCTTTGCTTCGACCGTGATTGGTTTATTTTTTTATTTAGTTTCACTTCACCAATTTGTCTGACAAACTTCCTCCATTATTCCGATCGCTTTGAAACTTTGCCATTTTGCAGGGTTTGGCCACCGATAGAGATTTCAATTGGTTCCGCTAAGTCGATTGTGAAATATAATCGTAAAAAAACACGTTTAAGAATCTAACAATTTTGCAGAAGGTGACAGCTCGCCCACTGCCAATAAATAACCAGTAGCTTAGTTTGTTTGACTTTCCGCCCCCTACTCGTTTTGTTAGATTTTAATTGTTTAAATGCCTATAACTTTATCGTTTTCACACTTTATCTTATAAAATTTGCAGTATAGGCTCTCATTATCACTCATATACATTTTTACTTCACTAATAGGCTATATAATGAATGTTAAAATGTTTATTTTATAATTCTGATATATGTACATGGGTACGTGTTACGGCCAAATTTTAAACGCTCATTCTGACAGCTCGGACTGATTTGGTCTTTCTGGTTTGATTTTATGTATTTATACTGCGATATTTTTTATATATCATTCCGTTTAACTTGGCAGTAGGAAAAAATAAAAATCATTCTGACCAATAGGAATTGCATAAACTGTACAAGTGTTTGCGAAAACAGTTTGGAAGACCCTATCGTAGAGGTTCATAAAATCATAATCAGAGATCGTCGTTGGATGAATGCTTTTCAAATTGCAATAAACCGCTCCATTACTGTTCAAAGCAATAGTTTTGACAATAGTGAACCATTTGTTGTGCGAAAAACATCGTCCCAACGCCGATCGTTGATCATAACAAAACTCGTTAGCTAATCAATATCTAAATTTTGCCTTCTGCCAAGTCAATTCAAATACACACTCATAAATATAACTCAGTCGGGGAAGAGGCTTTAGGAATTGATTTTTTTTGTTTTCGTTATATTTCATAAAAAATTGTATTCTTTTATAAAAATTTGACCTTCGGCGCTCTCTATTCGATTTTTTTAAAGCCTACGTTTTAATTAAATATTATATTTTTCATATTATCATTATTATTATTGGCTTGATAGCGTATTAAATCAATTTAGGAAAATTACGATTGCCAAAATATTGTCGATATGAATCATTTATATATATTTAAATTTTGAATATAAAATATTATTTTCTTTACAATGAATGTTCTTTATTTAATAACTAGTCACCGGAGCCTGAAGGGGCCGTGTATTGTTCAAAGGTTGTAAATGCATTGTTAAAGGTTTGCCGAATAATGGATAGCACTGTGACTATCCTACCTCTAATAATAACTAGTGGTTTTACCCGGCTTCGCTCGGTATTTGTAATATAAACCGCTTAAACATCACTAATCTAATAGTTAACGTTTTATATAAATTTATTTGAATAGTTTTATTTTATTAAATTAATTTGAATAGTTTTATTTTATATAAATTTATTTGAATAGTTTTATTTTATATAAATTTATTTGAATAGTTTTATTTTATTAAATTTATTTGAATAGTTTTATTTTATATAAATTTATTTGAATACTCATTTATTTTTTATATTAAATTGACTGTCACGAACAAACTCCCTTTCGAAATTATATGTATACCAGAATCCGGCACCTGCGCCCCCGTGGCTGCGCCCTCTAGGACTGCGACCCTAGGGCTTCGCCCTTGGTGCCTTTACCTCCGGGGACTTCGAATCCTTTGAATCGAAAAAAGTCGAATCGGCGCCTATAAATCGAAAAAAAAAACCGAATGTGTGTTTTCGTTTCCCAACGAACATACATACATATATATGTATACAAAGTCTCTTTTTAAATTATATATTAGATTTAACCACAACAACTATCAGATATACTCCCAAACCATTGTCTTTGAATCATACGATTAATAGAAAACGATACTCTTACCTAAGTCCTACCCCCACTCCCCTAAAAGGATGCGCAAAAGCATCAATCAGTATAGGATATTTTATCGTGCGCATCTTGCGTTGAGTAGGGGTAAGCCGTCGTGAAACGACCTTTACATTTGAATTCATTACTATTTCAAGAATATTTTAAAGACAAATTCAGGCAAACACATACCGGGCGTCGCCCGATTCAAAATTATTATTTGGTAATTGCCCTTTGTTATTGTTTACATAGCGGGAACATGTTACTATACATATGCTAGTGTTAATCAAATAAGATTGTGTAGATTTAAAGTTTCGAAACTTTGAAAAGCACCGATTCAAAATGACAGAAAAAGCGTTGAATAGACTTCCTCTTATTTCATTTTTCAAATAATATGTACTCCCAAACACATGTAATCTTTTGCATTGAATGCTGTTTTTTTTTTCCACTTCCTTTTTTATTTTTCTGTGTTGAAAAATATTCAAAATTCGAATCGAATCGTGTGTGACTAATGATCGTTTATATGTCGATACTTTTAATTAGAAAAAACACGCTAATTGCCGCGATTAAAATTTTATACTTCTTTTTAATTAGAATATGCCTTGAAACTGCGCCGAAATTAAATATAAACGACTTCATTAATATCAAATTTTAAAAAATCAATTATATGCATAGTCAAGCCCGAAATTTAAGCAAGTAAAAGTTTCAAGGATGAATGAAGTACTAGATTTTTAAAAATAAAATCTGGTCTAAACTTTGAGGCTTTGAACCCTTCCAAAACTCGTCTACGTATTAAATTAAAGAACCGGTATACCAAATTTGGAGATTCTATATATATGTATATTCAAAACTGTTGCTGAAAATTGCATATTAAACTTAATTGCTTGCCCGAGCGTCTTTGAATGGGAAACCCTCCAAAACCTATATACGCTCTAAATTAGGCTACAGAATGATAGTATACTAAATTTGGAGATTCGGAGACACACTAAATCGGCACAGCATGTATACGTAGAATCCAGCTGTGATGGGCGTATCCTCATGTCATTTTAATACATTTCTTCAAATATGCTAATCACCATCTCTGTTAAACCTATGTCAATACTAGGATAAAATATCACCAGAAAAAAATCCAGGGGGCGAGTTTTGGCCTGAGTCGCCATAGCATCGATCCAGCGTGCTAGCATTTTTTGCAAAACTATCTATAAAAAAAACACGTACCGCGTACTACTCTGTGTGTTTGTGACCTTACCCGGCTTTGATCGAGTCTTTTGTATGGGAGTCTTTTGTTTATTAGCAAAGATTGGCCTTGGAAGGATATTTTTCGAATAAAAATATACTACTCCATTAGTGTTCTAAGCAAGACTGCAAAAAAACATGGTTTTTGTAAGAATACGACAATTGTTAAACATTTTTTGTGCGAAAAGCATCCATCGATTTTTTAGAGTGTAATCTTATCAATTGTTGTGAAACTGTAGATTTGCATAGCGGACGCATTGATGCATTCATCTTTATTTTATTTTTACATAAATATATACCAGGAAGGCTTGAAAGGAAGATCCCAATGCGCCTTCCTGGACAATTAATTACAAACAATGCAGCATTTTTATTACATAAATCACTGTATTGCGAGAAGCTGAAGAACATGAAATTAACAATTAATTCATTCATTCATTGAGATATCTATGGATTTTTAGACAAATTTTTAGAAATTGTACATTCATTAATACAGACAAGATTTGTGACAGCAGGTAGGATATTTTTTTGCCGATTTAATGGAACAGTTTTAACAATGATCAGATCAAATCGGCAAACTCTGATAAGAAACGCTCGACTTAGACTCACAAACATCCAAGTCTAACCAGCAGCATATAAAAGATTAGCCCGGGATCGATCCCGATAATCTCTTGGTGCTAAACATAAACGCAGCCACTGAGCTATACTGCTGGCTAACACTTACATATGTACATATAGTAAATGTGGGTTTAATGCTTACATACCATTAGGCCAGCAGTATGGCTTAATGGTAGCGTGTATGTTTAGCACCAAGTGATCAGTGGGTTCGATCCGCCATACTTCTGGTTAGATTTGGGGGTATTTGTGACTCCAAATCGATCAGAGTTTGCCAATTTTATCTGATCATTGTTGAAACGGTTCCTCAAAATTGGCAAAAAATCATCTTTCTTGCTGTCACAAATCTTCTGTATTTATTGTGTGTTTAGTTTGTAAAAATTATGTACAAAATCTAAATCCACAGATGTCTCAATGGATTAATTCTGTGATTAATTAATTAATTAATTGCTATTTTCATGTTCTTCAGCTTCTGGAAATACAGTGATTTATGTTAGAATAAAAATGCTGCATTGTTTGTAATTAATTGTCCAAGAAGGAGCATTGGGGTCTTCCTGTCAAGCCTTCCTGGTATATATATATATATATATGTGAAAAATTAAATAAATAAATATTCTAGTGAAAGTATATATTTGATATAATTAAAAATCGCAAGCATATGCATTTCTTGCAACAATCAACAAATTCAAATTAGCCGAATTTGCAAGAGAGGGGGGGGGGATGCCAATTTTTATGGTCCTATCAGTCAAGTTAGATAAATTGGATTTGATATCCATCCAGATATTGCCAGCAGCATCGATTTTCAATTTTCGATTAGAAAATCGAATATTTGCTTAATCGGACAATTGCTTTATATCCCCGAAAGCAATTCATGCAGTTAATGGTTTTTCATTGTATGCAATGCTCAGGATGTGCAGAAGGGTGGGGGTGCCAAATTCACATCCTGTCCCAGGTTCAATAGTTTCCAAACACGGTCTCGAAAAAGCCATTGAAAGAGTTCCGTCCAAAAACCGATACAATAGCGAAAAACTGATCGCACTCTGTTCGCCATCGTCACGATCGACGTCACGGTGTTTTAATGGTGTCGGATTTTCTCCCCCATTCCCATGGGGTTTGTATTATACACCCCCTCGTATGCACCTTTAGACGAGCGCACGTCCGGACTATACAAAGTTCAATACTTTTGTTGACTGATCGATTTATTTCCATTAACGATATCGATGACGCCAAAGCTACATACGTCAATCCTCGTGGTCTGGATTTCACGTGACTTTTGCTGTTAGATGAAGGCCTCTCCAACATATTATACATATGTATTTCTGCTCTGAGGAATACCCATCTTAATTGCATAATTCATACACACTGGTTTTTTTTTATTATTTTTTATATTACATATATCTTCTAATATATAATTTGGAAAGAGACTTTGCATATATGTACATATGTATGTATGTAACCTTCGTTCGTTGTTTCGTAGTTTTTTTTTTTCGATTCATGGGCGCCGATTCGATTTATTTCGATTCAAAGGATTCGAAGTCCCCGGGGGCGAAGCCACCTTCGCGCCGGGGGCGAAGCCCTAGGGATTAGGCAGGCGCCGGATTCTGGTATACATATAATTTTGAAAGAGACTTATTTTATATGTTGGTTTGTTCGTGACAGTCAATTTAATAAAAAAAAACAAACGAGTATTCAAATAAATTTATATAAAATAAAACATTTTTAAGCGGTTTATATTATAAATACCGAGCGAAGCCGGGTAATACAGCTAGTAACTTATAACATATAAGTTTCACTTCGTCAATTAGTCTGACAAACTTCCTACACTCTTCCGATCGCTTTGAAACTTTACCATTTTGCAAGGTTTGGCCGCCGATAGAGATTTCAATGACTTCCGCTAGTTCGATGGTGAAATATAATCGTAATAAACACGATTAAGAATCCAAAAATTTTGGAGACGATGACTTACATACATATATGTACGTATATGCTTTCAATTTTTATAAAAAGTGAACATTTTTAATATGTATTACACTTTCATGATTAAAAGTTTTAACATTTAATTATAAATTTTAAGTGATGATGATAACAAATTGTGCGATTTGTAATTTAAATTCATCGCCAGTAGACTCGTATGGCGAACTAATGAGTAGTAGGTAGCGAGTTTTTCGAGGACACAGAATATCGTTAAAAGTAACCTTTCTCCAATAATTATTTAGTCAATTCTAAAACAGATGGTCTATTTTTAAAAGGTTAATATTAGCTTCAATTAGTCCGTTAGTATGGACAAACTTCCTACACTCTTCTGATCGCTTTGAAACTTTACCATTTTGCAAGGTGTGGCCGCCGATAGAGATTTCAAACCCACCGATAGAGATTTCAACGCCGATAGAAGCCCAACCCTGGGATCGAATCCGGCGCCTCTCGACGCTATGCTGCTGGTTTAGGATAATTGTGACATCCAAGTCGATTCCTATCAGAGTTTGCCAATTTAATCTGGCTTAACTATTCAAACACTTCCTCAAAAATTGACTTATACCTGTCCATTAATGTCTCCATTGTCTGATTATGATTTTAATTTGTATATGGTACATACATATACTTAGCCATAGTGTCAATTTGGGGCAAACTGTCATTGCACTATGGTAATAAAAATAAAATATAATAAAAAAAATCTTATTATTTTCTTTAACTTCATAATTTTACTATAGACATCTATGTATTTTTACATTAAACTAAAATATCTAAAAATTTTAATACATAGATAGCACTTTTTTTTAATTCAAGTAATTTTTAATAATGAAGTATGTATGTATTTTACAATATTTGAATAAATATTTATTAATTGTTTCAGGCCGAACTGATTAATCTTCGCACCGAATTAGTAGAAGCTCGTGCATGCCGGGATCTATTAGAGCAGCAAAATGCTACTATATCTATCGGTACTCACTCAATATTCCACATTAAAATTTACAAATAAATGCTTGATATATTTATTATTATTTTCAATATAATACTATTTTCAATTCAGGTTTAACAGACTCCAGTATTGGCGAAACGCTGCGTCTCAGAGGCGAATGCTCTCAGTTGCATCGTGAGAATGCCGCTTTACGAGCCACGGTTTTAGCCCTGCACAGCGAAGTATACGGCGCTCGGTAATTCGGTAATTATAATTAGTCTAATTGTATATTGAGAATTTGATTAAAGCGATCTTTCCTATGTAGGCTGGCTGCTAAATATCTGGACAAGGAGCTGGCCGGTCGCATTCAACAGTTGCAATTGCTCGGAAGGGAGATGAAAGGCGAAGTCAGGGACAGGCTGTGGAGGCAGTTGGAGTCTGAGATACTTCTGCAACGGCACAAGACGGTCGTACGTATGATATTGAGTTTTTAGATGTGCCTTTTCGAATGTGTTGTGATTGAAAAGTGTTTCCTGTCGTTGTGTAGGTGCGTGCCTGTCGCTCCGCGAGAGGCAACGGCTCGTGTACCCGCGTGAAGAATACAGGCTTTGAAGGTAGGACTGTTGCCGGGGAGCCTCGTCATGTTGATGTACCTCGGACTCATCAACAAGGACTTGGAATCAGCATAACAGTATGTTATATTGCTAAAATTAAATCATTGCATTGAATCGTTGATTATTTTATTGATTTGTTTTATTTTTTAGGGTGGTAGAGAGCATGGAGTTCCTATATTAATTTCGGAGCTGGAAGCAGATGGTCCAGCAGCACAAACAGGACAACTTTACGTAGGGGATGCTATCCTTTCTGTGAATAATATAGATCTCCGTCAAGTAAGCCTTTTGTACTGATATGTTTTTTTTTTTAAGATTTCAAGTAGTTCAAATAAACGACTTAACCTAATCCTTACTATTTAGTATGCTATATATTATCTCCTGTATTAATGTGTGGGTATTCTTCAACCTAACCGATCAGCATTGCTTAAAATAAATAATTCGCTGTTCAAGTTTGCTGATATTCTTTCCTCTCGGTCCGTTTCTTTAAAAAAAATCCCACATTTCGTTTAAATTTTGATTCATTCATCTTTATAATGTTTGGATTTTTTTATGTTTCAGGCATGTCACAAAGAAGCAGTGACAATATTACAAAATCAGACGGGCGATTGTACTCTTTGCGTCCAATTCGTAGCTGAAGACTCGGACGAAGAAAATTTTCTAAGCGAAGACGAGTACACGTTCAAGTATACATAATTGATAAATAGGATGAATTATCTTTCATATAATACTAAAATACTACTGTGACTTTTATTCAGGTATCCAATATTCCCAGCTGAAGACGGGTTGGCGGGAGAAGCCACACCTACAGCTCCTCGTACACCAGATCCGACTCAACTTCATCGAAGGTTTATTCGAATCATACCTCTGTATATATTCGCAGTGTATACTTTGTAATGTACTTACGATTGAATTTAATTTTAGGAGTGGATCTGAAGATTATAGCGATTACGCCGTCACGCCGGAGAATAACCATTCCCATAAATACGTAACCCAAAATTCTTATTACAACAATCACAACATATCTCCGAACCAATATGGCGACTATCCATATCAAATATCGCAGAATAATATGTACAATATGAACAATCACTACGAGGACTATTACACAGCTAACAATAACCTGTTGTTGCAACATTCCATTTTGGACATGGACGATAATACGATTAAAATACAGACTGAAATTAAAAACTCTCTCGTTAGCTATGTAGAAGAGAATGTACAATCGCATTCAGACGGTGAAAATTCAAAGGATAACAGCAATGAGAAGTTGAATGTGCGGGATCAGTTTGCATTCCTGAACAAGCATATAGACGTCGTCGATAACTTAAACGAAATCATCGTTCCTTTGAACAGTTTGAACAATTCTCAAAGTAATTCAGAAAGTACAAGCTCCCCCGTTCAGACTTCCAGTGATAATAATATCGTATCTTCGGGGATTTCATGCGGCAATGTGGAAACGAGCGATTCAAAGTCGCCCGTAATATCGAGCGATGCCTTGAACGGCAATTTGTTGAACGATTCAATGACTGAGTTGAATGTTAATGAAAAGCAGACTGTTATAGACACGTCTAAAAGTATAGGTAAAAACTTTAGATATAAGTCTGCTAGGAAAAAGTCTTACGATAAAGTCATCGATGCTTGTTCGAACCTACCAAACGATGACGTAACCTACGATAAGAACAACGACGTCAATCAGAACGTTGGGTTTGTATATCCGAAGATATCTAGCATGAAACCGTTTGCTACCAATCAATATTTAGGACTGTCCGGCAACTCTTTGAACAATTACGAGTCGTCGGTTTCTCCGGACTCCGTCGAGACCACTCCCGTCCACGGCAAGAAGCTCCAATTAAAAATGACCAAAAAGAAACGAGTCGTGAAGAATAAAGGGACGTATCAAGCATTAGACAATGCTAACACTTCGGATATGGAATCGCCTAATAAGGTTATAAAACCGGACAAGAAGTATTACAACGACACGTTTGCAAAGCTCAGCGTCAAAACTATTCAGTCAATATTTGACCAGAGTAATAAAGACGATGCCAAGCTGAAGCTATCTGATGAGATCGAATCGGAGAGCTTCCCGTCTCCGGCGCAAGTCTACGAAGATAAGACTCCTATAGACGAAATACCACTGATGAGCTTCACTCCGGAGCACGCTCTGCCAAACTTGAAACCGAACAATAGCGTTACTATATCAGTCAAGAGCAAAGACGATAATGGAAACGACAAGCTTGCAGAGGTTGAAAAAGCATTGCAGAATCCTTCCAAGATAACGAGTGTTCATAAGTTTCCGATGAAGAATCGAGAGTTCAGGATCGGCACGGCTAAAAGAATACCTCCACCACCTGATGTGATCCACATACCGTTGAAAGACCTGAATGCAGAATTTCACATGAAGTCCACTGTCGTGGGCAACGTCACCGAGCCAGTGAGTCAGACTCTGATCATGCAAAATGCCGAAGAATCCGTAGATAGTCAAGAACTGATAGAGACTGAAATCAATGATATATACCCTGTCCTTGAAAACATAATGAACACTTCGAATATGGTGAGTCACAGCCAGGCCGATATAGACGCCACGTTGAAACTCGCCCTGAGCAAGTTAGAACTGTCCATGCTCGGCGAGAATCCTCTGAAGTTCACCCCGAAGGCTTTGTTACCCCCGCTAGACAGCTACCATTCTGGTCATAGTAAAACGAGAAGCGGCCATCACAAAAGCGAAGTGCTGTCAAACTTCGCCAAAGACCTCATCATCGAAGGCAACGGAGATCCCGACTTCGGCACTCCCGTATAGGCTTACAATCGACAAACACTACACTACATTCCCATAAAGTTGTACTTTTATATATTGTTTTTTTTATTGGATCTTTAAGATTTGCGCAGATAGGAAATTGTAGATGTGTCATTTCATTGGTATCAGGTAAATTGCTCGGAATCAATCATTCGAAAATCATTCAAGCGATTGATGAAGGAATTGACTTCGAGCAATTCACCTAGGACCGTCATCAAACGATCGACAAGCGCCAGACAGACTGAACTACAGATTAACTGTACGTGTACCTTATGCGTGCGCACTGCTCGCACTTACACTAAGCGAAATCTACCCGAAGTCCCGACATACATACACCTACCCTGTATACGTTCTGTGCTTCTGATACTTTAGTTCCGAATTTTGCCTTATTAAACTCGCCAGAAAGATCCAACTCAATTTTAATAATTGCATCTGTGCACATCGAAAGGTTACTCGTCATCTGATGTGCAATCTATCATTCGTAAAGTCGACAATTGCGTTTAAAGCAGCCATCCAGTTAATCTGTGGTTCAGTCTGTCTGGCGCTTGTCGATCGTTTGCACCAAATCCGAAATTTTTAGTCAAATTTTAACAATACTATGTTTGATGCTTGTTAGGTGCAATAGTGGTGTAAATCAAATGATACGACATTACATTCAAAGCAATAACTTTTTATGTCATATAAACTAATATGAATCAGGATAAATATATTTAATGTTGCACCTTGAAATTTGGGTCCGACGATAAAAATGCGAACACGATTAAATCGAACAGCGAAAATTGGGTGTGCGGTTTTTCGCGTTCGGATTTCTCTCGTGCGGTTTTATCCAAACACTGAAATTTGTTAGTAAATGCATTAGATATGCCGTCGTTCCTCATAAACTTGGAAATATTGGGATTTTTAACCGTTTGCCCGCGGCCGTCTTCTATGGAAGCTTTGCGCGACAAGTTTGTAGCGCGACTGTCTTCCATAGAATTTCTGAACTTTGCACGGGATTTTGAGTCTTATATGCGCCTATTTCAACTGTTTTAAGGTTCAAAATTGGTTGAATATATTACTGAGAGTTGAATGCCATCTATTCAATTTGCTTAAAATGAATATATACCAGTCAAAATTAGTTTTTTGTGGAACCATACTGAAACCCCGTTTGTGTGACGTCACGTCTGTTGAACAAGGTTGACGATACGTCTAAATTGTATGAAGAATGATTATTTAACAATTAAGCCAAAACTACGAGATATATTATGTATTTTATTGTTTAAAATAATACTTTATGTGTTAATTAACATATCTGGTTACTTGAGTAAATATTAAAATCTGTATTTAAGGTCAAAAACTCGATTGTCAAATTCGCTATATTTATTGCCGCAGGTAAAGGGTTAAGATACCAACTAACATTACGATGTTGTCTATCTTCAAGATTGTTGCTACTTATAGTGATGTTTTAGGAAATTAAAAAAAAAAATCATAAGAACCTGCTCAAAACTGCAACTGCCTATGTACGTGTATAGAAAAATTTATTTTTTTTGTCTGTGAACTAACAAATTTTATGTTTTATTTATTACTAGATTAGCATAAGAGAGTTTTTGATTGTATATGAGAGTTGATACGGAATCAATACCCTTTTGATGAAGCTTAAAACAGGATATGTTAAGTTGGTCGTTGTTGAAAGTGTGTCAGAATCATGATAGGAATTGTTTTAAATTTCATTGTGAGAGTTCAATTGAATGAAAAGCGTGGTTTTATGTAAAAGTCTATTTAGATGATAAAAAGTTGGCGTCGTTGGATTTGTCATTTGTACGATTGAGCTTTATTTCGTTTATGGTTTACATTTTTGTGAACTTTGCTGAATGTTTTTACCAATTTTTCAAGTATAGTATTATAAGATTAGTATAAAATGCATGTGATTTTTTTTTTTACTATTACTTTTTATCTTACAAGTATGTATACTATTTTTATGTCTGATTCTTTTGAGATTTTGGTGGTCTTCCTATTTAGAAAGTTATATTATACTTTGTAAAAAGCATTTATCGCTGTTGTATGTGTCGATGGTAATGTTATATTATACTTATTATGTATGTATATCGAACCGTGGATAGATCGAGTGAATTCAGTAACTACACGTAAATATCGTACAATACAAAATGCATAATGCATGAAATTGATCTCTTTGAAAATTTATAAAAAAAGCATTGAAAGTGCAAAAGAAAAGTTATAGAATACGCAAGCGTATTCGTATTTGATAAGCCTGTCAATTTTACAATAAAAATCATTCATTTCCTTTTGCCAAATTTGAACGATGTTCGGCAGTAGTCCTAAAATGGATTTGTGGTTGTTTTATTATTTATTATTTATTATACAAATTTATATTTATTTAGATTGCACAAAGGCTTGACATTTGCCAAAAATCGTTTCTACCGTAACGTACTTACATATAGCTTTTTGAATATTATGAATATTTCGTATACATATTGTTAATTATATAATAAATTATTTTTTTATAGCCCTCTAAAAGGTCTAAACTTTGATTTATTCGTACGAATGATAATTCACACTAGGACATTCTATAATATAATATTTACAAATAAGCATATTATTATTATCGTGTATAATAGTATTCACTCTTGCAGCGCGCTCGCTGAATTTATAAAACACTCTTTGCAGAAAATTTTAATCATTTTCTTTTTCTAATAAATCTATCTTTTATTTAATTAAAAAAAAAAAAAAAAACACACGAATTCACAAAATCCAGTATATCGTATACGATATTGTTTTGAAAACGTGGTCCTACACTTATGATTTATACATGAATTAAAAACATACATTGTAATCCTGTTAATATACAAAAGCTGTGAATAAAACGATGATTATCTGAACTGTTTTCAATTTATTGTATTCTTTCCCGAACACAATCAAAGGTCTATTCATACTGGTAGTATGAAAGGAAAAGCAGTATGAAGAGTACATTATTTATTTATTTAAGTTTGGACCATTGTGGCATTACAGAAATCCCTAATGCGCCACAATGGTCGAAATTATACAGATATATGAGAAGAATAAAAATATATACATATACAATATGTAGGGTTGGAATTGAACGAAAGGCTGATGTATGGGCAATGGCTGAGAAAGAGTATGTTACGACTAATTGTGAGAAGGGGATGAAAAGGGGCAGAGATATAACGGTTAGTCGCAGTTGGACCTGTGCTCTGCGCGGTTGGTCGCTAAACCTCTGCACGTATCATCTTAACCTTTCCCTTACGGTGCCAAAAACATCCGCGCGCTCCGATGATATGTATTTTGTACACATACATTGACGTAATTCGTAATTATATTACGGAGGAATACAAAAATTCTGAACCTCGTATCTATTACATTTCATATCGATATTCCCATTATTAGAGTCGAGTTGTAGTAAATACATATCACAGGGGAGGAAAGGTTAATAAACAACATGACTGAAAACGCACGTGCTTGGTCTTCACCTCAACTGCCACGTCCTGAACAGCGTCATCTGTCAGGATTCTCTACCACATATATTTATATACCCAGCAGTATTGCTTAATGGTAACGTATTATATATATTTAGCACCAAGTGATCAGTGGGTTCGATCCGCTATACTGCTGGTTAGATTTGGGGGTTTTGTGACTCCAAATCGATCGTTTCTTATCAGAGATCGTTTGCCAATTTTATCTGATCATTGTTGAAACGATTCCTCAAAATTGGCAAAAATTCATCTTTCCTGTTGTCACATATCTTCTGTATTTATTGTGTGTATAATTTGTAAAAATTATGTACAAAATCTGAATCCACAGATGTCTTAATGGATTAATTCTGTAATTAATTGTTATTTCATGTTCTTCAGCTTCTAGAAATACAGTGATTTATGTAATAATAAAATGCTGCATTATTTGTAATTCCGGGAAGGCGAATTGGGTTCTTCCTGTCAAGTCTTCCTGGTGTATATCTATGTAAAATAAAATAAAATAAAATATACACATACGAAAATACATAAAAAAGTGATTATAATAATATGTAGCAGATAAAGTAAAAATATCAAATAATAAAATACAAACTAGGGAATGTCTTGTATCTTACAGCCAGCACCAATATTTGAAAACCAGCCGTAAATACAAAAAAAAACCCTGCGAGGCCCAAATGAGACAAAATTCCACTCATACATCACACTCAATAATGAAGATCATGATGAGTGCAGGCTACCAGACAAATCGTTTACAATAATCTTCGATAACCTACGCTCCATGAGGTGGAAAATATCACATTCAGGCTGATTATATCGAGCAGGTCTAGCTCTGTAATGTTTATGTTGTAAAACTTGTCTGAATGTGTGCTGCAGTATTGTATGAATATAAGTGGTATTTTCCGTACACTGCTGTGCTGTGCCGTAGCCGTGAACTGCCGGATAGTATGAATAGACCTTCTTGTTTACTATTTATTCATACTATAAATGAGAAACCACAGTTTTTGGCCATTTGGATTTAAATAGTACATCATTAAGCACCTATTGATAGTTATGTTAGTAGTGAATAAAAGCGTCATCAAGGACACAAAAGATTCTCTTTATTGTCACTGGGTTGTTATTTTTTTATTAAAATTCAACTGGACAACAACTAATGCCTAACTAATTGACTATTTATAATATATGTAGATACATGTTTGTTAGTGTTTTATTTTAATTTACATATTTTTAAAATAAAAAAATAACAGTACAATTAATGCGACTGTTGACATTGCATTTCACTTGATAATGATTCGAACAAATATGTGGAACCAAAACGGGATTTGATTTTGTAGACCCCTTTTTCCAAAGAGTGTACTTTTTATGATCAGCTAGATTCCAAAAGTTTTCACCTGTACTATGAGATTTTTATATGATGCTATTTAGAATTTTGAAAATCTCTTCTTCAATGTTTGGTGTTTCATCTTGAAGAAGTTCTGTTATAATAATAACTTTCATCTATAATAATGTGAGATTCTTTTAAAGGATGTTTGATAGGAAATAAGCAAAACGCAGCTTATACAAGAACAAGTAGTTTATTCTTTATCTGACAAATTATATGTCTTATATAATGATATAACAATATTGACAACACAATATGTGTATACACTAACACATTTAACAATAAATCATAATTATAATTAATTAATCAATCAATTGAAATTCAATTCATCCACCGAACATACAGTGAAGAGCGCAAATGAGAAGACGCGTCAGCAAGAAGACAATTAGATGACAAAAATACACAACGACGTAGGGAGGCTAATATCATCCTGAGAATGGCCTCAAAGTGAGGCACGTGCCCTTTTACGAACATCTGCGCTGCAAACCCTTGGTTTTGCAAACAAAGAGAGCAGGGTAGCAGTTGAACTTTTATCCTCTTCATTGTCACCTGCTTGTATATCGTCCATAATTCTCCAGTATAGAGGATAGTACAATAAAAAATGACCACTAACACGAAAACCATGTGAACTTAATAAGAGGTAAGTAAAAATACATAAATGATTGTCTCTTTATTAGAGTTGTAAAACCGTCTTGCCAGCATATTTGATCGAACGCAAAGTGCTCTTATTTGCCTATTCGATGTCACGATCATCAGAGAGATTTTCCGTCAGCAGCTGTCGAAGATTCAGAACTTGACTTCCCGCACGGTTTCAAGATTTTGTCCATCCAAAATTATGATGGGAACAAAATGAGGATATTGTAACGTGAGAACACGAGAGAGAGAGTATCCATTGTGTAAGTGGATTCGTGGGATGAATAATAGATATCCCTGATTAGGCTAACGGGATTCAGTAAGTGCCCAAACAAAGGATACGCTGGAGTTCTCACAGACCTGGGCGAGTAAACAATAGATTTGCCAGAGTAGACTTTTACGCGCCTAGACAATAGACACGCCAACGGATCGGGGATGTTGTGTTGTGCAACTTGAGGTACACACGGTAGATCGAATATTCTGGAGTGAGCGGCGGTTTCGTGTGGACCTCCCGAAATGCTGTGAAGCGACTTTGGCCTTTTATTTGGATCCTGAACCCACCCCTACGTTACAATATTATTAAAATGAAAAATTAGTATGGATTTAGCAAACTCATTAAAAATGTAGCCACGGGTTCGACAGTGGTAAATTGCTGGAGTCTACCTCCATATTGTTCCAAACGCTTTTTAATATTAGTAATAAATAAGGCTGGGTCAAACCATCACCAATCACTTTTTTCATCCTCGGAAAGTGTACGTGAGAACTATTTAGCTTTTAACTTGTTAGCTATGAATGCTTTTACAGAGGTGAAAATTTCTACCATATGTTTGTTTAAAAAAACTACTTTCTTTTTCCTCATATTTATGAAAAAATTGAGTATTTTTTGTTATTTTAATCCTTTGAAGAAAATAGCTTCACGAATTTGAAGCAAATAGCTTCATTTTGGAATTCCTGATTTATAGATATACAATAATGTACGTGAAACCCCATCTAGAAGCTCGAAATGTGTCAAATCTGTCAAAGTCACATACTCACATCTTAAAAAGGATAATCGAAATATCCGTCGTTTCTTTTTTTTTCACCTCGGCAGAAAATTTCGTTTCGCACGTTGAAAGTAATTTATCGTCACAATAAAGCACTTTCATTAGCATAAATAGCGGTAGAAAAGCTTCGAAAAGAACAGGTTTCTTAAATGTGAAGATAATATATTTGTGAATTAGAACGAACGTTCCATACTCGTCCATTAAAATTCAATTTATTAATTCCTTTTTTGGTAGGATCGGAATTTCACAAAGAATTGTAAAATTATGCATATTTTACTGCAAAGTTTAATTCAAACGTTTTTCCTGGTTCTGACACGAGACGTATACATAAGTACGTTAATCAAATACAAGGTATTTACATATACATAGTAACTCTAAATGTGCTGCAGTTAAAAATATTTTCAACGTTTATTTGCTTGGGCTTTTATCTGTCATATTTCATCTTAAGCCCAACATATTAAATTTATAAGATATTTTTCAACTATCAATTATTTAAAAAAAATCATAGATGAAATATTGAAAAGGGATAAACATTAGTAAAAAATCAATCCAAAAAGTCGAAATCACACAGTCGAAAACAAAGATAGAAGAGATCGAAAAGAGGGTTCGGTGATTACTGGTCACAAATTACTCGTCACAAAGTCACTAAAATCTCTATAACGGAACATCTGGCAGCCGAAAAGTCCATCATACTAACGATAACTATCATAGTAACGAGAACTTGATTGCCAAATATTGTGTATTCGCAATTTTTATGGCAAAAATTGTCTTTGTGACCACCCCAATGTGACGAATAGTCCAACTACCGAAAAGAGATACCTCAAACAACCGGTGAAAACGCATTGGCCAAAGAACGAACAATACATCGGCCATTTCAGTTTTATAAAAACATATTTTCATCATTCATTATATAACCTATTAATGAAGTCAAAATATATATGAGAGATAATGTGAGCCTTTAATGAAACTTTTATAAGATATAGGGAGAAAATTATAAAGTTATAGGCGTTTAAACAATTAAAATCGGACAAAACGAGTGGGGGGCGGAAAGTCAAACAAACAAGGCTACTGGCAGTGGGTAAGCTGTCACCTTCTCCAAAATTGTTGGGTTCTTAACATAGATCTAGAATATACTAGATATGGCATTACAACAAATTTCGTTGGAGATCTTGTCGCCACTAACTGAGGGGTGCGGGGGGTTTAACTAGCGGGGGGAAGTTGGGGATAAAAAAGGTTTTTTTCCCTACAACGCAGCGGTCAGCGTTTTTTTCACATATCTATCGACAAGGTCTTCGCAATCGACCTTTCCTACTTAGAAGCTAACCTAACCTAACCTAACCTAACCTACTGAGAGAAAAGTGTGCATGCGCCATGTATTTTGCATGCGCCAAAAGAGAGACCAGTATAAACCGTGAGAGCGGATCTATGTATTATACATCTATGGTTCTTAAGCGTGTTTATTACGATTATATTTCTCCATCGACTTAGCGGACCCAATTGAAATCTCTATCGGCGGCCAAACCTCGCAAAATGGCAAAGTTTTAAAGCGATCGGTAGAATGTTGGAAGTTTGTCAGACCAATTGGTGAAGTGAAACTAATAAAAACCTAGTAATAATAATAAAAAGCCTTGTAATAAAAACTGTATTTTTATAACTAAGCTTCTATTATTCATTTTGTATAAACATTTACACATACATACATATGCAATGTATATATTTTAATTTATAATATGTAAATACGTATACTTTTTATAATACGTATCTTCAAAAATTTTGCCAGCAGTTGTTAAAAAAATCTAAACCAGTCTTTCAGCTACAACGAGATTTTTTCTACTGAATCGAGCGATCAATGGAATTTTTTTGATACAAACTTGCATATGTATAGCAAAATAGCTCAGCGGTTAGCGTTGGTAATAACAAACAAATGAGGAGTTGTTGAATCCAGTGTTGCTGGCAAGATTTTGGCTATTTTTTTTTTTACAATTTCGCCATAGTGACATTACAGATTAGCTCCAAATCGTCACTATGGCGTATTTATTACAAGACATTGAAAACTCATAATTAACGAGACATCTAAATACATAATTATTACATACATACATACACATATAAATCGAAACAATACCTGCAATATATGGTCAGATATTACAAACATCGTACAAATACGATTTAATAACATTTTTTATATGATAATACGATTTTTTACATTCGATAAACAACCACAGAGACATCTATGTATGGTGAGAAATCTAGCGAAACCTGAGATATAACAATAACTCAAGGTTTGCAACAGAAAATTGGGAAGGAAACGCCAATTTCTACGAAGCCCAAATGGAAGAGCGAAGATCAAAATTCCACTCACACCTCAAATCAAATTATGAAAATAATTATGAGCGCAGGTTACCAGAAAAAAATTATTAACTAACCTACGCTCCTTGAGGTGGAAAATATCACATTCAGGCACGGTAGCAACAACTTCATTGATATATCGGATAGCTCTTTGAATATGAGCCATCCGATAAAGAACTGTGCCGTGCCAGCAGGAGGTACAACCATCAAATTATGATGTCTACCACACATATAATTATAAGGGACATAAAATCCCAACTGTTCCAGCATCAAATGGCATTATGTATTACCACGTAGAAGCTGGAGAACAAACGATTTAATGAGAAATTTTTCTGAAGTTCAAGGGAATCATACACATGCATGCCCATATAGAAAGAATTAGTACTCTTTCCTCTTTTTCTTTCCTAGTACATACTCTTTCCAATATAAGAAACGAAGAACTGCTTTTTGCGCTTTCCCAATCATTAGAGAGCAATGTAGCGTAGGGGTGCATTCAGGATCCAAATTAATGGCCAAAGTCGCTTCACAGCATTTATTCAACAATTCAGGACGTCCACACGAATCCACCGCTCGCTCCAGAATAATCTGATATGGCCTCCTTATAAAGGACAAGTTGCCCACCACAGCGTCCTCGATCCGTTTATACATCTATTGTCTAAGCACGTACAGTTTTAAGTGAGTCTCACGCTCTCGGGTTCTGAGAATTCTAGCGGTCACTTACTGAGTCCCATTAGGTCAATTCGGAGATATATGTGTTTTTTAAATCGCGCGATTTTTCTACATCTTGGTGTTGTTCGGTCGATGTCTCAAAATCTGTCAATTTCTTGTTCAAAATGAATATTGGAATCTATAGTCGGGTATTTTATCTTTCATTTGTAGTACTTTTCAGCTTTCAAATCTCTCTAAGTAGTCGTCCACTTCAAATCAAAAGTCAAAAGTACGTATTTTCACTTGGGATTTTTTCTTACTGTTAATACTATTTTATATTGAAACATGTTTATTGGGACAGTGTTCTGACCGCACTATTTTTTGTTTTCGTTTAAAAGGGTTAATTGGAAGTGTGCTGAAGTTTAAATCGGTAAAATTGCGAGCTAAAAGCTCGTACCAGTATTTACTCGTATTTACATGAATATGAATTGAATAATATATTAAATTGTCTTTATATGAGAATTAAATAAAATTCCAATTAGAAAAATCATAGTTCGACTATTCTTGTGGATTAATAGCAAAAATTCTATTGATAACTGGCTTACCTCGATAAAATAAACGAATTTTTGTTATTAATCCACAATTTAATATTATATATATATATATATATATATATATATATATATATATATATATATATATATATATATATATATATATATATATATATATATATATATATATATATATATATATATATATATCTCCGAATCTCGAGCCAATCAACATTTTTTATTACCAGATTCGTGTTCACTGGGCATAGATCTACATATAAGAAAAGTCATATCTCGTCCCTGAACCAAAATAAGTCGTCATTTGTCGAACAGTAATATTTGTCGTTTACGAATTCATTTTTATTATTCAACTGTTTTCTATGTTGATTAACCCATAATGAACATGTATCAATCTGAAGTATGTATGTATGTATATAGAGACATTTTAAAAAGCTCTCACAGAAAAAATTATCCCAAATTCAATACATTATTACCTACTACATACATATGTACCTGCTTTTCCATAAATAATATAAGTTGATATTTTAGTTTTTTTTATGTTATATGTTTAATTTTTATTTCATGTATGAGAGCATTATTTTTTTTAAATTAAACTATTTTTAGATACCTGCTTAACGTTTCACTTATGATTACAATCCAGGAAAAATTTGCCTCTTATCCGATCGTTTTCATACTTTGCCATATTGCTCATTTTGGTCATCAATATAAGTAAATGGATCCTCCGCCATTACGATGGTGCAAAAATATCGTGTAAGACGCGTTTGAAATTTGAATTTCTGAAAAGTGCCTGACGTCTATCCAGTTTTTAGTTTTAAACATAGATGGCGGTAGTAGAATAAAATTATTGGTATTTTTATTCAAAATAATAATTTTATATACAAATTATAGAAGAGGTATGTTGTTAAAAAAACGCTTTGATTCGCGGCACGAGTTTTTTAACGTGTGCATACATATGTTTTAATTATTTAATTATTAGTTGTATGTGTTGTTATAGTTGATTGTTGTATTCAATTAATGTCATTTGTTTCACTGTATTGCATTTATGTATATAAATTAACACGAAATATTTTTTTATTAATTAGCAACGATATTAATTGAAATACCCACAATTTGCACCGGGGCCCGGATTTTCTCTCCAAGGCCCTGAGAATGCCTACTAAAAGCTCTGTGCCTACTTCTAGGGTGATCAAACGAGCCCGGTACAAAAACGACAGTTGAAATGGGGTTAAAACGGTTAACGTTATATTAAATTAAAACGAAAAAAAAAACCCGTTTCGTAAATTAATAGCTATAGTAGGCCGGTTTGGACAAAATTTGTTTTTGTGGAACACGTTCGCGAACGTACACATGCAAATTTTCTATGGCGCACGCGTATTTCTCTTAATCATATTCAGGACTTTCTAAGATGAAGTATCTCTCTCGGTGTCGACTAACGGTAATAGTGAGTGTACAAAATGAAAAACTTTTGGCTGCGCGAATTATTAAACATTGACCATCGACCACGACAGTTGTGTCTGAAAAACACTCCATCATGGCCAAGACACTTCTCGTTCTCGTCTCTCTGTCAGTCTTCGTCTGTATCATAGATCAGACCAATGCTACCCTTTCCAGCATCATCAGGAATTGCAACAAGAGTATGTCGATATATTTAAATCTCTAATTTTGAAGATTAGGGTTTTTTATGTATTTTTTTTTTGTTTTGTATCAGGGACTAGACCCAATGAAATATTCAGCGATTGTGGAAACAACAACTGTCAGAACACCTGCAGTAGACCAACTGCATCTGTCGGATGCGTCGGATCGTGCATTCCTGGGTGCGTTTGCATTCCTGGATTTCTGAGGAATAGCAAAAACAATTGTGTTCTTCCAACTTCTTGCGGTAAGTTTTTTTTTATATTAAATTTACTAATTCGACTTTTTTGTAAGGAACTGTTATTATAAATATTGTATATGATCCCTCATTTTCCTGAATTTTTTAAATTATAGTTATTGCATTTATATTATAATTCTTATAATAGTAATTTTTTTCCATTTAGGTTTGTATGATTGCATAAATATAAAAAAAAAATGCTTTAATATAGCATTCTTCTATGAAGCTTTTAACAAAATTATAAATTGGTTCAATTTAGGATGAAGAATTTATATTTTAAATTTATAATGACTAGAGGTAGGATCGGAAGCGTGCCGTTTATTGTTCAATTGTTGTAAATGCTTTGTAAAAAAGGTTCGGCAAACCTTGAACAATTCATTTACATTTGAACAATAAACGGCCCCCTCAGGGTCCGGGCTTTAATAATGACTATCTATAATCACGGCCGTAGTTAGTATTTTTTAGGGGGTTGAAACACAGATGCACCCCTGCGAGCAATTTTTTAAAAACTTTTCATTAGGTATATATTCTTTGGCACATTTAAAATAAATATTTAACCAGTGAAACGATTAGAATATCAAGTTGAATATAATAATCGACTTATTTTTTTTTTGTTTTACATATACAAAAAGTTCGTATCACGAATTATTAAAAACAGGTTCACGTTTTTATGCTATTTAGTGTATATATATTGAAAAAAAATCACCTGAGGCGTTGAATGAAAATAAAACTTTGTATTGTTCTTAAATTTAAGGGGGGGGGGGGGGTTGCACCCTTATTTTCCCTCTCTGGCAACGACCTTGTCTATAATACATCTTTTCAGGAAATATTATGTAGAATGCTAAATATAAACGGTATTCGGTTAATTGCTTGAATGCAATTAATTGCTGGAATGTCACATTGCTGGAAATGTAATTTCATTATATGTAAAAGAAATTTTGTCTTTACGCTTAGTGTATCTCTTTTATTTTAAGATGTTTTTCCTTTGTTGTGTAAATATTTTTGTGAGAAATGTCACGTCGAATGTATTTTGGTTTTGGCATACTAATAATACAACTTAATAATTATACTTTTCCACTAGTTATTTCTTATAAAAATATATTAGTCAGCAGTATAGCTCAGTGGTTGCGCTAATTCTAACCACCGAGAGGTTCTCGGGTTCAAGACCTGGGCTGACCTCGATTGAAGAGAATTTATTCGGAGTATTTCTGCAGTGCTGCTGGTCACACTTGGATATTTGTGACCGTTGATCGCTTCCTACCAGAGTTTGTCATTTTTACAAACCTCTTTTATTTATGATTTCATTATTGAAACGGTTTCTCATTTTTTTTTCAAAACCATCCTACCTTCTATTTGTCACCACTATTTGAATATGACTTCATATTTATAATCTATAAATTCCGCTCAGGGGTAAAACCTGTAATGACATGCTAAAATTTTACATTCTTTTTTTATTCTTTTAATTAGTAAATAAATTACAAAATATAATCAAGCATTTTATTATTGGCAGGATACGTAAATTTTCTAATTTTTTCTTTTTACTTATGGATAAATTTGTCGACAGAAAATACGAGTGACTTATGAAGGGAAAAATCTGTCATCAAAAATCCTTAGTCGAACAAAAACATATTTTTTCGAATACAATTTTGGAAAACTTTGACAAAATTATTTTTTTAGCAATAATTATATTAGTTTTGCATCAAAAAATATTTAAACAATATATTAAAAATAAATATAAAAAGTACTACAATATAAAAATTATAGTCCCAGTTGAAATGATAATTTGGGATCTTTATATGAATCAAATTTAAATCTTAAATTATATAAATATATAATATGAATGCTAGAGGATTAATGTAATTAAATATATTTCTTAAAACTTCGTGGAAGTTTCGTGGAAGGATGGTATGATATAAAGGTTAATAATATAAACCTTGTAAAAATTGCAATGCTTATTATTATACAATGTAACAAAAGCTTTATACGTTGGTAGACAAGTAACTCGTAGCTGGGAAACAGCTACGCCAAATAAATTGCTAGATTAGTCCATTAGTATAATTAGACATTCGTCATTTTTGACGTGTCGTTCTATGTATTTTAACAAATTTTAAAATTGTTTCTTTTTTATTATTTCACACTATAGATAGTCCAATCCCGAACTTCAACAACGGTCTATGTGGAGCCAACGAAATATTTTCCAATTGTGGAAATGACGGATGCAGACCAACTTGCACCCGACAAAATTTAATCGGCTGTGTTTCACAATGCTCTTTTCCGGCCTGTATTTGTGCACCTGGATTCGTCAGGAACTCCTTCGGGCAGTGTGTCTTACCATCCTCATGTCGTAAGTAAAAAAAAGTAAAACAATATAAAACTACATATGTACGCCTCAACTTGGATTTTATCGTGGAAATGAAAATAACACGGTTGCCGTTTTACAAAAAAAAAATCTTTATACATATATATGTACATACATTTGTACATAGATACAAAGAAAATCGTTTGTGGACTCCATATAAAATTTCATACATTGTACCACCGATTGCAAGTCATCGGGTCAATTAATATCGAAATAATTTCAGATTGATAGCGACTAAAAACGCTTATTTACCCCTTACTATTGGTGAAGTTCTACTTCAAAGTTTATTTGATCCATTAATAGTGCCAGATTCAGACATCAATAAACTGTTTTCAGCCGCGGTACAAACTTGCCAAGGAATTAATGAAGTGTTCTCCAGCTGTGGTAACGATGGCTGCCAAAGATCTTGCACTAGGACTGATGTATCAAATTGTATTCCCGCATGCTCTACTCCAGGATGTGTTTGTGATGTTGGATTCGTAAGGAACGGGGCTCAAACTTGCGTCTTACCGACCACTTGTCGTAAGTTGATTTTATATATTATATTTATATGCTTGGGTATAATTCCCTTGAACTTCGGAGAAACTCCTCATTAATTCGTTTCGTTCTCCAGCTACTACGTGGTAATGCCCGTTGTTGCTGGAACAGTTGGGACTTTATGTCCCTAGTAAATATGTGCGTGATAGACATCATCATTTGATGGTTGTACCTCCTGCTCGCACAGTACTTTTTCGAATGGCTCCTATTCCAAGAGATATTCGACTTCTCAATGAAATCTTTGATGCTGTGCCTGAATGCAATATTTTCCACCTTTTGGGCATGCTTGGGTAAAATTCCCTTGAACTTCGGAGAAACTTCTCGTTAATTCGTTTCGTTCTCCAGCTACTACGTGGTAATACATCATGCCCGTTGTTGCTGGAACAGTTGGGACTTTATGTCCCTAATAAATATGTGCGTGATAGACATCATCATTTGATGGTTGTACCTCCTGCTCGCACAGTACTTTTTCGAATGACTCCTATTCCAAGAGATATTCGTCTTCTCAATGAAATCTTTGATGCTGTGCCTGAATGCAATATTTTCCACCTTGGTGAGCATAGATTATCGGATATTATTTTAACATATTTGTCTGGTAATCTGCGCTCATCATTATTATCTAAATTTGAATGTGATGTATGAGTGGAATTTTAATCTACTCTCTTTCATTTGAGCCTCGCTGTGATTTTTTTTCCTTATGCACATTTTTATGTCCTATTTTTCTTTTGTTTTATAGTATTTTATCTATAATAATAATTAGTAAACTATGAATTATTATGATTTTTATTCTTCTCTCGTATTTTTTTATGGAGACCATTGTGGCGCATTTGGTTCTTCCTGTAATGTCACAATGGTACAAACTAATGTTTAAATAAATATTATGCACACTTTATATTCAATGTGAAACTAAGGATATGATTTGAGGATTTAATTTATTTATTTGATTTTTTTTCACCTTATATTCATTTTTACAAACCTCTATTATGTTTCACTTACGATTACAATTCTGAAAAAAATTTGCCTCTTATCCGATCGTTTTCATACTTTGCCATATTGCTCATTTTGGTCATCAGCCTCGGCGTTTTCTTTGTGAATATCCGTTTTTTATGTATTATTTTTCTTTTGTTTTTTTTACTATATTTTTTATCACGTTTTTCTGCTTCTGCTTTTTTCTCTTTATTTTATTTTATTTTTGTTTTCTTCTCTTTTTCGTATGTAGGCCATTGTGGCGTTAGGTTCTTCCTGTAATGCCACAATAGTCCAAAACTATAAATAAATCATATTTAGCTTTAAATTTCTGATGTTTTTTATCACATCTTTTATTTAATGTTTGGCCCATTTCCTATTAGAAAATTTTGCATATAATTTATTTATATTTGAAAAATATTAACCTACTTGTTTTTTTGTTGTTCAAGCTACTGCTCCTTGCAACGGAGTTAGCGAAGTCTTCTCAAACTGTGGGGACGATGGCTGTCAACTAACTTGCAACAGACAAAGCGCTCCGGGATGCCAATCAGTTTGCTCAAACCCAAGATGCATCTGCGCTCAAGGATTTGTCAGGAATTCAGCTGGAGTTTGTGTCACTCCATTAAATTGCCGTAAGATATTGTCAATTCATATTGAAAAATCTAATATTTCCGCACCCTTTCGTAAATTAAAAAAAATGTTCAGTCTTGCATGTCTCTCTGATGAGAAAACTTGAATTTAGCGAACGTATCAAGTAAATCAGTAATGATTAATTTGAGAAACCCCGACTCATCACACACAAATATGTCAATCTATTATGAATACATGTAATATATGTATATACATATGAAAACTTTTGAAGATACTCTTCTTCGAACAGTGGCCGATTGAGCTCATATTATTCCCCCGGGCTTTATCAAACATTTGACTTTTTTTTCATTTTAATTCATATTGAATAAGGATAATATTTTATACTTATTGAAAATAAAAATAAAAATTTTCCTTTTACTTCAGGTGACAAAATGTCTAGTAACATACGTGTAATGTATTATAATAAGTACAATAAACACATCAAAATCATGTTTTAAAAATTATCGAACACTCCCATTCGTAAAAATTTCCATTTCGAGCCCTGGATTTGTTACGGTATTGGTAGCGAAATCTGTGTGCTGTTTCTTTGGATGTGAATTGTTTGCAATTACCCAGGAAGGCGCAATGGGGTTTACCTGTAAGGCCTTCCTGGTATAAAAAATGTAAAAAAATAATAATAATAACAATACATATGTACATACATATGTACCTCGGGTCTACGTGACGAGACAGAATGTTAGAAAACGCAAATATCGGAAGGCAAAGATCGAAAATCGAAAGATCTTAAGTCGAAAGATCAAAAAAAAAAAATGGTGCATGGTAAACGGTACATACTCACTTAATTTGCGCGAGCAGTATACAACAGGAACAAGAGGAACATGCTTTTCCTCCCGTATTCTGCGCGCGCACATTAATACGGGAGGAAAAGCCTGTTCCTCTTGTTCCTGTTGTATCATGCTCACGCAAATTAAGTGAAGCAAACATGAAGAGTAACTAAATATTCGGTTCTTAATTTTCAGCCACTACGCCAGTGTGTGCCAACCCCAATGAAGTGTTTTCTACATGTGCCAACACAAATTGCCAGTCAATTTGTGCTGGCACTCCTGGCACAGTGACTACCGTTCCTACGCCATGTCCTCCCCCTGCTGTTTGCCAAACAGGATGCATTTGCAGTTCAACAACTTTCAGAAACTACCTGGGACAGTGTGTCCCAGCTGCTTCTTGCGGTGAGTGAATAATTTTTTTCTTCTTGTCATGTTATTTTTGTTCAAAAGCATCTGGACGACGCCGGGCAATTCCTCGGCTATCAATATTGTAGACTGGTTGTTTTACCCGGCTTCGTTCAGTATTTGTAATATAAACTGCTTAAACATGGCGAATCTAATAGTAAATAATTGACGTCATAGAAATTTTGTTTTGTTTTTGAAGTTCTCAACCAAAAATACTTATAAACATACTTACATACATACAAACTCTCTTTCGAAATTATATATTAGATACAAATGTACATACATAGAACCGCCAATTTATTATTTTTTCATATACGTTTGTCATTTATTTATTTATTTACTTTACATATAAAAATAATAAAAAACTGGTCAAATAAACGCAATGTCACAGCACGGAGAAAAAAAAAATATTTCTGATTTTAAAAATTCGCTAGAAAATTAATTATAAGTATTTTAAAACAGTAAAAAATCACAATCAATAGAAAAAACATCTGAATATTGATTCCAATACTCACTCTGAGCACAACAATACTATATTTTGAGTTAAAGACCACAAAAGTCAAAAAACTGTAAAAATCGCGCATTTTTTACATACCTCCTTTACGTTTCACATGGCTTTCGTGTCAGTGGTCATTTTTATCTCTTATCCGATCGTTTTTTTAACCGCTTAGACGCCCAGCCGACGCGCTGAGCGCATAATAGATACGGCTGTTTGCGCCTTAAGGCGCTTTGGGCAGCTAAGCGGTTAAACGCTCATATCTCGTAAACGATCACTAACGAACAAAAATAATTATCATATTCATATTCGAATTCAGTGGGTCAAACTAAGTAAAGATTGGTTAGTCTCCGCTCTGGTAACTCAAAAACGTGATTTTTTGTTGCTCAGTGTAGTCAATGGCTTTGAATCGAAAGGCCTGGAAATAAATCATATAACAAACAATATTTATTTTTGTGAGTTTACTATACGTATTTTTAGTTTATATATTTACAATACACTTCTATAGTATTTGGACTTTTAAAAGTTTCCGGTTTAAAACAAAGAGGAAATTTTTCCGCTTAGCGCATCAGAATATAGATAGTTGCTTCGTATCGTAAATGTGTTGTGTCATGACGTATATGAATTTTCGTGCAGCTATTGAAGTTTACACTTGTTATAAATATTGATTTTTCGTATTCCAGGTATTTGTCCCGTTAACGAATCGTTCAGACTTTGTGGAACAAACGTCTGCGAAGGCACTTGCGCAACTCCAGGACTGCCAAACAGTTTATCATGCAGCACGGCTGGAGCGTGCTCTTCCAGGTGCTTCTGTAACACTAATTTCGTCAGAAACCAGGCTGGAAATTGTGTCCCCCTATTATCATGCTAAATGCTCCCCTGAGTATTCGAGCTTTACCAGTTTACATTTACTTTTGTAATCAAGATGTTATTTCTTTTAATTTATTGTAAAATTAATATTAAACATTATTTATTAAACAATTAAACTGTTGCTGCTTGGTTTTTTTTTATCCACCTCATCTCACTATGCTGTTTTAAATACATATCATCATTCGTATATATATAATATCGCTATTCTGTCTGTCTGCGATAACGCTCGCCGTAACATAAAAGTCGTTTCGTGTCGACATATTTATTTTTATTTATTTATTTTATTAATTGAAAAATCAACAGACAGGATGTACATAGATATGTATAAAAAAACAAATAGTAAATAAATAATATATGTAACATCCGAGTCCAATAATAGATTTTTACATAAATGAAAAAGATAAATATAAGGAAAACAAATTAAAAAGTAAACAATAAAGGCATGACAAAATATGTAGAACAATGCATAATTAAACTATAGTATTAAAATATTTAGAAAAGGTTATAAAATAGAATATAAGAAGAAATTGAAATTTACAAATATAAAACAAATGAAAAAGGTAAATACAAAATAAACAAATGAAAAGGAAAAGAATGAATGCTATAATATGATTAAATAGCACATTACATAACTAAACTAAAGTATAAAAATATTGGAAATATTGGAAAAATAGAATAGGAGAAGAAATGAATCAATCGGTCAAGATTCTCTTGATGTTAGACCTGAATTGATGTAGGGAAATACCAAATAGATCAACCTCATTCAGCTCTCCGTTAAACATACGATAAACGCGCTGCAGATAAAAATATTTTTGGGAATTAGTATTGAAAGGATCAAGTGAAAAGAGTCCAACGCGTCTAGAGTATGTACCTATGTACGTTACAGCTAAACCCCTGCCAACAAAACGTACAATATATCCAATATAATAAAAAAAGAAAAAAGCCTCTATATATATATTGTCAAATAAATTTTCAATAGATGGCGGTAAATTCTCAGTCTAGAGGAAACATTAGTAGCGATCAGTATACACAGTGGTGTAGTGCTAAATAAAAAATAACCAGGTCGGTGTTTAATTTTTATGACCCCAGCCCGCTTTTTTCCTTACAAAAAAAAAAGTTGTATCCTAATATTGAAATATTTATGAAAAAAAAAACGAATAATAATTAACAAATATTCTTACTCATTTTTTTTTTTTTTATATTTTATAAAAACTTCCATAATGCACCCTCTTCAACATTTTTGATTTTGCAAAACCCGTGTTTGTGTGACAACAGCAACATTTGCTTTTAGCAATGCTAAAACCATGTACATGTACACATACATATGTCAAAAAACTATCAAATTTTAACATGTGAATTTAGGGATGACTATTCATTTAAGCCGAGTTCCCTCATTTTATCTATTTTATTTTATTTTATTTTATTTTATTAATTGAAAAATCAACAGACAGGATGTACATAGATATGTATAAAAAAAACAAATAGTAAATAAATAATATATGTAACATCCGAGTCCAATAATAGATTTTTACAAAAATGAAAAAGATAAATATAAGGAAAACAAATTAAAAAGTAAAGAATAAAGGCATGACAAAATATGTAGAACATTGCATAATCAAACTATAGTATTAATATATTTGGAAAAGGTTATAAAATAGAATATAAGAAGAAATTGAAATTTACAAATATAAAACAAATGAAAAAGGTAAATACAAAATAAGCAAATGAAAAGGAAAATAATGAAAGCTATAATATGATTAAATAGCACATTACATAACTAAACTAAAGTATAAAAATATTGGAAAAATAGAATAGGAGAAGAAATGAATCGATCGGTCAAGATTCTCTTGATGTTAGACCTGAATTGATGTAGGGAAATACCAAATAGATCAACCTCATTCAGCTCTCCGTTAAACATACGATAAACGCGCTGCAGATAAAAATATTTTTGGGAATTAGTATTGAAAGAATCAAGTGAAAAGAGTGCAACGCGTCTAGAGTACCGAGCTGGGATTCTGAAATTAACCTTATTCAGTAAATCAGAACAATCAAGGAAACCATTTATGAACTTAAAGAAGAATATAGCATCAGTATGTCGTCGCCTGACAGAAAGATTGTCAAAAGAAAGGATTTTTAAAATGTCGGAAACAGTAGAATGGGTATAGGTAGGAAAAAGGTAGCGTAAGGATTTAATAAATTTAAGTTGAACTTTCTCAATACAATTAATATGGGATAAATAAAAAGGTGACCAGATAATTGAGGCAAATTCAAGGTGAGACCTTACAAAGGAAAAATAAAGTAATTTTAGTACATAAGGATCATTAAAGGGTTTTGTTGAGCGGAGTAGGAATCGAGTAGGAAGAGATTTAAATGCTTTGTTGGTAATAAAAGAAATATGTTCAGAGAAATCTAGTTTATTATTGAGTATTACACCAAGATCCTTAATAGAAGATGACGTGTTAAGGATTGAATGATTTAATTGATATTGATTGGTGATAATTGACTTATTTCTAGTGAAATTTAAAATAGAGCATTTTTCTAGATTAATAAAAAGATCATTATTTAAACAATATATAGAGAATCTATCTAGATCTTCTTGTATCTTATGACAATCGTCTATGGTGTATATTGGTTTGTAAATTTTTAAATCATCAGCGTAAAGATGTATAAATGAATGTTTGAAGATGTATGAGATATCATTAATATAGAGTAAAAAGAATAAGGGACCTAAATGCGACCCTTGTGGGACACCGGAAGGAATATGTCTAAGTGATGATCTAAAACCATTGAGAATTATGATTTGGTGACGATTTAGTATATACGAAGAGATCCAACGAAATAAATTTCCTCGGATTCCGAGGGACCAAAGTTTATTGAGTAATAGGTTGTGATTGATTTTATCAAAAGCTTTAGAGAAATCCGTATAAACGACGTCTATTTGGATTCGTTTGTCCATGTCTATTGTCAAGTGCGTGTGGTCAATAATTCAAAACGTATTTTCTTTCGAAGTTTTGGGTGGTTTTAGATAAAAAAAGTTCATTAAAGTTTTGAATGTGCTCAAATTACTATTCGATTGTGGGCATCGAGTGTTAGAACGAGAATCTGCTCACAATATTTGGAATACAAAATTTTATATGAAATTTTAGTCAAAATATTTTTTAGTTGTACTCAAAAACAATGTTATATCAATCAAAGTGCCAGGGCGGTGACCTGGCTCCAGAAGAAGTACCAGGTCGGCGGCCTGGCCCGACTACACCACTGAGTATACATATATAAATTAAATTAAAGGAAGAAAACTCGAACATGAGTAAATTGCTATTTCTAGTTGACGGGTGTTCACCAAGTTTTGTATGATATACAATAACTTGGTATTAAACATTAGTTTCTAATATGAAATTTCAGTTCAACACACTGAAAAGTTTCATAAAAAAAGTACTACTTCTGGCTGAGGGAAAACTATTTGAAAAATATAATTTACAAATAAAATTTATAATTTCTATTATACGTAAAAATACGTCTGATTTGTTGAGCGGTTCACATAATTAAGTCACATAATCACATAATTAAATTTTATAAAATATAGAGTGAAACAAGAAAAAACTAGAGTAAAAGTACTACTTCCGGTTCAGATAGAAATATTTAAAAAATATAAGGTTATAAAAATTATTATTTCTATCATATTTAAAAAAAATTCAGTCTGATTCAGTTGGTGGTTTGGGAGATAATTGAATTCAAAAACTTAAAAAAAAAGAGGACACCTATAAGGGGAGGTACCATTTCCGGTCAACTTAAAAATTTGAAAAAAAATTACGACGTGTCGATAAGAATTTCATTAACCGATACTAAGTTTCAGTTCGATAGGACTAACGGTGTTAAAAATATCCCCAAAATACACACACACACACACATTTTTTCAAGATCATGAAAACGTGATCAGTGATCGATTCTGAGTTCGAATCAGTCAAAATCTCGAGTTCGAATTTTCGCATGATCACAAAACTTCATCTATTGTTACTACGTACATAGATAAAGTAATTATATGCATTTAAACAATTGAAATCTGACCTGGCGAAAAGTGAGAAAAGTTTAAACAAACGCTGGACAAACGTGAGGCACTTATTCATAGGATAATTTTCAAACGCGTCTAATACGATATCTTTTCACTATCGTAATAGCGGAGGATACATTTACTTATATTGATGACCAAAATGAACAATATGGCAAAGTATGAAAACGATCGGATAACAGGCAAATTTTTTTCAGAATTGCAATTCTAAGTGAAACGTATAAGAGGTATGTAATAAAAAAGAAGACACCTATAAGAAGAAGTACCATTTCCGCTCAACTTAAAATTTCGAAAACAATTGACGTCTTATCGATAAGTATTTTAGTGCCCGATACTAAATTTAAGTTCGATCGAACTAACTGTGTTCAAATAATTTCCAAAATTCTCAGAAACACTCAGGTCTCCGTCACGGGCCCGAATGTGAAACGCCCGAAAACGCAAATATTGGAAGGCAAAGATCGAAAATCGAAAGATCTTAAGTCGAAAGATCAAAAAAAAGGGTGCATGGTAAACGGTACATACTCACTTAATTTGCGCGAGCAGGATACAACAGGAACAAGAGGAACAGGCTTTTCCTCCCGTTTTAATGTGCGCGCGCAGAATACGGGACGAAAAGCCTGTTCCTCTTGTTCCTGTTGCTATATAGATTGATTTATATAACAACCGATAATACAGTGACGGTAACATAAACATATGTATCATACAGAATTAAGATTAACCTCCTAGATTTGACATTATCATATTTGACATTATATCAACGTGCAAAGCTCATATGTCTAGTCAATAATAATAAAAATCTCGTAAAAAAAAAGTATATTGCGACCAATTTTGCGACCAGTTTACTCATTTATCGGCAAATAAAAAGAATGCCCCTCTTTTACATAACTCCACAGATTCAGTTTTCACCTGGTAAATCGTCAAATGGATTTCCAGTAACAAAAATAAAATTTGACAAAAATAAATACCGACCCAAACAACCTAATCTTAAATGAATATGGACAACCCTAACTCAACCTAACCTAGCCCTTAAATTTAAAGTGTTGGCTGCTAAAATAATACGATGTGTTTGGAGGGATATTACGATGTGTAAACCATGAGGAGAGTGGGAATGGACAGGAACGGGGCAACGCGTTATCATCCAACTGTCTAAAATTATAATTTTACTGATACAATTATCAGTGAAATTGTTATTGGATATGATTTGACTGATATATTTGACTATACCTAGGGAAAATGTAACTGGTTATGATTTCACTGAAACGTCAAATTTTATTTTTGTTACTGACAACCCGTTTGACGTTTGGTTTACCGGGCGGAACCCGATTGGGTCGTGCGAGCTTAAAGGTCGTGCGTGCGTGCGAATTAAATGTCGTTTTGACATTTTTCGTGCCGTGCCAAAAATATTATCGCATAAATTATTATTTGTTTATACAAATAATAATTTATGCGATAGTATTATGTATTAAAATAAATTAGCTGTCAAGCTTTTTCTCATACATATAAATAAATATACATAAAAAAGGTACTTAATATACATTAAAATTATATTAATAAAATTATATTAAGTACTCTCCGCAACAAATAAAATAAAGTAAAAATGTAAATAACTTGAATGGGTACACAAAGTTTATAAGTACACATGATTTTCATTTAAAAGCATTATATTTTAAATCACATTCATAGAATTTGAATAATATTATACTTTGAAAAATCGCAGAAATATTTAATGACAACTTAAAAGAGTGTTGAACTTTAAACGATCGTTTGAAAAAAAATTGCCAATTTGACATGTTTTTCATATAAAAAATACAGCTGTTTATTTTATTGGATCAGGTTTTGCAGGATCATAAAAAGCCTACGGTTTTCGATAGCGCATTTAATTTACAATTATGTATTACATGTGTCAATACTTAAGAACGTATAGAAATTAGTCAATTCGTCACATTGGTTGGTGAATTTACGACTTTGTTAATGTTTTTGGAAATATTCTTACAGATTCTATAGAGAAAAAAAATGGGTACATTTTCATAGAGTCGCATTATACGACTTCACAACCCTACTCAATACATTTGTACAATTATTTATTGTACATAATATTTTACTGAATTTGATTATATGTACTACCTATACAATACTCAATTATGTAATAACGGTGAATAATATTTTACAAAAAATTTAAAATTTCACTGGTATTCATCCTCATGCTATGGAAGTAAATTTTAAATGTTGTTCTCAATTTAAGTACTATATATGTATGTTTTTATTTCGAATTTTGTGCATTTCTGCAATATTTTGAACTTTGACAGCAATTTGATTTCTGTAGATAGAGTGAGTTTTTTGTTTTTGTAAATATTAATAAACACACTCACACAAAGTTTCGTACATTATACCAGCGGTTTCCAAACTGGGAGGCGCGGACTATTGCCAGGGGAGGCGCCAAAACTTTTTAATAAAAAATAATTTTCATACCATAATATCTACAAATAAATAAAACTTCATATCGTAGCTTAACAGTAAAAATTCAATGCATGAATGTTTATTTTTATTTTTCTTTCATTTTTATATACACATTTAATTAGCAACCTTTCTCGAAGAAAACTAACATGAAGAGGCACATTTGTGGACGAACGATAATTTTATTGTTAAACTTGCCTATTTGGTTGAAATTTTTGGAAAATTGAGCGGTTTAAATAAATCAATGCAGGTATTACAAATACATCCACTTGTTCAAAAAGACAAAGTAAAAGCTGTCATTAAAAAGTTGAAGAAGAATCAATTTTACAAAAGAATGAGTTGGATATGTTTTCACTTTCCAAATATTTCTGGGCCACAGCCAATATTGAAGCAAGTAAAAATCTTTTTACTGAGTACTTGGATGGTTAAGTGCTGCATTTTTCCAATTATTTCAAAGACCTTGATTTCTCATAGTTTTTGTGTATACAGAATCCATTTAACTACAATGAAGAAGATGAATTCGAACTGACAACCATCGAAAAAGAAAAATTGATAGAATTATCATGCGATAGCTCACTAAAACAAAAGTTTCAAAATGAAACCATAATTAAATTTTGGATGAATCTTAGTGGAGAGTATGAATTTTGTATTGCAAAGCAATGCAAGTGCTTCTACCGTTTGTAACCAGTGCCAGTTTTAGGAGGGGGCTGGGTCAGGCGTCGCCCGAGGGCGCCAAATAAGTGAGGGCGCCACTCAAAGGCGCTTTAAATTTTAAAATTAGAGCGCCAAAAGCCATACAAATTTTAGATTAGAGCGCCAAAGGCGAAATTTTTTTCTAAGGGTGTTAGGAAAAAATTGCCCGGGGACCCCATTGGGTGTAAGGCCGGCACTGTTTGTAACGTCTTATTTATGCGAAACGGGCTTTTCGGCACTAGCTGCAATGAAAACCCAATATCGAACCAGGTTAATAGTCGAAAAGGAGTTACGAGTGGCACTCTCCATGTTGCCCCCAAGATTTGATAAACTTTGTGCCAATAAACAACATTTGTTAGATGTAGTTTAATTAGTAATTTAATATAAAAATAAATATACGTGTTCGTATAAATTTATGTTATAGCAAAACCTTTTTATTATTCTGTCTATTGTAGTGTTCAGTATTTTTTTTTAAATAAAGGTTTATTATTTAATACGTGTCTATATTATTATATCTATTAAAAAATAAAAAGGAAGGGAGGTGCGGAAAAAAAAATTTTTAGGGAGGCGTAGTAGCATAAAGTTTGGAAACCGCTGCATTATACGATATAATATTTTATACACGTTCGTTTATTTTATCAAGGTAAGCCAATTATAAGATAAAGTTAACGCGGCTAGTAATAACAGTGGGTTAAGAATGAACGCAGCGAAGACAAAATTTATGATTATTACCAAAAATAAAAAAAACTGGAAATGCCTCCCACGCCACTAAAAATAAATGACAAAAACATTGAACTAGTGCATCAATATAAATATTTAGGATGCTGGTTGAACGACCAATGGGACCATTCACATGAGATTAAAATCAGAATAGAGATGGCGCGAAACGCTTTCTTCAAGATGCGTGATCTCCTCTGCAATAGAGATTTCAATCTTGACCTAAGGATGAGAATTCTACACTGCTACGTTCTATCAGTACTTCTTTATGGGGTCGAATCCTGAACCATGACTCAAGCTACAGAGAAAAAGCTGGCAGCATTTGAAATTTGGTGTTTCAGGAGAATGTTGAGGATCCCCTGGGTGGACTGAGTCCGAAATAAAGAAGTGTTGAAACGAATGAAAAGAAAACGAGAGTTATTAAGCGTCGTGAAGCGCAGAAAACTCGAAAACCTGGGTCATGTGATGAGAAATCCGAAATATGAAATCATACAGCTCATATTGCATGGGAAAGTACAAGGGAAAAGAAGCGTTGGTAGAAGACGCATCTCATGGATGGGCAATCTCCGTGGATGGTAACAATGTGACTCCACAACACTTTGCAGGGCAACCATGGATAGAGAGAAGATATATGTCATGATATCCAACCTCCTACGAGGAGAAGAATAAAAAAGAAGAACAAGAAGAAGCCAATTATCAATATATCAATCCACAAGAATAGTCGAAATATGATTTTTCTAAGAGGAATTTTATTTAATTCTCATATAAAGACAATTTAATAAATTATCCCTATTAATTCAATTCAGATTCGTGTAAATACGAGTAAATACTAGTACGAGCTTTTAGCTCACCATTTTACCGATTTAAAATTCAGCACACTTCCAATTAACCCTTTTAAACAGAAAAAATAGTGTGGCCAGAACACTATCCCAATGAACATATTTCAATAGAAAATACTCAATATAAAATAGTATTAACAGTGAGAAAAAATCCCAAGTGAAAATACGTACTTTTGACTTTTGATTTGACCTGGACGACTACTTAGAGAGATTTTAAAGCTGAAAAGTACTACAAATAAAAGATAAAATACCCGACTATAGATTCCGATATTCTTTTTGAACAAGAAATTGACATATTTAGAGATATCGACCAAACAACACCAAGATATAAAAAAATCGCACGATTTAAAAAACACATATCTCCGAATCTCGAGCCAATCAACATTTTTTATTACCAGATTCGTGTTTAATGGGCATAGATCTATAAGAAAAGTCATATCTCGTCTCTGAACCAAAAAAAAAATCGTCATTTGTCGAACAGTGTTATTATTCAAAACGTATAATTTGTTTTCTCTTTTATTCATTATAATTTTTCATATGCTTGAGATCTACATATGTACATACATATATTTATTTATTATTTATTACAAATTTCAGTTAATTCAATCAATAACATTTTTTCAACAATGGAACAATGAGCGGCCCCTTGGCTATCCTACTTCTAGTCATGATCATCAGAGAGATTCTCCGTCAGCAGTATGTACTCGTATGTATATGAACATACATACATACATACATACATACATACATACGTTTGGCCAAATTATCGATTTTGGGCAACCTGACATAGTCTGATAGCTAATTTTTGCGGTCAAACTTTTCAGTACAGCAGATCCAAATGTGAATCTCACAACTATTTGAAATATATTGCTTTAAATATGAATAGTTTGACGATACTGAATTGTTTCACTTAAAAAGCTATTACAAAAATATTTTAATGGAATTCGATTATAATTCAGCAATAATTTTATAACGATATAAAATTTGCTATATAATGAATTGATTCGAATTTTAACTAGTATTTTACCTCCGACAGTAGTAATAATAAATTATGTTAGTGCTTAGAATTGTGTTTATTTCTGCAATCCTATGGACGTGTGAAGCAATTTTGAAATTTGATCTTTGTGAATTGGGTAATGTTTTCTGTGATATTATTTATTTATTTATTTATTTATTTTAAACAGACCATTGTGGCATAACAGGAATTCCTAAAGCGCCACAATGGTCAAAAAATATAACACAAAAAAGAAAAAAAACAAAATAACAATTAAACATAAACATAAATACATCCATACATACATAAAAAATAGCATTTAATAATAACAGATAAAGTAAAAATATCAAATTATTATTAATACATACAAGTGCACACATATATTAACATACTTAATATTGATATTTCAAAAATATTTATATCTATATGTACATATGTATGTATGTCCATATTTACTATATGGATACCAGAGAGTATATCATTTTTCAAATCGGAACGAATTTTTATTTTTTATCAACAATAGTATTGAATTGATATCACCTACTAGAATACTTAAAAATGTATAGTACACAATCAATCAGGTGATTTAAATATTTGTGTGCGTCGGTGTCTTTTAAGGACTGATAGGAACTTTAATGGACTCATTTTAGACTGAATTTACATATACACAATATATTTTTATCAATGAGCTTTAAGATTTTTTATATACATATGTAATACACCTATATAATGTATGTAACTGCAAAAAATATATTTTTGTCAATATGCTTAAAATCATATTTGACAATATGAATAAAATCATAAGAAAATTTCTGTTCTTCAAAATATTATAATGGCTAGTTCATAATTGGATATAATTGTTGACTAGTATATTTTATAGGGAGGGGGGGGGGTTCGTGATATGTTAAAAAATATTTTAAAATGTGAATGAGCTATTTTTTTAAACATTTATTATTATCAATGACGTGTAGAGGGTTAGTGATGCCCCGGAAAACCTCTTCGATTGTATGCCCCTAAAATTTTTTAAATTTACTTCAAAATAGCTAGAAAATCAGTGTTCAATAATGTATATAATGTTTTGAAATAAGTAATTCAGCGCCACAGACGAAATATTCTTTATAAAAATTTTATTAAAAAAAATGTTTTATTCAAGTTTGACAAATGTAGGTATATGCTTATTTTTTATATACAATAGTATCCGTTTTTACTAACCTCCTCTTAGTTCAGAATCGATTTTGTCGTCTGACGAAGTTTGGGTTCTTATCCGATCGTTTTCAAACTTTGCCATTTTGCTCGGTTTGGTCATCAATATAAGTGGAAATGACGTCCGCCATTACCACGGTGAAAAATAATCGTAATAGACACGTTTGAAAATATTGCATTTTTCTTCACGGTGACGTCTAATAACTTAATAAAATTAAGACAATATATAAAAAAACGGAGAGAATTGGTGATTTCTTAATTAATTTTTTTTATATATTGTCTTAATTTTATAAACAAAATATAGAAGAAGTCAGTTTTTATAAGCTTCACTCTGTAAGTTTGTGACATTCTTGTCCGTCAAAAAATTGTGATCTGATTTTGAATCACGTCTCATTCTCAGACTGCCCGTTGAGCGCGGCGTACTTAATGCCCCCCCCCCTCTCTCGAATCTGTGAGACACGCGTACATGAGGCTTCCCACGAAAATAATTATTTCTGTTGATATTTTTCAATTTTTTTATGACGTTATGACATAATTCGTATCATAGAGGTTTTGATGGAGAATACATAAAATATTTTTTTTTGATTTTTAAATGCTTTTTATTATTACGAAATTATGTTCACAATACATCTTATATCTATTTTAATAGCTACTGATCTACTGATCATTTTCTATTTTACAATTTAATTTAATTTGGTTAGTAACCACAGTATTATATTATTCTAATGTTAATCTAAAGCATAATAGGAAAAAGAGCTCAAAAACCTATTTACAATCCTTATACATAAAATATGAAGACCCTACATTCTATATATTTGAAGAAATAAAATTAAATATACATAAGTTCACTCGCTATCCATAGGGTTGTCAGATTTCATGCAAGTCAAACCGGGACACCCCAAAAAAAAAAAAAAATCATATCCTTGACTTTTCTATACATATATTTTCAATCGAAGTGATATTATTTAGAATATCTATAATTGATTTTATTCCCTTCTATTTTTAATATATGTAAATGAAAAGTGCTACAATTACAATGGAGAAACTAAAGATAGACTTCACTGAGAGGATTAGTGAAATAATCTAATATGGTTTGTGTTGCTTTTTCTTCAGCTAAAAAAAAGCTTTTAAAGCTTCAAATAGCTTTAGAGTGCATTCTATTGCAGGTAATAGCGATAGCCACCTAATTTTTTAGTGTGAGAGTAGATTTTTATATTCAATATTAGCAAAATCACAGAAATCTTTTAGTCTTTCTGTTCTGACGGTGTCTATTCCGCGTCTGCGTGTAATGAATCATTCTGAGTGTGAGAAAATTATCGATTCAAGATAAATTGATTGATGCCCGATACACATTTTTACATACCTCCTTTACGTTTCACTTACGATTAAAATTCAGGAAAAAATTCGCCTCTTATCCGATCGTTTTCATACTTTGCCATATTGCTCATTTTGGTCATCAATATAAGTAAATGGATCCTCCGCCATTACGATGGTGCAAAAATATCGTGTCAGACGCGTTTGAAATTTGAATTTCTGAAATGTGCCTGACGTTTATCCAGTTTTTAGTTTTAAACATAGATGGCGGTAGTAAAATAAAATTATTGGTATTTTTATTCAAAATAATAATTTTATATACAAATTATAGAAGAGGTATGTTTTAAAAAAACTTTTTACTTTATCTATGTACGTAGTAACAATAGATGAAGTTTTGTGATCATGCGAAAATTCGAACTTGAGATTTTGACTGATTCGAACTCAGAATCGATTACTGATCACGTTTTCATGATCTAGTTTTTACTAAATTTAGACTTATTTTTCTCCATTCTACACATAGTTCTCCAGAAAGTATAAGACAGAGACAAATAGTTCATTGTTGAATATTGCTGCAGTGTTTATCAGACTGTCTGATCCAGATAGTCTGGTAAATCGACTTTTTGTTTACAGTTTATGTTAATTCTGAGTTAAAAACTTCTGTAGGAATTTAAATAGTAGTAAACCGGGATATTTGGGCGTCCCGAGAGGTTTGTTCGGGACACCGGGACACGAGACTTAAAACTGGTGATAATCCCGATTAATCGGGACGCCTGACAACCCTAGCTATCCATTATAGTGCGGCAAGTTTTAATAGATGACAATAAATTACAAGATACTTAAATTTGTATGTACAAGAAACGACCTACAAATCTTAATGTGTACGACTACAATTAGATACTACTCAGCTTAGAAACTAACGAATGAACATTGCGTGTCTGGATGTGTTTGTAAACTTGGCTTTATACGAAATTCAAGCAATAGTATAGCAAATTATAGAAGTGGTATGTTTTTAAAAAACTTTTTTTTTTGCGGAATTCTATTGCGTAAGTTCTTTTTGAGCGCCTTTGAAAATCAGGACTTTTCGAAATAGCCTTTTTGACGTTTTAAAATTATTTCTATGTTCTTGATATTATATGTTTGTAATATTTATAGTGGTTTTACGTTACTAAAACATTTTGAACAAAATCCGACAGCAAGAAGTAGAACTTTTGTCTTGTGTAAGTTTCCCTATATGTGCGTTCAATTTGTATCAGAAAATGCTCTCATAGCACATGTGTGAAATAGTGCTTCCAATCTCAGAAGGTTTCTTCAGCACCGTGATTGTGGTACTGAGAATTTTTGATCTCGGATTGCATATTTTCATATTTCAAAAATGTTCAATTGCATTTTGCAAACTCTTCCAATATTTCACGCAAAAAATATTCCCATATTCTTGTTTTGAGACTACATTCTTCAAATTTTCTGCATCCATGGCTAGATTTCTGTATGTAAAAATATCACATTAATGAATTTTATTAAAAAAATAATTTTAATATAGTTTATAGTACTATATGTATATTGAAGTACTGGGCATATAAATGTTATAATAAAATTGATTTACATCAAAATAGATAATCTTCGTACAATTAACAGAAACAACAGAGTCTTAGCGCAACTCACACCAAATAACGAGATCTGAACACTTGAAAATCCACAGTGCGACTGAGAAAAAATGGATCATGTTCGATCCTGAATAACATAGGTCTCATAAATAGAAAAATTTCAATATATGATTCAAATATAATTGCAGTTGAGCACAAAATCTGCGACACAATTCAGGCCGTTTATACAATTTTGTGGAAAAGGCGAGCCGGCGTCGAAACGGTTTAGAGCAAACAAATGGACTATGACTGTCATTGTTCATCCCACCATTGTTCAATATATAAAGTTGTTTTATGTTTTTTCCTTATTATTTTTGTAAAAATAATATTACTAAATAAATTTTTGCCAGCACCATAATCCCGATATTCAGAATAGTTTCAGCATCGAGATTCACGGTACCGAAAAACACCGGGATCCCGGGATTGGAAGTCTTAGTGTGAACGTGTATGTATTTTTAATTAACGAATTTTGTTTTGTGACCTTCTTATATTCCTCAAATACATATGTTAAGTCATGGGTTGGTCACGATTTTTTTACGCCACAGCGCAGCAACGCGAGTACTGTCGTCGAACAATATTATCAAGTTTGTATATGACTAAAATGTAATTATAAATTTCAGCATGTGGCGTAGGGGAAGTATATTCAACTTGTGGTGCTCGAAATTGTGAGATTATATGTCCAGAAACCTCAAATCCGTGTTGTGGTCCAGTGTGTCAGCCTCTAGGAGGCTGCATCTGTGCCGATAGATTTTTCAGAAATGAAGCAACCGGAACATGTGTAGCTACTTGTCCTGTGTTCTGTAAGTTGACAAAATTTGTCAAGAATAATTCAAAACTTGACAGATAAAGACAGTGTTCTTTAGTCCGTAGTGGCATTGCATCGAACTTCACTTGCACCCAATCGAATGAATTACCATCAAATTGTGGAGACGATGGTTGCCAAGCGTCATGCAACAGACCGGATACTTCAGACTGTGTTCCCGAATGTGGAGAGCCATCTTGTATTTGCGCACCTGGATTTGTGAGATAAATCAACCAACGAGTGCATTGCATATAACGAATGTTCTTCAATAAGTAAGTTGAAGAATATTTATCGGATGTAAAGCATATACATATTTGTACATATGCATAGCTTACCATTTTTGTTATCTACGTAGTTCCAAAACTTGGTTGCAATGGAGTAAATGAAGTTGCATCTGACTGTGGCTATGATGGTTGTCAGGCAACTTGTGATGTTCTTGATGTAGAAGGATGTATTTCTGACTGTGGTGGACCATCGTGTATTTGCGCTCCTGGATTTGTAAGAAATGACTTGACTTATGTCTGTATGGAGCCACACGAGTGTCCTTTTGATTGTGAGTAGCAAAGTATCCACGCAAAAGGTGATTTTAATTTGATTAAATACAAAAAAAATCGCATTTTATAGCATCATCGTTGACTTGCAACGGATTGAACGCGATTGCATCTAATTGTGGAAATGATTGTGAAGCAACTTGTGACATATCTGATACGACAGGTTGTGTACCTTATTGTGACGAGCCATCTTGTATCTGCGCTCCCGGATTCGTAAGGAATGTATTGACCAACGAATGTATTGTTCCAATTGATTGTCCTCGTTTCTGTAAGTATCAATAATCAACATTAATTCGATTTAAAAATGTGACTATGAAATAAATAAATAATTTGTATTTTTTTAGATCGTTGTGATGATGGTGAGGTACTTTTACCATGTGGAATAGCTGTTTGTGATGGTATGTGTTCAGAGATTGATAGGTTTTCGAACATTGATGATTGTAGCACTGCGGGTCAATGTGTTACTCGTTGCTTCTGTCGTCCTTATTACACAGGATATTGTGTATCAAGATTGGATTGCTTCGTGTAATAGGAACCTCATATATACATATGTATAAGTTTTTGGATTCAATTATATCCCAAACCGTGATCCAAATCAGACTGAATTTTTTTTACATGTAATAAAAATATATAATTTTTTAAAATATTCTTACCTCAACTGAAAGTATTGCTATTTATTTTTATTTTTTTATTTTTTATTTTATTTTACACACATATTTTCACATACAAATATACCAGGAAGGCTTAACCCTTTGACTGCTACAACAACGATAAATCGTTGTTTTGAAATCGGCGAAGATTGCTACGACGATCGTTGTTGTCGTCATTAATTGTCGTATTTCAATACTTTCTTTGCCAGTGCATCAGTGGCACGAAACATTTTTTTTATATACGTATTTATATTTATTTTTCAATCAAGCTTTATAAATATTTATCAATTTTTTAAAAGCTCTTCAATTTCGGGTTCATCATCAAAGTAAATTTCGGGTTCGTTGTCAAAGTCATATAAGGAGTTATTACTTGGGAATTGATTATTGTCGATAAATTCATTTTCAGAATCAGTAGACCTGCTGATTTGTCGAGTTCCTCGACGAGGAGCTATTATTTCGCTTTCGTCACTTTCACTGTCCGATATCATTTTGCAGAGTTAAAATAAATGGCAAAAAACAATAGAAATCCGCTTTCAATTATATAGGTCACGAGACGTCACGAATTCGTGCAATCAATCAAATGCAACTGAAATGCATACAAAATGTTTATGATACATGTTGAAAAATTATTTGATTATTAGAAACTTCGCATCCTTGTGTGTCTCGCTCACACATACACAATTAAAACCAAGAAAGAAAGAGAGAAAGACCGCTACCTGTTTCAAATGTATCGCATGTTTTAACAACGACAAATACATCGATGTCTAAAAATAGATTATTGAAAAAAATAATGCGTCGGAAACAATCGTCAAAACTTACTTAGTGTATATATGTAGGTATCTCTTTCGCACGCACGCATGTAAAAGCAAGACAGAAAGAGAGAGCGCGAGTCCACAACTGCTTCTTAAAAATGTATATAAAGTATTAAAAAAATTACGCGCGTTCGGCGAAGTAAGTATGTAAAAAAATATATTATATTTATTTTTTTATAAAGTAATTACAAATGTTAGCATTTTTCGCTTGGACATTGAAAAACCTCGTAACAGCCGAAGGGTTAACAGGTAAACCCCAAATGCGCCTTCCTGGTCCACATAATTATTACATAGATACATGTAAATCTAAATATCTGACATCTATGCTCAGTATACATATATTACAAACATCGTATTAATACAATAAATAAAGATGAATAACTTTCATGTAACAATACGAATTTTATATTCGATAAACAACCACAGAGACATCTATGGTGAGCAATATGGCGAAACCTAAGATATAACAATAACTAAAGGTTCTCATCAGAAAATTGGGAAGGAAACGTCAATTTTACAGGAATCGTTTCAATGAAAATCAGAAAAATTGGCAAATTCTGATAAGAAACGATCGACCTAGACAAATCAAGGTCTAGCCAACAACGAGACTTGGCGGGGAATCGAACTCTTAACATCAAGTACGAAATAATTCAACATTCACCACTAGACCACGCTGCTGGTTACCCTAGAGCAGCGTTTCCCAACCTTTTTTGACTCGCGTACCACTTGGTAGTACATAACGTTAAATTGTATTTCATATAAAAATGATTGTATTTCATGAAATTTGTTATTACAAGTGTAGTTATATAGTATTTGAATGGTAAGGAATTTGAACACGGGTAGACGTAATGAATGCTTTGCTAAGAAATTTTGTGGAAAAAAGATATTTGAGGAGTCACAATTATAATATACTCAAAGTTTAATATATGTATATACTATGTATATGTATTTCGTCATACTTTTATTACTGATAAATGGTTATAATAAAAATAAAAAATTATAAAATACATATAATATATTTTCTTTTCTTAATTAAATCTTACAAATCCTTACAAAATAAATTTATTGAGATCCTTGTGCTTGTTTAGAGGAACATCGTTTTTTAAAATTCAGTTCAAATGATGCGAGATATACCCTTAAGTCTGAAGCTGCCTTCAATTTATTTCTATATTTGTTTTTTTATAAAAATATATGAAGAAAAAGTTCTCTCAACCAGTTCAGTGCTAGTACAAGGCAACAGAAGTTCAAGCGAAAATCAGCAAACTGTTCATATTCTTCACTAATATCTATCCAAAAATCGATAACCTTATTTATTTTTAAATTAGCGTTTAAAATGCTATCATTTGAAAGTTCAATCAAGTTTTCCTTTTCCTTGATTGATTGAATTGACGTAGCTGTAGCTGTTTCATTATCAAAGGGGTTTGAAATCTAATTGTTTGCTTCTTCGGGATTGGGGAAGTACTGCATAAAAAACGATTTCAGCCCTATTAAATTTTCAATTATTTTTTTTCCACGTATATCCCGAGGCAAACGAATCTTGTTTTCCGATAAGAATTTATGTAAGGTTTCAAATACTTCAGGTTGATCATTTTCGATACAAATCTAATTTTTTAATCATACTTTCAATTTTATCCGCAACATTAAAGATCTTATCGAGCTGTTCTGTAGTGTCAAATTCAAGTTATTTATTTGTAAATAATATCAGATAAATATGCGAGTGCCTGAAGCCAATTAAAGTCATGTACTTTTGAAGAAAGATTGAAAGCATGGTCTTCAAACAAAACATGTACTTCATGTCTAAGTTCGAACAAGCGGGTAAACACTTTATCATCTCACTTCTGTATAAAAGAGTAGAGAAGAATAAAGACCCATCATATCTTCGCACTTTATAAAATGAACAATCTTCACTGCCTCATCAAGAACGAGTTTTAATTCTTCAAGAAGGCGCTTTGATCCTAGATTTTGCCTGTGAATACAGCAGTGGCTCCAATTTATGTACATTATAAGCTACATTCAAGACGTGACCACGGAGACCAGAATGTAAAACTGACATCAGTACACAATCTACAACAATTTGACCAATTAATACCCTTCTCTTTGAATTAATAGTCAATAGCATTAAATATGTCTTCACCCGTTTTGCTTTCGGACAGAAAATGACAGTATATGGTTGTCTTCAACTTCATTGTGTTTAATATAACTAGCAATAACAAGCAAAACAGCAAAATTCCTAACATCCGTGGAGTCGTCAACTTGAATTGTGAAAAATTGACTTTTTTTAATTCTATCGATTTTTTAATCTACCGAGGATATGTTGCCTCCATATCCTCGGACATATCATGAATTCTTCGTGATATTGTAGTATTCGAAAGAGGAATATTATTAATTTTTTGGACATCGTTTTCATCTGAACGGTATATTTTATACAAGGAATTAATTTCTCTGCTTACGAGTGAAAAAAAATCTTGTTATTATTTCTTAAAAGTCGTCACGATATCCACTGTCCTCTGAGCAATCAATTATACGGCATCACACATTAGCCTATATACGGTTGTATGAGTTGATTTGAGATTGTATTTGTATATTCATGAATTCGCACCCATTCGATAAAATCCATCCTCTTGTCGGTCATCACAAAGGGAAATAAATATATAAAAACAATATATACATAATTTTTTTTTTTTAAAAAACATACCTCTTCTATAATTTGTATATAACATTATTATTTTGAATAAAAATACCAATAATTTTATTTTACAACCGCCATCTATGTTTAAAACTAATAAACAAACGGTGGATAAACGTCAACGACTATCTCGCCGGGCAGATATCAAACGCGTCTTACAAAATATTTTTGCACCATCGTCATGGCGGAGGATCCATTTACTTATATTGATGACCAAAATGAGCAATATGGCAAAGTATAAAAATGACGTCTTAATGTGAAACGTAAAGGAGGTATGTAAAAATGAATGTTTCTGCTATTGTATTATTTTTTGGCAATACGGTGACTAATACGATAACTAGCTTCTATTGCACGTTCATAATCTTTATTTGCAGGTATGTAGAATGTAAGATGTGAGAATGGACATATTCTCTTTTTGCTCTTTCAAGCGTTCAAATAATCACGTTCTTTGGTTTTATAGTCCGTATGTTTTTTATGTAGATGTTTTGAAAGGAATGAAGGTTTCATGCATCCATTTGACAGAACTACCCCACAAACTACACACTTGGGCTTAGGACAGTCTTCGTACATATTCATCACAGTATTTTCTCTTGATACCTCTTTGAAGAACTGAAGACTGTATAATTTCACTGCATTAATTTGCACTAAATTTTCAGGCGTCGCCTGATAAGAACTAGGTAATATATCACAGATAGGACTGTTTAATGTGACGGTCGGAAAGGAAGTAAAGTAGTCACCACCAACATGGTCGAATCGGTCCCAAATCACAGGATGGTGACCTAAGCTCGAGCATGCAAGGGGTCGACCATGTCCCTACAATGCATCTTCTAAATGGAATTGTTATGCTCTATAACAGGGATCTTCAACCTATTTCAGAAATGGACTCCTCTGAAATTTTGCTTAGCTTAATCTGTTTCCTGAGTCCAACTAATTTCTTACCTGTTGAGGCTAGAACCGAACTAATTACAGTGTTCAATTCCTCGATGTCTGCTTCTGGGTTTAATTTCCCGTATCGATTTCCAAGTTCGAGTTCGAATTCCTTTTTCCTAGACCTTAGTTGAGCGAAATCTGGAGAGTTACTGCATCCTTTTATTAATTTCCTACGTTCGCAATTTATATTAATGGCTATCCTGGCACGGACTAATCTGTGATCGCTACCTATATTTACTTTACTTAAAACACTAACGTCTTTAACGGAGAGCAGGGCATTTGTTAGGATGAAATCGATTTCGTTTCTGTCTCCTTTAGGACTCTCCCAAGTCCACTTATTGTTGGTGTTTTTCCTGAAAAATGAATTAGTGATAAAGAGCCTGTTGTGTTCTGCGAATTCTATGAGGCGATCGCCTCTGTCGTTTCTTTGGCCGGTACCAAAATTGCCTACTGCTCTTTCTGTGTTTGCCTTTTGTCCTATTTTTGCGTTAAAGTCGCCCATGATTATTTTAAAGTGGTGGCGGCTATTATCGTATGCACCCTGTAGTTTTTCGTAGAAGTCTTCTATTTCCTCGTCTGGGTGGCTAGATGTGGGGGCGTACACTTGGAAGATTTGACAAGTGTACCTGCTCGAGATTCTTAATACTACATAGCATATACGTTCCGATATGTCGTTTATTTCTATAATATTTCTTTCTATTCTCTTATTGATAAGAAACCCTACTCCTCCTATTCTACCATTTGGTAGCCCTCTCCAGTAGAGACAGTTACCACTTTTTAGGATTATTTGGTTTTCCTGTTTTCGTCTTACTTCGCTAAGTCCTACTAAATCCCATTTGATACTTTCTAATTCATTCTCTAATGCAAGCACACTTCCTTCACTCGATAACGTTCTTACATTGTACGTGGCTAAATACAGGTTTCTATTAGCTAAGCTATCATCCATCGTCACTCTTACCTTGTTGGAGGTTTGGATATTATTTTTCTCGCATTTATCCAAGATGTGTTGAGAAAAAGGCGGTACTTGAGAGAGATTTCCATTCAAGGAGTGAGTTCTTACCGCCATAGACTCTTCTCTGTGGTCAGCTTTGACAGATAGTCATCCTAGGTATCACTTGGATCACTTATGAGTTATTACATGCCATTTAACAGGGTTACTTTGTAAGTGAAAGTAGTTAGTTATGATAATAATAGATTAGCAATTGTTATACTACTTTTTGACAGATCTTTATCGTGAGACGCCTCTTTGGAGACAACGGATTTATATATGTGTGAGTGCGGTTTGCAATTTAATATTTTAATAATAAATTTAGTAAAGAATATAAAATTACACGAATTACTTTGATATAATTTAAATATGAAAAAGAACTGATAGACAGTTGGGAAACACTGTTTCTGCTTGTTATTAAATAAAGTTCGTTAAAAATTTTGCTGGAAGCAATTATGTGGAAGATTTATTGCTTCTGTGGGACAAACTATTGACTGATGGGAAAGGACCTTTTTTTTTGTATTCAGGTAGGGAGATATTACGAATATACCCCGGCCGTATTGACTTTGCACAGATTTTAGACACAAAAACTAATATGACAACATTTTACGAATTCACTGATATAAATACGCTTTACGACCGATCTGCTGATTATTTTTACACTTAAATTATACTAGGATGCAATTAGTAAAATAAGTGAGTGGATGGTTAAGTTTTTAGATTTAATTTCGTGCAATAGCCGGGTTTAAGCGAGTAGTAGCGGGGAGAACGCAGAAGCACGTCTTCCCCGCATGACACGATAGACCGAACTCCATATATATATATATATATATATATATATATATATATATATATATATATATATATATATATATATATATATATATATATATATATATATATATATATATATATATATATATATATATATATATATATATATATATATATATATATATAAATATATACACATACACATACATATATTACAAAATAAACTACATTATACTAAAAAAATGTTTAAATTGAATGGATTTCATGTTGCATTTACTAACAATGAATAAATCGACCATGGACAATTAATTTCCAATTCTGTGCAGTCTCAACATAGCTGAGTTCAATGAGTAATTAGTGGTCAATCTGGGCATAACAAAAAGATGGTTATACATATGTATGTACATATGTACATACATAGATAAATATAGCACTGATAAATGCTTATAACCAGAGATCGGCGGACAAGTTTATTTTGCCCACAAAAAATGGTTCACTAATAGCAATTACTATTGTTAACCTTTTTTTGCTCTCTTGCTTTGTAAGACAATGACAATTTAAAAAATATATTTTTTACTACGGTTTTTTCAACTTAATACTAAAAATACCATTAAACTAAAACTAATTTCAGGTCAATGCAGGAGAAAATTGAAACTGATCAAGTTTGAAGTTATGTATGTACATATGTATTCGTCGATACGGCATTCAGCAACTCGCTTTATCCGAAATTGCATTGCATGCCTTTGGTGATACACATATGTAGATGAATCTAAGGAAGTCATTTTGTTAAGGTAATATTATACTTAAGATGTATACGATCCCTACTATGTAGCCTTCGTTGTTTTGTCGCAAAATCTTCGTTTGCAAGTTTATTAAATCGCATAAAGGTCAGACCGCACTATGCGTCAACCGAACGATCCGACACTTCACAACAGTACGCGACCAAATATTGTTTGTATGAAATTGTATGAGACATAACGCACTGCGCGACAGTCGTCATATCGTGACTTTGAAATAGCATGTAGCCATAATCTTTTGGTTTTTCTCGATTGTTCTTCTTCCTCGCATATCAAATATACAATAATAGACATAATTTACTGCGTAGTGTCGCATCGCTGTCGTTCAAGTGCTGTTTACCTAATATTGTCGCACACTGTTGTGAAGTGTCGGATCGTTCGTTTGACGCATAGTGCGGTCAGCCTTAAGGGCGAAATCACACAGGAGATAACGGCAAGTCGTGTGTTTGGTTCCCCGCTGTGGGGGGTCTCCTACATTTCTTCAAATATGGGATACACCGTTATCGATCACTGTCAAGCAAAGATAAATACAAGGATACAATTTTACCGAAAACACTCCGGGGGGTTATTTTGGGACGTTGTGTGCCATAAATCTGTGCAAAGCACGCCACATTTTTTTGCACGTTTAAAACTATCTAAAAAAAACCATGTGTAACGTTCTTTGTGTGTGTTTTCGCCCTAATCTCTTCCTTGCCAAACGTTATTTACGGCTGAAGGAACAACTTGACATAGGCGATGACCTGAAATTGGCTTATGCAATCGCGCGTTTTGGCCATAACGAATACACAGCATCGGCTATCTCATTGTATGTATATAAACATATTTTTATCATTCATTATATAACCTACTTGTGTTTTTACCCGGCTTCGCTCAGAATTTGTAATATAAACAGCTTATTCATTTTTTACTAACCTCTTCTTATTATTAAATTTATTTGAATCGAAAAAAAAATCATATTCAACCATTGTCATAGAAACTTTGATTCGTTTTTGAAACTCCCAACCAAACCTTACAATCTTACAAAGTCTCTTTCGAAATTATATATTAGATTAGTGAGGAAAAATTGTATACGTATGTGAGATAATGAGAGGCTATAATACAAATTTTATAAGATATAATGTATAAGTGATAGTAATAGGCGTTTAAACAAATACAATCTGAAAAAAACAAGTGGGGGTGGAAAGTCAAACAAACGAACAAGGCCATTGGCAATGGTTGAGCTGTTATCTTCTCAAAAATTTTCGGATTCTTAAGCGAGTTTATTACAGTTATATTTCACCACCGTCTTAGCAAATATAATTAAAATCTCTATCGGCGGACAAATCTCGCAAAATGGCAAAGTTTCAAAGCGACCAGAAAAGTGTGGCAGTTTGTTAGATTAATTGACGAAGTGAAACTAATAAAAAACTTATAATACATTATAATTTTTTAATGTAGGGAAGTTTATAACCGCTTAAAAAGCGTTGAACTTTTAATGGACATCTAGAAATATAGCAAATTTGACATATATTTTTTTATTGAATACAGCTAGTTTTTAAATGATCAAGTATCGCCGGTTCGTAAAACGTAATCATTTTCAAACTAAAATTTTTAGCTTATGATATTATTAAGTGTGATGTTATTGATTAAAATTGTGATGAAGTTTTGGTTTTGTCCAAAAGTCTAGACAATATAATGTACTAAAATATAAAAAAAATAATTATAAAATAAAATAAAGGGCATTATTTCAATAACAAATGTACGACAACATCAACTATAGATATATAAAATGTGTGGAATTTTATGATAAGAATTTCAATCAAAAGTATTTAAATGATTACGATATCAAAATTCGAAAATCAAAATTATGATCCCGGCTTAAACTAATGTAATTAAATATATTAGGATTAGGTATTAGGAAATGAAATTTGGCAAACGGAATGTGGCATCAATTCAAGCTTGAAATTGTCACAAAAGATTTTCCACCACAAGCTTTTCCGTTCAGAAGCGTCAAATATGCATAGCGGATCGATTTAGAATGTACATATTTTGCGTAAATAGTTTGACGACCTCTTAATGATTTCATGTTGATAATTTAATACTTTTATGGAATTTGATTTTTATTACTTTTATAACGGCAAATAATTTAATATAAAATGAATTGACCCGAGTTTTTACTGGTATTTCTCTTTTGACCGCAGTGTTAGATTAAAATCTACTCCCAATTTGAAATGTTTTTACTCAGAGCTTTGTTCATTTCTACAATATTTTGGACTTGCAATGCAGCTTCACCATTTGATGTACTATGTGCTTTGAGTGAGTTGTTTCTCCGTCGTTTTTTCTATTATATATAATATTTAACCATACTTTTTTCCATAATAAAGACGATAGAAAACCGCATCTTCGTAAAACAAAAAAATATACCATTATATATGTATGTATAACTACAACTACCGGCTGTTGTGAAGCCAAGTGCAAGCTTATATAAGCTTATATAAGATGATCATTATATCATTTAGAATATTTCCATACTTCATTATAAAGGTTTTTTTAATTTCATTTTTAAAGATTTTTAGAAAAACACCGAAAACTTAATTATTTGAATTAATATAAACGATATGTTAGTAAATTATTATTTTTTTAAATTTTATAATTATATTAAAACAAATAATAAAAACATCTGCGTCAACAGAAAAAAATACTAGGAAAAAAGTTCTCACCTCAAAATTATTTACCGCTCAATTTAGCACGTTCAGAAAAAAAATATATTGAGGTTGAAAACAAATACCTATAGACGTAGTAAAATTTGAAACTAGCCTATTGAGTAGCTCGAGCAAAAAATGTTTACAAAATATATATTTTTGACTCGCTAAACAATTAATATAACGTAGTTTAAAGCAATACAAAAAAACATTTGATTATTAATTTTCAATACTCACTTTCTGCATACTAGATTTTGAGTAAAATACTACAAAAACCAAAAATGTGTAAATAATCCACATTTTTTAAGCGCTCATATCTCATAAAAACGAGAAGAAACTGTATATTCAAATTTAACAAAAAATGATCCGTCTTCATTCCAGTAAGTAAAAAAAACATGATTTTTTACATACCTCTTATACAGTTCACATGGTTTTCGTTTAAGAAGTCATTTTTTATATCTCTTATCTCTTATTGTTGCTCATTGCTATCATTCAACTCCCAGCACTAATTAAAATGTTTTATGTAACCTACTTCGAAATATTTCAAAATTGAGTATTTTTTAATAATACATAAATATGAAGAAACGGACTGTTAATCAAATGACGATTCTTATACTGCATACGGACCAAAACAACGACGATTTTGGGCCAACGTTTTAGCCAGCAGGATAAAACCAGTAGCGTACAAAATATCGAAATAAAAATTAAATTTAAAATTGAAATTAAATATCAAAATTGAAATTAAATATCAAAATTAAAACTATTATTATCATATTAAAATTAAATTCAAATATCAAAATAAAATTATAATCAATATATTAAAATTAAAATAAAATATTGAAAGTTAAAACAGAACATGCCCAATTTAAATAAATTTTCGAGATTGACCCAAAATTAGATCATCAACAATCATCACATACAGGTAATCCTCGACTTAAAATATTTTGACTTACGAAGATACACACTGATATCGAAAAAAAATCAAAGATTATTATTTTTACTTCCCCGTAATGCACAGTTACTGAGAATATATCATGTATTAGTATGAGTGACCAAGCGATCGTCGCAATCCGGTGCGTTGTCGGTACATCAATCGAATTTTTTTTAGTCTTCAATTGTTTCTCTCGTCGAAATAAATCAATTAATTAAATAATTTCAGAGGTAAAATTTATCGGATAATGTGTGATTATTAATTTTATTTCGATGAAAGAAAAAAAACCCTTTGACAAATCACCGACAGTTTTTTTGTTAAATGTTTCATCGACGGCCGAAACACAGTAGTATATCGTGACGACTTTTAAGAAATAACAACAAGGTTTTTTTCGCTCGTAATCAGAGAAATTATAATATTTCTCTGGTTGTAATGCGTATCGTCGTAATTCAAAACATTGTTGTAATTCAAAACGTAAACGAAGATCTAATTTTAGCTCAATCTCGCTCTTTAGCTTAATTTTGATATTTAATTTCAATTTTTTAATGTAATTTTTATTTTGATATTTTGTACGCTACTGGTTTTAAAAGTTGGCCCAAAATCGTCGTTGGTTTGGTCCGTACGCAGCATTAAACGATTGATGAATGGTCTATTGATAAACAATCCTTAATGGATTGTAGACAGATTTCATCCATTCTATACTATATTTTGTAGCTATGTATGTATTTTATTTTTGCATATTCGAGACACTGGTGTAATTAAAATGTCGTAATTTGTTAATTTAAAATAACTTTTTTCATAAATTACGTGATGTATATATTATTCAACAGAAAAATATTTTTATGTATACTTATTCACACAGTTCAAAGACAAAATGAAGAATTTTCTACGTGTGCAACCAGTGACTGTCAAAACAGTTGTCGGTTTCCCAACAGAGCAGCTTCTGGATGCAGTCAAACATGCACACCTGGATGCGTTTGCTTAAGTGGCTATTTACGAAATTCTCAAAACGTATGCGTACTCTCAGAACAATGTGGTAGGTTTTAACTATTATTTAAAATGAAATTTAAATATTTAACGCTACATTAAAATATTAAAATTTGTATTTTTATAGATGTTTTGCCTGAATGTTTCGGTTTACAATGCGATTGCCCGCCAGGGTTTATAAAAAATGTATTGAATGTGTGTACGCTCGCACCAGTACCAATAGTACCAACAGCGGTAGCATTATTCACTTCGAGTAAGTAAAATTATTATAGTACAGTTCAACCTTTTGGCTGCCAATTTACGATATATCGCCATTTGCAGTTTGGCCATAAACGTCGTTGATGACGTTAACAGAACTGGTGGAAATATATGTTTTATTAGTAACCATGGATCGAATTAATTTAGTTTATGGGTTAGAATAACCCATTCTTTTGATTTTTAATTTTGTGGGTTTATTTTTTTGTAAGACCATGAATATGAAATTTTAAGATTTTAGTAAATAGTTGATAGTTTTGATAAACTAAAAGAGGACATCTTTTGACCTAGAAAAGTTTCACCATGTATGGTCCATTAAAGATTTGACTAATCAAATCGTGACAGTTTTTTTATTTCGTCGTTTTTTTTGTAATAACATGAATATGAAATTTTAATATTTTTGCCAATAGTTCATAATTTTGCCAATAGTCGATAGTCCGACCTTGAAAAGTCAAACCATTTATGAGTCCTTAATCATATTGTGACTGTCTTAATATGTGTGGTGGAAATGTTCAGTGATAATATTTTTCAGTACAAACATGCACTGGCCCAAACGAAGTATTTTCCAGGTGTGGAAACAATGGTTGTCAACGATCATGCATAAGACGAGAGATTAGGAATTGCATTCCGGTATGTTCAACTCCAGGGTGCATTTGCGCGGTGGGATTTGTGAGGAATGCAGTAGGGATTTGCGTCTTGCCTTTCAATTGTCGTAAGGGATGCAAGTATGACGATTTATAAATAAATGTAAATTAAACCTAATATGTAATATTGAACTTTCAGCATTGATATGCACTGGAGACAACGAGGTTTATTCGAATTGCGGAAATGACGGATGTCAACGCTCTTGTACTAGATTAGACGTTCAAAATTGCATTCCAGTATGCTCTTCTCCAGGATGTGTGTGTTCTATTGGATTTGTAAGAGACACAACAGGGCGATGCATTTTACAGCAATCTTGTCGTAAGTGATTTTGAATGGAACCGATTCTTTAATTATCGTCAGAAAAACTGGAATTCGACAGGTTTTTTTTAATAATCTTACCGAATGTACGCTTTCAGCTCGACCTATATGTACCGGACTAAATGAAGTAGCCACTGAGTGTGGTGAAAATGGGTGTCAACCATCTTGCTCCAGATTGTCAGTGCCGTCAACTTGTAATCCAACTTGCACTCAACCAGGATGTGTCTGTATATTAGGATTAGTCAGAAATACATTAGGAGTTTGCGTGACACCGTCAGAATGCCGTAAGTGCAAAACATAAGAGTGCCATAAAACGGATATTGGTTACTATCATGATACAAATGATGACAATAAATAAAGATCTGTAAATAGTTTAAATAATCGGAAATCTTTGTGATGGATTCGTGAGAAATAATGTAGGAGTTTGCGTAAGACCTGCGGATTGCCATAAGTCCTTCGTGACTAAAATAACCTAAGCATGACTAATGTTTTCACATGCCGCAATCGGAAGTAGAACTTTTGTCTTGTATAAGTTTCCCTACTTTTGTGTTGACAGTGCCGAGCGTCCTAGGAAATTTGGTCATCCTTATGTAATAGAAATGATAAATTTGATACAATAATATTTTGAAAATATTTTTACCTCTACCGGGAGTGGTGCTTTCACTCTAGAATTTTGAGGTTTTTGAGTTTTTCTCCGAAATATATCGGCGTATTGAACTAAAATTTAATTTCAAGTAGTTTTAACTTAATATTACTTAAAAATTCTTCAACCATTGGCAGCCTATTCTTGTCCGTATATCAGCCATGTATCAATGTAAAGTAAATAAAAAGAATTTAATGAACCGGGATTTTTGTTAATCTTGTTAGAAAAATAAAAAATGTTGTGACCACACGATGTTTTCAGAACGAATCGAAGTGAAAATTGATATTTGTACTCTTTGTGTTATAAACTAGAGTTAATATTAGGCTTAGTTAGAATCCGTAAACCGGAAGGAGTAATTTTTTTGGACAATGTTTCTCTATTTTATGTTGAATTCTTACATTTTCTCTATTGCTTTGATATTAAATGCTTATAACTTTATAGTGATATAGAGCCATGGGTTGGTCCTTTTCTTATTAAATACAACCCTTTTTTTTATTAAATAATTTTATTTTATAAAAGTCTAAGCATTTATATACACATAGAAATAGTGTGAATTGTCATATTCTGGTGTGTATTATTTTAGGTTCCGCGACAAATCACTCACGGACGTTATACTCAACGGTTTATAGTTTTTGATCGATGCAATGACACATATATCAAATCATATAGAGTTCAAATTAACGTGTAAATTATGATCACTGCAATCGTTTGTAAAATTCAGATAAATTATATTGATAAATCGGTGGATTTTCAAAAACTTTTATTTAGTTTATAGTACCGTTATTACCAAAAACTTGTTATCCGTTAAATACCGATACCACTGGTATCGGTACTTTCGGTATTGTAATCCCTAGTGACGACAACATAGTGTGCTACCCATATTCGTTTTTTTGACAATGCTTTATATTGAAAATTTTTGACAATGCTTTATATTGAGTGTAAAGTCCGTGAGTGATTTGTCGCGACAACATCATTTTATGGGTACGTCACAGCGCAGCAACGCAAAATATCTGTCGTCTTATATTATTATTAGGTGTTTGTATTTTTAATTACCGAATTTTGTTTTGTGACCTTCTTATATTCCTCAAATACATATGTTAAGTCGTGGGTTGGTCACATCAGAATTTTTACGTCACAGCGCAGCAACGCGAATTATGTCGAACAGTATTATTAAGTGTAGTGTGTTACTTGTTCATGAATAAAATGTAATTATAAATTTCAGCATGTGGCGTAGGGGAAGTATATTCAACTTGTGGTGCTCGAAATTGTGAGATTATATGTCCAGCAACCACAAATCCTAATTGTGTTCCAATGTGTCAGCCTCTAGGAGGCTGCATATGTGCCAGTGGATTTTTCAGAAATGCAGTAACTGGAACATGTGTAGCTATTTGCCCTAGGTTCTGTAAGTTTGACGAAATTTATATTTAAATTTGTCAAGAATAATTCAAAACTTGACAGATAATGACAGTGTTCTTTAGTCCGTAGTGGCATTGCATCGAACTTCACTTGCACCCAATCGAATGAATTACCATCAAATTGTGGAGACGATGGTTGCCAAGCGTCATGCAACAGACTGGATACTTCAGACTGTGTTCCCAAATGTGGAGAGCCATCTTGTATTTGCGCACCTGGATTTGTGAGAGATGAATTAACCAACGAGTGCATTGAATATAACGAATGTACTTCAATAAGTAGGTTGAAGAATATTTATTGGATGTAAAGCATATATTTATTTGAACATATGCATAACATACCATTTTTGTTATCTACGTAGTTCCAAAACTTGGTTGTAATGGAGTAAATGAGGTTGCATCTGACTGTGGCGATGATGGTTGTCAGGCAACTTGTGATGTTCTTGATGTAGAAGGATGCATTTCAGACTGTGGTGGACCATCGTGTATTTGCGCTCCTGGATTTGTAAGAAATGAGTTGACTAATGTCTGTATGGAGCCACACGAGTGTCCTTTTTATTGTGAGTAGCAAAGTATCCACGCAAAAGGTGATTTTAATTTGATTAAATACAAAAAAAATCGCATTTTATAGCATCATCGTTGACTTGCAACGGATTGAACGAGATTGCATCTAATTGTGGAAATGATTGTGAAGCAACTTGTGACATATCTGATACGACAGGTTGTGTACCTTATTGTGACGAGCCGTCTTGTATCTGCGCTCCCGGATTCGTAAGGAATGTATTGACCAACGAATGTATTGTTCCAATTGATTGTCCTCGTTTCTGTTAGTATCAATAATCAACATTAATTCGATTAAAAAATGCGATTATGATATAAAGAAAAATCTTGTATTTTTTCAGATCGTTGTGATGATGGTGAGGTACTTTTACCATGTGGAATAGATGTTTGTGATGGTATGTGTTCAAATATCAATGGGTTTTCGAACATTGATGATTGTAGCACTGCTGGTCAATGTGTTACTCGTTGCTTCTGTCTTCCTGGATTAGTTCGGAATTATACAGGACACTGTGTATCAAGATTGGATTGCTTCGTATGATAAGAACATATTTAGTACGCAAACGGCGACTACAGTGTATTGGTCTAAAGTGCACTCTAGCAATAGTAGAACAGGCTGGGTTCAACACCTGCGAAGCTAAAATTCCATTTTATTTTTCAAATATCGTTTAAATATAATAAATATAAATTAATTATATTTTATATATGAAAATTTTGTTAAAATAATTTATTGCATGTTTTGGAAAGATTTTATTTTTTCTGTTTAGTTGTTATTTACATAGTTATTTTTTTGTGTAAAGGATGTCAAGAAGTTTTTTGTCTCTTCCCCGGATATTAAAAGGGAAATATCGTTATCACGCACAGAAGTGCAGTATTTGGAAGATGAATTTATGTTAAAAAAGCAGATGGCATTGCAAAGAAAGTTTTCCGTTAATGAATGGGCCGGAATAGTCAGCAGAACTTTGATTCGGCCTCATTTTCTATTTTAAGCAATTTTACCTCTACTTTTTGACGACGTACCAATGCTTGTTGTCCAGCGAACTGAAGTTTAATAGTACAAAGTGGTGCAAAAGTCACCATTATACATATGTTAAATTGGTTTAGTGCCTTTCGAATAACTTTTCATTTGATTTTAATTAGTCAAATTTATGATTTTATTATTAAAAATACACTTTTTGTAAATATTTTAAATAAACTATTCACATTAAATTAATTTATAAATCATTCACAAACATCTTTATTCCTAAGCATCGTAATAAGTTGAAAGTCGCTTCTTTAATTAAATGATGTTTGTTGGATTCCAATAATGAGAATTGTAAGCTCTTTGCGATAGCACTGAGACTGTTGACTTTGTAGACAAAATCCGATTATTATTATTATAAGCTTTTGAAATATTTACTGGTGATTTTTTTCAAATTTAATTTTTAAGAATCAAACAGTTAAATTAATTATTTGTTAGAATTTATTTGGATTTTAAGTGGCCTAGTGACTTTTGGCCTTTTGTATATTATACATATGTATTTAACTATTAATGTATTCTTCGCGTTAAGATGCAAGTGTATGATTATATGTCGCCCCATTCATTAGAAACCGTTGCATGCATTTATGTACATATGTATGTCGATTATCGATTTTTGCACAAATGTATGAAATTTCAATTCGATTTAGATTCCGGCGTGTGGCGTGATGATTTATAAAATAATAACTCACTCAATATCGCATATGCAAAAGAGCTGTGGAGTTTTTCAAAGGACCCACCCGTCTCATGAGCATGAATTTGCAGCCAGGATTCTTTTTAGCACAAACAATGGTTCAATATTTTCAACCTTTTTTTGCTCACATGCTATGTGTAGGACAATTATTGACAATAGTGAATAATTTTTTATGCTGAAAAGAAGGAGTTCCTCAGGCTCTTTTTGGCACGCTTGGCAAATATCTAATTTGGCACCCGTTTATTTTTTGCTGTATTAAATATATATATAATAAAAAATATATTTATTAAAATATAAAAATTGAATACAAATATAATTATAAGAACTAAAAAATAAAATTTTATTTTGGAAAGCGTCTGTTCGCATATACATGTATGTATATGTATGTAAATTTACCAAAATTTTCAATCAAGTGCTTTTATTTGAAGCGTAAAATTTAATTAAAGTTATTTTTTTAAATAATGATTTCAAGGCATCGTTCGCTTGAAAATCGATCAATTCCAATTGAAAAAATATTTTGTACGTATGTAGATTGGTTACTTAAAATAGCATTTTAAGATTATTTCAAACACCTCATGACACTTTTGAGAATCTTAGAGAGGAATCTAAACCACCTAAAATCTAATAGAAAGATAGAACTTGTCTAGAAAGCTAGAAAATATTTTAGTATTTAACCCATTGCCTTTACGCGGGTGGTTTTAGAAAGGATTGTTATCTAAAATACAGTTGATGATTTAAATATCATTGTATAATCGCTAAAATGTGTTACTAAAGATTTTTTGGGGGACTTAATTTTTTTTGGAAATTTGCTTATTTTATATCGTTGTAACACACACGTACATAAATGTACATATAATAAAAAAGCACTGATTAATGCTAATGATAATGCACAATACTATTATGTCACATATGTATGTACATATGTATGAACACGTTGATATCCATTAAAACTTACTCTTATAATACTAAAGATTTTCATTATAAATTTAAGTCGTCATTTTAAATTAATTATAATACTGGATATGTGAATGAAGGAAATATAATATATAACAGCTAAGAGAGCATTGAACTTTTAATGGATATTTGGAATTATAGTACATATGATATATTTTATATAAATTTATTATTGAATACAGCTAGTTTTTAAATGATCAGGTATCGCAGGTCCTTAAAACGTTATAATTTTCAAGCTAATCTTAATATTTAGTGTGACGTTATTGACAAGAATAGTGATGGAGTATGTGACACATAATTTATTTATTAAAGTTTTGATTTTTTCCCAAAAGTCTAGATAAGATACATTGACTTACCTGAAAATGGGTAGTTTTAAAAAAACATTTGAGTGCAGTGCATTTATAATTATGAAATATTTATCAATTTTTTAAAAATTAAATTAGCGATTGAGGAATTACGTAGTTAATGCAGCCTTGGCAATTTAAGATTAAAAGCTTGGTAATGAGGTAATGAGATTTGGAAAATGGAATATGGAATATCAATTCAAACTTGAAATTGTCAAAAAGGATTTTCCACCACTGGCTTAGAGTTTGGCCAATCATTGATAGCCAAACAACTCTTCCTTTCCAAAAAGTAAAATATGCAAGTCGCAGTGCCGTAAGTGCAACATGACACAAATTTCAACGATGAATCAAACTAAATATCTTGACCCGCCGTAAAACAACTCATCTCAACCTGCCATATTCATATGTCTGTCCAAAGTGTTGACCTGAGGAAATCTGTTATGGAAATTAAAAGAAAACAGGATTTAATTTTGGATTTTAGCATTCGGTTCAAACGAAATACATATATTCAACTTGTGGCAACCGAGTTTGTGAGAGAACATGTGTGGTTCGGGGCCCTGGGGGTAGTTGTGTTCCTGTATGTGATCCTTTAGGACAGTGCTTCCCAATTACATTCATGTCACGACCCCCTAAATCTTAAAGAATTAATTCCCGGCCCCTAAAAAATTTTTTTTTCTAGTTAAAGAATTTATTTGGAAGTAATTATTACAATTATGATACACATTTATATTTAGCACAAAATTATAGGAACTTGCTTAAAAACATTTTTTTTTAAATAAAAACTATACACACATGAAACAATTTAATGCGATAGATGAGGTCGCATGTTTTTACATAACAAATCGATATCGGGTTCAATGTCAGAATCTTTCAAAGTCTCCGTGTAAAGGCATGACCTTTGCTTATTTTTTAAGTAATTAAAGTAATGACGAAAATGCTGTTTCGCATAGGTATTTACTAGTGCTTTCAATCCCGGAAGGTTTCGTCAGTACCGGGATTGCGGTGCTGGGAAATCTCGATCCCGGGATCCCGGTGCTAGCACCGGGATTCCGGAGTATAAGGAAAAAAAATGTATAAGGAAAAAAAAAAGTTCAATTGCACATACATACATTTAAAAAAAAAGTTCAATTACACATACATTAATACATACTTATTAAAATATAAATAATATAGAAAACTGTGTACTTTATGAAAAAAATATATAATACACAGTATTCGTTTATTTATTTTTATTATACAGATCTGAATTTAATTTTTATTTTTTATTTTAAAATAAGTTCGAAGTTAGCTAAAACGAAACAATCCATCTAATATAAAAACTCCAATTTAATTGACTTTCTGTAAAAAAAATATCACACCAACGAATTTTTTATTCAATAATTAATTTTAATATAGTTTATAGTACTATGTATATATCGAAAAACTGGACATATAAATATTATAATAAAATGTACTTACATAAAAACGTAAAGGAGGTATGTAAAAATAGATAATCTTCGTACGATTAACAGAAACAACAGCAACACACACCGCGTAACGAGATCTAAACACTTGAAGATTAACGAGACAGATTATTTGTTATTATTATTTTAAGTTATTAACTTAACGAGATCTAAACAACCTGTACGACTGAGAAAATCATATTCGATCCTAAATAACACAGGTCTCATAAAAATAAAAAAAATGTCAATATGCTTCGAATATCATTGCAGTTGAGGACAAAATCTGCAATACAATTCAGGCCGTGCGTAATATTTTGAGGAAACAGCGAGCTGGGGCGAAACGCTTCAGTGCAAACAAATGTATTATGACTGTTATTGTTCGTTGTATAATGTTTTCCATATTATTTTTGTAAAAATAATATTTTAAAGAAATTTCTGCCAGCACCGTAATCCCGGTATTCAGACTAGTTTCAGCACCGGGATTCACGGTACCAGAAATCACCGGGATCCCGGGATCCCGGGATTGGAAGCCTTAGTATTTACGTAGTCGCGAAAGGAATAAGAGTTACCAGGGCTTCTTTTCCTATAGCAGGATATTCTTGCTGTCGCCTTAACCAAAATTTTGAAATACTTTTTTTATTTAATTCCACTTCAAGCAAATTATTTGAACTGATAATGATCAACTCTTCTTGGGCTGTCCACGTAATATGATCATATTTTAAGGACTTGGCAAATGGTATTCTTATCCAATTGTTACTTTCATTCTCATTCAAGTTTGGGAAATATTTCCTTAAATATATGCATTCCCTAAATGTGGAAAAATATTCATAAATGAATATTTGTTCTTTTTATTGAATATTTTCGCAGCCCCCGCGAGAAATCCTACGGCCCCCCAGGGGGTCGCGACCCCCAATTTGGGAAGCACTACTCTAGGAGGCTGCGTTTGTGACTCCGAATTCATAAGAAATATAGCAACCGGCACGTGTGTTCAACCAAGTCATTGTCCTGTATTCTGTGAGTTTTGAATGATTTGTACAATGTTTATATATAACACGATAAATAAAGATACTTATTTTCCTTTAGTTCGTATTGGCACTGCTTGGAATGCCCTTTGCACCCGATTAAATGAAATACGATCAAATTGTGGAGACGACGGTTGTCAACCAACGTGCCGCAGACCAAATACTAAAGATTGCATACCCAAATATGGAAAATCATCATGTGTTTGTGCTTCAGGATTTGTGAGAGATGATCAACGAGTGTGTCGAATTGAACGAGTGTTCTTCATTGATTAAGTTGAATTACATCAATAATACTCCATATGTAATCTAATATATAATTTGGAAAAATACTTTGTATTTATATATGTAAGGTTTAAAGGTTTGGGTGGGAGCATCGAACATATATGTATGATATTTTCTATGACGACAATATCAAGATCGTTGATATTATTTTTTTTCGATTCAAATAAAATTAATAAAAAAACATATGAAAGTTTACTTTTAGATTTTTCCATCCGTTTTTAAAACCATTCCACATACTTTGCATTTGGCAAACTTTTACAATTTTACACTAAAAATACTTGTTTAATACCATTCGTGTTTTTTTCCTTAAACCTGCTGCATTTTTACAAGCCTCCCTTTTGAAAATTTTGGGTTGCTATATATATAAAATTATTATTTTGAATAAAAATACCAATAATTTTATTTTACTACCGCCATCTATGTTGAAAACTGAAAACTGGATACGCGTCAGGCACTTTTCAGAAATTCAAATTTCAAACGCGTCTTATACGATATTTTTGCACCATCGTAATGGCGGATGATTAATATATTTTTAATGAAAGAAATTGAACAAGTATGTGTCATTTGTTGTTATATTTTTCGCATTTTAAATATTCAACTGTTTTTTCAATATCTAGCAATTCGGGTATTTTTACATACCTCCTTTACGTTTCAAATGGCTTTCGTGTCAGTGGTCATTTTTATCTCTTATCCGATCGTTTTCATACTTTGCCATATTGCTCATTTTGGTCATCAATACACGTTAATGTATCGTCTGCCATTACGTTGGAGATAAAATATCGTATACAACGCGTTTTAAACACGTGGAAAGTAAATCTCCCTGACGTTTAATAAGCGTTCGTCCCGTATCTTCCAACCTGTTCGCCTTGATATGGCGATATAAGATTTGAATTGTTTAAGCGCCTATAATTCACTCTATATTTTATGAAATTTGCTCTATTGGTTCTCGTTATCTCTAATATATAAATATTTATAGTTTTAACTCTCATATGTATATATAAATTTCAAATTTGGCGTGTAGCTTCTTGTAGGGTAATACACGATATATATTGATTTATGGCCAAATAAGTCAAATCTGACATTTCACGGCTAAAAGTATATCTCTTCACGGAGTTTTATCTGCGAGATAAGTATTCAATAAGAAGTTATGTTGTATCTAATTGTTAATATGATTTACAATAAGCTTACATACATTTAGTTTTTTACAATAAGCTTACATACATACAATTATTCCCAAGCTCATCCAGGAAAATACATAATATATTTTTAATGATATTGTCCATTGTTTCAAATAATCTGTCAACGTTTCATAAAACTTTGCTACTTCTTTGTTAAATCCATAAATTTGTTCTTTGGAAATTGCCTAAAAGTATGCATAATAAAAAAATTAATAACTGGGACTTTTGGGCGTCCCGAATGCTTCGTTCGGGACACTGGGACATGAGGCTTAGAACCGGTGACAGTCCCGATTAATCGGGACGCCTGGCAGCCCTATCTATTGGTACTAGGTACATAGATAAAGTAAAAATTAATGGGTATTGATGGCAAATATGTATGTTTATATTTAAATATGCACATCCACCATACCACATGTTTATTGTTAGGTTTCAAGTCTGTTCGCAATGTAATTGATTATGTAAAAAAATGTGTGCTTGAATGTGGTAGAACATATAATACCCATATTTACGCTTCTGGATTTGTTTATTTTAATATGATTTTTTGATTACAATATGATCTGGATTAATTTGATTAAAATATTACTTGTAAGGACGAGGAGATACGTTCACCGTGTGGAGTTGGTTTATCCGTGTATGTGATGGTGTCTGTTCAAAGACCTATGGAGATTCAGAAATTGATGATTGTAGCACAGCTGATTATTGTAATTTCAGATGTTACTGTCGTCCAGGACTATTTAGGAATTCTACAGGATATTGTGTTCGTAAATCGGACTGTTTCGTATAATAAGAACATCATGTAATATATTTTTACATGATACAATCATTGATTTGTTCAGTAACATTGTATAACTGGAATATCATTATATAGGTATTAAAATGAAAACAAGAATATCGATGATACTTTTCAAAAAAAAATTTTACTTCAAATGTCTGGTACAACAAATTTTCAATAAATTCACATTTGTTGAAAATTTGCAAGTCAATTTCTTATTTTTCTGCATACTATCGAGAACACACTACATAAAATAATTTTGAGGTGTTTGTTTTTTGTTGAATACATGTCAGATGTATTCAACAAAGTTCAAAATATTTTTAATTTTACAAATTTTCTTATACGTTTCACATGGTTTTCGTGTAAGCGGTCATTTTTTATATCCCTTATCTCTTATCCGATCGTTTTCATACTTTGCCATATTGCTCATTTTGGTCATCAATATAAGTTAAGGTATCATCCGCAATTACGATGGTGAAAAAATATCGTATTAGACACGTTTGAAAATACTGCATTGTATTACACGGTGACGTTTATCTGTCACATTCATCATTCACATCGGTAGTTTCATTACTTTTCACCCTGCCATCTCGCTGTCAAATTTTAATTATTTAAACGCCTATAACATTTTCTTTTTTCACTCTATATTTTATAAAATTTGCTTTATAGGTTCTCGTTATCTCTAATATATAAATATTTATAGTTTTGTGGAGGCTTGCTGAGCCAACGGTCTTGGGTGTTGCCACACCAGCCTTTATGCAGGGTGGCAACACTGTGCAGTGATCTGACAGAATGACGTTTAACCCATAACCTCAAATCAAAACAAACTTTCTAACCAATACAGGCTTAATATATGTACACAGATCAAACAGTGATAGTTTTCTTTTTAGGTATTAGTTATCAGCTGATTTATTACTTTATCTATTTGCGTAGTAATAATAGATGAAGTTTTGTGATCATGGAAAAATTCGAACTCAAGATTTTGACTGAATCGAACTCAAAATCGATCACTGATCACATTTTCATGATCTAGAAAAAATGTGTGTGTGCCTGTGTATTTTGGGGATTTTTTGAACACCGTTAGTCCTATCAAACTGAAACTTAGTATCGGTCACTGAAATTTTTATCAACGCAACGTGAATTATTTTCAAATTTTCAAGTTGACCGGAAATGGTACCTCCCCTCATAGATGTCCTCTTTTTTTTAAGTTTTTGAATTTAATTATCTCCCAAATCATCATATTAAACCAGTTTTGTTATTAAATCATCACATCAAACCAGTTTTGCTATCAAGTTACAAAACTTAATTGCAATGGAGTAAATGAGGTTGCATCTGTCTGGCTATGATGGTTGTCAGGCAACTTGTGTTGTTCTTGATGTACATATGGAAGGATGCATTTTTGACTGGGGTGAACCATCATGTATTTGCGCTCCTGGATTTGTAATAAATGAGTTGACCAATGCTTGTATATAGGCAGACAAGTGTCCTGCTTGTATATAGGCAGACAAATGCATAAATTGCTTGCAGAAATAAATTTTAACAATGTCAATAAATCATTAAAGCTATGCATTTCTTTCCTTGAGTAAAACACTTCAGTCTGAAGCTTTTCTTTATCTGGTATTGGATATGATTCAACGGTTAGTATTAGATCTTCCATTGGTATTTTCTTTCTGCACTTTTCAATTTTTTCTTTATTAAATAATTTCACAGCTATCAATTCATTAGAAAAAGTAAATATCCTTAATAATAACATCATCTCTTTTATATCCTTAATAATAACATCATCTCTTTTATATCCTTAATAATAACATCATCTCTTTTATATCCTTAATAATAACATCACACATATTTTTGGCTTCTTGAGACTGAGATGAAGACAATTCGCTATAAGAAGTTGTATAATGGCATTAGTAAATCTTTTTAAGTTTTCTTTAATTGAAAATGCATCGACATTACTAGATTGCATTTGATTGTAAATCATTTCTACATTCGACATTAACTCGTGAAAAATTTCTAGCCAAAATAAAAAATTGTCATCATTTAATGTATTTAGTAAATTGGTAGAATCTGTTATTGTTTTATCGGTATTTTCGGAGAAGATTGAAGTCCTTGAAAACATTGCCTCAGCTACTCTTGATTTTGATACACTTTATTAACCGCTCGTTTCTTAAAATTCCATATTTTTGCAGATGGTCTTGGTAAGTGATCGGTGATATATTTATTTAAAAAGTTTAATCTATATGGTGAATATAAAAAAAAGTAGGTATTGCTGATAAACTTGTAAAAAAAAGCTCTGGAGTTTGCCGAGGTTGTTGCAGCATTTTTCATAATCAAATTTAATTGATTTATATGATATACTAGCTGAACCCGGCATGCGTTGCAATGCCACAATAACGCATACAGTTCCCGTTCCCATAATTCATATTACATATGAGCAGCCAAATATCAATAAAAATGCTTTTTAATTTTTTGAAATAATGATTTCAAACCTTGAACGTTATTGAATCGTACGCTTGAACATCGATCAATTCCAATTGAAAATATTCTTTGATAGCATCGTTGATATTAATGTCAAATGAGTTTTTTGTGTCTTGTACAAACGGTGTCTTTTTTAGCTAAATTTAGAGAATCCTAAACGTATTTTGTGATTTCATTAAAAGACATTTAGACTCAACTATCTGGAACCCTGAAAATCATCTTGAACCAAAATCGTGACGGCTATATATTGAAAATATTTTTTCTCGTACAAAATATCACGATTTTGACGACCTCTGAACGATTTTATGTAGAGAATTTGATGCTTTTATGGAAATTTATTGTCGTTAATTTAATGACGGCAAATCGTTTTATATATAATGCACTGAGCCGAGTGTTTATTGGTATTTCTCTTCTGACTGCAGTGGTAGATTAAAATACTCTCCTAATTTGAAATGTTTTCACTCAGAGCTTTGTTAATTTCTACAATATTTTGGACTTGCAATGCAGCTTCACCTTTTGATATACTATGTGCTTTGAGTGAGTTTTTCTCCGTAATTGTTTATATTATTCATAATATTTCACCGTCCTTTTTTCCATAACAATGACGATAGAAAAAATTATCTTCGTAAAACAAGAAAAAAAAAACTATTATATATGTACGTATGTATAATTACATAGGTACATATGTACATACATACATATATGTATGTACAGGCTGGTGTGAAGCCAAGTGCAAGCTTATATAAGATGATAGCTTATATCATCACTATAGTATTTTGGGCACCTATGTATTTTTGTTAATTTTAGCATTTTCATTTTGCATTTTAGCGTTTTAAGTTATTAAAAATGTTCAATTTAACATCTATTTTTATGAAGAGTTTAATTTTAAATAATAAAAAATTTCGATGAATTTTAATAAAATTTATATACATAAACACAATTCAAATACAACACAACCATTAAAAATAATAGAAAAATTCAAAAATGTTTTGAAATTAAAATTACAGTGAAAAAAACATGAATATAAAAATACAAAGACAAAAAATATGAATATAAAAATATAATATCAATTAAAATTGATTAAAACTTAACATGGAGCATATTTCTACAGATTCTTTTTTGTGATTCGTGCGACGATCGGTAACAATTATATTGTATTTACTAAAATACCTTTCAGCATCCACACTATTGACGGGACACCAAATAGATTTTAGAGTGGCACAACCAAACTCTTCATATTTAATTTTTGTTGCTATCAATAATAGTAATATATCCGGCGTGGATTCCCTTTTTATATTTTCTATTAATTGTCTAAAAAGTGCTGATATCCTTCCTAACATTGAGCCTTTGTTAATACATTAAACAATGGCAGGTTTCTAAAAAACAAAACTGTTTCTTTAACATTAATATTAGATTTTAAACCTGCCAAAGATGGATTGAATAGTTTACTAATGTTCGGAGGAATAGATTTGTCTCATTTAGTCTCGAGTGCGAGTCTAGTTTTAAGACGCTTTTTTGAGCAGCCTTTTGGATACACAGCTCCAACTTTCTTCTTTTGTTTACAGTAGTAGACAAAAGTAGTTGCTTGGTTTCGACAGGAAAAACACCGTCTATGGTAAAATACAAGCTCTGTTTTATCCTCTCAATTTCTTCACATAATAAATGGGCAAAGGGATAGGAAGACCCTTCTAAATTGTCTATTGATTTTATAAATTTTATGCAAATTTCACGTTGATGTATATATTATTCAACAGAAAAATATTTTTATGTATACTTATTCACACAGTTCAAAGACAAAATGAAGAATTTTCTACATGTGCAACCAGTAACTGTCAAAACACTTGTCGGTTTCCCAACAGAGCAGATTCTGGATGCAGTCAAATCTGTACACCTGGATGCGTTTGTTTAAGTGGCTATTTACGAAATTCTCGAAACGTATGCGTACTCTCAGAACAATGTGGTAGGTTTTAACTATTATTTCAAATGAAATTTGAATAATTAACGCTACATTAAAATATTAAAATTTGTATTTTTATAGATGTTTTGCCTGAATGTTACGGTTTACAATGTGATTGCCCGCCAGGATATAAAAAAAATATTTTTAATATGTGTACGCTCGTACCAGTAGTAACAGCGTTAGTCACTTCGAGTAAGTAGAATTATTGTACAGTTCAACCTTTTGGATGCCAATTTACGATATATCGTTGTTTGCAGTTTGGCCAGAAACGTCGTTGATGACGTTAAAAGAACTGGTAGAAATATATATTTCAATAGAAAACAAAGATCGAGTGAATTTCATTTATTAGATGGAATACCCTATTCTTTTGAGTTTTTTTATTTCGACGTGTTTTTTTTAATAACATGAATATGACATTTTAATATTTTTGGCAATAGTTGATAGTCCGACCTGGCAAAGTCAAACCATTTTGTGTCCTTAATAAAATTGCGACTGTCTTAATATGTGTGATGGAAATGTTCAATGATAATATTTTTCAGTACTAAGATGCACTGGCCCAAACGAAGTATTTTCCAGATGTGGAAATAACGGCTGTCAACAATCATGCACAAGACGAGAGATTAGAAATTGCATTCCAGTATGTTCATCTCCAGGGTGCATTTGCGCGGCGGGATTTGTGAGGAATGCAGCAGGCATTTGCATCTTGCCTTTCTATTGTCGTAAGGGACGAAAGTATGACTATTTATAAATAAATGAAAATCAAACCTAATATGTAAAATTGAATTTTCAGCATTGATGTGTACTGGAAACAACGAGGTTTATTCAAATTGCGGAAATGACGGATGCCAGCGCTCTTGTACTAGATTAGACGTTCAAAATTGCATTCCAGTATGCTCTTCTCCAGGATGTGTGTGTTCTATTGGATTTGTAAGAGACGCAGCGGGGCAATGCATTTTAAAGCAATTGTGTCGTAAGTGATTTTGAATGGAGCCGTCTCATCAATTATTGTCAAAAAACTGGAATTTAAGTAGATTTAGTAATAATATGCCGAATGTACATTTTCAGCTCGACCTTTATGTACCGGACTAGATGAAGTAGCCACTGAGTGGGGTGAAAATGGGTGTCAACCATCTTGTTCCAGATTGACAGTACCGTCAACTTGTATTCCAACGTGCATCCAATCAGGATGTGTCTGTATATTAGGATTAGTCAGAAATTCATCAGGAGTTTGCGTGAGACCGTCAGAATGCAGTAAGTGCAACATAAGAGTGCCATAAAATGGATATTGGTTTTACAATCATGATACAAATGATGACAATAAATAAAGATCTAATAGTCTGAAATCTTTATCTGCAGCTTTACCGATATGTACTGGAGCAAACGAAGTGGCTAGTGCCTGTGGCCAAGACGGCTGTCAACCGTCTTGCTCTAGATTGACAGTGCCGTCTACATGTGTCCGAGTATGTGTTCGAGCAGGATGCGTTTGTGCAACTGGATTCGTCAGAAATGCATTCGGGGCATGCGTAACACCAACACAGTGCCGTAAGTAACACCAACACAATGCCGTAAATTCACTTTCAGCTATCCCTATATGTGTTGGAGCAAACGAAGTGGTTAGTGTATTTTATGTACACATCGGGTGTACATAAATTTTCCAGTCTGCGAAAAATTAAAAATTTGTTTCGCCTCTGATGGCGATGATGGCGAGAATCAACTGAGGTCAAAAAGTGATCGAGCCTTTTCTTTTTTATTCGGGGTTTATTTGTACTTGTACGTTGCTATGTCGAATTTTTATATGTGTGTGTGTTTGAATTTTTAATGTTTTTGTTTTCAAATCCTTATTTTATTCTATACATATGTTTATATGTACATATATGTTTGATGATTGGTTGATGTTTGGCGCGAATGGAAGTTCGGTTGCAATTCGAAGAGGTGAATTTTTTTGTTTTGTTTGCTGGTGATTTAATATACTTACGTCGTAATATTTGGAATTGTTGGTGAGTGTTGAATCTGTTGTTGCGGGACTTCTGATGATTGCCGATGTAGACGCGAGCGAATTAGAAGTCAACAACAACATGCATGTGGCTGTGAAGAGAAGACGCACAGTTCGCATTCGTCGCAAATCGAAAAATGCATACAGATACAGGTTTGAAGAATTTGTACTTTAAATTATTTAAATATACACTTGAATAAAAGATGGTTTTCAAACAGATTATAGTAGAGAGTGGTAGATTGTTCAATTTCAGAACATAAGTACATATGTATGTATGTATATCGTATACATATGTACGTCGTAATTTAAGAATTTGAATAATAGGCAAATATATCAATTATAGAAAATAAATTTAAGTTGGAATTTTTCCTCTTAGAAAGGTCAAATATGTTGTGCCCACTATTCTGTCCACAACCCTGAACGTATCAAGCTGAAAATTTATATTGTATGTATTCTTTATGTACTAACATAGAGCTAATAAGGTTTTGGTCAGAATTCCTAAGCCAGAAGTAATATTTTTTTTAAAACAATATTCCAATATTTTATTTTGACCTTTTAAATTATTTTAATGTTTTTGATATTTATTGTGTATAGTAATGATAGTGATTTTAAGTAATAAAAACAAATTGAAAAAAAATTGAACAAAATCCGACAACCGGAAGTTGAACTATTGTCTTGTGCAAGTTTCCATACATTTGCGCTCAATTTGTATCGAAAATGCTTAGTATTTATCTATTAGTATTTCATAATGCTGCCGGTATGTGTTTACAACATTTGAACAATAAAAGGCCCTCTCAGGGTCCGGGCTTTACTAATAACACTGACCAACAAAAAAATTACCACAGCGGGGAACTTTTAGAGCCCCTAGAAAATTAACTATTAGTATTTTAAAGCAATAAAAATCACAAGTAATAGAAAAAGCATCCGACTATTGATTCCAATACTCACTTTTGGCACAGCAATACTGATTTTGATTTTTAAATGCATTTTATTATTACGAAATTATGTTCACAATACATCTTATATTGTATGTTTTAATACTGATCATTTTCTATTTTACAATTTTAATTTAATTTGGTTAGTAATCATAGTATTATATTATTCTAATGTTAATAAATTGTAAGCATAATAGGAAAAAGAGCTCAAAAACCTATTTACAATTCTTATAAATGCTCATAATACATCTAATACATAATATTAATTAAAGACTCTCTAAAGTCGATGACCTAAAGCAGATTGTGTTTAGGTAATCTGTGTTTATACCTGAAGGGTATAGACATTTTGTTGTAATCACCGAGACTCTTCACAAGTGTGTTAGTATGGTTATTAGTGATTCTGTCATAGAATCTACTGGTTAGTTTGTTAGTAATGTCTGTAACAAACGGAATATTATATATGGCATGCAGTTTTTTCAGGTTAGTATATATGGGTGTATTCAGGTTAGTATATATGCGTTTGGGGTAGCGCCCTTGAAGACTTTATCTGTCAAAACGATCTATATATCCACAACAACAGAGATGATATTCCGACGTTTGAAAGTCCTGCTGGCTCTTCTTATATTGATGTCACTTTGTCTTTGGGTTTAGATGCAGGTGATATGAAAGATTGGAGGGTTCATTCGGGAGAAACTCTGAGTGACCATAACTTAATTACTTTCGATGTAAACTTTGATAGTCCTATTAATTTTGTGTCTGGTTTGCCCTTACCTTTTCGTAACGGCACCAATCTATCTTGGATAAATTTCAAAACTCGTCTCTGTAATTTCTTTGACATATATTCTGCTGCAAACAGTTGCCCTGATTTTTGTGCTCCCGATTTGTGTGCTTCTGCAATTAACCTTGCCACTATTAATATAGCACAAGATGTCTTTGGTAGAGTTGGTGCTGTAGGTAGGCGCTCTACTCCTTGGTGGAATGACTACCTGGCATCCCTTAAATCCTTAGTCAAAAGGGCTATACGTAAATTACGGTAGGCTAAGCGTCGTGGTGTTGGTCCAGATTTGTTAATGCCCCTTGGTATCGAGGTTAGAAGAGCTTCTGCACTTTTTAAGCGTCAAATTTTGGTGTCCAAAAAAAAGTCTTGGGAGAATTTTGTTAGCTCGAAAGCAGGGTCGGGACCTTGGGGACCAGCTTATAAGGCCATCACTAGGGACCCCGCTTTTATTATGTGTGGAGTTCGTAGTCCTCTTGATGGTCACCTTGCTTTATCTAGTAGTGAAGCGGTTAATAATCTTGTGAATGCACTTATCCCTGTTGATCGTTTTGACAATGATCTACCTGCTCACGTTCTTATACGTAATATTGCTTCTTATGTTACTGAACTTAGTTGCTATGAAGACCTTCCGACTTCGGAGGAAGTTAGTGCGATTTTTAATAACCTGGCTAGGGGTAAGGCTCCTGGAGTTGATATGATAGGCGGAGATATTGCCAGAGTTGTTTGGTCGGTGGGTAATTTTGAACTTCTCAATGTTTATAGAAATTGTTTTAAATTTGGAACCTTCCCTAGTTGCTGGAAGGTTGGAAAATTGTTTGTCATTAAAAAGCACAATACTGATAGACTGGCTAGTGACCCTAAGGCTTATCGCCCTATCAGTTTGTTGCCTATTCTTGGGAAGGTCCTAGAGAGGTTAATTTCGAGTCGGCTCAATAGTTTCCTTGACGATAACTCTGTTTTATCCGGTGGTCAATTTGGATTTAGATCGGGAAAGTCTACTGTTGATGCAATTCACTGTGTCTTGAGGGAGTCTTCGGACTCTCCATCCAAGTATGTAGTTGCTGTTTTGTTGGACGTTGCTGGAGCGTTTGATAATGCCTGGTGGCCCATGCTATTGATCAAGTTGCGTCTGCTGGGACTGCATCCGAATTTACTATGCTTACTGCAGAGTTACTTGTCGGATAGGAAATTGGTTTTCGAACTCGGAGGTCAGGTTGGTTTCAGGGATCTCTCTATTGGATGTCCACAGGGCTCCGTTTTGGGACCTATCCTTTGGAACATTCTCGTCAATGACCTCTTTACAATCAATTTGCCGGAGGGTTGCAGGTTGGTTGCGTATGCTGATGACATCGTGTTGTTAACGCACGCAAAGTCCCGTGTTGAGATGGAATGTAGAGCTACTGCGGCACTTCACCTTCTAGACGATTGGGCCATAATTAACAAACTTTCTTTCTCGCCCTCTAAGTCCAAGTGCTTACTATTAAAAGGTTCTCTTTTTAGAGCCCCTAATATCAAACTCGGAGACTGTAAGATCAAATTCGTCAACGAGTACACATATTTAGGTGTTGTTCTCGATGTCGGGCTTACATTCAATGGTCATATTGGGAAAGCATTAGATAAAGCTAAGGTTTCCTTTGGTCGTATTGGTCGCCTTTGTGGTCGCTCTTGGGGTTTGGGTTTCCATGAAAAACGCTTGGTATACGATGCTGTGTTTGTGAACTCTTTGACGTATGCATCTAGCATTTGGGGTCATCGTGTCGAATTAAAAACGGTCCGTCGTACATTAAATAGTGGTCAGCGTTTTCCTCTGATCGCCCTTACCCAGGCTTATCGCACTGCGTCTACTGACTCACTACATATTCTTGCGGGTACATTGCCACTTGACTTGGTCGTCCAAATAAGAGCTGCTCGAGAAAAACTTCGTGGTGGGTTAGATGCTTCCGTCTCAGGCGTCCTTTTCCGTGCTCCTAATCAGTCACAGTGCGATGATCCTCGATTCTGGCGAAGTTTGAAGTCTGTTATTTTAAATTGTGCTATTTCGGCTTGGCAACTTAGATGGGATTGTTCCTCTAAAGGCAGACAAACCTATTTGTTTTTTCCGAGGGTCACTTCGCGCCTTGAGCGTGATTGGCTGTCGCCTAGTTTTTGGACCAGTCAATTTTTAACTGGTCATGGCCACTTTAACGGCAAGCTCGCATCTATGGGCTTGGTATCTGAATCCTTTTGTCCGTGTTCTTTTCCGGAGCAGGATGCAGATCATATTCTGTGGTCCTGTCCTGGGTTGGAGGCTGAGAGGAGGGTTCTGCTGGACAGCGTCAGGGGTTCTCTCATTGGCCCCCTACATCATGGGGATCTAATAATGAGTAAAGCATCGTTTAGAGCTTTCGAAAAGTTCGCGGAATGCTTTGGGAAGCTGTGTTCCCCTGGATGCTACGACTCCACTTAATTGCAAAAGCATTTATGTGTTGATTTATTAATATTTTTTTTTATATTATATTCTGTAAATGTGTGTGTGTGTGAGTGTGCGTTTGCTTTTTAGGTGAGTGTATGTATTTGTGGTTTATGTGTGTGTGTATATGTGTGTGTGTGTTTGTGTGTGTGTGTATATATATGTGTGTGTGTATGTGTGTGTGTTTATGTGCTTGCGTGCTTATGCACACATAATCATGCGTACATGTATGTTTACTTGAGGTGTGCGTTCATTCGCACGGCACATCTCAGGTTTTGTTTCCTACCGCATGCGCGCTTTATGTGTTCATGCGTTGTTGTTAATTTTGTACTTGGTTATGTACAGTGTGGTTTTTTTATTAGAACAGTGATGTGCGGTTGTTCTTGTGCGATATTCATGAACAACCGTCTCGTTCTCCGACGAAAGGGTCTCTTGGACTGTATTCGTCGGGGGGGTGGTGGCCTCATGTTGAGGGCTTTAAGGGTCAAATTACGTGACCTTTAAAGCGGGCTTAGTATGGGTGTATTATAAATTATTTTTAGGGATTTATTTTGTATTACTTGGAGCTTGGAAAGCTTAGTATTCGAGGCGTTATTCCATACAGGTGAAGCATAGGTTAATAATGGTAATATGAGCGCGCGATATAATTTTATTTTATTTAGCATTGATAAAGAACTATGGCGATTAAATGTTGGATATATTGAGGATATACCCCGCATCGCCTTGCATTTCGCTGCCTCAATGTGAGGTGCCCATCTCATTCTTTTATCAAACGTTACACCTAAATATTTTATTACTGACTGCCATTTCAGACTTTCTCCAGAGGGAATTTTCAGATCTGAACTTGGCTTATGCTTACTAACACTAAAGAATATGGCGTCTGTTTTGGTTTGATTAATTTGAATTTTCCACTTAGTGAAGTGTTCAGTCATTGCTTTAATTGCAAATTCAAGATTTTTAAGAATAGTGTCTGGTTTTTTGCTACTTGTGAAGCAAGCTGTATCATCTGCATATAGGGCTTTGTGACAGTTTTTTGGAATAGGTATGTCATTTATATATATGGAGAACAAGAGTGGGCCAAGCAAGCTCCCCTGCGGAACGCCAGCTGCGATTATTTTTGGAGACGATAATTCATTATTTACGCTAACCACTAGCTTTCTACGAGTTAAGTACGATTTGATGATGAGAATTAGGTAGTTTTGTATTTTGTTAATAAGGAGCTTATGAATGAGTCCATCGTGCCAAAGCCGGTATGTTCAATATATAATTTTGTTTTGTGACTTTCTAATATTCCTCAAATACATAGATAAAGTCATGGGTTGGTCACACCCGAATTTTTTTTTATTGATATCATTGAAAGCATCGAAAGTCTACTTTCACCCTGAGCACTGTGAATTGACGTTTTTATGCGCTTTAAAGATGAAAAACTAATGTAAAAAAATAATGAACTAAAATATAAATAAAATAAAAAGGCAATTTAAACAATATTTCAACAACAAATGTACAAATGTGTGGGATTTCATGATTAAAATTTAAATCAAAAGATTTCAATGATTGGGATTTCATGATTAAAATTTAAATCAAAAAGATTTCAATGATTGGGATTTCAATCAAAATTATGATCCCAGCTTAAACTAATGTAATTAAATATATGTATATCTAAGGGGCTTGGGTCGCATAAGTACGTATGCGGTATGTGATAATTAGAGGTAGGATAGTCACAGTGCTATCCATTGTTCGGCAAACCTTTAACAATACATTTACAACCTTTGAACAATACACGGCCCCCTCAGGCTCCGGTGACTAGTGATAATATAAAAGCGGAATGTGCTTTGTCTTAGACGTAACGCTTGTACGTTTTACTATTGTTTACTATGCAGGTTTGGAAGCGAATCCAGAAAACACAACTTCTCACAATACTCGCGCACACAGGCGTATAAACCGATTTCCGAACTTCGCTAACTCCTTGAACAACGTCATTTGCCAATTGTATGTACATCACTCTTTTTGTATTCATTAATATATTATATGTACATAAATTTTTATCATTTTTACGAAAAATTTAAGGGAACAGCGTGTTCCCTTTGTTCCAATGACGGCACGCCACTGATATGTACTATGTGTACATATATACATGTATATCCGTACTTAAGTACACACACACACCTAAACAGAAAACGCACACTCACACAAACACATTCACAGATTGTTCAGACTACTTGTCTGATGGTCGGCTTTCATGGCCTTACGACCCACGATTTGGCCGATATATTTTTGTGCTCGCTACCCTGACATGCAACGGCCAGCGGACAGTTGTTCGATAACAGTTGGCGCGTAAACTTTGGTGTTTACGAAGCCCTTCGCTTCTTGCCACTGACGTCCATCTTCTGTAGAACGAAGCAAACAATAAATTATAAAAAAAACCAGCACCGGCAAACCTCCACCAAGTCATCTCCTCCAAGTCACCTCCACCAGATTAGTTCAACCAAAATGCAACTACCAACAACCGCCAAACACCAACACCACACCACCATACACCCACGCACGACAAAGCATAAACGTGATTGATACGAGGGTTGCTCTTTAAGTTTCTGGCCTAATAATGAAAAAACAAATATTTATCATCGAAATTGGTTTTATTGTTTTTCCAAACATTCTCCATGAAGATTAATACACTTTTGCATGCGTTGGAACCAATTTTCGAAGCACTTTTTCCAATCCGATTGAGCTACCTCCATAACAAGCGTTTTGAAGGCATCAACCGCTTCTTTGGGCGTCAAAAATCGTTGACCACGTAATTTATTTTTGATGTGCGGAAATAAAAATAAGTCATTGGGTGCCAAATATGGGCTGTACGAGGGATGACCCATCAATTCGGTGTGTTGAGTGCTCAAATAGGCAGTTATTTGAGTTGATTTGTGAGAGCTCACATTGATGGAGAATGCTCGTCTTTGGCGGCGAGCGCGATGAATGATATTAAATATATTGATCTCTCGTAAAACTCAATTTCAGCTCTACTTCCGTGCTTTGGAGATAACGAAGTGCCCACTATTTCCTATCAAGACGGGTGCGAACCGAGCTGCATCAATTACATAGTGCCGCCAAGTTGTGGCCCCGTATTTAATACTACAACAGGCTGTATTTGTGCATCTGGGTTCGTGAGAAATTCAATGGGAGCTTGCGTGGATAAGAGGCAGTGCCGTAAGTGCCACATGGCTCGAAGTAAAAAGCCTCGAGCTCGATGACTGATATTGTATATATTGACCTGTCGTAAAACTCACTTTCAGCTCTACCTTCGTGCTCTGGAGCTAACGAGATGGCCACTACTTGCGGCCAAGACGAGTGTCAACCGACTTGCACCAATTTCATCGTACCGTCCAGTTGTGTCCCTGTATGTAATACGGCCGGCTGCGTTTGTGTATTTGGATTCCTGAGAAATTTAATAGGAGAATGCGTGCCCATGTCACAATGCCGTAAGAGCCACGTGATTTGATTTTAAAAGCCTCGAGCGCGATGAATGATATTAATTATATTGATCTCTCGTAAAACTCACCTTCAGCTCTACTTCCGTGCTTTGGAGATAACGAAGTGCCCACTATTTCCTATCAAGACGGGTGCGAACCGAGTTGCAACAATTACATGGTGCCGCCAAGTTGCGGCCCCGTATTTAATACTACAACAGGCTGCGTATGTGCATCTGATTTCGTGAGAAATTTAATAGGAGAATGCGTGCCCATGTCGCAATGCCGTAAGTGCTACATGACTCGAATTTCATAGCCTCGAGCAAGATGTCAGATATTGAATATATTGACCTTAAGTAAAACTCACTTTCAGCTCTACCAACGTGCCCTGGACCTAACGAGGTGGCCACTACCTGCGGCCAAAACGAGTGTCAACCGACTTGCACCAATTTCATCGTACCGTCCAGTTGTGTCCCTGTATGTAATACGGCAGGCTGCGTTTGTGTATTTGGATTCCTGAGAAATTTAATAGGAGAATGCGTGCCCATGTCACAATGCCGTAAGAGCCACGTGATTTGATTTTAAAAGCCTCGAGCGCGATGACTGATATTGATTATATTGATATCTCGTAAAACTCACTTTCAGCTCTACTTCCGTGCTTTGGAGATAACGAAGTGCCCACTATTTCCTATCAAGACGGGTGCGAACCGAGTTGCAACAATTACATGGTGCCGCCAAGTTGCGGCCCCGTATTTAATACTACAACAGGCTGCGTTTGTGCATCTGAATTCGTGAGAAATTTAATAGGAGAATGCGTGCCCATGTCGCAATGCCGTAAGTGCTACATGACTCGAATTTCATAGCCTCGAGCAAGATATCAGATATTGAATATATTGACCTTACGTAAAATTCAATTTCAGCTCTACCAACGTGCTCTGGACCTAACGAGGTGGCCACTACTTGCGGTCAAGACGAGTGTCAACCGACTTGCACCAATTACATCGTGCCATCAAGTTGTGTCCCAGTATGTAATAGGGCAGGCTGTGTTTGTGCATCTGGATTCGTGAGAAATTCAATGGGAGCTTGCGTGGATAAGTCGCAGTGCCGTAAGTGCCACATGGCTCGAACTGAAAAGCCTCGAGCTCGATGGCTGATATTGTTATTATTGACCTGTCGTAAAACTCACTTTCAGCTCTACCTACGTGCTCTGGAGCTAATGAGGTGGCCACTACCTGCGGCCAAGACGAGTGTCAACCGACTTGCACCAATTACATCGTACCGTCCAGTTGTGTCCCTGTATGTAATACGGCAGGCTGCGTTTGTGCATTTGGATTCTTGAGAAATTTAATAGGAGAATGCGTGCCTATGTCACAATGCCGTAAGAGCCACATGAATTGAATTTAAAAGCCTCGAGCACGATTAATGATATTAAATATATCGAACTCTCGTAAAAATCGCTTTCAGCTCTACTTCCGTGCTTTGGAGATAACGAAGTGGCCACTACTTGTGGTCAAGACGGGTGTCAACCGAATGTCACGGATGAATGATTTTTATTATCTTGACCTGTCTTATAACAATTTTTAGCTCTACCTACGTGCTCTGGAGCTAACGAGGCGGCTACTACCTGCGGCCAAGACGAGTGTCAACCGACTTGCACCAATTTCATCGTACCGTCCAGTTGTGTCCCTGTATGTAATACGGCAGGCTGCGTTTGTGTATTTGGATTCCTGAGAAATTTAATAGGAGAATGCGTGCCCATGTCACAATGCCGTAAGAGCCACGTGATTTGATTTTAAAAGCCTCGAGCGCGATGACTGATATTGATTATATTGATATCTCGTAAAACTCACTTTCAGCTCTACTTCCGTGCTTTGGAGATAACGAAGTGCCCACTATTTCCTATCAAGACGGGTGCGAACCGAGTTGCAACAATTACATGGTGCCGCCAAGTTGCGGCCCCGTATTTAATACTACAACAGGCTGTATTTGTGCATCTGGGTTTGTGAGAAATTCAATGGGAGCTTGCGTGGATAAGAGGCAGTGCCGTAAGTGCCACATGGCTCGAAGTAAAAAGCCTCGAGCTCGATGACTGATATTGTATATATTGACCTGTCGTAAAACTCACTTTCAGCTCTACCTTCGTGCTCTGGAGCTAACGAGATGGCCACTACTTGCGGCCAAGACGAGTGTCAACCGACTTGCACCAATTTCATCGTACCGTCCAGTTGTGTCCCTGTATGTAATACGGCCGGCTGCGTTTGTGTATTTGGATTCCTGAGAAATTTAATAGGAGAATGCGTGCCCATGTCACAATGCCGTAAGAGCCACGTGATTTGATTTTAAAAGCCTCGAGCGCGATGAATGATATTAATTATATTGATCTCTCGTAAAACTCACCTTCAGCTCTACTTCCGTGCTTTGGAGATAACGAAGTGCCCACTATTTCCTATCAAGACGGGTGCGAACCGAGTTGCAACAATTACATGGTGCCGCCAAGTTGCGGCCCCGTATTTAATACTACAACAGGCTGCGTATGTGCATCTGATTTCGTGAGAAATTTAATAGGAGAATGCGTGCCCATGTCGCAATGCCGTAAGTGCTACATGACTCGAATTTCATAGCCTCGAGCAAGATGTCAGATATTGAATATATTGACCTTAAGTAAAACTCACTTTCAGCTCTACCAACGTGCCCTGGACCTAACGAGGTGGCCACTACCTGCGGCCAAAACGAGTGTCAACCGACTTGCACCAATTTCATCGTACCGTCCAGTTGTGTCCCTGTATGTAATACGGCAGGCTGCGTTTGTGTATTTGGATTCCTGAGAAATTTAATAGGAGAATGCGTGCCCATGTCACAATGCCGTAAGAGCCACGTGATTTGATTTTAAAAGCCTCGAGCGCGATGAATGATATTAATTATATTGATCTCTCGTAAAACTCACCTTCAGCTCTACTTCCGTGCTTTGGAGATAACGAAGTGCCCACTATTTCCTATCAAGACGGGTGCGAACCGAGTTGCAACAATTACATGGTGCCGCCAAGTTGCGGCCCCGTATTTAATACTACAACAGGCTGCGTATGTGCATCTGATTTCGTGAGAAATTTAATAGGAGAATGCGTGCCCATGTCGCAATGCCGTAAGTGCTACATGACTCGAATTTCATAGCCTCGAGCAAGATGTCAGATATTAAATATATTGACCTTAAGTAAAACTCACTTTCAGCTCTACCAACGTGCCCTGGACCTAACGAGGTGGCCACTACCTGCGGCCAAAACGAGTGTCAACCGACTTGCACCAATTTCATCGTACCGTCCAGTTGTGTCCCTGTATGTAATACGGCGGGCTGCGTTTGTGTATTTGGATTCCTGAGAAATTTAATAGGAGAATGCGTGCCCATGTCACAATGCCGTAAGAGCCACGTGATTTGATTTTAAAAGCCTCGAGCGCGATGAATGATATTAATTATATTGATCTCTCGTAAAACTCACTTTCAGCTCTACTTCCGTGCTTTGGAGATAACGAAGTGCCCACTATTTCCTATCAAGACGGGTGCGAACCGAGTTGCAACAATTACATGGTGCCGCCAAGTTGCGGCCCCGTATTTAATACTACAACAGGCTGTATTTGTGCATCTGGGTTCGTGAGAAATTCAATGGGAGCTTGCGTGGATAAGAGGCAGTGCCGTAAGTGCCACATGGCTCGAAGTAAAAAGCCTCGAGCTCGATGACTGATATTGTATATATTGACCTGTCGTAAAACTCACTTTCAGCTCTACCTTCGTGCTCTGGAGCTAACGAGATGGCCACTACTTGCGGCCAAGACGAGTGTCAACCGACTTGCACCAATTTCATCGTACCGTCCAGTTGTGTCCCTGTATGTAATACGGCCGGCTGCGTTTGTGTATTTGGATTCCTGAGAAATTTAATAGGAGAATGCGTGCCCATGTCACAATGCCGTAAGAGCCACGTGATTTGATTTTAAAAGCCTCGAGCGCGATGAATGATATTAATTATATTGATCTCTCGTAAAACTCACCTTCAGCTCTACTTCCGTGCTTTGGAGATAACGAAGTGCCCACTATTTCCTATCAAGACGGGTGCGAACCGAGTTGCAACAATTACATGGTGCCGCCAAGTTGCGGCCCCGTATTTAATACTACAACAGGCTGCGTATGTGCATCTGATTTCGTGAGAAATTTAATAGGAGAATGCGTGCCCATGTCGCAATGCCGTAAGTGCTACATGACTCGAATTTCATAGCCTCGAGCAAGATGTCAGATATTGAATATATTGACCTTAAGTAAAACTCACTTTCAGCTCTACCAACGTGCCCTGGACCTAACGAGGTGGCCACTACCTGCGGCCAAAACGAGTGTCAACCGACTTGCACCAATTTCATCGTACCGTCCAGTTGTGTCCCTGTATGTAATACGGCAGGCTGCGTTTGTGTATTTGGATTCCTGAGAAATTTAATAGGAGAATGCGTGCCCATGTCACAATGCCGTAAGAGCCACGTGATTTGATTTTAAAAGCCTCGAGCGCGATGAATGATATTAATTATATTGATCTCTCGTAAAACTCACTTTCAGCTCTACTTCCGTGCTTTGGAGATAACGAAGTGCCCACTATTTCCTATCAAGACGGGTGCGAACCGAGTTGCAACAATTACATGGTGCCGCCAAGTTGCGGCCCCGTATTTAATACTACAACAGGCTGCGTTTGTGCATCTGAATTCGTGAGAAATTTAATAGGAGAATGCGTGCCCATGTCGCAATGCCGTAAGTGCTACATGACTCGAATTTCATAGCCTCGAGCAAGATATCAGATATTGAATATATTGACCTTACGTAAAATTCAATTTCAGCTCTACCAACGTGCTCTGGAGCTAATGAGGTGACCACTACCTGCGGCCAAGACGAGTGTCAACCGACTTGCACCAATTTCATCGTACCGTCCAGTTGTGTCCCTGTATGTAATACGGCAGGCTGCGTTTGTGTATTTGGATTCCTGAGAAATTTAATAGGAGAATGCGTGCCCATGTCACAATGCCGTAAGAGCCACGTGATTTGATTTTAAAAGCCTCGAGCGCGATGACTGATATTGATTATATTGATATCTCGTAAAACTCACTTTCAGCTCTACTTCCGTGCTTTGGAGATAACGAAGTGCCCACTATTTCCTATCAAGACGGGTGCGAACCGAGTTGCAACAATTACATGGTGCCGCCAAGTTGCGGCCCCGTATTTAATACTACAACAGGCTGCGTTTGTGCATCTGAATTCGTGAGAAATTTAATAGGAGAATGCGTGCCCATGTCGCAATGCCGTAAGTGCTACATGACTCGAATTTCATAGCCTCGAGCAAGATATCAGATATTGAATATATTGACCTTACGTAAAATTCAATTTCAGCTCTACCAACGTGCTCTGGACCTAACGAGGTGGCCACTACTTGCGGTCAAGACGAGTGTCAACCGACTTGCACCAATTACATCGTGCCATCAAGTTGTGTCCCAGTATGTAATAGGGCAGGCTGTGTTTGTGCATCTGGATTCGTGAGAAATTCAATGGGAGCTTGCGTGGATAAGTCGCAGTGCCGTAAGTGCCACATGGCTCGAACTGAAAAGCCTCGAGCTCGATGGCTGATATTGTTATTATTGACCTGTCGTAAAACTCACTTTCAGCTCTACCTACGTGCTCTGGAGCTAATGAGGTGGCCACTACCTGCGGCCAAGACGAGTGTCAACCGACTTGCACCAATTACATCGTACCGTCCAGTTGTGTCCCTGTATGTAATACGGCAGGCTGCGTTTGTGCATTTGGATTCTTGAGAAATTTAATAGGAGAATGCGTGCCTATGTCACAATGCCGTAAGAGCCACATGAATTGAATTTAAAAGCCTCGAGCACGATTAATGATATTAAATATATCGAACTCTCGTAAAAATCGCTTTCAGCTCTACTTCCGTGCTTTGGAGATAACGAAGTGGCCACTACTTGTGGTCAAGACGGGTGTCAACCGAATGTCACGGATGAATGATTTTTATTATCTTGACCTGTCTTATAACAATTTTTAGCTCTACCTACGTGCTCTGGAGCTAACGAGGCGGCTACTACCTGCGGCCAAGACGAGTGTCAACCGACTTGCACCAATTTCATCGTACCGTCCAGTTGTGTCCCTGTATGTAATACGGCAGGCTGCGTTTGTGTATTTGGATTCCTGAGAAATTTAATAGGAGAATGCGTGCCCATGTCACAATGCCGTAAGAGCCACGTGATTTGATTTTAAAAGCCTCGAGCGCGATGACTGATATTGATTATATTGATATCTCGTAAAACTCACTTTCAGCTCTACTTCCGTGCTTTGGAGATAACGAAGTGCCCACTATTTCCTATCAAGACGGGTGCGAACCGAGTTGCAACAATTACATGGTGCCGCCAAGTTGCGGCCCCGTATTTAATACTACAACAGGCTGCGTTTGTGCATCTGAATTCGTGAGAAATTTAATAGGAGAATGCGTGCCCATGTCGCAATGCCGTAAGTGCTACATGACTCGAATTTCATAGCCTCGAGCAAGATGTCAGATATTGAATATATTGACCTTACGTAAAATTCAATTTCAGCTCTACCAACGTGCTCTGGACCTAACGAGGTGGCCACTACTTGCGGCCAAGACGGGTGTCAACCGAGTTGCACCAATTACATCGCGCCGTCCAGTTGCGTCTCGGTTTGTAATACGGCAGGCTGTATTTGTGCATCTGGGTTCGTGAGAAATTCAATGGGAGCTTGCGTGCCCATGTCGCAATGCCGTAAGTGCCATATGACTCAAATTTTCACGGGTGGTACACGGATGAATGATTTTTAATATCTTGACCTGTCATAAAACAAATTTTCAGCTCTACTTTCGTGCTCTGGAACTAACGAGGTGGCCACTACTTGCGGCCAAGACGGGTGTCAACCGAGTTGCACCAATTACATTGTGCCGTCCACTTGCGTCCCTGATTGTAATACGGCAGGCTGTATTTGTGCAACTGGATTCGTGAGAAATTTAATGGGAGCTTGCGTACCCATGTCGCAATGCCGTAAGTGCCATATGACTCAAATTTTCACGGGTGGTACACGGATGAATGATTTTTAGTATCTTGACCTGTCTTAAAACAATTTTCAGCTCTACCGACGTGCTCTGGATCTAACGAGGTGGCCACTACATGCGGCCAAGACGGGTGTCAACCGAGTTGCACCAATTACATTGTGCCGACTACTTGCGTCCCTGTTTGTAATACGGCAGGTTGTATTTGTGCAACTGGATTCGTGAGAAATTCAATGGGAGCTTGCGTGCCCATGTCGCAATGCCGTAAGTGCCATATGACTCAAATTTTCACGGGTGGTACACGGATGAATGATTTTAAGTATCTTGACCTGTCTTAAAACAATTTTCAGCTCTACCTACGTGCTCTGGATCTAACGAGGTGGCCACTACATGCGGCCAAGACGGGTGTCAACCGAGTTGCACCAATTACATTGTGCCGACTACTTGCGTCCCTGTTTGTAATACGGCAGGTTGTATTTGTGCAACTGGATTCGTGAGAAATTCAATGGGAGCTTGCGTGCCCATGTCGCAATGCCGTAAGTGCCATATGACTCAAATTTTCACGGGTGGTACACGGATGAATGATTTTTAATATCTTGACCTGTCATAAAACAAATTTTCAGCTCTACCTTCGTGCTCTGGAACTAACGAGGTGGCCACTACTTGCGGCCAAGACGGGTGTCAACCGAGTTGCACCAATTACATTGTGCCGTCCACTTGCGTCCCTGATTGTAATACGGCAGGCTGTATTTGTGCAACTGGATTCGTGAGAAATTTAATGGGAGCTTGCGTACCCATGTCGCAATGCCGTAAGTGCCATATGACTCAAATTTTCACGGGTGGTACACGGATGAATGATTTTTAGTATCTTGACCTGTCTTAAAACAATTTTCAGCTCTACCGACGTGCTCTGGATCTAACGAGGTGGCCACTACATGCGGCCAAGACGGGTGTCAACCGAGTTGCACCAATTACATTGTGCCGACTACTTGCGTCCCTGTTTGTAATACGGCAGGTTGTATTTGTGCAACTGGATTCGTGAGAAATTCAATGGGAGCTTGCGTGCCCATGTCGCAATGCCGTAAGTGCCATATGACTCAAATTTTCACGGGTGGTACACGGATGAATGATTTTTAATATCTTGACCTGTCATAAAACAAATTTTCAGCTCTACCTTCGTGCTCTGGAACTAACGAGGTGGCCACTACTTGCGGCCAAGACGGGTGTCAACCGAGTTGCACCAATTACATTGTGCCGACTACTTGCGTCCCTGTTTGTAATACGGCAGGTTGTATTTGTGCAACTGGATTCGTGAGAAATTCAATGGGAGCTTGCGTGCCCATGTCGCAATGCCGTAAGTGCCATATGACTCAAATTTTCACGAGTGGTACACGGATGAATGATTTTTAGTATCTTGACCTGTCTTAAAACAAATTTTCTGTGTTCTGGAATTAACGAGGTAGTCACTACTTATGTACCTACCATCAGGCAATATATTTTGTACATATTTTAATAATTTTCAGCTCGGCCTACATGCACTGGAGCAAATCAAATGGCCACCACGTGTGGTGATGATGGATGTCTACCGTCATGCTCCAGATTGACTGTACCGACTACCTGTGTCCCTGTATGCAATACAGCAGGTTGCGTTTGTTCAACTGGATTCGTCAAAAACTCTGCAGGTGTTTGTGTGCTACCAAGGGATTGTCGTAAGTAAAATACTACTTCTTCACTGTTGAATGATATACATACTTTGTTTTACCGAAACTTTAATCGCTAGACATTCATACTTCTGTACAAAGTGTTGACTTGAGGCAAGCTGTTACGGAAATTAAAAGAAAACATGGTTTTATTGTGGATTTTAGCATGCGGTTTAAACGAAATATATTCAACTTGTGGCGACCGAGTTTGTGAGAGAACATGTGTGGTTCGAAACCCTGGAGGTGGTTGTGTTCCTGTATGTGGTCCTCTAGGAGGCTGCGTTTGTGACACCGGATTCTTAAGAAATATAGCAACTGGCACGTGTATTCGACCAAGAAATTGTCCTGCATTCTGTGAGTTTTTAATAATTTATACATGATATATAACAGGATGAATAAAGAGACTTATTTTCCTTTAGTTCGTATTGGCACTGCATCGAATGCCCTTTGCACCCGATTAAATGAAATACGATCAAACTGTGGGGATGATGGTTGTCAACCAACGTGCAGCAGACCAAACACTAAAGATTGCATGCCCAAATGTGGAAAATCATCATGTGTTTGTGCTTCAGGATTTGTGAGAGACGAATCAACCTACGAGTGTATTGATTTGAACGAGTGTTCTTCATTGAGTAAGTTGGATAAAATATTTCTACATCAATAGTAATTATGTAAAAATACAACAAAACAAAAAAATTATTAATACTTTTTATTTTATTGTTTTCAAATGAAAAAATCAAATTTGCAAAAGAAAAAATCACGGTGTTGTTGAAGAGATAATTAAAAATTTCTACAGAATTGCACGTCTTCACTGATCGAATTTCAGGAGCAAACTGTTGTCCCACAATTCAATTTTGTTTAACATTCTTTTGAATAACAGAACTACGCAAAATCTTTTTTGTGTGAATAGGGTAGGTAATAAAGAGGCGCACACCAAAAAAAAATTAACCCAAAAGGGGCTGCAGTGAGTAGTTTCTGACCGTTTCTATTGCGCGCAAAAGTTTAAAACGGGTGTCCGTAATTTCTTGGACAGGGACTGTATGTATAATTTATTCAAGAAATAATCTTATTATAGTATAATACAAATATCAAATCACACAGCGTGTATGCTGTACAAATTTCACTTTTCTTTATTTGATTCTTTCAAAGATATTAAATTTATTGTTTTCAAAACAGAGTACACATTTTTTCAATGATTTTATTTTATTTTATATTGCAGTGGTATAATCTTTATACATACATACAAAAATAATAATTAATAAGATATTAATATACCTAAAAACGTACATAAAAAATTCGCGTGTGACCAACCCATGACTTTATCTATGTATGTATGTATTTGAGGAATATAAGAAAGTTACAACACAAAATTCGATATTGAACCGTACAGGAAGATTATGAAATATTAATAGCTATGACATCGATAAAAATTGAGCGCAAATGTATGGAAACTTGCACAAGACGAAAGTTATATTTCCGGTTGTCGGATTTTGTTCAAATTTTACAACACAAAATTCGATATTGGAGTACTTCGGACATGTGATGCGGAATGAAAAATACGATCTCCTGTGCCTAATATTACCGGGGAAAATCGTAGGCCAACGTAGTCGGGGCAGGCGGAAAACATCGTGGCTAAAGCGGCAATGGACAAAATAAGAATGGGACATCTAGTTGCCGAAGTTCTAGGAGGACATGGCACATGAAGAAGAAGAAGCTCGGTATTTTTAATATAAACCGCTTAAACCAGTGCTACTCAAACTTTTTTAGTTGACGGACCAGCATATATTTTTCAGTAATTCTCACGGACCAGCATCATATTTTTAAATAAAACTGTTTATATGTATTGTTATGTACCCCGCTTATCACTCTAGTTCCCACAATATCAAATGTACTTTTCACACGCCCATATACGTGAATAACAAAACTATAAAAATTCCTGTAATAGGATATTCAGATAACACAGGAATGTGCCCAGCCCATAAGATAACAAATCATTTATATAGATCGCCATTCGATCGCATTAGTCAGTCATCATCATCGACTCCGAGAGTGACAGTCAGTCATCAACATCGACTCCGCAGTGACGGACAGTCATCATCATCGACTCTGAGAGTGACAGTCGTCATCATAAAGACTCCGAGAACGCGTCCGCAAATAACGATCAGCATAGCAGCAGAATAAAGTGAACGAAAGTTAAAGTTATAGTGAAATAGTTCTACGTGTCTCCTATTATAAAAGTCATCGTTCCATAATCTATCGTTTTTCGAATATATCTATAATATAAGATAAATGTAACATTTTAATAATAATAAAGAAACTTGGTTGGTTAACCAAGTAGTAAATAAAAATTAAATAAATATTTTCCTGGAACGTGACAGTATGTACATATATGAGTGAAACTTGTATAACAAATAAAATAAATTCGGGTGTTACCAACCCATGACTTTATCTATGAATTTGAGGAATATAAGAAGGTCACAAAACAAAATTCGATATTGAACCGTACAGACACATTCACACATACCGGCAGCATTATGAAATAAATTGATATGACAGCATTTTCGATATAAATTGAGGGCAAATATAAGGAAACTTGCACAAGACAAAAGTTCTACTTCCGGTTGTCATATTATGTTAAAATTACTATTACTTGATATACACAATAAATATCAAGAAAATTAAAATAGTTTGAAAGGTCAAAACAAAATAATGAAATATTGTTTAAAAAAAAAATACTACTTCCGGTTTACGAATTCTGACCAAAACCTTACATAAAGATTATAAATATAAATTTTCAGCTTGATACGTTCAGTGATACGACAGAATAGTCGCCACAACATTTTTGACCTTTCTAAGAGGAAAAAATCCCCTGTGATTTTTTTTATTTTCATCAAATTGTACTTGAATTTTTTCGTTTAGAGCACACATGTTTAAGGGGTCAAAAAATAGTGGAAGGAAAATCGATAGTAGGCTTAAATTTCTAGATATGACATTTCAAATACTACTTCCGGTTCAGGTAAAAATATTCGAAAAAATTGAGTTATAAAAATTATAATTTCTATTACATGTATAAAAATTTCAGTCTGATTCAGTTAGTGGTTTGGGAGATAATTGAATTCAAAAACTATAGGGGGAGGTACCAATTCCTGTCAACTTAAAAATTTGCGTCGTATCGATATGAATTTCAGTAACCAATACCAAGTTTCAGTTCGATAGGACTAACGATGTTCAAAAACTACCCAAAATACACAGACACACGTACACACACACACAGACACATACACACACACATTTTTTCTAAATCATGAAAACGGAACAGTGATCGATTCTGAGTTCGAATCAGTCAAAATCTTGAGTTCGAATTTTCGCATGATCACAAAACTTCATCTATTGTTACTACGTACATAGATAAAGTATTAAAATAAATTTGTGGTTTCAAAACACTTTTTTAATTCTTGATCTGTAGTCAGATCAATAATTTTATCTTCCAAACTAACTGATCATTCTATAGCAACAATGGATTTCGTCTCCATCCTTTTCCCTTTCGTGGATCGTCATTTGGTGGAAATAGAAATCGAATCACTCTGATAATTTTATCAAATGACATCTGATTACATCGTGCAAAGACGTCATGTCATTAGCTCCTCTTCTCCTTTGTGAAAAATATCATCCAAATTGTGAAACATGTTGTAACACGAATATTGCATGCTTTTTATTTTCATTTTAACTCATCTGCATTGTCTGCTATTGTAAAACAAGATGACACTCTTCCTTGCATGAATAAGTTAAGGTGATTCAAAATGCAAAGAATATCTGTCAAATAAGTTAGCTTAGCTATCCAGTTTATGTTTTGAAATAGTTCTGACATAAGTTGTTGGTTTTGTTGTAGAAATATAGCGATCTCATCCCTGAGCTGAAATACTCTCTTCAGCACTTTACCCTTGACAATATGAGAGCATGCTATAATAGTCGTTTATAATCAACGCCCATATCTTGGCATAATATCATAAGTAATCTCGAATTTGCAGGGCTTGTTTTTATATAATTTATATAATGGATGAGATGATGCAAAGTTGTCACAAGCTATTGTTTTAATATTTTAATTACGTCTTTGTCCGCGGACCGGCTACCGTCAGTGCACGTACCAGTACTGGGCCGCGGACCATAGTTTGAGTAGCACTGGCTTAAACATGACTAATCTAATGGTAAACATTTTATTACAAAAAAAAAAATTATATCCAGAGGTTCTCAATTTTAATATCATGCGTCCATCCGTCTGACAGTGCTTGTGTGCGTGCGTGCGATTTCAATTTTGATTTTGATGTTTATGATAACCGATATAAAAATGATGTCTGAAACCGCACTCGGAGAGTTGATGGTTTGGGATTGCTCCAACACTAAACTTGGACACGTCGTCAAAATGACACCGATGTTTACCAAGAAGATTCTGTTCCTGATACAAGTAATTTTACACAATATATGTTTGATACATACCTATACAAATACATACGTACCCTTTTCAGAAATGCTTTAGTGCTAAAATAAAAGGTATTCACATTTTGAATGCTGCCAGTTACACCAACAGTGTTGTAAATCTTGAAAAAATGGTGTTAAAGAAGATAGAATAGCAGATAGAATTTTTGTTCACAAATCCTTAGAAGATTTCCACAAGCACATATCCCCAAAATATCTTCCGAAAGAATTGGGAGGTTTCAATATGTCTATGTCTGAAGTGTCGAGTAAGATGTACATACAATAATTGATACATATATATTATAGTTGATTTATAAATATAGTAAAATATAATACCATTTGTTTTGTAGGCATGTGGTACTAACCTTTGCCAACCAAAGAGTTAATTGGAAATTTTTCAAATTTAGACAGATTGAAATCTGACGAGGCAAAACGTCCCATTTCATCCGAGAATCCAATCGATGATCTTCTTGGAATTACTGGAAGCTTCAGAAAATTGGATTAAAATGCCGATGTTTGAACTTTGATGGTATTTACATATGTAATGATACGTGCTCACTTAATATTTTAATGTAACATGTCAAGGAAATAAATAAAATGGAGATACATAAATACATATGCGTATTACAAAAATGTTTTTATCTCTTGATACATTATTGGCAATTCATATTGTACTCATATTGTAAGTTCCGAGAAACCATAGTTTTCAACAGAACCGTGATGGGGGATAATTGGTAATACACTAATTTCAATAAAACTTGAGATGAGTTCAATGTAGTAGATGTACACAAATTTCTTTTCATCTTGCGTCTTTGTCGTCCAGCAAGACACTTTTAAACAATTGAACTAATCCCTTTCAGCATGATACCTATACTAAATGTAAGAATTTTAGCCCTTCATGAGGATAGTGTGGAAATAAAAATATCGAAAATTACTAGTGATCCAAGATTTTTATATACATATTTTTTTCACGCTATCCAAAGTATATTTCATATTAAATGGTATTCTTGATTTAATACAAAAAATCTGTATACTCAAAAAAAGTAAACAAAATTCGTAATATAATCACATTTTTTCGCGCTGCAAAATTATATAGTACTTACCATAATATGACAAACAATTTCTTTTAATAAAAAAATATAACGTGCAGTAGAGCTAAATTTACTCCGAAAGTACATAAATACCTATAATAGAATAAACACATACATTGCCAAGGAAAAAAAGGATCAATTCCCAAAAAAACTTTGGCATTGCCATGGTTCAAATTTCAAGATTAAAACCATAATAAATGAATCCTGTTTTTAAATATTTATGTACATATATTTAAATATTTATGACTGTAATTTATCCTCATATTGATTGCTTTGCCCTGAAATATATTTTTTGCCATCCATCATTTTGCATGGTCTAAAAACTATATCTTTCGATAATGTAGACGCATTCAAGTCGAAGACATCGAAAGAAGCACAAGTTTTCTGAAGTGCAAAAATAAAGTTTGTTTATTTAAAAAACAAATTTATATTCTTCTGAAGTATGTATTATATATTAAATATGTAAGTGTGTTTATTGAAAAATGTATATTTTTCAAGATGTCTATTACCGAACTACTTGAATGTGAGAATTACAAACATCAAATTCCTATCCAAGATTTATGCAATTTGTCCCAAAAAACGATTGACGACAGTATTGAAGTGTTGAAATCATGGTGTAAAACTCAACCGCATTTTCCGAAAGTTGGACTGAGTAATTATTTTGCTTTTAATAAATTTTATTCGGGAAGATAAAAACATTTAAATGATATAATGTTCAATTTCAGGTTATTAATTATATTGGAAATACTTAATCAAAGCCAATGGCAGTATAGAAAAGTCTAAGACTAAAATTGAGAACTTCTTCACCGTAAGATCATTAGCCGGATAATACTTTTACGATGAAAATATCACTGTTGAAGAAATCGAGAACTCTAGCAGCATGATTCAAGGCACAGTCATGCCAGTCTTGATGGACAACTTTGAAAGACTCTCCATTGTTAAGTACGCACTTCACTGTACCTTCATAACTGGAACATACATATGTATTGTATGTATGTAATTGATTTTTAATTAAACGGTAAAAAATTATAATATTGTCACAATCGTATTATGAAAAAAAGTGATGATGATAATGTTTCAACTACTTTTGTAGTCGAAACTTAATAAATGTAATAGCCTTTAATAAAATAAATATTCAATAAAACATATTTTATTTTATTTTATTTAAGAGAAATAAATGAACTAAACAATAAATGTATGTAAAACCTAAATACTTACCTTTATTTGACCACTATCCGGAGGTAGTGGACATAGTTTATATATATGTACATTTGTATAACAGATATGTCTGTATATACATATACATATATCTTTATACTACATAAATGTATGTAATACGGGTCTACGTGACGAGACAGAATGTTAAATTACAGAAAACACAAATATCGGAAGGCAAAGATCGAAAATCGAAAGATCTTAAGTCGAAAGATGCTTTTCCTCCCGTATTCTGCGCGCGCACATTAATACGGGAGGAAAAGCCTGTTCCTCTTGTTCCTGTTGTATCCTGCTCGCGCAAATTAAGTGAGTATGTACCGTTTACCATGCACCATTTTTTTTTTGATCTTTCGATTTTCGATCTTTGCCTTCCGATATTTGCGTTTTCTGTAATTTAACATTCTGTCTCGTCACGGAGACCGATGTAATACAGAGTGGTGGAGAACTAATTGACACATTTCAGAGCGTTGGGTTGTCAACAAATCAATATTGATCAAATTAAATACTTTTTTCATCCATTTCAAAAACGTCGTTTTAGTTTACAATTCCCGTCAATCTGCTTTTTATTATATACATACATACATGTGTATTTATATGCAACATGCAGATTCCACAAAACATTTCACATAGCATTTTTACATGTAGAAAAATTCTCAATCTCAATTAGATTCCTCCTTTGGATTTCAGAAATATGTCATTAGGCTTTTCATCTTTAAATAACTTTCATACAAAATGAAAATTGAATTAAAAATAAAAATTTTCTTTCTTTCTTCATATAACATTGAACATCACAGTCACATGTTTGAGTAAAATTTTCAAGAATACCTTCTATTATAGTACTAGTGTTGTGCCCGTTGAAATTTCAACGGGTGGTTTCGGAAACAAATTGATACATGATTTAAAATAAAGTTTCAATACGGATAGTAATAATTAATTGGAATTGGCAGTGCTTGCGGTTAGCTCTGATCGTATCGGGAACGGGGAGAGGGGTTGTGAATATTTAATATTTCTACCACAAAAGACGAATGTCGATTGCAAAAATTATGATATAGTGCGGCTTCGATAGATGGTTAAATGAATATATAAATTCGAAATATACCCGTATATATATTTGAATGTATGTATATAAAAAAAAATCTATAATAATGTATATAAATTGGAATATAAAATGTATATAAATCGGATACCGGAACCAGTAAGGGCGCGATCACACAGCGAGGGAGCGGTATGCTATACGCGGGATATTTTTTTTAGATAGTTTTAAACACACACAAATTGTAGGTCATACCCGGTACGATACGCCGGATCTTACGGGATCGTGCGGGATCGGGGCGGTCTCGTTGAAATTCTATAGAATTGTTTATACTAACTTGACGGTGATATATAGTAATTCGTCGACCCTCGGACGACGCTTGACAGTGATCGATAACGGTGTATCCCATATTTTTTTTGACATCTCCTCCCAAGCTTCATTGCGAATGTTTTGGTCCTTATATTTTACGGATCTGACGTCATAGACACATTCGTACTGTCGCACAACTTCTATTAATTTTTCTGACATTATGAACTGCGATGTACCGATATTATGAACTGCGATGACCGAGCTCAAAAGACGAACTGTTTGCAGTCACCACTTTCTTGAGTATAAAAAGTATAAATAAAAAATACTTTGTTCTTGATATAAAATAAAGTAAAAATGGGCTCTCTTTAAACGAACATGTTATTGTATCGACATGTACATACATTCATACGGAAATGCATTCAGTATCAATTAGTTACAGTCCATATTGAGTGCACTATAGCCCTTTACGTAAAAAACATCTTTGTTCGTTTATCTGTTGATGGTATTAGGGATTTAAGTACGTATTTAGTTTTTGTACCAAAAAACTTGAGTCCATTGTCTAGTCATTTCTGTTTATTTAGTAACAATTGGTTCCGGTAAACAATTAGTGTACTACATAAAACCCTTTATGCTGAATACATCTTTGTCCGTGATCGCAGAGTTTGTTTATGAAAGTATCGAATGAGTATTTAATTCTTAAACCTACCCGGAAACATTAGTCAATTGTTGTTATAAACCGGACACTTGTTTGTCTATTTTTGTTAATTGTTTACTAATTAAGTTTAAAACTGAATTATTAAACAATAAAAGCTTGAAATCCTTAATGTAATTTGTATTTTCTATAATCTTATTATTCCGACAAGTTCTGCTATATTTTTTTGCAAATATGGGATACACCGTTATCGATCACTGTCAAGCGTCGTCCGAGGGTCGACGAATTACTATATATCACCGTCAAGTTAGTATAAACAATTCTATAGAATTTCAACGAGACCGCCCCGATCCCGCACGATCCCGTAAGATCCGGCGTATCGTACCGGGTATGACCTACAATTTGTGTGTGTTTAAAACTATCTAAAAAAAATATCCCGCGTATAGCATACCGCTCCCTCGCTGTGTGATCGCGCCCTAACTGTCAAAACACTTGACACCAGATGCTAAAATTTCATATTCACTTCCATATTAAAAAAATCGACTTCGAATCATTTGAATTGAATAAAATCGATTTATTTGTTCGACGACGTCACGGATTTACAACCCAACGAACGAAGGTTACATGCATACAAAGTCTTTTTCCAAATTTTATATTAGATATAATAGTATAATCGCTAAAATGTGAAACTAAAGACTTAAATTCTTTTTGAAATCAGCGAATTTTAAATCATTGTAACACACACATACATAAATGTACATAGAATAATAAAGCACTGATAAATGCTAATAATAATGTATAATACTATTATGTCACATATGTATGTATGTATGAACACGTTGCTATCCGTTAGTACTAATTAATTAGTTAATACGTTGATATCCGTCAATACTTACTCTTATAAATACTAAAGATTTTCATTTTAAATTTAAGTTGTCATTTTAGATTATAATTATAATACTGGATATGTGAATGTGGGAAATAAAATAACAGCTTAAAGAGCGTTGAACTTTTAATGGATGTGTAGAAAAATAGCAAATATGATATATTTTTATATAATTTTTTTTATTGAATAAAGCTAGTTTTTAAATAATCAGGTATGGCAGGTCCTTAAAACGCTATAATTTTCAAGCTAATTTTAATATTTAGTGTGACGTTATTGACAAGAATAGTGATGGAGTATGTGTATGTGGCACATAATTTATTTATTAAAGTTTTGATTCTTTCCCAAAATTCTAGATAATATACATTGACTTATGAGAAAATAGGTAGTTTTATAAAACATTTGAGTGCAGTGCATTTATAATTATGAAATATTTATTATTTTTTTTAATTAAATTAACGAAGGATGAGGAATTACTTAGTTAATGCAGCCTTGGCAATTTAAAATTAAAAGCTTTCGAGTTAGGAAACAGGTAATGAGATTTTGAAAATGGAATATGGTATCAATTTAAACTTGAAATTGTTAAAAAGGATTTTCCACTGGTTTAGAGTTTGATAGCCAATCATTGATAGCCAAACAACTCTTCCGTTCAGAAAAGTAAAATATGCAAAGCGTATCGCTTTAGAATGTACATATTTTGCGTAAATAGTTTGACGACCTCTGAATGATTTCATATGGATAATTTAATATTTTTATGGAATTTGATTATTATTACTTTTATAACGGCAAATCATTTCATATAAAATGAATTGACGCGAGTGTTTACTGGTATTTCTATTTTGACCGCAGTGGTATATTAAAATATACTCCTAATTTGAAATGTTTTTACTCAGAGCTTTGTTCATTTCTACAATATTTTGGACTTGTAATGCAGCTTCACCTTTTGATGTACTATGTGCTTTGAGTGAGTTTTTTTTCCGTAATTATTTCTTCATAATATTTAACGATACTTTGATCCATAATATAGCACATATAAAAATTATCTTCTTAAAACATTAAAAAATACTAATTTATATGTATGTATGTATATTTACACACATACACACATATGTACATGTAAGTGCAACGCCTTACAGAGATGATAGTTAATACCATTTAGAATATTTTGAGTCACATATACTTTCAGTACAAAGGTTTTTTGAAAAAACCCCAAAATCTCAATTATTTGCTAATATCAATTACTATTTTCTTATTTTTCTGGTATTTATTAAATTAAATCAAAACAAATACAACCATTTGCGTCCACAGAAAAAAATACAACGAAAAAATATTCGGGTGTGACCAACCCATGACTTTATCTATGTATTTGCGGAATACAAGAAAGTCACAAAACAAAATTCTATATTCACCCGTACAGACACATTCACAGATACTGGCAGCATTATGAAATACTAATAGCTAAGACAGAATTTTCGATACAAATTGACCGCAAATGTATGGAAACTTGCACAAGACAAAAGTTCTACTTCCGGCTGTCTGATTTTGTTCATTTTTTTACTACTTAAAATCACATTATGCACAATAAATATCGAAAAGATTAAAATCATTTAAAATGTTGTGACCACCATTTGTTTTTTTATGTACTAACTTAGAGCTGATAAGGTTTTGGTCAGAATTCGTAAACTGGAAGTGGAATTTTTTTTTAAAACAATATTTCATTATTTTATTTTGACCTTTTAAATTATTTTTATTTTCTTGATATTTAATATGTATAGTACTGATAGTGATTTTAAGTATTAAAAAAAAATCCGACAACCAGAAGTAGAATTTTTGTCTTGTGCAAGTTTCCATATATTTGCGCTCAATTTGTATCGCTGTATAGTTATTAGTATTTCATAATCTGTCTGTACGGTTCAATATAAAATTTTGTTTTATAACCTTCTATATTCCTCAAATACATAGATAAAGTAATGGGTTGGTCACACCCGAATTTTTTCAAAAATTACGATGTACATATTAATCAAATTTACATATTAAAATTTACTAACATAAAAATATTTTTATTTATACGTATAACAGTTCAAAGACAAAATGAAGAATTTTCTACATGTGCAACCAGTGACTGTCAAAACACTTGTCGGTTTCCCAACAGAGCAGATTCTGGATGCACTCAAACATGCACAATTGGATGCGTTTGTTTAAGTGGCTATTTACGAAATACGCAAAATGTATGCGTACTCCCAGCACAATGTGGTATGTGTTTACTATTATTTCAAATGAAATTTAAATATTTAACGCTACATTAAAATATTAAAATTTGTATTTTTATAGATGTTTTGCCTGAATGTTTCGGTTTACAATGCGATTGCCCGCCAGGGTTTATAAAAAATGTATTGAATGTGTGTACGCTCGCACCAGTACCAATAGTACCAACAGCGGTAGCATTATTCACTTCGAGTAAGTAAAATTATTATAGTACAGTTCAACCTTTTGGCTGCCAATTTACGATATATCGCCATTTGCAGTTTGGCCATAAACGTCGTTGATGACGTTAACAGAACTGGTGGAAATATATGTTTTATTAGTAACCATGGATCGAATTAATTTAGTTTATGGGTTAGAATAACCCATTCTTTTGATTTTTAATTTTGTGGGTTTATTTTTTTGTAAGACCATGAATATGAAATTTTAAGATTTTAGTAAATAGTTGATAGTTTTGATAAACTAAAAGAGGACATCTTTTGACCTAGAAAAGTTTCACCATGTATGGTCCATTAAAGATTTGACTAATCAAATCGTGACAGTTTTTTTATTTCGTCGTTTTTTTTGTAATAACATGAATATGAAATTTTAATATTTTTGCCAATAGTTCATAATTTCGCCAATAGTCGATAGTCCGACCTTGAAAAGTCAAACCATTTATGAGTCCTTAATCATATTGTGACTGTCTTAATATGTGTGGTGGAAATGTTCAGTGATAATATTTTTCAGTACAAACATGCACTGGCCCAAACGAAGTATTTTCCAGGTGTGGAAACAATGGTTGTCAACGATCATGCATAAGACGAGAGATTAGGAATTGCATTCCGGTATGTTCAACTCCAGGGTGCATTTGCGCGGTGGGATTTGTGAGGAATGCAGTAGGGATTTGCGTCTTGCCTTTCAATTGTCGTAAGGGATGCAAGTATGACGATTTATAAATAAATGTAAATTAAACCTAATATGTAATATTGAACTTTCAGCATTGATATGCACTGGAGACAACGAGGTTTTTTCAAATTGTGGAAATGACGGATGCCAGCGCTCTTGTACTAGATTAAACGTCCAAAATTGTGTTCCAGTATGCTCTTCTCCAGGATGTGTGTGTTCTATTGGATTTGTAAGAGACGCAACAGGGCGATGCATTTTACAGCAATCTTGTCGTAAGTGATTTTTAATGGAACCGATTCTTTAATTATTGTCAGAAAAACTGGAATTCGACAGGTTTTTTTAATAATCTTACCGAATGTACGCTTTCAGCTCGACCTATATGTACCGGACTAAATGAAGTAGCCACTGAGTGTGGTGAAAATGGGTGTCAACCATCTTGCTCCAGATTGACAGTTCCGTCATCTTGTATTCCAACTTGCACTCAACCAGGATGTGTCTGTATATTAGGATTAGTCAGAAATTCATTCGGAGTTTGCGTGAGACCTTCAGAATGCCGTAAGTGCAAAACATAAGAGTGCCATACAACGGGTATCGGTTACTATCATGATACAAATGATGACAATAAATAAAGATCTAATAGTCCGAAATCTTTATCTGCAGCTTTACCGATATGTACTGGAGCAAACGAAGTGGCCAGTGCCTGTGGCCAAGACGGCTGTCAACCGTCTTGCTCTAGATTGACAGTGCCGTCTACATGTGTCCGAGTATGTGTTCGAGCAGGATGCGTTTGTGCAACTGGATTCGTCAGAAATGCATTCGGGGCATGCGTAACACCAACACAGTGCCGTAAGTTTCACGTGACAAAAGTGTCATAAAAGAGCACACTAATTGAGAATTATATTTAAATGTCGTAAAAACACTTTCAGCTCTCCCTATATGTGTTGGAGCAAACGAAGTGGCTAGTGCTTGCGGTCAAGATGGATGTCAACGGTCGTGCTCTTTACTAACTGTGCCATCTACATGTACACCACAGTGCTCAACAGCGGGCTGTGTTTGTGCAAGTGGTTTTGTCAGAAATAGTATTGGGCTTTGCGTAAGACCGATGGAGTGCCGTAAGTGTAACTTATTAATTATTATTTATATTATATTGTTGCGTAGGGGTGGGTGGAGAATCCAAGTAAAACGCCAACAGTCGTTTCACAGCATTTATTGATGATTAAGGAGATACACGCAGTGTCACTGCTAAGTCCAGAATGAATTATATCGCCTACGTACCGCCTTATAAAGGGTAGATCTCTCAGAACGCCTAATCTGTTTACCTGTTGTATAGTCACGTATTCGGATATGTATTTTCCGCGACATTGGGTCTCCCCGTACCGATTCTGAGAAATAACTAATAACGGTCATTGTTTAGCCTAAATGCACTTAGAGTCCAGATATAATCTTTGGAAGTAAGTGCATGCATTTAGTTAACCGATAACAGATATCCGTTGGTCTAAGTACAATTCGCTCAATCCACGGCGTACGTAACAATATTATAAAAATTAAAAAAATTCAGTCCGATTCAGTTAGTGGTTTGGGAGATAATTGAATTCAAAAACTTAAAAAAAAGAGGACACCTATAAGGGGAGGTACCATTTCCGGTCAACTTAAAAATTTGAAAAAAATTTACGTCGTGTCGATAAGAATTTCAGTAACCGATACTAAGTTTCAGTTCGATAGGACTAACGGTGCTAAAATATCCCCAAAATAAACACACACACACACAGACACACACACACACACACACACACACACACATTTTTTCAAGATCATGAAAACGTGATCAGTGATCGATTCTGAGTTCGAATCAGTCAAAATCTCGAGTTCGAATTTTCGCATGATCACAAAACTTCATCTATTGTTACTACGTACATAGATAAAGTAATACTTGTATGTGATGTATGTATGTAAACTTATTGTAAAAAACTAAATGTATGTAAGCTTATTGTAAATCATATTAACAATTCGATACAACATAACTTCTTATTGAATACTTATCTCGCAGATAAAACCCAGTGAAGAGATATACTTTTAGTCGTGAAATGTCAGATCTGACATATTTGGCCAAAAATCAATATATATCGTGTATTACCTTACAAGAAGCTACACGCCAAATTTAAAATTTATATAGGATCCGGATGTGAAGGATTCCAAGTGAAAAGCGCAGATTCAGTGTCAGAACTATTTATTATAACATGTCGTCGGGCTTGTTCTCCAACAAGTGACCATAACAACACGCATTCGGTCTCTCCCATGCATACCACACACACTTTATCCCTAGCAGTTTGGCTAACCACACATACGGCTCGGCTCGTTTAAAAATCATTCCTATATTTATATATACATATGAGAGTTAAAACTATAAATATTTATATATTAGAGATAACGAGAACCTATAGAGCAAATTTTATAAAATATAGAGTGAATTATAGGCGTTTAAACAATTAAAATCTGATATGGCCATATCAAGGCGAAAAAGTTGGAAGAAATGGGACGAACGCTTGTTAAACGTCAAGAAAGTCTACGTGCCCCGTTTTTAAAACGCGTTGTATACGATATTTTTATCTCCAACGTAATAGCAGACGATACATTAACGTATATTGATGACCAAAATGAGCAATATGGCAAAGTATGAAAACGATCGGATAATAAATAAGAGATATAAAAAATGACCACTAACACGAAAGCCATGTGAAATGCAAAGGACGTATGTAAAAATGCTTTCTGACTATTAACAAAATGCACATCCCCCATCATGATATATTTAATATCGCTATTCTGTCTGTCTCAGATAACGCTCGGCTAAAGAAGCATGGTAGTGGGGAAGTGGGGGGGGGGTCCGTCATGTGACGACAGGCTGAACGACGGGTGATAATACACACGCACACACACACACACACACACACACACACTTCATTCATCATTTCGAACGGGGTGGATTGGTGAACATGTAATGCGCGCACTTTTTATAACGATAAATATAGCTAAATGTGTGTGTGTGTGTGTGTATTATCTGAACATAATGATTAATAATGCACATTCTTTAACCAAAAACATCCCATGTCAACGAGTTGAAAACATAACAATAAAAAAATAAAGTAAAAAGTAAAAAAAAGTGATTTAAAAACAAGTATCTTCTTTATTCTGTTTATAAAAGTAAGGCAATATATAAAAAAATTCAGATGTGACCAGCCCCTGACTTAAGCTATGTATTTGAGGAATATAAAAAGGTCACAAAACAAAATTCTATATTGAACCGTACAGACACATTCACATATACCAGCAGTATTGTGAAATACTAATAGCTATTACAACAGTGGCCCATGATCGACAAGGGGCCCGAATTTCTAAACCCTCAATATGAAAAAATATTATTATCCATCTAAAAATATCGAATATTGAAACAGAACAGAGCATAAAACGACAAAATATTTTTTATACATATTCGAAAAAAAGCCAAGTATGTATGGATCATATTTTATGAGTAAATGTATTTTTATTACATACCTCCTTTACGTTTCACTTACGATTACAATTCAGGAAAAAGTTTCCTTCTTATGCGATCGTTTTCATATTTTGCTCATTTTGGTCATTAGTAAAAAAAAAATTTCAGCTCTTCCAACATGTACTGGAGCAAATGAAATTACTAGTCCATGCGGTCAAGACGGGTGTCAACCGACTTGCTCCAGATATACTGTGCCGTCTACGTGTAACCCAGTATGTGTAACAGCAGGTTGTGTTTGTAGACCTGGATTTGTCAGAAATTCAATGGGAGGATGCGTGACCATGTCGCAGTGCCGTAAGTGCTTCATGACTAAAATTTCAAAGTGTTGCGCGAAATGACTGATAACGAGTGTATTCAGAATTCTTAAACTTAATCTTCAGCTCTACCTACGTGCTCTGGAACTAACGAAGTGGCCACTACTTGCGGCCAAGACGGGTGTCAACCCAGTTGCACCAATTACATTGTGCCGTCCACTTGCGTCCCTGTTTGTAATACGGCAGGTTGTATTTGTGCAACTGGATTCGTGAGAAATTCAATGGGAGCCTGCGTGCCCATGTCGCAATGCCGTGAGTGCCATATGACTCAAATTTTCACGGCTGGTACACGGATGAATGATTTTTAATATCTTGACCCGTCTTAAAAAAAATTTCAGCTCTACCTACGTGCTCTGGAGCTAACGAGGTGGCCACTACTTGCGGCCAAGACGGGTGTCAACCCAGTTGCACCAATTACATTGTGCCGTCCACTTGCGTCCCTGTTTGTAATACGGCAGGTTGTATTTGTGCAACTGGATTCGTGAGAAATTCAATGAGAGCCTGCGTGCCCATGTCGCAATGCCGTAAGTGCCATATGACTCAAATTTTCACGGGTGGTACACGGATGAATGATTTTTAGTATCTTGACCTGTCTTAAAACAATTTTCAGCTCTACCTACGTGCTCTGGAGCTAACGAGGTGGCCACTACTTGCGGCCAAGACGGGTGTCAACCGAGTTGCACCAATTACATTGTGCCGTCCACTTGCGTCCCTGTTTGTAATACGGCAGGTTGTATTTGTGCGACTGGATTCGTGAGAAATTCAATGGGAGCCTGCGTGCCCATGTCGCAATGCCGTAAGTGCCATATGACTCAAATTTTCACGGGTGGTACACGGATGAATGATTTTTAGTATCTTGACCTGTCTTAAAACAATTTTCAGCTCTACCTACGTGCTCTGGAGCTAACGAGGTGGCCACTACTTGCGGCCAAGACGGGTGTCAACCGAGTTGCACCAATTACATTGTGCCGTCCACTTGCGTCCCTGTTTGTAATACGGCAGGTTGTATTTGTGCGACTGGATTCGTGAGAAATTCAATGGGAGCCTGCGTGCCCATGTCGCAATGCCGTAAGTGCCATATGACTCAAATTTTCACGGGTGGTACACGGATGAATGATTTTTAGTATCTTGACCTGTCTTAAAACAATTTTCAGCTCTACCTACGTGCTCTGGAGCTAACGAGGTGGCCACTACTTGCGGCCAAGACGGGTGTCAACCGAGTTGCACCAATTACATTGTGCCGTCCACTTGCGTCCCTGTTTGTAATACGGCAGGTTGTATTTGTGCAACTGGATTCGTGAGAAATTCAATGGGAGCCTGCGTGCCCATGTCGCAATGCCGTAAGTGCCATATGACTCAAATTTTCACGGCTGGTACACGGATGAATGATTTTTAATATCTTGACCCGTCTTAAAAAAAATTTCAGCTCTACCTACGTGCTCTGGAGCTAACGAGGTGGCCACTACTTGCGGCCAAGACGGGTGTCAACCGAGTTGCACCAATTACATTGTGCCGTCCACTTGCGTCCCTGTTTGTAATACGGCAGGTTGTATTTGTGCAACTGGGTTCGTGAGAAATTTAATGGGAGCTTGCGTGCCCATGTCGCAATGCCGTAAGTGCCATACGACTCAAATTTTCACGGGTGGTACACGGATGAATGATTTTTAGTATCTTGACCTGTCTTAAAACTATTTTCAGCTCTACCTTCGTGCTCTGGATCTAACGAGGTGGCCACTACTTGCGGCCAAGACGGGTGTCAACCGAGTTGCACCAATTACATTGTGCCGTCCACTTGCGTCCCTGTTTGTAATACGGCAGGTTGTATTTGTGCAACTGGGTTCGTGAGAAATTTAATGGGAGCTTGCGTGCCCATGTCGCAATGCCGTAAGTGCCATATGACTCTAATTTTCACGGGTGGTACACGGATGAATGATTTTTAATATCTTGACCTGTCATAAAACAAATTTTCAGCTCTACCTACGTGCTCTGGAGCTAACGAGGTGGCCACTACTTGCGGCCAAGACGGGTGTCAACCGAGTTGCACCAATTACATTGTGCCGTCCACTTGCGTCCCTGTTTGTAATACGGCAGGTTGTATTTGTGCAACTGGTTTCGTGAGAAATTTAATGGGAGCTTGCGTGCCCATGTCGCAATGCCGTAAGTGCCATATGACTCTAATTTTCACGGGTGGTACACGGATGAATGATTTTTAATATCTTGACCTGTCATAAAACAAATTTTCAGCTCTACCTACGTGCTCTGGAGCTAACGAGGTGGCCACTACTTGCGGCCAAGACGGGTGTCAACCGAGTTGCACCAATTACATTGTGCCGTCCACTTGCGTCCCTGTTTGTAATACGGCAGGTTGTATTTGTGCAACTGGGTTCGTGAGAAATTTAATGGGAGCTTGCGTGCCCATGTCGCAATGCCGTAAGTGCCATTTGACTCAGATTTTTACCGGTGGTACACGGATGAATGATTTTTAATATCTTGACCTGTCTTAAAACAATTTTCAGCTCTACCTACGTGCTCTGGATCTAACGAGGTGGCCACTACTTGCGGCCAAGACGGGTGTCAACCGAGTTGCACCAATTACATTGTGCCGTCCACTTGCGTCCCTGTTTGTAATACGGCAGGTTGTATTTGTGCAACTGGGTTCGTGAGAAATTTAATGGGAGCTTGCGTGCCCATGTCGCAATGCCGTAAGTGCCATACGACTCAAATTTTCACGGGTGGTACACGGATGAATGATTTTTAGTATCTTGACCTGTCTTAAAACAATTTTCAGCTCTACCTTCGTGCTCTGGATCTAACGAGGTGGCCACTACTTGCGGCCAAGACGGGTGTCAACCGAGTTGCACCAATTACATTGTGCCGTCCACTTGCGTCCCTGTTTGTAATACGGCAGGTTGTATTTGTGCAACTGGGTTCGTGAGAAATTTAATGGGAGCTTGCGTGCCCATGTCGCAATGCCGTAAGTGCCATATGACTCTAATTTTCACCGGTGGTACACGGATGAATGATTTTTAATATCTTGACCTGTCATAAAACAAATTTTCAGCTCTACCTACGTGCTCTGGAGCTAACGAGGTGGCCACTACTTGCGGCCAAGACGGGTGTCAACCGAGTTGCACCAATTACATTGTGCCGTCCACTTGCGTCCCTGTTTGTAATACGGCAGGTTGTATTTGTGCAACTGGGTTCGTGAGAAATTTAATGGGAGCTTGCGTGCCCATGTCGCAATGCCGTAAGTGCCATTTGACTCAGATTTTTACCGGTGGTACACGGATGAATGATTTTTAATATCTTGACCTGTCTTAAAACAATTTTCAGCTCTACCTACGTGCTCTGGATCTAACGAGGTGGCCACTACTTGCGGCCAAGACGGGTGTCAACCGAGTTGCACCAATTACATTGTGCCGTCCACTTGCGTCCCTGTTTGTAATACGGCAGGTTGTATTTGTGCAACTGGGTTCGTGAGAAATTTAATGGGAGCTTGCGTGCCCATGTCGCAATGCCGTAAGTGCCATATGACTCTAATTTTCACGGGTGGTACACGGATGAATGATTTTTAATATCTTGACCTGTCATAAAACAAATTTTCAGCTCTACCTACGTGCTCTGGAGCTAACGAGGTGGCCACTACTTGCGGCCAAGACGGGTGTCAACCGAGTTGCACCAATTACATTGTGCCGTCCACTTGCGTCCCTGTTTGTAATACGGCAGGTTGTATTTGTGCAACTGGGTTCGTGAGAAATTTAATGGGAGCTTGCGTGCCCATGTCGCAATGCCGTAAGTGCCATATGACTCAGATTTTTACCGGTGGTACACGGATGAATGATTTTTAATATCTTGACCTGTCTTAAAACAATTTTCAGCTCTACCTACGTGCTCTGGATCTAACGAGGTGGCCACTACTTGCGGCCAAGACGGGTGTCAACCGAGTTGCACCAATTACATTGTGCCGTCCACTTGCGTCCCTGTTTGTAATACGGCAGGCTGTATTTGTGCAACTGGATTCGTGAGAAATTTAATGGGAGCTTGCGTGCCCATGTCGCAATGCTGTAAGTGCCATATGACTCAGATTTTTACCGGTGGTACACGGATGAATGATTTTTAATATCTTGACCTGTCTTAAAACAATTTTCAGCTCTACCTACGTGCTCTGGATCTAACGAGGTGGCCACTACTTGCGGCCAAGACGGGTGTCAACCGAGTTGCACCAATTACATTGTGCCGTCCACTTGCGTCCCTGTTTGTAATACGGCAGGTTGTATTTGTGCAACTGGGTTCGTGAGAAATTTAATGGGAGCTTGCGTGCCCATGTCGCAATGCCGTAAGTGCCATATGACTCTAATTTTCACGGGTGGTACACGGATGAATGATTTTTAATATCTTGACCTGTCATAAAACAAATTTTCAGCTCTACCTACGTGCTCTGGAGCTAACGAGGTGGCCACTACTTGCGGCCAAGACGGGTGTCAACCGAGTTGCACCAATTACATTGTGCCGTCCACTTGCGTCCCTGTTTGTAATACGGCAGGTTGTATTTGTGCAACTGGGTTCGTGAGAAATTTAATGGGAGCTTGCGTGCCCATGTCGCAATGCCGTAAGTGCCATTTGACTCAGATTTTTACCGGTGGTACACGGATGAATGATTTTAATATCTTGACCTGTCTTAAAACAAATTTTCAGCTGTGTTCTGGAATTAACGAGGTGGCCACTACTTACGTACCATCAGTAAATATATTTTGTACATATTTTTATCATTTTCAGCTCTGCCTACATGCACTGGACCAAATCAAATGGCCACCACGTGTGGTGATGATGGATGTCTACCGTCATGCTCCAGATTGACTGTACCGCCTACCTGTGTCCCTGTATGCAATACAGCAGGTTGCGTTTGTTCAACTGGATTCGTCGAAAACTCTGCAGGGGTTTGTGTGCTACCAATGGATTGTCGTAAGTAAAATACTATTTCTTCACTTTCAACAGTGATACACATACTTTGTTTTACCGAAACTTTAATCGCTAGACATTCATACTTCTGTACAAAGTGTTGACTTGAGGCAAGCTGTTACGGAAATTAAAAGAAAACATGGTTTTATTGTGGATTTTAGCATGCGGTTTAAACGAAATTTATTCAACTTGTGGCGACCGAGTTTGTGAGAGAACATGTGTGGTTCGGAACCCTGGAGGTGGTTGTGTTCCTGTATGTGATCCTCTAGGAGGCTGCGTTTGTGACACCGGATTCTTAAGAAATATAGAAACTGGCACGTGTGTTCGACCAAGAAATTGTCCTGCATTATGTGAGTTTTTTATAATTTGTACAATGTTTATATATAACAGGATGAATAAAGAGACTTATTTTCCTTTAGTTCGTATTGGCACTGCATCGAATGACCTTTGCACCCGATTAAATGAAATACGATCAAACTGTGGGGATGATGGTTGTCAACCAACGTGCAGTAGACCAAACACTAAAGATTGCATGCCCAAATGTGGAAAATCATCATGTGTTTGTGCTTCAGGATTTGTGAGAGACGAATCAACCTACGAGTGTATTGAATTGAACGAGTGTTCTTCATTGAGTAAGTTGGATAAAATATCTCTACATCAATAGTAATTATGTAAAAATATGTGTGCCTGAATGTTGCAGAATATATATGTTTATATATTTATATATATATATATATATATATATATATATATATATATATATATATATATATATATATATATATATATATATATATATATATATATATATATATATATATATATATATATATATACATATATATATATATATATATATATATATATATATATATATATATATATATATATATATATATATATATATATATATATATATATAATGCCTATATTTACACTTCTGGATTTTTTCATTAAAATATGATCTGTATTAATTTAATTAAATTTACATTTGTGTATCCAAAATAATTTTTCATGATTTTTCATGATTTTTCAGATTACTGTAAGTATGGTGAGATACGCTCACCTTGTGGAGTTGGTGTATGTGATGGTGAATGTTCAAAGACCGAGGGAGATTCAGACATTGATGATTGTAGCACTGCTGATGAATGTGATTTTAGATGTTTCTGTCGTCCTGGATTAGTTAGGAACTCCACAGGATATTGTGTTCGTAAATCGGACTGTTTCTTATAGTAAGAACATCATGTTATGTATTTTTGAATAATACATTCAATCATCGATTTGTTCAGTAGCCTTGTATAACTAGAATATCATTATATTTAAATGATAACAAGGATATCGATGAAACTTTTTCTTAAATTCATTTTTTTCTACAAAAAATGACGTTTAGTACAATAAAACTAAGTAGTAGTAATAAAGAAAAAGAGATAATTTGTAGAAAAAAAATGTCTGCAGAGCATGCAAAGTCTACTAATATCATCTTATAGTATAATTCCGTTAATGGACTCCACATATTTAAGGACGATAATATAATGTATGAGTTCGTAAATTAGTAGCGTGAAGTGGAAACGAACATTTAGTAAGTGACCCACTGTGATACGAGTAATAATAATATGTATGTTCAAAATTTATTCATTAAATTTGCAATAATCATTAAAAAAATCTGGTTTTATTTATACGAAATGGAAAACCTTGCACTTACACTTCGATTATGCATTCATTAATGAGATTTGTATCGCGATACTTAAATGTATTTATAAAAATACGTATTTTTTTTTTTGATTTTTAAATGCTTTTTATTATTACGAAATTATGTTCACAATACATCTTATATCTATTTTAATAGCTACTGATCTACTGATCATTTTCTATTTTACAATTTTAATTTAATTTGGTTAGTAATTACAGTATTATATTATTCTAATGTTAATCTAAAGCATAATAGGAAAAAGAGCTCAAAAACCTATTTACAATCCTTATAAATGTTCATAATACATCTAATACATAATATTAATTAAAGACTATCTAAAGTCGATGACCTAAAGCAGATTGTGTTTAGGTAATCTGTGTTTATACCTGAAGGGTATAGACATTTTGTTGTAATCACCGAGACTCTTCACAAGTGTGTTAGTATGGTTATTAGTGATTCTTTCATAGAATCTACTGGTTAGTTTGTTAGTAATGTCTGTAACAAACGGAATATTATATATAGCATGCAGTTTTTTCAGGTTAGTATATATGGGTGTATTATAAATTATTTTAAGGGATTTATTTTGTATTACTTGGAGCTTGGAAAGGTTAGTATTCGAGGCGTTATTCCATACAGGTGAAGCATAGGTTAATAATGGTAATATGAGCGCGCGATATAATTTTATTTTATTTAGCGTTGATAAAGAACTATGGCGATTAAATATTGGATATATTGAGGATATACCCTGCATCGCCTTGCATTTCGCTGCCTCAATGCGAGGTGCCCATCTCATTCTTTTATCAAACGTTACTCCTAAATATTTTATTACTGACTGCCATTTCAGACTTTCTCCAGAGGGGATTTTCAAATCTGAACTTGGCTTATGTTTTCTAACACTAAAGAATATGGCGTCTGTTTTGGTTTGATTAATTTGAATTTTCCACTTAGTGAAGTGTTCAGTCATTGTTTTAATTGCAAATTCAAGATTTTTAAGAATAGTGTCTGGTTTTTTGCTACTTGTGAAGCAAGCTGTATCATCTGCATATAGGGCTATGTGACAGTTTTTTGGAATAGGTATGTCATTTATATATATGGAGAACAAGAGTGGGCCAAGCAAGCTCCCCTGCGGAACGCCAGCTGCGATTATTTTTGGAGACGATAATTCATTATTTACGCTAACCACTAGCTTTCTACGAGTTAAGTACGATTTGATGATGAGAATTAGGTAGTTTGGTATTTTGTTAATAAGGAGCTTATGAATGAGTCCATCGTGCCAAACCGTGTCGAAGGCCTTTTCTATGTCGAGACATACCATTCCGGTACTTCTCTTCATATTAAAGTTCTTTGTCACGTGTTCAGTTAGTCTTGTTAGTTGTTGGGTCGTGGAATGTCCAGTGCGAAATCCAAATTGTTCATTTATTAATTTCTTATTTACGACTTTAAGTAAACGTGTGTAGATTATTTTTTCCAGAATTTTTGAAAGCGTGCAAAGTAAGCTAATGGGTCGATAATTGGCCGGGTTTTTTGAGCTTTTATCGGGCTTAAGTATGGGAATTACGTTGGCTGTTTTCCAGTATTCTGGGAAATACCCGGTGAGTAAACATGCGTTGAATATTTTAGATAGTGAGACTAAAGCTTTAAATGGAAGTTGTTTGATTGTGATGTTATCTATTGAATCTCGCCCAGGTGCCTTTTTATTTTTTAAATTACGTATTATATTTTGGATTTCACACGGATGCACCAATTTTATATTTTTAGTACTGTTAGTGGGAGTTTTTGTGATGATTTTAATGGACCGGTTGACTTTATTATGCGTTGGTATGTGATTGTAATGTTGTGTGAGTGTGTGATGTTTTTGGAAGGATTTTGATAATAGTTCTGCTTTGTCGCAATCACGCGTCACTGAGATTCCTGCATCATCTAATGGAGGAATCGAGTTTTTTGTCCTGCGAATCGCTTTAGCTAATTTCCATAGAGAGCCATCAACTGAGCTCAATTTTTCTAATTTTTTAGACCAAGCTTCATTTTTGATTTCTTTGATTCTAATTTTAATTTGATATGTGAGCTTATTAATTAATGTTTTCAATGCTGGATTATTTGATGTTTGCCAAATTTTACGCAGTTTATTTTTACTTTTAATTAGATTTGCAACAAAGTCAGTTATCTCTAATTTGTGTTCAATGTATTGTGTCTTAGGTATGTGAAGGTGTTTGGATCGAGTTATTGATTCCGTTAGGTGTATTATGGAGCTGTCGATTTCGGTTTTGTTTGTGAGTGTGGTAGAAGTTAGAATGGTTTGTTCATTTATGTATGACTTGAACTCTCGCCAGTTAGCTCTCCCGTAATCCCAACTATGCTTGATGATTTCCTCGGGTTTCCCGTCGATTGAGAAGATGATCGGGAGATGATCAGACGACAGGGTTTGAAGGGCATTTGGTGTCGATATTTTTGGGCAGTTCTTGACGAGGACAAGATCTAGTGTGGATGGTTGTGAGTTATTTGTGGGATAGTGTGTGTATGTATCCGGATGAAGTAAGATTGTATCTGTTAGTTGAATGTATTTATAAAGAGTTGTGCCTTGTAGGTCAGTGTTTACGCAACTCCATAACGGATGTTTGGCATTAAAGTCACCAGCTACCACTACCGAACTACCAATGTTAAATATTTTGTTAAGATCGGATGCCAATAATCGTTTTTGGGGAGGATTGTAAGCGGATGCTACTATGTGATGGGTGTTGTTAATTGTTAGTTCGATGGCGGTTAGTTCTAAATTTTTTAGTGGCGGGGTTATTACGCGACAATGTTTAATTGACGATTTTATAAAAATAGCAACTCCCCCTCCATGCTGTTCTCGGTCTTCGCGATAGCAGTTAAAGTTAGGTAGGTTAATACGGATATGAGGTTTTAAGAAGGTCTCGGAGATTAAAACTATGTCAACACAGTACTCACCGATCGCCGACTCTAGTTCGTCAATCTTATTCTTAAGTCCACGAGCATTCCAAGCTAGAATGTTCAGTCGCCTCCCGTTAATCAAAGACATCGAGATATTCGACAAGCATGAGTGCCAGCTCTAGTTTGTCGGTGCAACCGCTGGCCTTGGCACGAATCTCCTGGAGGATCTTCAACATCTTCGTCATAGACGCCATGGAAGTTAGGTCTGTTGTTGGTTGAATGTTGGGATTGGTTGGTTGGTGGGGTTTTTTAGGGATATTTGGGATATTTGGTGAAGGAGTTTTAATGGTCGGTAGCTTTGGGAAGTTATGATCGTTAACGACCGGGATATTTTGTGGCTGCGCCACTGGGAGTTTCCAAGGGTTTGCTTTGACAATTGATGCTCGATTCTTCCTCGATTCCAGCATTTTCAGATAGCTCTGTCTTTTTGGACAGTCTTTGAAGTTAGCGGGGTGAGATCCTGAACAGCCTGAGCAGACAGCAGGGGTAACTATTCCTTTATTGCATTGTGCGGTGAGGTGAGTGCCGGCACATTTGACGCACTTGGCCTGCCGATTGCAGTTTTTCGCAGCGTGTCCATATTCTTGGCATCTGAAACATTGAGTAATATTTTGTGATTTACTAGTATATTTAACGACACTGACCTTTGTGTAACAGATGTACCGGATTTCTTTAATCTTCTTTGCCGATACCGATGGCTCGAAGAACACCAAGTATAGCTCGGTGGCGTTGCTCCTAGGCTCCTTCGTCTTCATCTGTATGACTTTGGTTACAGGGAATCCCTGTCTGATGATGTCATCTTTAATATCAGCTTCCGGCAATTTCGGCAAGCCACGTACGACACTTTTTATTTCCTTTTCCTCCTTCCTGGAAAAGGTATGGAATTGTCGGTCTGGTGTCAATCCATCCCGAAGTTTTTTAAAGTCTTCAAGACTTTTACATTGTATCTTGACATTATTTTGACCAATGTAAGTCATTGTGAAGTCTTTTATAAACTTCTTGATCGACTCGATCATGCTGCCGTGAGTGCCAGTAGCTGTCATGATGATGGGCGGGATTCTTCCACCGCTTCTGGGGACATCGGAAACTTCCAAGAGCCCTTCAAATTTGTTTTTCTCCTGAATTTTAAATTCAGGAGCAACATCTTTCACGTTCTTTGCCGTATGTTTTGGAAACTGCCACTCGGTCTCCATCTGAGCGGTCTGAGAGCAGCCTGGTTGAGGAGCTTCGGTTGTAGTTATCAGTGTCTTCTTAATTCGCTTTTTCAGGTTGGATCCTCGCATGGTGCCAACATGTGTTCGTTTGGTGTTCGTTTTGTGGGGGGTGTTTGTTTTGTATGTTAAAAGGTGTGGGTTTTTTGACGGTATGGCGTATCGCTGTATTATGAGCGCTCGCACAGAGAGTACGTCTTCGGCACGTCCGTTCTCACGGAGCGTCGAGTGACGAGTGAAAAAAATACGTATAAGTAGGTAAGTATACATGAGTTTTTTGTTTTTCCTAATTGCACAGTGCACGAAAGAGTCTATAAATGCAGGTCGCATTTTTAAAAATATTTTTTAAGTTAATTACATATTATGAGTATTTATGTAATTAATAGCCAGTACGATCCTATCTTAAACTTAAAGTACATAAAAAATACAAATAAAAATAATTTAAAAGGTCAAAATAAAATAGTGAAATATTGCTACTTCCGGTTTACAAATTCTGTTTAAAACCTTATCAACTCTAACTTAGTACAATATATTATATAAAGAATTCAAATATAATTTTTCAGCTCGAAACATTTAGCAGGGTTGGAAAAATCGCGTGTTCACAATATTTTTGAGTTTGTTAAGAGGAAAAAATCAAATTTTTTTATTAGATTTTACAATAATTTTCTAGCATACATATGTATTTAAGTCGAAAAAAATAGTGCAAGAAAAATCGAACAAGAGTAAACTGCCATTTCCGGTTGACGGGTCTTTCCTAAACGGTATACAGTAAACTCTCGATTATCCTGGTGCGGATTATCCGTGATTATTTTTTTTAAATTAATTTAATTTTGGCAAAATAAAAACCTCAACTTATTAAGGGAACTGAAATGAAAAATTCTCCCATCGATTATTATAGTCAGAAAGGGGCATGGATGGACAGGGATATATTCGAAGATTGGTTCAAATAGAAATGGGTTCCAGAGGTGCAAGATTTTAAAAAAAATAAGGGATTGCCACAGAAATCAGTATTGTTATTAGACAATGCTCCTTCTCATCCCAAAGAAAGCATATTGAAAACAAACAATGGACTTTTTTGCCCCCCTATATGACATCTTTGATTCAGCCCATGGACAAAGGTATGTCATCAATGAAACGTCTTTATAATCGTATACATTTTTTTAATATTTTGACAACACTAGTACTAACTATTAACGACCACATATCTGCTTAGCTATGAGCGTTTTTTCTTAATAAATGTGAGTATTAAAATTATGAAACAAAAATTTGTGTTGTAAATATATGTAATATTATATTCGAAACCATGTCAAAATTTGATTATTCTAATTATCCGTGTTTTTCATTTATCCGTGCCCTTCCTCCCCAGCATTAGCCCGGATAATCGAGAGTGTGCTGTATATAACTTGGTATTAAACTTAAGCTTTTAGCTATGAAATTTCAGTTCAATCCACTGAGTGGTTTCTGAGAAAAACATAAAAACCTCGGCTATTTAGACTAAAAGTACCACTTCCGGTCGAGGTAAAAACTTTTAAGAATAAGAAAAAGTTTAATGTAATTTGGACGATACAAATATTTGAAATAAATTAATTATACAGAACATTGAACTCACTTTTTTTGAAAATTTACTACGTTCATTTAGTATTTAATCGTATAAATTTGAATAGAGAACTAGTTTTAGGAATCTTTCAATCCGGTTCTAGCACACATGTAGATGAGCTTTTTTTGCGTACAAAACTCCAACGAAAATCTACATTAATTTTTTTTAGTCAAACGTGTGTGTGTGAGTCGATCAACTTATTTTCAGGATACTAAAAGATCAATATTCTCGAATAACGGTTTTATAAAAGTGTACAAATTGAAAAAGTTTCCTATCGAGCGATTTATTAGGATTTGACCGTCGACCACGGCAGTTGTGTCGATTTGGTCACCATTTTATATATTTTTTTCAAATAAATCAACAGAATGCTACTTTTTAAGTTGTCATTCTTTGCTGGCTTGTTGTGGCTCACCGAAGCTAACAGGAATCCCAAATGTAACATACGTGAGTACAAGATTCTTAAGTTGAGTTTAATTAAGTTTCGCAATGCGTGAATTTAATCGTCGTTTATTTGCTATTGTTATTTTCAGTCGGAAATCAAAACGAGGTTGTCTCACAGTGTGCAAATCTCGAATGCCAAAACTCTTGCAAGAATCCAACTGCAGCGTCGTCCTGCTCATCTGCAAACTGCGTCTCTGGATGTGTCTGCGCTGCAGGTTTTCTCAGAAGTGCATTGCATAAATGTGTCCGCCCGGAAAATTGCGAAAATTTAGGTATTTCAACATTTTTAATTTGATTAATGGTTTTCAATCTTAAATTTGAGCCTTTATTTAAATATTTCGTGTAAAATTTTCCGATTACCTAGTTGCAAATATGTATGTATAATATATATTTACATATTAGGTGTTACATAAAAATGTAAATTATACTAGGTTTCATAGATTTTGAAAATTAAATTATATTGTTAAAATCATATGAATGTAGAATTCTAATCTGTTTTGAATATTATTATTACAATTTTTAATATTTATCCTCACTGACATATGTATATATACATACATATGTAAATTAAATTAAAATTAAATTTAGCCAGCAGCAGAGTTAGTCGAGAGGCGCCGGGTTCGATCCCTTGAGCTGACCTCGATTGAAAAGAGTATATCTGTAGTGCTGCTGGTCAGACCTGGATATTTGTGCTCCAGGTCGATCGTTTTCTATCAGAGTTTGACAATTTTCGTTCCCAGTAAAATTGGCTAAATATCCTTCCTACCTACTATGTCACCACTATTTGAGATTGATTAATGTACAATAAAATTTATGTACTATTCATAGATGTCTCGTTAATTTGCGAGTTTTTCAGTGTCTCGTAATTCAGCGACTTGCATAATTAAAAAAATGCTTATAATTAAAAAAGGCCTTCCGGGTATATATGTAAAAAATATATAAATAAATATATACTATTGGCCTGTGTGTACATACTTGTGCACTCGGAAAAATATTGTAATTCGGATAAACGGAAGCCACCATAATGATCGGCCGACATAAGCAAAAAATATGATTTTTTTTTTTCAAAAAGATTAATTAAATTATAAATATGAACGAAGTGATATGCGCAAAGCTCACGCTATGCCGCTTCTTTTTCCACGATATACGATTCCAAGGGGATAAAGAGAGACGGAGCATGGTGTTAACAGCGAATACTTTGTACACACGCACGCATTAGAAAATTATTATATACGATAAATTTTGAAATCTTCTGTATGTCACCCCTGTATATATGTACTTAAAACACTAATAAAAATAAGCACTATTATAAAGTATGTACATAAATACCTTCTGTGTATACTTTATAATAATATTTTTTTATAAAGTAAATTATGCACCAGGCACATCCAGATAAAATAACCCATCTTTTATTTCCCAATCAAAAGGGGGTTGATAACTTTAAAATTATAATTAAATCAAGTATTTTGGTTACTTAACCTGCTAAATTATTTTTCCTAAGAGTATTGGATGTTTTCATAAAAAAGTGATTTAGTTGGGGTGCTACAGTAACTAACACCTAGCTGAATCACCTTCCTTACCCTAAATCGGCACATATGCTCAATTTTATCAACATCCGTATTCATGTTTTCTAAATGAAGTTTAAATATAAATACAATAATTTAAATTGAAATAATGTATAAAAAGTTCTCACATGTGATATTTTACTGTCACTTTATTTTTACTATAGAATTCAAGCACACTTGCTCGAGAGCTAACGAAGTATTCTCTTCCTGTGGCGACAATGGTTGTGAACGGTCCTGTACTAGATTGAACGTGGCCGGTTGCATACAATCCTGTGGTACTCCAGCTTGCGTTTGCGCTGAAGGATTTGTGAGGAATTCTGCTGGTTCATGCGTATTGCCATCGACGTGTCGTGAGTAATTTATCGCCAAATCTGACATCAGTTATCCTCAACTTAATCTAATCCAAATTTAAATTTCAGCCCCATCTCCAACTTGCCCAGGACCAAATCAAGTGTTTTCAGCATGTGGAAACGACAGTTGTCAACGAACTTGCAATAGGTTGGTCGTGACAGCATGCAATCCAATTTGTTCCCCGGCAGCTTGCGTTTGCGCTCCTGGGTTTGTCAGAGATTCAACTGGACAGTGCATATTACCATCAACATGTCGTAAGTGTTGATTTATTTGCTTGATGCTAATTAGACTTGTACATAATGCTACATATATATTATGCAATAGCTCCAGCCTCGTGTAATTTACCGAACGAGGTGTTCTCCACTTGCGGCAACAACGGTTGTCAAAGATCGTGCAATAGGTTGGATGTGACCAATTGCATTCCAGTATGCAGTACACCAGGATGCATATGTGATGTCGGATTTGTCAGGAATTCAGCAGGATTTTGTGTGATACAAACGACGTGTCGTAAGTATATTTTTTGGTAGGAGACTTCCCCAACAGCCATTTAGCCTCACACATTTTCCTTACCCTTCTAATTTGTTGTGTTAAAATATCTTTTTGGTATCATTCGAGCACTTTTCTTGCCCACTATTTTTAGCCTGATTACTATTTCAATCTACTACTACTCTAGTTTACTTATCATCCATGTATTTCGTTTACTGTATTTTCCGAAACATGTTACGGTTACAGTAGTTTATCAAATTGTTTATTTTCACTTCGGTTACAGTAGTTTATCAAATTATTTTCAGCTCCACTTCCCTGCTCTGGAACAAATGAAGTCTTCTCTTTCTGTGGAAATGATGGGTGCCAAAGGACTTGTAATAGGTTAGATGTTAGTGCATGCAACCCAGTATGCGGTGCGCCATCTTGTATTTGTGCAGCAGGATTTGTTAAAAATTCAGCTTCAGTATGCGTAGCTCCGGCGTCATGCAGTGAGTACCATCAAGTGGTTCCTGACTATTTTTTGCAAAGTTTTGAATTTTCGTGATTGAAAACGTTTACTTCCACAGCCACGGTCTGCACAAGGGCAAATGAATTTTTCTCAAATTGTGGCAACGACGGCTGTCAAGGAACATGCTCATCGCCAACTCCAGCAGGATGCGTGCCTATCTGTATAACCGGTGGTGGTTGCATTTGTCAGACAGGATTCGTTAGAAATGCAGCTGGAGATTGCATCCTGCCATCAACTTGTCGTAAGTGATTATTGATTATGATTAAAGTGTAATCTTTTAAAACAATGTAAAGAAGGACGTGATATTAGATAACGATACATTTGTGTCAAGCTCGACTGCCTCAGCTAAGCTTTTTACTCTTTATATCTATCCATTCTAACTCCAACCCTCTCCCTCCTTCATAGGCCACCTTTAATGCTATTTTTATAATTAATAGCTTATATTTACTGCTGTACGCCATTCGTATGTTTTTCAACTGAGTTACTTACGATTGTCAAATCGATTTGGTATTTCGCATACTTATGTATATACTTTTGCCTAAGATTTTTTCACTTAAAATTGAGAAGGTTAGACTTTTATCATACGTAGCTTACTTTGTGTGATTTGATTTTGAAATGTTTGCGTTTATGACTTGATTCACAGCGCGAATTTGCACAAGGCCGAATGAAATTTTCACAGTTTGTGGCAATGATGGTTGTCAACCTACTTGCACGACACCAACTTCACCTACGTGTATGTCTAATTGCGTTGCAGGCGGTGGTTGCGTTTGTCAGTCAGGATTTGTTATAAATCCAACTGGAAATTGCGTCTTACCAGCTTCGTGTCGTAAGTACTACAGAGTGCCTCAAAATCATTTTCCTCAAAGCACGATTCTAAAATTTCGCATTGGTTGAACTTTATTTACAGCTGCAGCATGCCCAGGACCAAATCAAGTGTTTTCAAGCTGTGGAAATGATGGTTGTCAACCGACATGCACAAGGCCAAACCCAGTTGGATGCACAGGTCGCTGTGTCGTTGGTGGTGGTTGCATATGTCAGACAGGATTCGTTATGAATTTAGCTGGAGCTTGCGTCAATCCATCCACTTGTGGTAAGTGTTATAAAGTTACCCTCAATTATTATTGTTTGCCACTAGTTAAAATTAACTTTTATTTACAGCCACAACATGCCCAGGGGCAAACCAAGTGTTTTCAGCTTGTGGAAACGATGGTTGTCAAGCCACATGCACAACACCAGTCGCAGCTGGATGCGTGCGTAACTGTGTTGCTGGTGGTGGCTGCATTTGTCAAGCAGGGTTTGTCAAAGATGCAAATGGAAATTGCATTGTTCCAGCAACTTGTCGTAAGTACCATTTAATTGTTTTTGTATGTCCTCGATACTACTGTTTTAATTTGTAACTCTTTTTAGCTGCAACCTCAACATGTCCAAAGGCTAACGAAATGTTCTCAGCTTGTGGAAATGATGGTTGTCAAGCTACTTGCACAACACCAGCATCACCAACATGCATGGGTACTTGTGTTGCTGGTGGTGGTTGCATCTGTAGGGCCGGATTCGTTAAAAATTCACTCGATTCATGTGTACTTCCTGCTGCATGTCGTAAGTCTTATATATTATATACTACTGGATCTATTTACAATGCTCGATAACTACCAAGTATTATATTTCTCACTTTCAGCTCCAACTACATGTCCTGCAAATCAAGTGTTTTCTAATTGTGGCGAAGACAATTGTCAAAGATCGTGTACCAGATTGACTGTCCCTGCTAATTGCGTTTCAATGTGCACAACACCAGGTTGTATATGTGCTGCAGGATTTGTTAAAAATGCATTAGGAGCTTGCGTACCACCAGCTTCATGTCGTAAGTATCCTTAATAATGTTTTTATCCTTATCCTTAATAACTTTTCGATAGTTTTAAGCCGCGTCAACATTAGAACATCGGACTTGAATGGAAACAAAAACGCACACCGAGACACACGGAGACCAATGAGTAACTTGTATCTATATATATGAGCAACTCAAATCTCCATGCACATTTGTGTTATAATTTGATCGCGGCTCAAAACTCTATGTATTCCCATATTATACTCCTTATGGCTCAGAAATCAATATTTTAAGTATAAATGAGATTCAGTGTGGTAGGATTGTTTTTGGATACAAAGCAGCATAGTTAGTGGTTGGCATGTAATTCTTTCAAATTGAGTGGTCACAGGTTCAATCCCTGTCCGGTACTGTTAGTCAGACCTTAGATATGTATGTGTCTGCAGGTGGATCGTTTCCTATCATAATTTGCCAATTTATATGATTTCATTTGAAACGGTTCTAAAGAAATATTTCAAAAAATTTTTTTTGAAAATTCGAGTTTTTCATAATCTTGAATTTGCTGATGGATAAAAATGCTTTATAACAGGGGTTTACCTGTTAGACATTCCTGGTATATTTATGTGATATATATGTGTAAAATTTAATATTCAATATCTCTGAGCTTTTTGTAATATTTGATTTTAGCTGTCACATGCCCAGCTAATGAGGTTTGGTCATTCTGTGGTAACGATGGCTGTCAAAGGATGTGCTCTAGGTTGGATGTCAGTGGTTGTACACCAGTGTGCGGCCCTTCTGCTTGTGTTTGTGCAAGTGGATTTGTTAGGAACAGCGCTACGGGAGCGTGTGTAGCACCATCAACCTGTCGTCAGTATTGGAAACTTTTTTTTTTTTTAATAATTCGATCTTTAAATTGAAAATTTACATGAATTCAAATTCTTCAGCTGCTCCGGTATGCACGGGAGCTAATGAACAGTTATCGGCGTGTGGGAACGACGGCTGTCAACGAACTTGCGCGAAGCCTGATATCACTGGTTGCAGGCCTATTTGCTCGACTCCAAGTTGTGTTTGTGTAATAGGATTTGTCAGGAATGTGGCTGGAGCTTGCGTGTTACCCGCTGCCTGTCGTAAGTATCTCCATCTCATCTCATCTCTAATCAAGTTTTGTGTTCTTAATTGATAACTGCATACTAAAAACCCGCAAGAAAAAATTCGAACACAATAAAAGCACACCGCAAATTAATAATAACACGCAATTTTTAGACTTTAGATCTTTATGTAGAAGAATGTGACGTCACGTAACAAAGTATCTTCATCGGTTGTTTATAGCAATTTGACGTAGGGCTTCCAAGCCGGCTTAAACCGAAACCGAAAATCCGGCTATATAAAGGCTGTAAGCCGGCTATAAAAGCCGAATAGACGTATATTTCTTGAACAGCCAAAAAAGGTACAGCACTAAGCGGTGGCTTTGAGATTTAGTAATGAATGAAGACCAGGTCATAAACCAATAAAATATTATTGAAAGTAGTTTCAATAACCTACCTATTTTCGGCAAATTGGGTTTTAGATAATTTATATTTTTTGTGCGTTCAGGTAGAAAACGTTATCGTAAATTTTTATGAATTTATTTCCGAAAATCCCAAGGGCTCGACAAGCTTTTGTCTTAAACTAAAACAGATGTGTAAAATTAACTTTGGAAAATGGAAATATTTAATAGTTAATTACTTTTTGGAACACAAATTCGTCTCAGCATTGTTCTTATTCATGATTCCACGATTATGATTTTGATACTAGCTTATTTAAATCATTTAATTATTTGTGCGTATTCTGATCTGCCATTTTACGGCTGTGATATGTAATACATAATAGAAAGTTCATAATGTTTTTAAATTTTTGACATAATATAATATGTATTTTTACGATTTTTTTTGTTCAATATAAAAATTTGAAACTTAAAAAAATCTTAATTTTCTGAAACCGGTGAAAACCAAACAATCGGCTGTTTATTTGTAAAAGAACCGAAAACCAGCTATTTATTTCGGGTGGTTTTTTGGAACCTCTAAGTTTGACGTATTATGTTTGAACTCTGACATTTTTTACAAGATAAAATTAGGGATAAAATTTAATTTTAGGGATAAAAATGATATTTTTGAAGTTCTTCTCTCCCTCTCCCCGTCGATGTGTTTTAATTTTTTTTTGTACGCATTTTCATTCGGTTTTTAACGTAAGCTTTTTTATTTGCGGCTCGGCTCTATTATTAGAAAGTCGATTTAAAAATATATGTTTGATTTCAGCAACTACTTGTACTGCATTAAATGAAGTGTTTTCGGCTTGTGGCAATAACGTGTGCCAGGCTACATGCGCCCAAGCAGCAACTGCAACTTGCACTGGTTGCAATGCAGGTTGCATTTGTGGCACAGGCTTCTTGAGGAACTCAGTGGGAGTGTGCGTGGCATCAGCAAGTTGCAGTTAGTATTTTTTAGCATATCATAGAAGTTTATTTATGATAAATAGTAAACATTGATTAATCCGTTTTTCTTGTAGATACTTGTCCAACGGGAGAGACGTCGCGAACTTGCGGCATGAATGTATGTGAAGGAACTTGTGCAACGCCAAATTTGCCATCATCCGGTGCCACTTGCACCACAGTTGGCGCTTGCTCTACCAAATGTTTCTGCAATACTGGCCTCGTGAGAAACGGAGCTGGAGTTTGTGTGAGTTCAACGGCTTGTTAGTTGTATCTGCCAGTGTTTAACAGAAATGTGTACTTGTGTGAAATGTGTGTAGATTAAGTATTCTCTTGGTATTGTAAAAGTCGTTGATTGTAAAATGTACAATGACACTGATAATAAATCGATTTTATAAAAAAAAAAATATTTCTATTTAAGATTTTTATTGATGAATATGACTCCAGTATCAGAAACTATGAGTGAATTTAAAATATATATGAGAGATAATGAGAGCCTATAATGCAAATTGTATAAGATATATGTAGTGTGAAAACGAAAAAGTTATAGGCGTTTAAACAATTAAAATCTGAAAAGGTGAGTGGGTGGCGGAAAGTCAAACATATAAGGCAACTGGCTATTTTAGGTAATTTGGAAAAGGTTATTGGAAATATTTTTCACCATGCAAAGTTTCAAAACGATCGAAAGAGTGTAGAAATTTTAGCTCAATCGGTTGCGAAAGCAAACATAAAAGAGCTTTGTAATATAAATTTCACTTTGTTCACATGGTTCTGAAATCTGTACCATTTTTGCTGACTATTTTGACTCCACTTTCAATAGTGATTCTACCATTAACCTTTCTATCTCTAATACAGATACTTCTTCTTGTAACTTATCTACTTTTCATTTTGACTTATCTACTGTACTCAGTCACATCAACTCTCTCAATGTTAATCTTGGTGCGGGTTGTGATGGTTTGCCTTCTTTTTTCCTTGTTAAATGTGCTGTCCCATTATCTCTTCCCATAACAATCCTTTTCAATCTTTCTATGTCGAACGGTAAATTTCCTGACTATTGGAAATTATCTTACATCACCCCTATTTTTAAAAAAGGTGATAAGAATCTTATTGAGAATTACCGTCCTATATCTAAACTATCTGTCATTAGTAAAATCTTTGAAAAAATTATCTATAATTTCCTTTTCTCCAATTTCAAAAACTACATTATACCTGAACAACATGGTTTTTTTAAGGGGAGATCGGTAGAGACTAACCTGCTTAATTTCACTAGTACTCTCACATCTTATATGGACAAACGAATCCAAATAGACGTCGTTTATACGGATTTCTCTAAAGCTTTTGATAAAATCAATCACAACCTTTTACTCAATAAACTTTGGTCCCTTGGAATCCGAGGAAATTTATTTCGTTGGATCTCTTCGTATATACTAAATCATCACCAAATCATAATTCTCAATGGTTTTAGATCATCACTTAGACATATTCCTTCCGGTGTCCCACAAGGGTCGCATTTAGGTCCCTTATTCTTTTTACTCTATATTAATGATATCTCATACATCTTCAAACATTCCTTTATACTTCTTTACGCTGATGATTTAAAAATTTACAAACCTATATACACCATAGACGATTGTCATAAGATACAAGAAGATCTAGATAGATTCTCTATATATTGTTTAAATAATGATCTTTTTATTAATCTAGAAAAATGCTCTATTTTAAATTTCACTAGAAATAAGTCAATTATTACTAATCAATATCAATTAAATCATTCAATCCTTAACACGTCATCTTCTATTAAGGATCTTGGTGTAATACTCAATAATAAACTAGATTTCTCTGAACATATTTCTTTTATTACCAACAAAGCATTTAAATCTCTTGGATTCCTACTCCGCTCAACAAAACCCTTTAATGATCCTTATGTACTAAAATTACTTTATTTTTCCTTTGTAAGGTCTCACCTTGAATTTGCCTCAATTATCTGGTCACCTTTTTATTTATCCCATATTAATTGTATTGAGAAAGTTCAACTTAAATTTATTAAATCCTTACGCTACCTTTTTCCTACCTATACCCATTCTACTGTTTCCGACATTTTAAAAATCCTTTCTTTTAACAATCTTTCTGTCAGGCGACGACATTCTGATGCTATATTCTTCTTTAAGCTCATAAATGGTTTCCTTGATTGTTCTGATTTACTGAATAAGGTTAATTTCAGAATCCCAGTTCGATACTCTAGACGCGTTGCACTCTTTTCACTTGATCCTTTCAATACTAATTCCCAAAAATATTTTTATCTGCAGCGCGTTTATCGGTATGTTTAACGGAGAGCTGAATGAGGTTGATCTGTTTGGTATTTCCCTACATCAATTCAGGTCTAACATCAAGAGAATCTTGACCGATTGATTCATTTTTTCTTCTATTCTATTTTTCCAATATTTCCATTATTTTTATACTTTAGTTTAGTTATGTAATGTGCTATTTAATCATATTATAGCTTTCATTCTTTTCCTTTTCATTTGTTTATTTTGTATTTACCTTTTTCATTTGTTTTTTTATATTTGTAAATTTCAATTTCTTCTTATATTCTATCTTATAACCTTTTCCAAATATTTTAATACTATATTTTAATTATGCAATGTACTACATATTTTGTCATGCTTTTATTCTTTACTTTTTAATTTGTTTTCCTTATATTTATCTTTTTCATTTTTGTAAAAATCTATTATTGGACTCGGATGTTACATATATTATTTATTTACTTTTTGTTTTTTTTATACCTATCTCTGTACATCCTGTCTGTTGATTTTTCAATTAATAAAATAAAATAAAATAAAATAAAAGTTGAAAAATCGGAAAAAATTAACAACCGGAAAAATAGCTTAAATTTTAATACAATAGCTTAAATTTTAATACAAAGAGAAGTTTAATACAAAGTAACCGTATTAAACTTCTCTTTCATTATTTATCCATCTTTTTCATATTTTATGACACAATAAAGAAAACAATTGGGTATCTCCAACCTGAGTCTACTCATAATATATATTTTAGTAATAAAGAACATAAAAAAATACAAAAAAAAAGTATCTTAAAGGAATTTTTACTAAACATCCTATAAACAAACTTCAGTTTTTAATATACATAATCTGTATGAGAAGACACATTTCAAATTTGAGAGGAAAGTTCTTAAAATTGGAGAGATTTACTATGAGGTTCATGCCTCTATGGATCCTGTCCAGTGGAGTTCCTAAAGGTTCTGTTTTAGGTCCAACATGCATTATTAAACCTAAAAATTGGTCCTACTATCACGGGGTATGACGTTTGATATTAAATATACGGAAATGCCAGGCAAAAGTTTTTTATGCACAGCCATAAAATTTATATTTTTTTTACTGGAATTAGTATTTTTAACGGCGAGTTCCTGGTGTCAGCTAAAAATGATTGAGCGTGTGAATTATTATAACATTTCTAAACTTTAGATAACAAGATAAAAAGTGATTTGGTAAAGATTTACCAACCAGCAAGAATAAATTAATCTTTTCCTATATTCCGAAAAATTTATCTGAAAAATATTTTGTATGCTGAAAGTGTCATTTTGTGCTTTATAAAATTCAAATATAATATCACCACTCAATTTTTCTGAAACTTAACTACGATTTTTTTCAGAACTACAATTAAAATAATATATTTATGGATATTTACAATGTACACATTGATTATCTACGTACATTGATGTGTTGTTGATTTTTACTTTATCTATGTACGTAGTGACACTAGATGAAGTTTTGTGATCATGCGAAGATTCGAACTCGAGATTTTGACTAATTCGAACTCAAAATTGATCACTGATCACGTTTTCATGACCTAGAAAAAATGTGTGTGGGTGTCTGTGTATTTTGAGGATTTTTTGAACACCGTTAGTCTTATCGAACTGAAACTTATTCTTATCGACACGACGTAAATTGTAAACACTTAGCGACACGACCATAAATGGTACCTCCCCTTATAGGCGTCATCTATTTTTTAAGTTTTTGAATTCAATTATCGCCCTAACTGTAAGAGAGCAAAAAAAAAGTTCTACAATGGACAATAATGAACCATTTGTTGTGGGCAAAAGCAACTTGACCGCCGATCTCTGGAATCGGGAATCGTCAAATCTGGGGATCAAATTGTATAAAATTTATATGCTTAGCTCAAATACATACATACATAAGTATAATATATTTTATTAAAGGTTATTTTATTTTATTTTATTTTATTAATTCAAAAATCAACAGACAGGATGTACATAGATATGTATAAAAAAAAAACAAATAGTAAATAAATAATATATGTAACACCCGAGTCCAATAATAGATTTTTACAAAAATGAAAAAGATAAATATAAGGAAAACAAATTAAAAAGTAAAGAATAAAGGCATGACAAAATATGTGGAACATTGCATAATCAAACTATAGTATTAAAATATTTGGAAAAGGTTATAAAATAGAATATAAGAAGAAATTTAAATTTACAAATATAAAACAAATGAAAAAGTTAAATACAAAATAAGCAAATGAAAAGGAAAATAATGAAAGCTATAATATGAATTAAATAGTACATTATAAAACAATATTATGAAGAAATTTTCATTCCTGTAAAAAGAAGAACGATACATTAAAATATGTCAATATGGATATATTTACATATGTTTATGTTCAAACGTATTTTTACATACCTCCTTTACGTTTCACATGGCTTTCGTGTTAGTGGTAATTTTTATCTCTTATCCGATCGTTTTCATACTTTGCCATATTGCTCATTTTGGTCATAAATATAAGTAAATGGAGCCTCCGCCATTTCGATGGTGCAAATATATCGTGTAAGACGCGTTTGTAGTTTGCCCGCCGACATTCTATTTGACGTTTATGGTTGACGTTTGTTTGTTAGTTTTAAACATAGATGGCGATAGTAAAAAAAAATATTGGTGTTTTTATTCAAAATAATAATTTTATATACAAATTATAGAAGAGGTATGTTTTTAAAAAACTTTTTTTTACGTGTAATTGATTAGTATATTATTTTCGTTATGTATTAATTTATGTTTAATTGTTATTTTGTTTTTTTTTTGTATTATATTTTTTGACCATTGTGGCGCTTCAGGAATTCCTGTTATGCCACAATGGTCTGCTTAGAATAAAATAAAATAAATGTCAAAGACCGCAGTAAATGACCGGTCTATACATAATATACATAAGTTGGTTTTTTTTATTAGATTGTGGGTCAACACAGTAAAACCAGAAAAGTCACACGTTATAGAATATCTTAAAAAGTATGTAGATGGTAATAAAATTTTTATTTTCGGACATAAATTAGTATAGGTTTTTGACCGCGAGCTCTGTTTTATTTTTGTCAAGCCAGAACTATCAAGAGAGTTCATTATCGATTTAAAATTAGCGAATTATGCAGATCGTTGAACTCGAGCTTTGTGTTATTTTCCAAAACATATCTTGCTTGTAGGTTTAAACTACGATTGTATAGAGAACTAGTTTTGAGAATTTATTAATCCGGTTTTATATACATACATATAGGCATAGTGATGACTTTTTTTCCTTCGTTCAAAACATGTTAGCAGGCCCATTATAAACTATTTTTTTATTATTTTGATTCGTTTGTGTGCGTGTGTATTTTGTTCAACCTATTTTCAGGATACGAAAGATCAATATTCGCGAATAACGGTTTTATAAAAGCGTACAAATTGAAAAAGTTTTTGGTCGCGCAATTTATTAGGATTTGACCGTCGACCACGGCAGTTGTGTCGGTTTGGTCATCGATTTTTGACTTTATTTTTTAAGTTAAATCAAAAGCATGTTACTGTTTAGGGTTTTGTTCTTTATTGGCTTTTTGTGGTTCACCGAAGCCAATACCGATACCAAAAAAAACTTGCTACGATGCAATTCACGTGAGTAATACATACAATTTGTATAGTTTCAAACTACGCTAAAGGTTTAGTAGTATATAGCTCAATTAAATTTAATATATGACGTGTATTTATGAAACTGTTAATATATTTTCAGATGGTAAAAAAAACGAGGTTTCTTCTCAGTGTGCGAATCTAGAATGCCAAAACACTTGCAGACATCGAAATAGAGCCATAGGTTGTTCTCCCCTATTGTGCATTTCTGGATGCGTTTGCGATACAGGTTTTCTTCGCAATACGTTACAAGATTGTGTTCGTCCGGAGGATTGCGGTAATTATTATACATTTTATACCAATTGTTAAAAGCTCTTTTTGTCCATTTTTAAACAAAAATTGAGTTGTGTTTTTTTTAATTTTACGTTTTATATAAAACAAGTGATAGGCCTGATGAAATTTATCCGTTTGATTATATCAAATATATACATTAAGGCTTCCAATCCCGGTGTTTTCTGGTACCATGAATCCCGGTGCTGAAACAAGTCTGAATACCGGGATTACGGTGCTGGCAGAAATTTCTTTAAAAATATTATTTTTACAAAAATAATATGGAAAAAAATATAAAACAACATTATATAATGAACAATGGTGGGATAATCAATTACAGTCATAATCCATTTGTTTGCCACCCGTTTCTTCCACCCGACACCGGCTTGCCGTTTCCACGAAATGCTATGAACGGCCTCATTTGAAGCATCAATTTAACTGATTAAAATTTGAAATTTCTTACTTGTAATAGAAATTATTAATATTATACCCCAATATTTTTCCCTAAACCGAAAGTAGTACTTTTAATTTAGAGAAACAAGGTTTTTTATGTCTTTCTAAGAAATCCTTTAATATATTGAACTGAAATTTTAAAGTTATTTATAAAAGTTGGTAAGCATCCGTCAACCAGAAGTGGCAGTGTACTCTTGTTCAATTTTTTCTTCCACTATTTTTTTCGACCCCTTTAACATGTGTGCTCTTCACGTAAACAAGTATAATTGTTGTATCAATGTGATGAAAATAAAAGAAAATCACTAAATATAACAAACCGGAAGCGGGATATTTTCCTCTTAGAAAAGTCAAAAATGTTGTGACAACAATTCTTTCCATACCCTGAACATATTTAGCTGAAAATTTATATTTATATTCTTTTTGTACTAACATAGAGTTGATAAGGTTTTGGTCGGAATTCGTAAGCCGGAAGTAGAACTTTAGACTTGTGTAAGTTTTCCTACATTTGTGTTCAATTTGTATTGAAAATGCCGGTATGTGTAAACGTGTATGTACATACATACATACATAAATATGTTCGGTTATCGAATTTTGTTTTTTATCCTTCTTATATTCCTCAAATACATAGATAAAGTCGTAGGTTGGTCACATCCGAATTTTTTACATAAAGTATATGTAATTGGAGTTTTTTTTTATATTAGGTGGATTTTTTCGATGAATAATTACTAGACGGTACAAATTATTTGTAAAAAACGAATCAATAAATCAAAGTAATGTTTTTTACTTTATTTAATTACATTTTTGGATGTGTTTTATTTAATATTAGAAATTTATGGATGTGAACGGAAAATTTAAAGAATGTAGCCAAACTCTCAAAATTAGTACGCCAATATGGGATTATTTTTTGCGTGAAACATCAGGAGAGTTGGTAAAATGCAATTGAACGTTTTTGAAATATGAAAACATGCAATTGAACTTTTTTTTCTTATACATTTGAAATCCCGGTGCTAGCACCGTGATCCCGGGATCGGAAATTTCCAGCACCGCAATCCTGGTGCTGAAGTAACCTTCCGGGATTGGAAGCACTAGTATACACACATACTGTTGCGTATCGGGGTGGAGGATCCAAGTAAAAGGCCTTAGTCGTTTCACAGAATTTATTGATGATTAAGGAGATACACGCACTGGCAGTGCTCAGTCCAGAATTACCTGATATCGCCCAAGTATCGCCTTATAAGGGATAGATCTCTCAGGACGTCTAATCTGTCTACCTACTGTATAGTCACGTATTCGGATATGTATTCCCACGGTATGAGAAGTGCAATCATTGTTTAGCTTACTTGCACTTAGCCTGTCGCTAATCCTTGAAACCACTTATACCAGTCACAGGGTATGCACTTAGTTAATCCGTTTACAGATAATCTTTGAACGGTCACACAGTCTCTGGGATTCTATCCGCTTAATCCGCGGTGTACGTAACAATACCACTAGTTAGTGTTTTACAAACGTATATATATATACAATTTCAAAGCTTCTCATTTTTCGGGTAGTAATAATAGGATAAGATATAATATTTTGCCCAAAATATTTTTATATTATTTTGTTTTATTATTTGATATTAAAATTGATCAAAAATTAAAATTTTAAGATATCCACGGTGAAAAGTTTTGTGACGAACCAAACGAAGTATATTCAGCATGTGGCAACAACGGCTGCCAACGGTCGTGCTCCAGACTGGATGTAACTACTTGCATTCCCGTTTGCAACCCCCCGGCATGCATTTGCCGTGATGGATTCGTCAGGAATGCACTTGGACAATGTGTATTGCCATCGACATGCCGTAAGTAGTGTCTTATTTTTTTATAAACACATGTTGAATGATCGGAAATATTTATTGTGTCTGAAAGTTTGGTCTATGACATGACAATCATATCTAAATCAAAATGGTACCACATTTTATAAGAGTCATCAAATCGAATGGAAGAAATGGTGACTTCAATCGGTCGAATGATCTTCAAGATCATTCGATCTATCTCATTTTGGTCATCAATATAAGTAAATGGATCCTCCGCCATTACGATAGAGATAAAATATCATTTAATGGTCCGTACGCACCAAACCAACGACGATTTTGGGCCAACTTTTAAAACCAGTAGCGTACAAAATATCGAAATAAAAATTAAATTTAATATCAAAATTAAGCTAAAGAGCGAGATGGAGCTAAAATTAGATCATCGTTGATGTTTTGAATTACAACAATGTTGTTAACAATTGTTATTTCTTATTAAAAGTCGTCACGATATACTACTGTGTTTCCGCCGTCGATGAAACATTTAACAAAAAAAATGTTGGTGATTTGTTTTTTTTCTTTCGTCGAAATAAAATAAATAATCACACATTATCCGATAAATTTTACCTCTGAGATGGATTTAATTATTTGATTTATTTCGACGAGAGAAACAATCGAAGACATTATCCGATAAATTTTATCTCTGAAATGATTTAAGTAATTGATTTATTTCAACGAGAGAAACAATTGAAGACTAAAAATTTCGATTGATATTACCAACAACGCACCGGATTGCGACCATCGCTCGGTCACCCATACTAATACATGAGATATTCTCAGTAACTGCGCATTACGGGGAAGTAAAAATAATAATTCTTTGATTTTTTTTCGATCTTAGTGCGTATCTTCGTAAGTCAAAACATCTTCGACAAACAAAAGTCGAGGGTTACCTGTATGTGATTGTTGATGATCTAATTTTAGGTCAATCTCGAAAATTTATTTAAATTGGGCATGTTCTGTTTTAACTTTCAATATTTTATTTTAATTTTAATATATTGATTATAATTTTATTTTGATATTTGAATTTAATTTTAATAAAATAATAATAGTTTTAATTTTGATATTTAATTTCAATTTTTAAATTTAATTTTTATTTCGATATTTTGTACGCTACTGGTTTTATCCTGCTGGTTAAAACTTTGGTCCAAAATCGTCGTTGGTTTGGTCCGTACGCAGCATAAGACGTGTTTTAAGTTTGCAAATCTGAAATCTGGGTGACGTCTATGTAGTCTTTAGTTTTATACATAGATGGCGGTAGTAAAATAAAATTATTGGTATTTTTATTCAAAATAATAATTTATATATCTTAATATTATATACAAAACTAAAAAAGAGGTTTGTTTTTTAAAAAACTTTTTTTACAAAGCTATTTTTTTTTATTATATATTTTAAATGTAAAGTAGACTTAAATTTATTCAAAAACTTCAGAATATTTATTTTATTTTATTTTATTCTCATATAAGTACAATGCCAAGAAGGCCTAACAGGGAAACCTCAAACCACATTTCTGACCAATTACAAACGATTATACAATATCATAGAGACGTGGAGTGGGTAGCATTTTATAATATCAGCAAATTCGAGTGCTTATAAACTCGAATTTGCGAGATGAAAGTAAGATATCTTTTATTTACATTATATAGGTATATACAATAATACATAAAAGAAACAAAAAAAGATGTATCTTTATATATGTATGTATGTATGCATATATTCATATACCTATTCAATTTATTTATTTATTTATTTTATAACACTTAGGAAAAACGTACATGCTGTCTCTTACACCGCCTCTCGACCAATAGTATTTCATGTAGATAGTTGAGCATTGTATGCGGGGAAGAGACATGTACGTTTTATTCAATTATCAAATAAACCTATCTCTATCATTTATTTTTACAAGCCTGTTCTAAATTAGCCTTCGCTCGTTCGTCTGACAACATTTGGATTTGATATCCTACATACTTCCGATTGTTTTGACACTTTGCCATTTTGCACGGTTTGGTCACCGATATATACATATTCGTAATAAACATGTCTAAGAATGCAAAAATTTTGGGGACAATGATGTTTAGTGGCCTGTAGCCGTATATGTTTGACTTTCCGACACTCATTCGTTTTGTCAGATTTTAACTGTTTAAATGCCTATAAAATTATCTTTTTCACACTACATATATCTTTAAAAAAAATTATCACAAATGAAATCACATTGATTACAATTTAAATTTGTCGAAACACGGACACGCGACACGAACATTGTAAAATTTAGCACGAATAATGAATAACCAAAACTTTGACTCATTGATTCTAGGTTACCAGGCTATTACTAAGAATTTCACTGAACTAACAGAGTGAACCTAATAAAATCTTGTAAAAAAGGTATAGATGCTGAGCGATATTGTATTCTAAGTGTAATTATCATAAATCGAACTTTGAGATACAAAAAGAATATTTGACGTTCTATTTTAAAAAATGACTTTTATTTAAGAAAAACTTAAATCTTTGGATTGTGTTTTATATGCTGTAGCTTAAGATTTTATCGTTGTTATATGTCAAAGCGGCTGGACCTATTGTCAATACGTGTCCTGGAGCAAATCAAGTGTTTGCACCGTGCGGCAACGATGGTTGTCAACGATCTTGCACAAGATTGGATGTAACCAACTGCAATCCAGTGTGCTTCACCCCAGGATGCATTTGCGCTACAGGTTTTGTGAGGGATGCAGGTGGAGCTTGTATTCAGCTAGCATCCTGTCGTAAGTATAATCCATTATATTAGATTCACGATTCATCCACCCTTAAGTATATGAAGGCTTCTTGAATACACTCTATCCTTTTCTGTTCTCGACAATACCCATATTCACCCATCTCGCTAGTAGCCTACCTCTTTTAAGGGAAAAGCTAACAGTGCTCTACATACATACATACACATGCCATCCACTTTACAACCTAATCTGTTTCTTATTTGGTACGCATGTAGTTTCTGCACAAGGAAGTTGATTTATTTACCAATTTTATTACTATAGCAACAACTGCATGCACTGGACCAAACGAAATATTCTCTGTTTGCGGCAATAATGGCTGCCAAAGATCTTGCCTCAGACTGGACGTGATCAATTGTATACCGGTATGCGGTGCACCAGGTTGCATCTGCGATGTAGGATTTGTCAGGAATTCGGCAGGATTTTGCGTAATACCGAGCACATGTAGTAAGCGCCCTTTTCCAAATGTCAACTCAAATATTAAAAACGATATTTTAAGTTTCAAATTTTCACTAATACTTTCAGCTGGAAATCCGACTTGTAATGGAGCAAATGAAGTATTCTCAGCTTGTGGCAACGACGGTTGTCAAGCCACTTGTACAACACCAACTCCAGTTCCATGTGTGAGTAATTGTGTCGCAGGTGGTGGTTGCATTTGTCAAGCAGGCTTTGTTAGAAATGCAGTTAGAGAGTGCGTTGCTCCATCTACGTGCCGTAAGTACATATGAAAATGGTCCACCATTTTTTCCAACAATCTGTTTCTAATCTGGAACTATTTTCAGCTGCCACCCCAACTTGCCCAGGGGCGAATCAAGTGTTCACGGCTTGTGGAAATGATGGCTGTCAGGCGACATGTTTAAGACCGACTCCACCTGATTGCGTGGGTACTTGTACCACCGGTGGTGGATGTGTTTGTCGACCAGGATTCGTTAAAAATTCAGCTGGAAATTGCATCACTCAAGGATCCTGTCGTAAGTAGAGAGAGTTCTGTTTATGAAGACTCACTCCCACTCCTCGGAAAAGATGCGCACGCTAAGATCGTGCATTGTTTGTTGCTTATGCGCACCTTTCCGGAAGAGCGGGGGTGGGTATTCGCAGATTGAACAATATTTACAATTAAATGTTGTAGTACAGATTTGTCCCTAGCTAAGAATAAATGCCTTTACTACAGACTCAATTAGATATTTCTTACATATAAGAACCGATTTTAAGTTACTGCAATAAATCCTTTCAGCTGTAGTCACTACATGCACAGCACCAAATCAAGTGTTTTCAGCTTGTGGAGATGATGGTTGTCAAGCTACATGCACGACACCAACTCCAGTAGCATGTATGTCTAATTGCGTCGCTGGTGGTGGTTGCATTTGTGCAACAGGATTTGTAAGAAATTCACTTGGAGCTTGCGTTGCACCAGCATCTTGTCGTGAGTACTACATATAAAGGAGTTTTTTCATATATAAATGGTTCATATATAAATTGACTTTTCATCCACAGCTACAACGTGCCCAGCAAATCAAGTGTTTTCAGCTTGTGGAAATGATAATTGTCAAGCCTCTTGTACAAGACCAAACCCAAGTCCGTGCACCGGTACCTGCGTTGCTGGTGGTGGTTGCATCTGTCAAGCAGGATTCGTTCAAGATGGAGCTGGAAATTGCATCAACCCAGCTACATGTCGTAAGTACCATCGATATCCATATACATTAAATTACTATTTGATAATCGAATATTTGGACCCCATAGTTGTCACTGACGTTCCACTGTTTGTTCGTACAGACACCGCTCACTTTATAAAGTAACCATTTTTTTTCTCTCCTGCTTTCTCGGACAATGAAGAGGCCTATTGCTATTTTATGTCAGCATCCTCACCGCCTAAGTTTGCTGGTAAGTAGAGATCGGTGGTTTATTTGCTGCCATAAAATAACAATAGACCTCTCCATTGTCCGAGAAAGCAGGAGAGAAAAAAAAATGGTTGACAATAGAAATCGACAATAGTGAACCATTTTTTTTAGTCGTTGAGCAATCTGACTGCCGTCCCTTACTGATAAGAGTAAGGACGTGCGCTAAATAATATATAACATAAATATAGATCAAATACATATACGTATTTGAACTTTTACAGCGAGAAAAAAAAATCTTCGTGACGGCATTTCTATGAATCACACCTAATTACTAGTATTTATCTCCCGCATAACAATAATTCTTATATCGTTGAATAGATCTGTCGAATCCGCTTTTTATAAAATTTTCTGCATTATAATTTTTATCCATAGCCGTTACCTGCACAGCAGCGAACGAAATTTTCTCAGCTTGCGGAAACAATGCTTGTCAATCTACATGTACAACAGCAGCCCCAGTCGGATGCACCGGTCCTTGTATTTCTGGTTGCATCTGTCAGACAGGATTCTTTAGAAATGCAGCAGGAGTTTGCGTCGCTGCTGCATCTTGTCGTAAGTATCATAAGTCTAATAAGATGGTGCTTACACATAACGCAATAATACATCTACATATATATATATACTTCATGTCCATGATCCATGCTTCCAGCTCCGCTTACTTGTACTGGACCAAATGAGATGTTTTCCACGTGCGGGCAAGATGGGTGTCAAGCTACTTGCACGACATTGACTGTGCCAGCTGGTTGCGTATCAATGTGCACTCAACCAAGCTGCATTTGTGTAGCAGGGTTTGTAAGAAATTCAGCAGGAACTTGTGTGCGACCGATCAACTGTCGTAAGTATCACATTTCAAAATGATCCCATGCTAGGCTACCATATCCTGGTTAGTAGAAAAATACGTGTCCATATGGACACCCAAATATTTGTTTAATAACGATATTGCTACCCTAAAACACAAAAGTGACAGCTTCATTCATTTAGGCTAAAGTGACCAGATTTTAATCGAAACGCTTTAGGACGAAAACACACTAAGTAGTATGTGGCACGTGTTTTGTTTAGAAACTTTTTTTACTTTTAACATGCGAAATACATGACGTCCTATACCACTCGGTGTGTTTTGGCCCTTAAACTAGCGACGCCTAACGCTTGATTTTGAACGTTTGACAACTTTTGCTTGGCTCTTGATGGGTTGATGTTGCTGTTTTCAAATCTCATAGCTCATTGATAGATTTACAAAATAATATAAATTTTTGGAAGCATATAAACAAAAGTTTTTTTCAAAGCGGTCTATTGAAACATTAATGCTAGTAGAAAATCTGTGCTAGTGTATCCGCTATACAAATCTACCAGTTTTCAACTTGGGACCACTAAGTTTGATATATTATACTATCTTATGATTGAAGAGCGGCGTTCGGACGTTGCTTTATGCACAAATATTGTCAACCATATTTTTGCTCTCTTGCTTTGTACGGTAATGGAGAACTCTATTAATATTTGAAGAGCATTCGTATAATGGTGCGTACGCACTAAGCCAACGAAGGCAAACTTACTTGGGACTAGCGATTGCAATGCCGAAAGAACCGATACCGGTAGTTTTGGTATTTGACAGAAAAAAAGCCTTTGGTAATACCGGTATAAAAAATAAAATACCGATAGTATCGATTTTTTTCAAATTCGTACATTTTATTTGTCTAAAACGATATTTCCATGGCTAAAACCTACAAAAACGACCGATGCGTATATATTTTGCATACGCGAGCGAGTTATTATTTTATAAATTGTTTTCGATTTCTCTTTATTTTATCACGTCTGTAAAATTGTTTTAATTATTGCTGTTTTCCAATACATTTCGTTAAATACAATGTTCAGCAATATTTTTGGTATCGCGGCCATCTTAAAATGTGTCCATCTTAAAAAGTTTGTGAACCTTTTCGATTTTATTTAAATACTAAAATGTTTACTATAAAGTGCTGATTTTTACTTTGTCTATGTACGTAGTAACAATAGATATAGCAAAAAGTGACAATATAAGTTAAAGCAATAGAAACAATAGAAGTAAAAAGTAACAATAGAAGTTTTATGATCATGCGAAAATTTGAACGCCTATCTCTGCTCATGATACCCCAAATTAGAATAAAAATACATATGTATGTACGTGGCTTTGGATATGTTCCCATAAATTGTTCACGAGATGATCCTTACACCAAGTACTCGTGGGCCATTAGTTTATAAAAGTGTTTTTATTTTATTTTGTTTTTTTGTAAAATCTTAATTTTTATTATCAAAAATCATTATTTTCAGCACCTTTAACTTGCACTAGAAACAACGAAATATTCTCATTTTGCGGAGAAGACGGTTGCCAACGGACTTGCTCTAAATTGAACATTGGCACTTGCACGCCCACTTGCACTACTGCAGGATGCATCTGCGCTGATGGATTCGTCAGAAACGCAGCAGGAGCCTGTGTTCTGCCGTCAACTTGTCGTCAGTATTTTTTGACAAATTCATTCTAAAGACGTGTTTCAAGATAATAGTCAATATGCCATAATATTGACCAGAATGAAAAAAAGCTCGCAGTCACTGTCTTTTGCCGCGCAATCTGGAAACATGTCTTAATTTGATTGGATGACATGAGTTTTTGCAAGATCTGGTTTATTTTGCAGCACCTGTGTGTACGGGATCGAATGAAGTGTTTTCGATGTGTGGCAATGATGGATGCCAGCGCGATTGTACAAGGTTGGATATTACTGGATGCATTGCCATTTGTTCGAATCCAGGTTGCATTTGCGATACTGGATTCGTTAGGAATTCAGCTGGAGCTTGTGTATTGCCATCAACGTGTCGTAAGTTTTATTTAATTACACATAAATATGTACATATATAGGTCATTTTTTCAGTGATACTCGACTTTCTTTAGATGAGGGCATAAATTGAACGATTTTTGAACGTCTTTGAAATCGTTTTTGAACGTTTATGAAACGTTTTTGAACGTTTTGGGGTCTTGCGAAAACCTTTTGTTGTCAATGTTGCACCTTCGTGACTCTAATGCAGTGGTTCTTAACCTTTCCATAGTTATGGTGCACTTTTGATTATGAGAAAAAATGTCGGTGCACCAGAATTAAGCAGTCAAAAAATATATGCGGAAATACTTTTTATTACAAATTGTATAACAGTTAAAGAAAAAAATTCGGATGTGACCAACCCATGACTTTATGAGAAATATAAGAAGGTCACAAAACAAAATTTGATAATACAACATATGTATATACACGTTCACGATATAAATTGGGCGGAAATGTAAGGAAACTTGCACAAGACAAAAGTTCTACTTCCGGTTGTCGGATTTTGTTCGAAATTTTTTTCATTTTATAAAATCAGTATAAATAGTATACACACTAAATATCAAAAAAATAAAATAATTTTAAAGGTGAAAATAAAATAATGAAATATTGTTTAAAAAAAACCTACTACTTCCGGTTTTAGAATTCTGACCAAAACCTTATCAACTCAAAGTTAGTACATAAATAATACAAATATAAATTTTTGTGGTCACAACATTTTTGACTTCTCTCAGACGAAAAAATTCCACTTTAAATGTGTTCTACCACACATAATTTATTCTTATTTATTACTTATAAATTATTAATTATTTATTACTATTTTTAAATAATGTTTATCCTTTGCGGGGGTTATTTTCACGGAAGTATTTGGAACGGGGGGGTTCATTACCAGGGGGTTTTTGACCAGAGGTAAGTGTCCGGGGGCTATGTGTCTAGGGGGTAAGTGTCCTAGAACCATTAAATAGGATTTTTTTTGAATTTTTGATGTAAAACTTTTTTGCGGACGGTATATTGAGTGATAGTGTCGTCAGCGTTACGAAACATTGCAACTTAATTGTTTTGGATATGAAATATAATACATAGGAGTTTGCTTTTGTCCTGCGCATCACTGTCGTGTGCGGTTTTGTCAGCGCGGCATTGTCGTACGTGGTTTTGTCGCGGTGTCAATATTTATAAATATTGATAGTTACGTAATTGATTTTCGTAGATCTATTAAATAACGCTTTTGCAATTTTAAACTTGCCAGAAAGTTCCAACTCAATTTTAAGAATTGCCAATCATCAATGTACATACATCGAAATGTCATCTGCACAACCCCATGAATATTTCGTCTTTCGTACATGCTGAAATTCAAACAGTCAAAATTCAATCGAAATGATCATGCAGCCGCGTATTTTGCAACCATTTGTAGCAAACCCATTAAATCACTGTCATTTTCATCATATCCAAAATGGGGGATTTCATTATTTTTAAAATCTCTCAAATATCAGTATATTTTTTTAACACATTTCTTTTATTTTGACGAAATGTTTCAGTGAATTACATATATTTTTTATTACAGCAACCATGTGCACTAATCCAAATGAAGTATTTACGAGTTGTGATAACACCAATTGCCAGGCTACATGCACACAGGCCGCAATTATACCATGTCCATCTCCTTGCACTTCGGGCTGTATTTGTGCAACGGGCTTCCTGAGAAATCCTGCAGGAGTATGTGTACTTCAAGCAAATTGCAGTGAGTATATATTTTCATAATTAGGTACTATATTAGGACGATAGTTTGAACTACTTCTGTAGCTGCTGGAAATTGCGGCAACTAAATTCGTCGGAAATATGTAACAAAAGATCGATAATTTTGATCCGAATTGGTAATTAAATATTTTACAATTTCAATTGCAGTGGATTGCGGTGTGGGAGAGAGTTTCAGAACTTGTGGACCTAATGAATGTGATGGAACTTGTGCTATGCCTGATTTGGGTACAAGTACCTCGTGTACTTCAGCAGGTCTTTGTACCATGAGATGCTTCTGTCGTCCTGGATTTGTAAGGTCCACTACTGGAATATGTGTTAACCGCGCGGCTTGTCCCTAGTCATTTTAAAGTTGATTGTATCAACATATTTTGATATTTATTGATAAAACGAAAATTTGGTGCAATGGAGTTTTTCATTATTAAAATTTGTGAAAATAAATAAAAATTGTATGTTTTTTTTTACTCAACTTCCTTTTAGCGTTTTAAACCTTATAAGTATTTTTTGCAAGTATTCTTGAATGATAATTAATTAGTATTAGGATATTTGCTTAGTATCCTGAATGTAATAAAAAAAAGTTTTTTAAAAACTAGCCTCTTACTACTTCATGTACATATGTAACTAACTTCATTACTTCATGGTCAACTAATAATCAACGAATGTTCAATATTTAACCAAAATTTCATATGAATATATGTATGTACTAAAATATTAAAAGTATTACAGTATAAAAATTATAGTCCCGGCTTAAATGGTAATCTTAGAGAAATTTCTTTATCTGAATCAAAAGAAAATCGGATGTTTGGAGAATATAAGAAGGTCACAAAACAAAATTCGATATTGAACCGTGTACAGACACATTCACACATACCGGCAGCATTATGAAATACTAATAGCTATGATATAATTTTCGATACAAAATGGAGCACAAATGTATGGAAACTTGCACAAGACAAAAGTTGTACTTCCGGTTTTCAGATTTTATCAAAAAAAATTTCATCACTTAAAATTCCTATCAGTATTAGACACATTAAATATCAAGAAAATAAAAATAATTTCAAAGGTCAAAATAAAATAATGAAATATTGTTTTAAAAAAAAATACTACTTCCGGTTTACGAATTCTGACCAAAACATAAAAATACAAATATAAATTTTCAGCTTTATACGTTCAGGGGTTTGTACAGAATCGCGGTCACAACATTTTTGACCTAATGGAGGATATTATTACATTAAGACTCTTCTCTAATCTCGAGGACCTATCAAAAAAGGGATCTGGTGCCAATGTCCTTACCAAGGACAGGGTGCGTTATATCAGCGCCTCTATTGATAGTATTGTGTCCATCGCACGGCCTTGCTGAAAAGCCTGGCCTTGCTGAAACTGTCTGTGGAGTCCCTCCAGACTATACATACACTCTGATGTCGGTGAGATTAAGAGGATGATTTATCGTCCCTCTCCAGCAGCAGTACTCGATCCAGCTGTTTCGGTCGAATCTACATACGCCTCTGCAATCGGATGAGGTAACAGTACGAGATCTCTCCACACTGTCAACATTTGTATGTTACACTGAATGCAACAATACTACAGCACATAAACAAACAGTTGTCAGTTCTGGAAAGAAGAGGGCGTCATCATTCGCCTTGGGTAATTCAAATGAAACTTCTAATGTTCATCTCATAGAGAAGAATAATTTATCAGATGTCTCGGTCTCGTCTCCGTCTACTTCATCTGCACTTCAGGATCCTCGCCCTGATCTATGTATGTATCTCCAACTTTATTGGGTGCCGCTAATGTTGCTCGAACTGTTGGGTGCTGATAATGTTAATACGCGGAACTGGCGTGGCTAATTCATTATTACTGGCGGCCCAGCTTAGGAAGTATCTACACATATTTTATATACATAAAGACACAACAGAAAACTCTATGAAACATTTCATTGACTTAAATGTACCTTCTGGAGATGCCTCTGTTTAAAAGTTAAACTCGAAGGGAGACTACTCTCCTTTCAAAGTGTCAGTTATTGAGGAATACTACTCTGATCTACTTCAACTGGATATTTGGCCTTCGGGAGTGGCTATTAATCCATGGAAACTTCGGGAGTGTGCAAGATTCGTCGGTTGCATAGATGTATAATACATAGATCCGCCCTCACGGTTTATACTGGTCTACCTTTTGGCGCATGCAAAATACATGACGCATGCACACTTTTCTCTCAGTAGGTTAGTAGCTTCTAAGTAGGAAAGATCAATTGCGGAGATCTTGTCGATAGATATGCGGAGATCTTTTCATCTTTTCGTCACTAACTGAGGGGTGCGGGGAGTTTAACTAGCGGGGAAGTGAAAAAAACGCCGACCGCTGCGTCGTAGGGAAAAAAATCTTCCTTCCGCTAGTTAAACCCCCCGCACCCCTCAGTTAGTGGCGACAAGATCTCCAACGAAATTTGTATGTAATGCCATATCTAGGTTATTCTAGATCTATGGTCGGTAAGACAATGCTGTACCAGAATGTTAGGGGTCTCAACTCCAAAACAGTTGAATGCCTTTCCTCTGTCTTGGCACAGCAATATGACTTTATTGGACTCACTGAGACTTGGTTGAACGATTCAGATTATGACTTTGAAATCTTCGATGGCAGATAGATACATAGTTTTCAGAAGAGATAGAGGCAGTAGAGGAGGTGGTGTATTGCTGGCTGTCCGTGCCGATCGTGTGCGGTCTGCTCGACAACTTCACCGTCTCCAATTTGATTTTGATTTTTAAATGCTTTTTATTATTACGAAATTATGTTCACAATACATCTTATATCTTTTTGAATAGCTACTGGTCTAGTGATCATTTTCTATTTTACAATTTAATTTAATTTGATTAGTAATCATAGTATTATATTATTCTAATGTTAATCTACAGCATAATAGGAAAAAGAGCTCAAAAACCTATGCCGTCTCCAATCCGTCGGTGAACATCTATGGGCTTGCGTTGATCTTCCGCGGTATTCCATTTTTATTTGTGTTGTCTATTTTCCTCCTACTCAAAACTGTAAGATTTCAAAAGATTATTTCAATAAATTACATGAGGAATTTGAATTAAAAATATTTTGATTGTGGGTGATTTTAACACTGTATCTTTAAATAATTTAAGTGTAGAACTATCGCATATCTGCAAACTATTTAATTTATCTAATTTAAATAATGTAAGCAATATTTATGGCGGGAAGCTTGATTTGGTGTTGTCTAATATTTGTTGCGCTAATTCTAGTAGAAGTTCCTCTTTCATTGTACCTTAAGATAAATATCACCCCACCCTCATTTGGTCACCCAGATTTCAAATTTGACGTCAGACGTCACCCAGATTTCAAATTTGCAAACTTCAAACGCGTATTAAATGATATTTTATCTCTACCGTAATGGCAGAGGATCCATTTACTTATATTGATGACCAAAATGAGCAATATGGCAAAGTATGAAAACGATCGGATAAGAGCCAAATTTTTTCCTGAATTGTAATCGTAAGTGAAACGTAAAGGAGGTTTGTAAAAGTCAGTAAGATTATTTGATAGACCAAAATTGGCCAATTTTTTTATTTCACATATACATACATATATATACATATACATATACACATACAATACATACATCCATATACATACAAACATTACACATGCATATACACATAAACACATAAATACACATAAATAAAGATAAATTACTCATATGTATATAAAAATAAAAAATAGCATACATATACAAATAAAGATAAAACCAACATACATACACATAATGCTAAATAATAAAATTACAAAATGAAAACAACATGTGTAAATATGTACATATGTAGCTAGAAGTCATTTAAAATATGCTGCCTGACAGAACTGTATGATGTAAAAACATCAAGGCTCCCAGAAAGCAGGTTAAATAATCGAATGGCTCTTGAAAGGGGTGAGTCATCAAGCACAATTCTTATTTACAACATATTTGTTCCGACTTTTGTAATGACGTGTGGCAAACAGTCTTATTAACTGATTGTCGATTGGCATTATTGACGAGTTGGCATTAGTGTCGGCCCAAGCGGAAATACGCGACGGTCGACAGAGTTCGAGCAGACGGCGTACGGACAACTTGTGTTCCGTACGCTCCGCTGAACCACCACGTGCAAATTTTACATTTCAATAAACTACATCAAACCATTATCGAAGTCTTTTCCATGATGGTCACTTCGAACCGGACACCAGTAACCTAGGCCACAACACCAAACGGACAAACCAATAGGAAAAAACGTGGTCGAGAAAAAATGGATGTCAATTAAGAAATCGGTATCGTTCCTTTGTTACTATCCATACCTTTCCAATACTAATAACATGTTTGCTTCTATTTCAGCAATATATTGATTGATGTACAGAGGTACATGACCGCGTGATTGACGCAGAAAATATATAAATAAAAACATAACCTACAAAGACGCATGGGACACAGAGGTAATCCAAAATTATCGGAACGATCACATAAACATCGTAAAGGATATTCAAGTAAGTGAATGTATTCAATCTCAGGCAATCTGTTCAAAAGGCAATCATGTGGGTAGGTCAGTTTTAAAATATGTTTTAAAGTATAACAATTAATTAACGCGATTGTATAAAATAATATCGCGCTACGAAGGAATGTTTCATCGGTCGCATCGAATTTCGTATTAAAAGTGTAAAATCAGATGTAGTGTAAAATTAGCAAAGCACGTGGAGAATTATACTTGTAGCCCCAAAGTGGATTAAATCAAGTACATACCGGTATATTCATATCGGTAGATCTTTGTTTCTTAATGTGTGTAGAAACACCCTCCCCCCCCCCCCTTCCACGATAAATGTGGAATTATACTTGTAGCCCCAAAGTGGCTTAAACCAAGTACATACCGGTATATTCATAGCGGTAGATCTTTGTTTCTTAATGTGTGTAGAAACACCCTCCCCCCCCCCCCTTCCACGATAAATGTGGAATTATACTTGTAGCCCCAAAGTGGCTTAAACCAAGTACATACCGGTATATTCATATCGGTAGATCTTTGTTTCTTAATGTGTGTAGAAACACCCTCCCCCCCCCCCCCTTCCACGATAAATGTGGAATTACACTTGTAGCCCCAAAGTGGATTAAATCAAGTACATACCGGCATATTCATACATCGGTAGATCTCTTTGTTTCATAATGTGTGATGAAACAGTGGTGATTTAAAATAAATCACAAGACTTGTAGCCCCAAAGTGGTTTAAATCAAGCACCCACCAATTTAGGGTTGTTATTTCTTCCAAAATATGTTGGATAGATTCTGGTGATAATAGTTAAAGTAGAATATTAAGATTCACGGTTAATCATTGAATATTATTACCTTATCTCTACGAATAGTTCAATTGACAGCTATAGTAGAGAATAACTGTATTTATGAGACGAAATAGTGCAACTTTCTGAAACAAATGTCAAGTGCTGAAAACGAGGTAATAGAAGCTTCGACTTCCCAGTCGCATAAAGGTCGAAATCCAACTAGGGACGTAGAACCTATTAGAGACAGGTCAAGCTCTAGAATACATCAGACTCGAAGTCAGACTCAATCGATAAAAACATTAGCGAAAGAAAATAAAGTAGAAGTTACAATGACGTCAATAGAATTAAGGTATTCGGGCGCGTTTAAAAGACTACAGGAGAAAATAGACAGAATCTCCGAAATAAATGAAGGACAGTATCAATTTATTGAAAAAGCATACGACTATCTCCAAAAACTCCATTATGAGTATTTAGACAACATCACAGATATAGAGCAGGCGGATCAAATAGACGAAGAGTTCTACATAATCACAATGACAATTCAAAATCTTAAAGCAGCATTAGAGAGACAATCCATTCAAGATTGTAAACTGAAGGTAGAGCAAGCAACAATTAAATTTGCTAGAGATAAGTTACCGACGTTAACCATTCCCACATTTCAGGGAGATCCATCTGAATGGCAATCGTTTCAACAAGCTTTTAAGAATATAATAGGAAACAAAACGGAATATTCGAATGTCACGAAATTGCAATATTTGCATCAATCCTTAATCGGTCCCGCTTTGGCAGCTGTATCAGGTTTAGATATTAGCTCAGACAATTACGAAATAGCTTGGAGTATTTTAGACAAGCAATATAATTTACCAAGACTTAATCTCAAAACTAGGATTAATTCACTTTGTGACTTAAAATTAATCACAAGAGAATCACATATCGAATTGAGAAATCTATTGAATCAGGTAACAGTGTGTATTAAAAACATTGAATCGTTGGGTTACGCGAGAGAAATTTTAGATCCATGGGTAACATGTTTAGTTCTAAGGAAATTACCTTTTAATCTAGTAAGAGACTGGGAAATATCGCTGGTTAGCAGAGAAATGCCACCATATGAAAGTTTAGAGACATTCTTGCAGAATAGATGTAATGTATTACAATCTACTGCATCTGTAACTACGGTGAAGGAATTCCCTCATAGTCGTCAAAGAATCATGAGAACTCATGTCGCGAACAAAAACCCATCAAGTAAGGTAAACGCATGCGCATTCTGTCGAAATAATCATTTCATAGGCAAATGTGATAAATTCAAAGCAAAATCCAGTATGGAAAGAAATGAATTCGTTAAATCTAATAACATGTGTTTTAAATGTTTAAATTCATCGCATAAGATAACAAATTGCAAGTCTAACTATAATTGCTTAAGGTGCAAACAAAACCATCATACTTTGTTGCATCAGGACGATACATTTAGTTCCAATAATACGGGAAGGAAGTCAATTAATGCTCATTCTACTCATTTCTCTCAAAGGGAGATAATTTTACCCACGGTACAAGTAGACATTATAACGTCCAATGGAACGGTCGTTAAGGGTCGCACATTATTAGATTCCGGCTCACAAGTCAACTATGTTACCACATCTTTCGCTAAGAAGAATAACTTCAAATTAGAGAAAATCTCTCAAAAAATTGTAGGTATCGCTAATCAAGAAAGTAGCATTCGTCACATCACCAAGGTGACCATAAGGTCTTCAACCACTAATTACTCAACCAAAGTGTTGTGTTTGGTATTACCAGAAATTACTGGCGAAATTCCAACTGTGAAACTGGATCAACAGTTAATTTCAATACCAGCGGGAATCAAGTTATCAGATCCCCTTTGGAATAAACCGACGCCAATCGATTTATTGCTCGGCGCCGAGATTTGCGTTCATGCTATGAAAGCAGGAACCATCCAGTTAGGAAAAGGTATGCCTATCTTAAAGGATACCGAATTCGGATGGACAATAGTTGGTCCATATCCCGAAGTAAATAATGCTCCAGGGAAGAGCCACATAGGCTTAAGTCAATTAGACAGTCACATTCAAAACTTTTGGATGATCGACCAGGTTCCTATGGTAAAACATCAATCTCTTGAGGAGAAAAGATGTGAGGAACATTTCCAAGCACACACATCACGAGATAAAAACGGTAGATTTTGTGTAGCTTTACCATATAAAAATTCCCCGGTAGTATTAGGAAGTTCATTACACATTGCGGAGAAAAGACACAAAACTTTGGAAAGACGTTTTTTAGCCAATAATAATTTAAAAATGGAATACAATAAAGTTTTAGAAGAGTACATAAATTTAGGACATATGTCAGAGTGTGAACCTCCGGAGGCACATGAGGTTCATTGTTATTTACCTCATCACGTCGTGGTTAAGGAGTCTAGCCTTACCACTAAATATCGTGTAGTTTTTGATGCGTCCGCAAAGACAACGTCTAATATCTCACTAAATAATATTTTGATGGTGGGACCTAGTGTCCAATCAGATTTGTTAAGTTTACTACTCAACTTTCGACTCCATAAATACGTGATTACTGCGGATATTAAGCAGATGTACCGACAGATTCAAATAGCAGAGAAAAATAAAAATGTACAACGAATCATTTGGCGAACAGATCCCCAGAGTAAATTCAAGCATTACAAGCTTAATACAGTAACATTCGGAACTGCTTCAGCCCCATTTTTAGCTACTAGATGTCTAAATCAGTTAGCAGAGGAGAATAGAAACAAATATCCCATCGCTAGTAAAGTGATCGAACGTGATTTTTATGTTGATGATTTGCTCACGGGAACTAATACTATTGAAGCTGGTAAATTATTAAAGGTTCAACTGGAAACCATATTATTATCAGCCGGTATGCCCTTAAGCAAATGGACATCGAACAACTCCGATATAATCACGGATGTTAAAGCTGACGATTGTTCAGATTTTAACTTCTCTAACGAATCACACAAAACTTTAGGTTTATTTTGGAAACCGCGGGAAGACGTTTTTGTATTTAAGGTTCAAACCGAAGTCGAGACTGAAAATATAACAAAAAGAAACTTTTTATCAGTAATTAGTCAGATCTTCGACCCATTAGGACTATTATCTCCATTGTTAATTAATTATAAGATATTAATGCAATCTGTCTGGCAACAAACCATTGGTTGGGATGAATTCATTCCTCAGACAATCTTCAAAAAATGGAAAGATTGTCAATTATCCAACACAGTCATGAAACTTTATAAAATTCCTAGATTGATAATACTAAATAATGTCATTAATATACAGGCACACGGATTTTGTGACGCATCCGAGAAAGCTTATGGTGCTTGTATTTATGTAAAATGTACTGATCAATTTGGAAATTCCAAATGTCATCTTGTGTGTTCTCGTTCGAGAGTCGCTCCGCTCAGTTTTGTAACTATTCCGCGTTTAGAGCTGTGCTCCGCTATGTTATTATCAAAGTTAATGAAGTCAACAATAGACCAATTAACAATTCATATTAATGAAAAATATTATTGGACGGATTCAACCGTCGCATTGCATTGGATTAGAGGAGAGTCATGTAAATGGACCACCTTCGTTGCCAATCGAGTGGCCGAAATCCAATCAATATCTCAACCCATTGAGTGGTACCATGTCTCCTCTACAGACAATCCAGCAGATTTAATTTCTCGAGGGACTCAACCATCAGAATTAAATCATAATTCGTTATGGTGGGACGGCCCTAGTTGGTTGAAATTAGACGAATCACGATGGCCTCGAAGACCTCCTGAGATCACAATAGATCTTCCAGAGAGAAGGGTAGTCACTAACGCTACCCTTGTGAGGGAAAATAATTGGGTAGATAAACATTCTCATCTTCCAAGACTCCTTCGAGTTTTATCATATGTTCGTCGGCCACTAAGGAATAAACAATTAAACGTTAAAGAAAATAACGAACCGTCCGCTTTAGAATTAAAAGATGCTTTAAATAATTTGATAAGGTTATCGCAAATGGAATCATTTCCATTGGAATATCGTTTGCTGAGCAAGGGACATCCAATTCCCAGTAGCAGTAAATTAGCTAAATTGTCCCCTCTATTCCATGAGAATTTAATTTGTGTTGGAAGTAGACTTCCTCTGGGAACAACTCTATCAACGTCACCCATTATCTTGTCAAATAAGCATAAACTTACACACATGATTGTCCGAGATGCGCACTTGAAATATATTCACTTGGGTACTCAAGCCTTACTGTCGTTATTGCGGCAGACCTATTGGCCATTGGCCGGACATAATACTGTCAAAGGAGTGGTGCGTTCATGTGTCATTTGTTTCAGAAATAAACCACTGTCACACAATAGATTAATGGGATTGCTCCCGCTTGAACGTACCACTGCGAATTTTCCTTTCAGTCATGTGGGGATAGATTTCGCAGGACCTTTTCCTGTGAAGAGTGGTTGCAATAAGAATTCTAAGATAATTAAGGGTTACGTTTGTGTCTTTGTGTGTTTTTCCAGTAAGGCAGTTCACTTGGAACTTGTCGGAGACTTAACGAGTTCAAATTTCTTAAATTGTTTAAGAAGATTCGTAGCCAGACGTGGCAGGCCCAATACGATATATTCCGACAATGCTACTAATTTTGTCGGTGCAAGTCGTGAACTCGTTAATTTAGTAAAATTAATTTACGAACGTCCTCATGAGGAGAAGCTACTACGGTATGTAGCCTCCGAAGGGATTCGTTGGAAGTTTAACCCGCCAAGGGCGCCTCACATGGGAGGGCTGTGGGAAGCAGCGGTTAAATCCATGAAGATTCATTTAAACAAGGTGTTAAAGGCCACCACCTTAAATTTCGAATCATTTTGTACGGTATTGACTCAAATAGAAGCTTGCATGAATTCCCGTCCTCTTAGTCCCTTGTCTTCGGATCCACTAGACCTTTTACCCCTCACACCTGGACATTTCTTAATTGGCAGATCCTTACTCGCTCTTCCAATGGAGGTTAAATATAACACTAATGTCCATGCCAATCTGCTTCAGATACAATTGACCACAGCAGCATTTTGGAAACGTTGGTCGGCGGAATATTTACATTCTTTGCAGTTACGACACAAATGGAAGAAGGACTCGAGCAACAATCTGAGTGTGGGTCAAATGGTCCTGTTAAAGGAGGAACACATGCTGCCAACCCGATGGGTCTTGGGTCGAGTCACTAAATTGTATCCCGGACCAGATGGCAGAGTTCGAGTCGTCGACGTCTTTACTGCCAGCGGAGAGTTTCGTCGGTCCAGTCATCTAGTGGCGCCATTGCCGATTCTACCACAAGGACCACTTGACAGGAAGGAAGATCAGCAAGAGGGAGGAGAAACAGCAGCTTCAATTCCGTCAACTTCGGTAGCTTAGTTTAACCCGAAGACACTACCCCCAACTCATATTACTTATTAGATGTAATCATGAGTTTAAATCATTCAATGTTAATAGTAGTACTCCGTAATTCACTTTAATTGTGTTGTGTGTATAATTTAAGCTATTTTCATTTTAACATTCGGCAGTATATATCTCCGAATTTAATCTAATCATTTTGTCTTTATAATATAAGACTTGTCTCATGTCATCACTCGGAAGGATTATATCCGAGTTTAAAATAAACCGTTCAAATTTGACAGTTAAAATTAGATTCATGATTTGTTAATGTTAGTCTCCAAGCCACACTTAATGGAGCATCTTAAATTATTTCATGTCTACTTAATTATAACCTGCCGGGAGTCATCCGCAGGTCTTATGTTTCTTGTTATGAAAACATAAGTTAACTTTTACTGTTTATAGTATTTATGTGAATCGTAGAATAAGTAAATATTATAATACTGAACATTTCAATGTTTAACGTAGAGACATCTATAATCATAGTTCGCCTTCATTTCCTGCTTGTAGGAATGAATGAATGACTTTCCAATTTACTTTTAATTTAGCAATGTTTGTGCTACTTGTTGATGAAATCAAGTTAACTTAGGAGCATTACACTCACTAATCAAGTTTAGTTGATCGGTAATAGCTGATCTGTTTTGACAACTGTAATAGTGTCAACATTGTATTGTCTAAGTTAACATCAAGATGAGGAATGCTTAAGTTTTAAACCATATACAGTCCACTCTCTCTTCTTTAAAGTAAACTTATCTTGTAATGCTTATTCACAGCTTCAAAGGAGATTTCAAAAATTTTAATGTAAATAGAAACAACATTCACCAGAGGTATACCTATAAGTTGAAATATTACTGAACCAATAAATTGATTTTATCCTCACACTGGATGAGGCAAAGGTTTCATTATTCACCCTCTATTTAATTATTTTAAGAGCTATGATTTATTGTAAACGACTCGTCAGTAATGCTGTAACTCTGTAGAATAACTGTATTGTTCAACAGTTTTCCTATGTGGGACTATGTTCCGACTTTTGTAATGACGTGTGGCAAACAGTCTTATTAACTGATTGTCGATTGGCATTATTGACGAGTTGGCATTAGTGTCGGCCCAAGCGGAAATACGCGACGGTCGACAGAGTTCGAGCAGACGGCGTACGGACAACTTGTGTTCCGTACGCTCCGCTGAACCACCACGTGCAAATTTTACATTTCAATAAACTACATCAAACCATTATCGAAGTCTTTTCCAATATTTATTTACAAAATATATGACGACAGGCTAGTGGCAAAGGGTTAGATGTCACCGTCTCTTTTGTCATTTTTTGGATTCTTAAATGTATTTATTACGAAAATATTTCCATCGACTTGAAATCCCAAAATGGCAAGTTAAAAAGCGATCAGAATAGTGTAGGAAGTTTGTCAGACTAATTGATGAAGTGAAACTAATAAAAACCCTGTCAAAAGCATTCGATCTATAAGCACATTAAAATGGCAAAAAAGGACATCTGAACTGATATTGTCTGCGTTTTGGGCACCCAAAATTTGAGACTGACCACTTCACTACTAAGAATTTTCAAAAAGAGCTTTCAAAGCTCAGCTTTTCTGAGAATAGTCAAATAATTAAAACTCAAAGAGAAATGGATACAGATAACGATCCAACTCTCTCGTATAGAAAAAAAGAAAAAGAGGAGCTTTAGGTTCAAATATTTTGTGTCGGTTACAACGAATGGAAAGTGAAATAGTGCATTCAATACAAATTCCGGTTTTTTGAAGAAGTTCCCATTGCACAACAACCATACACGTGTCGGCATCGGATGCACCGACATACCAATAGAAATTTTATTGCACTAACGGTAATGCAGTTGTGTAGTAACAACCAAAGGAAGGAAAGTTTTCGGGTTCAGAACTATCAGAAGTCTATCGCCAGTCGACAGAGTAGCATTCTGATGCAGCGACCCAAAAAGAAAAGAAGCATGATATTACGATTGTTCATGATTGTAGTTCTGTCCGTTGGCGTAGATGCTATCCAACCGCTTGCATTTTTGCAGTGTAGAGGTTATTACTGATTTATCTCCAATAATTTATACATTTAACCATATATATATATATATATATATATATATATATATATATATATAAGGGCATTTTTAAATTTGAGACTTGTGCATTTGCAGGAACAACAAGGAACGAAGTTTTCTCCAGGTGCGGCAAAAACGATTGCGTAGATACTTGTATGCGGCCGACCACTTCTCTTGGATGTGTCGGAAACTGTAGAAGTGGTTGCGTTTGCAGGGAAGGATTCATTCGGAATTCTTTGGATGATTGTGTCCTACCCATTCTTTGTGGTATAATATTCCATTTTTCTCCAATCATGATTCCTTTGTTCTTACTTAAAAGCTGCGATCGAGTTTCAACTCAACTATCACAATAATTGTAATTATTTACAAATATTAAATGTAAATATGACGATTGCTTATAAATTCAGGCTCTAAAATAAGAAAATATTTTGTTAATTTCAGATTGGAAATTAGGTTCTAAAAAACAAATATTTTAAAGCTTTTTTTTATTTGGTTTTCAATTTTTATTTCATTTTCGTGGATTCAAATTTAAAAAAAATCAATCAAACATCGAGGTCAAATTGTCTTCTGATCACAAAACTTTATATATTGTTATAAAGTATGTACATATTCATATGCACTTACATAGATAATGTAAGAATAATTAATATCATGGTTTCGTTTTTACATACCTCCTTTACATTTCACATGGTTTTCATTTCAAGTGGTAATTTTTTATATCTCTGATTGTTCCGTTTTTACTAACAAATAAGTGATTATATGCATATATGCATAAGTGATTTTATTTTTATTTTGATAATCATATACCATTCTCTTCATAGGCTACCCCAATATAACACTGTGGCTAGATAATACATAAATAACACACATTTTATATAAACATACATATGTACATACATATAAAAAAATATTTAATTTGATTTAAAAAACATTCATATGCTACCCAAATAATTTAAAGAAATAAAAATAAAGGAAAAAAAAACAAAAAAAATTAAAAATTATGTAAGGCAGTATTTATGTATGTATATAGTTTTAAATAGTTTTTTAATAACATAGCAATATATATATATATATATATATATATATATATATATATATATATATATATATATATATATATATATATATATATCTCTAATATTATGCGTTGAGGAACGTAATAAAATAATAAAATGAGTAATATTTAAATACTAAACTAAATTTAAGAATAATGTATTTAAAACATATAAATTGAAAAATTCCATTTATATTTTTGCGATTTGAACTATTAATTACGGTGAAAATCTCTTGAAACCGCCAAAAAATACCAAGGCTTTGAAGTCAGCTACTCTGACTCCGATCTTTTTACTATGACCCTCGAATACGACTAACTTCGGTTTTTGATTCCGATTTTGACCCCGACTACAACTCTTATTTGAAATATCTCAAAAACATTTTTTATGTGTGTTCAAATAAACAAGTTGAGAGTCATTTGATTTGAACGACTCCAGTGCCAACTTCATTATTTATTTCGGGTATTCATATTCGGATGTGACCAACCCATGACTTTATTTATGTATTTAGGGAATGTAAAGTGTATCAAAAACAAAATTCTATAATGACAAACATATACGGTTATGAGAACGTTTTGAGCCCTAATATATGGAATCACTAGAGACACGTATTTTGGGCATCTATTTTTGTCAATTATAGCATTTTCATTTTGCGTTTTAGGGCATTAAAAATGTTCAATTTTAGCATCTACATATTTTTATGAAGAGTTTAATTTAAAAAATAATAAAAAAATTCTATGAATTTTAATAAAATGTATATACATATGTATATGCAATTTAAAGACAACACAACAATTAAAAAATAATAGAAAAATTCAAAAATGTTTTGGAATTCAAATTACAATGAAAAAAATATGAATATAAAAATATAATACTAATTAAAATTTATTAAAACTCAACATGGAGCATATTTCTGCAGATTCTGTTTTGAGATTCGTGCGACGATTGGTAACAATTATATTGTATTTACTAAAATACCTTTCAGCATCCACGCTATTGACGGGACACCAAATAGATTTTAGAGCTGCACAACCAAACAATAATAGCAATATATCCGGCGTGGATTCACTTTTCATATTCTCTATTAATTGTCTAAAGTCTCTAAAGTCTATTAAGTCTCAGTCGGAGTGCTATACTGAGATCACGTGTGGTTAGGACTTTTTTCAATTTCAAGAATGTACATAGCTCTTGCTTGCTCCACTCTAACGCGAATTTCCTTTCCACTTTCACACGTTTCACCCAGATAGCACCCAAGATATCTAAAACCACCCACTCTCTCCACCACGCTGTTATTGATCTGTAAATAAGAGCTGACCGTATTGTGAGCCGACTTGCTAAATATCATCCATTTGGTATTTTTTGTATTCAGCTTTAACCCCGCCCTAGAGCTATGCATAGTCGTTGAAGTTCGTGGTCAGTAGTACTGTATCATTCGCGTACCGAATGTTATTAATTACTGTGCCATTTATTGTAATTCCGGAATCTATCTCTTCCAAGGCTTCAGCCATAATATTTTCTGAATATAAATTAAACAGTAGCGGTGATAGCACACATCCTTGCCGAACTCCCTTCATTATTCTTACGCTCTCTGTTGTATCACGCTCGACGCGTACTACGGCCGTCTGATTCCAGTAGAGATTACCAATTAGCCGAATATCTCTTTTGTCTAACCCTATATGCGATAGTATTTCAATTAAACAATGGCAGATTTCTAAAAAACAAAACTGTTTCTTTAACATTTTGTACCTGCCACAGATGGATTGAATAATTTACTCAATGTTTGGAGGAATAGATTTGTCTCATTTAGTCATGAGTGCGAGTCTAGTTTTAAGACGCTTTTTTGAGCAGCCTTTTAGATACACAGCTCCAACTGTCTTCTTTTGTTTACAGTAAGTAGACAAAAGCAGTTGGTTGATTTCGACAGGAAAAACACCGTCTATGGTAAACTGCAAACTGTTTTATCCCCTCAATTTCTTCACATAATAAATGGGCAAAGGAATAGGTAGGCGATTCTAAATTGTATATTAATTTTATAAATTTTATGCAAATTTCTCTTTTATTTGTTATTTTAGCATCTATTCGCATATTTTACGAATTTAGCCTATATTAGCATCTATTCCGAATTTTAGCATCAATTTAGCATTAATAGCAAAATGCCCAAAATACGTGTTTCTAATAATGGTGCTAGGAAACTTACCCCCTGGACACATACCCCCCGGACACTTACCTCTGGTCAAAAACCCCCTGGTCATTAACTCCCCGTGCAAAATACTTCCGTCAACGATAAACATTATTTAAAAATAGCAATAAATAATTAATAATGTACCTTACATATAATACACTAATGTTTGTATGTATGTGCCAGTGAGTGGTTGGGTCTGTCGTTGGTTGGGTGGGAACAACACGTTCGATTTATTTTTTTTTGCGCAGGGGGTGCAGCCAGATGGGGCTCCGCCGAAGGCGCCACAGGGGGCGCCACTCCTAATAAAATAAATAAAAATATTTTGATATATATTTTTTTTAATTTTAATTTTAATTTTTTTTATACACCCCGGGCAAAGCCGGGTAATAAAGCTAGTAAGTAATAAAAAAGAATAAATTGTGTGTGGTAGAGCATAAAGTGGAATTTTTTCCTCTTAGAAAAGTCAAAAATGTTGTGACCACCCGATTTTTTCCACACTCCTGAGCGTATCAAGCTGAAAATTTATATTTGTATTCTTTATGTACTAACTTAGAGTTGATAAGGTTTTGGTCAGAATTCGAAAACCGGAAGTAGTAGTTTTTTTTAAAACAATATTTCATTATTTTATTCTGACCTTTAAAATTATTTTATTTTTTTGATATTTAATGTGTATACTATTTATAGTGATTTTATGAAATGAAAAAAATTTCGAACAAAATCTTTAGAACTTTTGTCTTGTGCAAGTTTCCGTACATCGGTTTTATCCCCTCAATTTCTTTACATAATAAATGGGTAAAGGGATAGGAAGATTCTTCTAAATTGTCGATTAATTTTATAAATTTTATGCAAATTTCACTTTTATTTGTTATTTTAGCATCTATTCGAATATTTTACGAATTTAGCATCTATTCCGAATTGCCCAAAATACGTGTCTCTAGGAATCACACATGTTTTCAGTGAGACAAAAGTTATACTTCCGTTAGTCCGATTTTCTTCAATTTTTTATTACAAAATATCACTATGCATATTGTTATTATAAAATATGAAGAAGACAAATATAACTTAAAAGGTCAGAAAATAATGATGAAATATTGTTTAAGAAAATGATATAAGACATATACTAGATTTTTTTTGTGGAATAGCATTTCAAAGAATTTTTCAAATATTTAAAAATATTTATGTCAAAAAAATATCGAAAAGAGTAAACTGCGATTTCCAATAAAAACGGAACTTCACAAAATTTTATAAACTTTCAAAAATTTTATAAATTTTTTGCTTATGAATTTGCCTCAATTATCTGGTCACCTTTTTTATTTATCCCATATTAATTGTATTGAATTAATTTTATTAAATTCTTACGCTACTGTTTTCCTTATTACGCCCATACTACTGTTCCCGATATTTTAAAAATCGTATCCTTTAACAATCTTTCTGTAATGCAACGACTCACTGATGCTACATTCTATTTTAAGCTCCTAAATGGTTATAAGGTTGGTTTCAGGATCAGTTAGGTATTCTTTTCTTTTTCATTTGTTTATCTATATGTACTAGATATATTATGTATTTTGTAAAAATCTATAATTGTTATTCTTTATTGTTATGAATTTCTACATCTGAGGCCTGTTGATTTTTTAATAAATATATAAATACATAAATGAATAAACTACTTGGTATAAGCCTAGAATTTCTAGATATGAAATTTTAGTTCAGTATATTGAAAGATCTTGGAGAAAAACTCAAAAAACTTCGAAACTCTATTAGTGTATGAAGATTTTTATATTTAATACAGTAAAAAAATTTGAATGTGACCAAACCATGACTTTATCTATGGTTTTGAGAAATATAAGAAGGTCACAAAACAAAATTAGATGATTAAACATACATACACGTTCACACATACTCGTTATGAGAGCATTTTCAGTCGAAAATGTAGGGAAAAAACCAAAAAGACAAAAACACAAGACCAAACTTCTTCATATGTACTTGCGGTTGTCGAATTTTGTTCGAAATTTTTTTATAACCTAAAACAATATAACATTTATACACATCTTATATCAATAAAATAAAAATAATTTAAAGGGTCAACATAATATAATGAATTATTGTTCAAAAAAAAAATACTACTTCCGGTTTACGAATTTTGACTAAAACCTTATCAGCTTTAAACACCTGTGCTCTTCACGAAGGGCACAAATGTTTAGAGGGTCGAAAAAAGTAGTGAAAGAAAAATCGAACAATAGTAAATTGCCACTTCCGGTTAACGGATCCTTTATTTTATACATAACATGTTATTTAGCTTAAACTTCGAGTAAATTTAAATTCAATAAACCAAAAGGTTTCTGATAAAAAAATAAAAAACCTTGATTCTCTAGAGTAAAAGTACTACTTCCGGCTTAGGTAAAAATAGAACTACTGCTGGATCGTAGGAAAATGCTATCGTTTGCTGTAAATTTTACCGTGTAAATATGTACAGTCGCTTTCGACTGTACATATTTATATCGGCTATGATTAATTAAGATAATATTAAAAAAAATCTATTTTTATGATTGTAAATCATTTATTCCTGCATGTACGCCATAACTATTTTTTTGCGTACCACCAACCATCAATCGCGTACCACGGGTTTGGAACCGCTGCTCCAGAGAATCGAGGTTTTTCTCGGAAACATTTAGGTTTATTGAACTGAAATTTCATATCTCTTGTTCGATTTTTCTTCCACTATTTTTTTCAACCCCTCAAACATGTGTGCTCTTCACGGGAAAATTCAAGTATGATCCTTGTATCAATGTGATGAAAATAAAAATAAATGACTAAATTTATTAAACCGTTAATCTTTGAAAAGTCAAAAATGTTCAGACCACATCTTTTTACCTAGCCTGAAGCTGAAAGTTCAAATTTGTTTTCTTTATGTACTAACTTAGAGTTGATAAATGAGAGAATTCGTAAACCGGAAGTCGTTACTTTACTTTGACCTTTAATTTTTTTTTATATTTAATGTGTATTATATTGTATTATAGTGGTTTTAAGAAAAAAAAATTTTTTTTCACAAAATCCGACAAGCGGAAGTAGAACTTTTGTGTATGTACTTTTGTCTTTCCCTACATTTGCGTTCAATTTGTATTGAAAATCCTCTATTAACCAGTAAGTCACACCCGAATGTTTTTATGAATGTACTAATATCGTAAAAGTATATTCTTTGACGAAAATATTTGACAATAACTGTAACGTATTTACATAATTCTATTTAAAGGTTTTTTTGTAGATGTAACTCCAATATGTTCCGGTAAAAATGAAATATTTTCATATTGCGGAAATGATGGATGTCAACCATCATGTACAAGAGTGAATGTCACGGGATGTAATCCGATCTGTAGTATTCCAGCTTGTATCTGCAAGCCCAGCTTTGTGAGAGACCATGAGGAAAAATGCGTATCTCCAACTATGTGCCGTACGTGTATTTTGAATAAAACAAATTTATAAATAAATATTAAATGACGATATAAATATTTATGATTAGATTGTTCCGGACAAAATGAAATATTCTCCATATGCGGAAATGATGGATGTCAACCTACTTGTCGAGTAAGGGATGTCACAGGATGCGTTCCAAATTGTAAATCTCGAGCTTGCATTTGCGCCCCAGGACACGTAAGAAACGATGCTGGAATATGTGTTAAGCCTAATTCGTGTCGTAAGTATGGTTTATAGATAACATTAACATATTTTACAGTTAGAATGTACATTTAGTTAATCAATGTTACTTGGGCAATGTATACACTTACCAGTAAATACTTGTAAGTGCATTCATTGCCCGAGTAACCTAATTACAGTTTATACGAGTGAAATCAATAGATATATTTACTTATTCTAACGGTGGATTGGATTTACATATGTAATTAAAAGTGTTGCTAAAATGTTGCACCGCTGAGGTGGAGTGGGAAATCAGTAAAGCTTCCGTGGATTTCCCATCACCATTCCCCTCATAATTTTACTTTAAATACGACCAAAATACGATTATTAATATTACTTGTTTCAGCCTGTCGTAAATCCAATGAAATATATTCCGCCTGTGGCGACAATGGCTGCCAACCAACTTGCAGTAGGATTGATGTTTCTTCATGCGTTCCAATTTGTAGTACTCCAAAATGCATCTGTCAGCCAGGATATGTGAGAGATGCATTAGGAAAATGCATAGAACCATCATTGTGTCGTAAATAAACAAACATACATATATGAAATTCCTATGAATAATTTAGTGAAACTTATTATTATTATTATTATTATTATTATTTATTATTATTAATTATAATTATTATTTATTATTATTAGACTTATTTATTATTATTTATTTATTATAATTATTATTATTATTATTTATTATTATTATTATTTATTATCAGTAATATTTATATATTTACTTATGTATTTATTTATTTATTTTTTGTTTACTATTTTTCAATACTTTTTTTTTATTATCTATATATTATTTATATGGGCGTTGGGGATTGCACTATTCTCCTCATCGTCTGGAATAAAAGCTATTATTATTATTATTATTATTAGATAGTTTCCTTCTCTGGGATAGTTTTTAACCTTTCCCATACGCTGCTAAAAAATTACCCGTGCAGCGGTGATGTAAAATCTGTTGACATGTAGGAATTTGTGATTTTAAAGTCGGATAAATATGAATATTTAACCATTTTTCCTTCTATTAATGACTATAGTAATAGTCCGTATCTATATAAATGAATATATATACATATATATGGGATCCATGAATGTGTGCGGGAGGATATTCAAAGTCAAAGTCTTTACCAACTCGTTTTAATGTCTAGCTTCGGGCTCGGCCATTGCCGGAGAGCCCGAATGACAGCCACAGTGCTACCAAATGATAATATTCTCAGTCATACTAATCCCACACGGCCAATCCTGCTCACATATTCGTCCTCGAATATTCGTCTTCTTCCATTCTTTTACAATTTAAAAACTTAAAACATTAAAACAGCTTAAATTCTGAAAATATTCTTCGTATCTCGGCCATACTTCATCTTATCTTACATCTCCAAAACTTGTCTCTATATAACGGCTTCGAATTATATTCCATTCTATACAATGTATCATCTTACATTATTTTTAAACATTTCCTCTATCATCCTCAACAATATTTCATCTTTCATTCCATAAAATGTATCATCTTATATTCTTTTAAGCATGCAATCAAATTCAAACATTGTTCAACATATAGAGCATTTCCTAAAACATAAAAATACTGGAATGAACAACAAAACATTACACCTTTCAATCATCACAATTACAATTATTACACATCAATCATCAATTTAAAAACATAACTTAAAAAAAAAACTTCTTCTAAATTATTTTCACATTTCTCAATTACATAGTCGACTATAGACCCAATGGCGGATTAAGCGTTTCGGAGGCCACAGGCGCAATGTAACTTAGACCCCCCCCCCCCCACTAATCATAAAGTGACTTTATTTTCAATTGTGAATTGTAGGTATGTACATTATAAGAAAACGTGTGTTATTTTGTATTTAAAATTATTTATTAAATAATATAAATCTATTTACAAACAAAAAATTATATATTATACTGATTAGTGTGTTCGTTGTCGCGTTCGGTCGTGTCGCCAAAGTGTGTTTTTGCTACTTCTTCATTGTTACTAAATAAAATATAAAATGGCCAAGTACGTGCAAAGCGTCTCCAAAATATTAGAGAGTATGGTCCAAGTCCTCATGGACCCTGTCAATAGATTTAGCAAGGACCAAATGGCCAAATTGATGCCTTTCACCTCTGATATCTCGCAAACTGTAGGCGAAATGTCCTGTAATATTGCAATGCTGGAAGGAGAGCTGTCAGCTACCAAAATTTATATGTCTAAAGATACACCCACCACGATTGAATCGACATTGGAACTTGTTAGTGAAATGGAAGAAAGAAAAAATAGAAAAAACAATGTTATCATATTTGACATTACTGAAACAGGTAATAATGACGACAATAATGTAATCGCAAATTTATTGTCAAAAGCCGAGCTACCTAACCACAAATTCACCGCTCATAGAATCGGATTAAAACAAGGTACGAAGCCAAGGCCCCTAAAAGTTAAACTCGATGTACAGCAAACAGCAATATCATTACTTAGAAAAGGACCCAAATTAGGAATTAAAATAAAAAATGACCTAACGTACATGCAAAGACTACATATAAACAATTTGTGGATCGAAATGAATACCAGAAAAGACAAAGGTGAAAGTGACTTAATAATAAAATATTTTAATGGAGTGCCTAAAATAATAAATAAAAATAGTACAAAAAACTAACAATATATTACCAAAATGTTCGAAGCATTATATCTAAAATACAATTCCTTAAAAATGCTATAGCTGCTTCCGCATATCACATCATATTATTAACAGAAACGTGGCTAAACAACCTTATAAATGACTCCGAACTAAACTTTCATACATACAATATGTATAGATATGATAGAAACATAAACACCAGTACGAAGACTCGAGGCGGTGGCGTGGCAATTCTTATTAAAAAAGTTCATTCATCATCTGTCATCATCAACACAAACAATTCCATCGAACAAATATTTATATCAACCAAAATTTTCAATGTAAAGTGCATATTCGGTTGTGTTTACATCCCTCCATCCTCTGACATTAGTGTATATAATAATTTTATAAATAATATTGAAACAATCAGATTAAAATATCCTGATTCAAAATTCTTAATAACTGGTGATTTTAATCTACCAAATTTGGACTGGCAAAACCTTGAAATGAATGAAAATTCTCCAATTCATCAAGAAATTATAAATTTATCTTTAAATTTAGGTCTTAAACAATTTAATACTATTTCCAACTTGAATGATCGTGTCTTAGATTTAGTTTTTTCCAATTTCAAAAACACTAACGTTATGAAATCTCATGATGTTCTATCCCCAGTGGATGGCCATCATCCACCCCTAGATATTATTATTACTTTAAATAAATCTACTAATCTACCTTTAATTCAGCAAAATATTTTTGATTTTCACAGAGCCGATTATAACGAAATCATGAACCAATTAAATGTCACTAATTGGTCGTTCTTAAACGATAACATTAACTTTGAATCAAAAGTCATTATGCTGAATGAATTATTAATCTCTTGTATATACAACCATGTTCCTCAATATAAAAATAAGTTGCATTTTTTTCCAAAATGGTTTAGTCCCGAATTAAAAAACCTAATACATAAAAAAAAAAGTGTGCACAAATTATTCAAAATTTATAACTCTACACACATATATATTGAATTCAAAAAACTAAGAGCTTTGTGTAAACTACATATATCCAAATGTTTTAAACTTTATATTAAAAAAACTGAATCATTCATTGATTCAAATTCCAAATATTTTTGGTCATTTACTAAAGAATTAAACAACAATAAAACATATATACCAGAAAACATTCAACTTAACGGTAAATTTGTTGACAATACTAATGATTCAGTCAATCTTTTTGCTGATTTTTTCAAATCGATCTATGTCAAAAACAACAACAATAATTCTAATTATAGCATTGTAAATAATAATGTCCTGATTTCACCTTTACATTCTATAAATATATCTATTCAAAAATTAATTAACAAAATAAATGCCTTAGATATATCTAAATCTGCGGGTCCTGACAACATACCCCCAATTTTTATCAAGAATTGTGCCAATGTATTAACTTATCCTCTTTTTAATCTCTTTAATCAATCTATTTCCACTGGTATATTTCCCAATTCTTGGAAGTCTGGCTATTTAATGCCTCTCCATAAAAATGGGGATAAACATAATGTAATGAACTATAGAGCCATCTGTCAACTATCAACTATTCCAAAACTTTTTGAAAGTTTAGTATTAGACGAATTTATTCCTTTCATTAATAACATTATTATTCCACAACAACATGGTTTTACTTCTGGTAGATCTACCTTATCCAATTTATTATTATATGAAAATTTTATTTCTAGTGCCTTATCTGTTAAATTGCAAGTTGACTCAATTTACACTGATTTCAGTAAAGCATTTGACAAAGTTGATATTGAGATTTTATTATATAAACTAAACAGTATCGGAATCAGCGGTGTATTACTAAACTGGTTTCGGAGCTATTTGTCCAATAGATCATTATTAGTTAAAATCGGCCATTCTAAATCTTACTCCTTTAATCCAACTAGTGGCGTTCCCCAAGGATCTCACATGGGACCAGTCCTATTCAATATTTTTATAAATGATATTATAAATATATTTAATGATGTTAAAGTGCTCTTATTTGCAGACGATTTAAAAATATTTAAATGTATAAAAGACACTAACGATTGTGCTACTTTACAAACTAATTTAAACTCATTAAACGATTGGTGTTCTTTTAATAAATTATATTTAAACATTAAGAAGTGTTCTGTTGTCAGGTTCAGTAGGTCAAATAACAAAATTATTTATAATTATCATATAAATAATGAATCATTACCATCATCATCGCTAATTAAAGATCTAGGAGTTATTTTTGACGACAAATTAACTTTTAATTCTCATATAAATTTTATCACAAAAAATGCCATCAAAACACTTGGTTTCTTAATAAGAAATAGTACTCACTTCAAAAATGTAAATACGATTAAAATTTTATACACCACTCTGGTTAGAAACCAATTAGAGTACAATTCTACCATTTGGTCTCCTTATTTAATGAAACAAATTAACATAATAGAGTCAGTGCAAATAAAGTTCACTAGATTCATCAAATTTAAATTTTTTAAAAGTCATAATCACTATGTCAGTAACGTTATTATTTATAGGAAACTTAATTTGCTAAAATTATATGACAGAAGGAAAATTAACGATATTTCAGTTCTGTGTGGTCTTCTTAATGGCACTATTAAATGCTCTGACTTGGTGAGTTTAGTGTGCTTCCATGTGCCGGGTAGATCAATTAGATGTAACCATCTTTTTGATATGCCCAGGTTTACCACTAATTACTCATTGAACTCAGCTATGTTGAGACTGCACAGAGTTGGAAACGAATTATCCATGGTCGATTTATTCATTGTTAGTAAATATAACATGAAATCTATTTTATTTAAATATTTTTTTAATATAATGTAATTTATTTTGTAGTATATGAATGTATGTGTATTTTTCTTTTATATTTCATTTTAATTTTTTTTCTTTTTCTTTCTCTATTTCCAACATGTAAAATGGTCAATTTTTTCTTGACCGTAAAATAAAATAAAATAAAATAAAATAAAATAAAAAAAAAAAAAATATAAACAAACATCTATTTACAAACTTATACAAACAATCAAGAAAAAAAGGAAAATATTTTAAATTGGTACATTTCGAGCTTTTGAACCCGCAAATTTATCTATTATGTTATCACAATCTAATAAATGCACCACATCACTTTCAATAAACATCATCGATAAATTATTTAAATTTTTTTGATTTAACGAATTTCTTAAACTATTTTTTACTCGTTTTAAAACTGAAAACGAACGTTTGCCACTTGCGTTGCTTAAAGGAAGCGTTAGAAATATTCTTAAAATTGTTTCAACATTTGGAAACGTTGAAAAAAAATTAATAATTTGTTTTTAAACCTCCAATTAATAATTTATAATTATCGATAGGATTCGTAATATTTTCGCTTTTGATAAGTGCCAATATCATTGTTATATTTTGAAATTATTCAACACATTCGTTATTATTCTTTCAACATATTTGACTTATTTCAAAATTAAAAAATAACTGAAAATCTTTAAGTAAACTATCATAAATTGAGCTCCTTCTTGATACTTTTGAAATAAATGCATCGCAGATAATGTTATGAATATTTATTATAAAGTTTTCTTTTTGACTAAAATTAACTTGAAGGCATATCTCCCCAAATTACAATTTTCATTTTTTACGTCTAGTGTATTTATATTTATAATTTTCAGTAAGAATGTTAGAATCTTTTTCAATTTCACTGAATTCATTTCTCGTATTTTGAATAAATTCTGAAAGGGATTTTATCAATCTTGTGCCTAACAAAAATTGTGCTGCATATTTTGTAATGATTTATTTGTAGGATTGATGCGCTGTAACAATTTATTCCACAAAGTATTATAGTTAGTAATGCAGTCTCATATTAATCGAAATAAACTGCCAATTTTTTTGCCTCCAGTTTTCCCATAGGTTTTTCAAATACGGACGTACTGATTTTAATAAGAGCTTCTTTAACATTTTGATTTAAAAAAAAACAATTTTTTAAATATTGGTTATTCAAAATATTCCAAAAAGTCGATGATGAAAAAAAAAACATACAATTTTGATTAAAAGCAGATCAAAACAAACAAAGATAAAAAACAGATCGCCAATATATCCGTTCTGTTTTTTGTATCTAAGTTTGTATCTATACGCCCATTAATTGATAACCGTTTTTGGAAAGTTAACATCGATTTGAAATAAGCTGGCAAAGATTCGTGTTCTTTTAAACTACGTGCTATGTTTTTCCAATCGTTAAATCCTGTTAAAAATTTAGTTTTATCTTGTGAAAATAGTTTACATATGTACATAACAATAAATGAATTTGCTTTTTTCTGAAAATATCAACCTGTGTCGGAGTCCTTTATTACCATTTGCTTTTACACAATTAAATTTGATTCATAGATATTTCTATACTATCTTCGGTTTCTCTATGTGTACTCGTGTAATTTTTTTTTGCGTATGGCACGGTTTATTTATTAAAAAAAAGATTATTTTTTTCAGATATACATATGCTCTGGCCACAATTCTAAATCCATAGGATAATCATTGGGAGCCATTACAGTACCATTTTTACCTTTACTTTCTTCCTCATTTTCTTTTTCATAAAAAGTTTTTCAGTACTTTCAGGGGTCTGTTCTTCAGACGTTGAAGGATGCTGTTCATTTTTTTTCCAAATAGGTCTTCATCAGTTCTTCTACAGGGCTGCATTTCGATCCTTTCTAGTGGTTGGTCTCCGTTCCTTTCAGAGAGCTGCTCATCAGTTCTTCTACAGGGCTGTTTTTCGGCCCTTTCAAGAGGTTGATATTCATTCCTTTCAGGGAGCTGCTCTTCAGTTCTTTCAAAAGACTGTTCTTCAAGTTGTTCCAATATTCTGCCATTTTTAATGTTATTAATTAGCGAATTCTTTTGTAGCAGTGAAATTTATCTAGGAAGGCCAAAAAATCGACGACGGTGAGAGCAATTATAGCTTTGTACTTTACATAAAAAGTAGTCGTAAGCTCCAATATTTTATGGAGAAATGCATAGGAATTTCCGAATTATAATTTTTTCAACTTTTTTTACAACTTTCCCGCTAGTATTTTACCACAAACGAAGTTAACAAATATCGGTTCTGGCTCACTGATATATCCAATATATTTTTACTTTATCTATGTTTTTTCTTGATCCACGGTCTTATTTTCTTTTTCATTAAGGGAACAACAATCTGACTACAATCAAGCTTGAAAGTGAATAGAGCGTCCTTTTGTGTTGGAATTTTGACTGGTTTTCTTATTTCTTCTTGTGATTCAGCCATATCTTTTTACAAACCTCCTTTACTTTTCACATTAATACGACTTTTTTATATCTCTTATCGTTTTCATACTTTGTAATATTGCTCATTTTGGTCATCAATATAAGTAAATGGATCCTCCGCCATTACGATGGTGCAATAATATCGTGTAAGACGCGTTTGAAATCTGCCCGGCGAGATAGTCGTTGACGTTTATCCACCGTTTGTTTAGCCTATTCTCCCTTTTCGCCATGTCAGATTTAATTTTTTTAAAGTTTTTTTAATTCAATTATCTCCCAAACCGCTTACTAAATCATACTGAATTTTTTTTACATGTAATAGAAATAATAATTTTTATATCCTTATATTTTTTTAAATATTTTTATCTGAACCGGAAGTAGTACTTTTACTCTAGAGAATCGAGGTATTTTATGTTTCTCTCAGAAACCTTTTGGTTTATTGAACTGAAATTTCATATCTATAAGATTAAGCGAAATAACAGGTTATACATAAATACAATTTTGCTAGCATCCCTCAACCGGAAGTGGCAGTTTACTTTTGTTCGATTTTTCTTCCACTATTTTTTTCGACCCCATAAACAAATGTGTTCATCACGAAAAAAATCAAGTTATCAAAAAATAATAAATAATTAAAATCACAAAAAAATTCTTGTATCAATGTGATGAAAATAAAAAAAAATCACTAAATTTAATAAACTGTCAAAAATGTTGTCGCCTCGATTATGTCCACACCCCTGAACGTATTAAGCTGAAAATTTATATTTGTATTTTTTATGTATTAACTTAGCTCTGCTAAGGTTTTGGTCAGAATTTGTAAACCAGAAGTAGAATTTTGTTTTAAAAAAATGTTTCATTATTTTATTTTGACCTTCTTAATTATTTTAATCTTCTTGATATTTATTTTGTATAATAAAGATAGTGATTTTAAGTAAAAATAAGAAAAATCACTAAATTTAATGAACTGGAAGTCTGATTTTTTTCCTCTTAGAAAGATCAAAAATGTTGTGGCCACTACTCTGTCCACACCCCTGAACGTATCAAGCTAAAAATTTATATTTGTATTATTTATGTACTTACTTAGAGCTGATAAGGTTTTGGTCAAAATTCGTAAACCGGAAGTAGTATTTTTTCTAAAAACAATATTTCATTATTTTTTCATAATTTTATTTTGATTTTTTTAATAATTTTTAGAACTTTTATCTTGTTCAAGTTTCCATACATTTGCGCTCAATTTGTATCGAACATGCTGTCATAGTTATAAGTATTTCATAATCTGTCTGTACGTTTTAATATCGAAATTAGTATTGTAACCTTCTTATATTCCTCAAATACATAGATAAAGTCATGGGTTGGTCATACCCGAATTTTTTTTCTGTTGCGTCAGATAAATACATATATATTATGATAATTGTATCTTATACATTAATATATTACTGAGAAATACCTAAAATATGAACTCTGTATTTAGTATATTTACAGAGATATTCACATAATTAGAGTAGATGTCGACTTTGTTTACATCACCAGTAAGGAAATTTTTAATGTCACTTATATACTGCAATAAAAATATCTTTTCAAAGAACATTTCGAAAAATTTGTAAAAATTGGTTTATCTTTACTATGTATTATATTTTTAACCGATGATACACGTGAATGAATTTCAGCCTGTACCAGAGCCAATGAGATATATTCAAAGTGTGGCGACGACGACTGTCAACCAACATGCTCAAGGCAAGACGTTTCTAAATGCACTCGTACATGCAGAAAGCCTTCTTGTATTTGTCAAAAAGGATACGTAAAAAATGATGAAGGAGAATGTGTTCAACCTCCGCAATGCCGTTAGTGAATGAGTCGCTCCACAATTCTGATTATAAATCAAAATTCTTGTTCTTATTTGTTCTTGTATATATTATAGCCTGTCCGGGTCCCAATGAGAGATATTCTGCCTGCGGTGACAATGGATGCCAACCAACTTGCGCTATACAGGTAATAACTGGATGTACTCCTACTTGCAGAGCACCCAGATGTATTTGTCAAACGGGCTATGTGAGAAATGCAGTTGGAGTGTGCGTTCCACCATCTCAGTGCCGTAAGTGAATGGGTCCCTACAAAATATTGATTTTAAATGAAATTTCCTGCCATAAATATAAGCTAAACTGTATTTCAGCCTGTCTCGGTCAAAATGAAAGGTATTCTGCGTGCGGTGACGATGGGTGCCAGCCTACTTGCGCTGTACAGGTAATCACTGGATGCAATCCTACTTGCAGAGCACCCAGATGTATTTGTCAAAATGGCTATGTAAGAAATGCAGCTGGAGTGTGCGTTCGACCCCCTCAATGCCGTGAGTGAATGGGTCCATACAAAATATTGATGTGAAATAAAACTTTCAGCCATAATTATAAGCGGGACTTTATTTCAGCCTGCACCGGTCCCAATGAGAGATATTCTGCGTGTGGTGACGATGGCTGCCAACCAACTTGCGCTGTACAAGTAATCACCGGATGCAGTCCTACTTGCGGAACACCCAGATGTATTTGTCAAAATGGCTATGTAAGAAATGCAGCTGGAGTGTGCGTTCCACCACCTCAGTGCCGTGAGTGAATGGGTCCATACAAAATATTGATTTGAAATAAAAATTTCAGCCATAATTATAAGCGGGACTTTATTTCAGCCTGCCCCGGTCCCAATGAGAGATATTCTGCGTGCGGTGACGATGGCTGCCAACCAACTTGCGCTGTAAAAGTAATCACCGGATGCAGTCCTACTTGCGGAACACCCAGATGTATTTGTCAAAATGGCTATGTAAGAAATGCAGCTGGAGTGTGCGTTCCACCACCTCAGTGCCGTGAGTGAATGGGTCCATACAAAATATTGATTTGAAATAAAACTTTCAGCCATAATTAAAAGCGGGACTTTATTTCAGCCTGCCCCGGTCCCAATGAGAGATATTCTGCGTGCGGTGACGATAACTGCCAACCAACTTGCGCTGTACAAGTAATCACCGGATGCAGTCCTACTTGCGGAACACCCAGATGTATTTGTCAAAATGGCTATGTAAGAAATGCAGCTGGAGTGTGCGTTCCACCACCTCAGTGCCGTGAGTGAATGGGTCCATACAAAATATTGATTTGAAATAAAACTTTCAGCCATAATTATAAGCGGGACTTTATTTCAGCCTGCCCCGGTCCCAATGAGAGATATTCTGCGTGCGGTGACGATGGCTGCCAACCAACTTGCGCTGTAAAAGTAATCACCGGATGCAGTCCTACTTGCGGAACACCCAGATGTATTTGTCAAAATGGCTATGTAAGAAATGCAGCTGGAGTGTGCGTTCCACCACCTCAGTGCCGTGAGTGAATGGGTCCATACAAAATATTGATTTGAAATAAAACTTTCAGCCATAATTAAAAGCGGGACTTTATTTCAGCCTGCCCCGGTCCCAATGAGAGATATTCTGCGTGCGGTGATGATAACTGCCAACCAACTTGCGCTGTACAAGTAATCACCGGATGCAGTCCTACTTGCGGAACACCCAGATGTATTTGTCAAAATGGCTATGTAAGAAATGCAGCTGGAGTGTGCGTTCGACCCCCTCAATGCCGTGAGTGAATGGGTCCATACAAAATATTTATTTGAAATAAAACTTTCAGCCATAATTATAAGCGGGACTTTATTTCAGCCTGCACCGGTCCCAATGAGAGATATTCTGCGTGCGGTGACGATGGCTGTCAACCGACTTGCGCTGTACAAGTAATCACCGGATGCAGTCCTACTTGCGGAACACCCAGATGTATTTGTCAAAATGGCTATGTAAGAAATGCAGCTGGAGTGTGCGTTCCACCACCTCAGTGCCGTGAGTGAATGGGTCCATACAAAATATTGATTTGAAATAAAACTTTCAGCCATAATTAAAAGCGGGACTTCATTTCAGCCTGCCCCGGTCCCAATGAGAGATATTCTGCGTGCGGTGACGATGGCTGCCAACCAACTTGCGCTGTACAAGTAATCACCGGATGCAGTCCTACTTGCAGAACACCCAGATGTATTTGTCAAACAGGCTTTGTGAGAAATGCAGCTGGATTATGTGTTCGACCGTCTCAGTGCCGTGAGTGAACGAGTCCCTACAACAATTTATTTATAGTCTAAGTTCCTGTCATAATTATATGCGAAACTGTATTTAAGCCTGTCCTGGTCCCAATGAGAGGTATTCTGCGTGCGGTGACGATGGTTGCTAACCAACTTGCACAAGGCAAGACGTGTCTGGATGCACGTCTACTTGTGGAACTCTCAATAGTGCAATCGTTCGTATTTTCCGTATTGCCGAATAATGCAACTATCATCTTAATACACAAAAAAGGTGATAAAAGCGATATCAAGAACAACCGACCCATTATTTTACTTTCAGCGATCTACAAGCTCTTCACGAAGGTTATTACAGAAAGGCTGAAGAATATCCTCGACGAGAACCAACCTATAGAACAGGCAGGGTTTAGGGCAAATTTCAGCACAATGGACCACCTCCAAGTAGTTGGCGAACTAATCGAGCGCGCCAACGAATATCAACGGCCATTGTGCCTAGGTTTCGTCGATTATGAGGAAGCCTTCGATACAGTTAGCCATAATGCAGTACTTAACGCTCTACAAACACAGAAAGTGCCGGAACCCTATGTGAGGCTGTTAGCTGCAATATATAAGAATGCCACAGCTTCGGTTAAAATTTTTTCAGGTACAGATAGATTTTGCATAGGAAATGGAGTAAGACAAGGAGATACAATCTCGCCCAAGTTATTCAATGCAGTGCTTGAGGGAGTTTTCAGGAACTTGGATTGGGACACAGCCGGAGTAAGCATCAACGGTCGTTTCTTGAGTCACCTTCGGTTCGCAGACGATATAGTTTAAGTATTTCGTGATTCATCTGACCTAATTAACAGACTAACACAGCTGGACAGGAAAAGTAGAAAAGTAGGATTAAAAACTAACGTAGATAAGACCAAACTAATGTTCAATAGTTATTGCATGCCTGATAGCATCCCATTACATGATAAACCAGTAGAAGTAGTAAATAATTAGTCAAATAATTGACATGACTGCTAGTAAAGATTAAGAGATAAAGAGACGTATGAAATTAGGATGGAGTGCATTTGGACGGATGAACGCTGTTTTTAAATCAAAAATGCCGCTCTGCCTGAAGAAAACGATCTTTGATCAATGCGTTTTGGCAGTGATAACGTATGGATGTGAAACTTGGACACTGAACGCCAAGATGCTACATAAAATCCAATGCACTCAAAGAAGTATGGAACGCTGTATGCTTGGCATAACGAGGAAAGACAGAAAACGGAACACGTGGGTGAGAAGTATGACAAGAGTAGTGGACATAGTGGATAGAGTGAAGAGATTGAAATGGCAATGGGCGGGTCATGTAGCTAGGAGGATGGACGAAAGGTGGACAAAAGAAGTCCTTGAATGGTACCCGAGAGAATGCAAAAGGGTAAAAGGAAGACCGCAAGGAAGATGGGTGAACGAAATTAGAAAAATGTGCGGGGTGAGATGGATGAGTGATGCGCAAAACAGAGACGAGTGGAAGCGTGTTGGAAAAATCTTTGTGCGTAAGCACGATAAATCGATCCCGATATTTATCCGAGATATAAATAGTCTTATTAATATAAAGTAATATTACTTATTATTTTTGTATTCATGTTATATATAACTACTGTGTTCGTAGGTTTTTCTTTATTTTATCAAAATATCAACAGATGTATGTAAGACTAAAATTTCCAATATCCACCTTCATGTACTTCTAATAATGTTGACATCATCTGCCTTACTGAAACCAACTTTGATGATTCTATACTTAACGAAGAATTGTTTGATGATAGATACATACATATGTAGTTTACCGTAGGGACAGAGATATCTTAAATAGCTCCATAAATGAGGGTGAAGGTTTGCTCTTAGCAATAAAAAAACATTTTAACTCTTTTAGGCTATTATCCTGGGAAAGCACTTTTAAAGATCTTTGGATTAGGATATATCTTAATTGTAATTATATTTTTAACAATGTTTTAGTGTACCTTCCCCCTAATTTAAATATTAACATTCTACAAGCTTTTTATTACAAATGTGATAATTTGTTTTCTAATACTGATACCAAAAATGAATTCATTATTGTTGGTGATTTTAATATTCCTAATATTGTTTGACCAAAAGACTCTAGTTGCACTAAAATTTTCATAAATAATCCCATTGATTCTAAATCGTCCTTATTATTCAATATTATGGCTTGTGATCATTTATGTCAATATAATTATATAAAAAAACTGTAATCGTCGTATTTTGGACTTATTCTTATGTAGCTTTGTACCATCTGGTTCAGTGGTTCCCAACCTGTGTTACGCGTACCACTTGTTGGTACACGGTTGATGGTTAGTAGTACGTGAAAAAATAAATGTATATAAAAAACTTTAGTAAAAAAACTATATTAAAAAACTGAAGTAAAATAAATGTATATAAACAAATAATGTACTAAAATATAATAAATAATTAGATAAATATATAATAAATTAAATACAACAACAAAAGTACAAATGTGTGGGATTAAAATTTCAATCGAAATGATTTCAATGATTGGGGTTTCATTCAAAATTATGATCCCGGCTTAAACTAATGTAATTAAATATATTACTGTTGCGTCGGGGTGGGTGGAGGATCCAAGTCAAAGGCAAACAGTCGTTTCACAGCATTTATTGATGATTAAGGAGATACACGCACTGTCAGTGCTCAGTCCAGAATGACCTTATATCGCCTTAGTATCGCCTTATAAGGGATAAATCCCTCAGGACATCTTCGACGTCTAATTTGTTTACCTATTTTTATGGTTACGTACGGATATGTCTTCCCACGATATTCCCACGACACGGTACAGGTCAATTCTGCGAAAGGACCAATTTAGCCAACTCGGTCGTCATTGTTTAGCCCTCATGCACTTAGCTTGTCACTAATCCTTAAAACCACTTACACCGGTCACACGGTCTCTCAGGACGCTACCCGGCCTAATCCGATCGCAATTACTCGGCGGCTCTTTTTAGTATACGTAACATTACTAAGAGGTTTTTTCAGCTTTAATTACATATTTTGCTGAAAGAAAGCCTTGGAAGGTTAACTTTTGAAAAATGATCATTTTATTTATTTATTTTCATCTACACCTGGGATTGGGAAATCGTGTTTTGCTGCCGGTCCCGAGACCGGTTTTTTAAAAAAAATTCTAGGGGCGCTTGGAAAAAATTTCCTGAGAGTGTTATAGGGTATAAAACCGGCATTGAATATACTGCAACTGAAAATACACTTTGACTGTAACATATATAAAATATTTTCGTATTCAGAGCATTTATTTTTAATTTTCAAACCTGAACTATAGTCATTTTTGACGACCGGCTTAAATTCATTACTTACACTGTGGTATAAGATAGATTATTAGCATTATTTTTTTAGATAAATGTATTTTTTAAAATTTGTGCTAATCGCGAATGTGAACAAACCTGAGATTGAGAACAAAAATGAACTGAGAAACAAAAAATTGCCTGAGAGTGCCATAGGGTGTAAGACCGGCATTGAATATACTGCAACTGAAAATACACTTTGACTGTAACATATATAAAATATTTTCAGGATTTTATAGGAATTCGCGAAATAAATTTGTGACAAAGAACAAATGCGGTTCGTTCGACCACCACATTTAGCCATAGACTGAAAAAATAAGCTGAAAATAAATTTAAGCTTAATACCAAGTTATGTATAAAATTTGGTAAGCATCCGTCAACCGGAAATGATAGTTTACTCTTGTTCGATTTTTCTTCCACTATTTTTTTTGACCCCTTAAACATGTGTGTACATTACAAAAAAAATCAAGTATAATTCTTATATCAATTTGATGATAAAATAAAAAATAAAAAATCACTAAATTTTATAAACCGGAAGTGGAATTTTTCCTCTTAGAAAGGTCAAAAATGTTGTTGCCACTATTCTGTCCACACGTCTGAACGTATCACGCTGAAAATTTATATTTGCATTATTTATGTGCTAACTTACAGCTGATTAGGTTTTGGTCAGATTTCGTAAACCAGAAGTAGTATTTTTTTTTAAAACAATATTTCATTATTTTATTTTGACCTTTTAAATTATTTTAATTATTTTGATATGTATTGTGTATAATACTGATTTTAAGTAAGAAAAAAAAAATTGAACGCAATACGACAACCGGAAGTAAAATTTTTGACTTGTGCAAGTTTCCATACATTTGCGCTCAATTTGTATCGAAAATGCTGTCATAGCTATTAGTATTTTTTTATAATGCTGCCAGTATGTGTGAATGTGTCTGTACGGTTCAATATAGAATTTTGTTTTGTGACCGTCTTATATTCCTCAAATACATTGATAAAGTCATGGGTTGGTCACATCTGAATTTTTTTTCAATGCTACTTGGAAAGGCTTAGCGGGTAGTATTCTTGTTTATTTTTAACATATTCAATTAGTACAAAATAACGCCTATCAGCGTGTTTCAGGCTCATGGACTTATTGGCAAAACGCCAATTGGCATTGGTCGGCATTAAAAGGGTTAGCTGATCATTGTTGACTTGAAATATTGTATTCCGACTTTTATCTTTTCGATTTCGTTTTCAGCTCCACCGACTTGTCCAAAACCTAATCAAATGTTTTCCACGTGCAACGATCAGTGTCAACCGACATGTACAACCATTTTCAAACCGAAACACGTCACCGGTTGTATTCCAGTCTGTACAGTTCCGGGATGTGTCTGTGTTCCAGGATATGTTAAAAATGCTGCTGGAGATTGCGTCCGCCCTGAAAATTGTCGTAAGTTAAAGAATCAGTTTTATAACATTCAAATAATCGAATTTCATTTTAAATCACGTTCTCCTAAATCACTGGCTGAAAATCATCGGGCAATTCTATGTTTCACGGTTTGTTATTTTGACACTTTTCGGACAATTTATCGCGGGAAATACGTCGATTCATTGCCCAGCAGATTGCTCGATTGCTTGAGCAATTTATTTTTATTTTTATTTTAATACACATATACCACAGTGTCTTCACAGGTTACCCCCATATAGGACACTGCGGCCAGATTATATGTACATGAATAATACAAATTTTGTATAAACATATACATATAAAAACACATCTCATTTTATTTAATAAACATTCACATTCTACCCAAAAAATAATAATAATGATGAAGAAAATAAAAAACAATGAGAATTTTATATGAAAGAAAATTTAATAGGTTTAATTAATAGGCTAATCGATAATTTTCCCAAATACCTTTTTTAACGACGAGCAACTTTTGTTTAGATGATACGCTCAAAACTTAGTGCATAGCTAGATAATAAAATACTTTATTTTACAAATAAATATTTCATTTTTTATATGGCTTTGCTTTTTATCAAAGTAATCTCAAAATAGAATTTGAAAAAAATATTTTTGTTTAAAAATGAGCAATAAGTTACACCCTAAAACGTTATTAGTATCGCCTGCTAGGCCAATTATTATAGCAAGCAATTTACCGAGTGACTTATTGCTCGATAAATTTCCCGGCGAAAGTTCTCCTTAGCGTTGTAAATAATTATTCGGAAAATATACAAAATCGTCCGAATGATACTGTTGTTGTCGATTAAATATATATGTATACTCATACATATGCATATATATGGACATTCATACATATGTAGGTATACAGGAGTCTGGAATTGGAGTCGCAGTAAAATATCAAAAAAATTCGGCTCCTTTTTGTATTATTAAATTTAATTATTAGTATTACGGTATACGTCAAATAAGACTCAACTAATAAATTGAAATTTAATAATTTATTTATAAAAATAATTTTTGAAAATAACTGTTATTTTAACTATGTATGTACATACATAAGTTGGCAAGAAAAGTCGATCTATCAAAATGCGTACAAGTTTGAGTCGGAAAATTTTGAATGGACTCCACAGCTCTGTATATGTATGTACAAATATGAAATTAAATTTAAAAAAAATTTAATTTTTATTGTTTTTTTTTATTTTGTTCTTAATTTTTTCTCTTTAAATATTATGAGTAACATGTGAACGTTTGTTAAAAAAATTGAAATGTGTCATTATACATTTTATATGTATGTTTGTATCTTCTAATATATAATTTTGAAAGAGACTTTGTATGTACATAAGTTTGTATGTAAGTATTTTTGGTTGGGAACAGTGAAAACAAGTCAAATTTTCTATGACAGCGATTCGATTGGTTGAAAAAATTTTTTTTCGATTCAAATAAATTTAATTAAAAACAAATGAATATTAACTATTAGATTCGTCATGTTTAAGCTGTTTATGTTACAAATGCTAGGCAAAGCTAGATAAAACTAGTGTTTATATAAAATGTGTATTATTTATGTATTATCTGGCCGCAGTTTATTTAAATAAAAATTAAATAAAACAAAATATACATACATATTCGATCAAATGTTAACTTTCAGCTCCACCCTCCTGTTCTGGACAGAATGAAGTGTTTACTGAATGCGGTGGAATTGGTTGTGACGCTAATTGTCCGACAACATTCGGTCTTCGAACGATTCAAAGATACGTAACATTTGCTGGCAGGGCAATTTGTTCATCGTCATGTTCGACTCCAGCTTGCGTGTGCGCTCCAGGATACATGAGAAATCCAAGTGGACAGTGCGTCCTGACAACAGATTGTCGTAAGAAGTCTAATGCATACATATAAAATAAATTCTTATTCTGAAAATGTTGGATTATTTAAAATAAATAAATACATTTAATTATCAGCTCCACCGATATGTACGCATGCAAATGAAGTGTACACCAAATGTGGAGGTCCAGGTTGTGAAGCAACGTGTCCGACAGTGTTTGGTGGTAGGACCTTACAACAATTTGAGTATATAATTGGCAAAACTACTTGTCCAGCTGGTTGCTCGACTCCTGCTTGTGTCTGTGCTCCAGGATACAAGAGGGACACAACTACAAGACTGTGTGTCAGGATTGCGGCTTGTCGTAAGTACTCTGTCGGTTACAACTATGTTTGTTAATTAAGTCTGTGAGATGTTTTTGTATAAAACATAATTTTCAGCGCCACCTTCATGTACCGGTTCAAATGAGGTCTATACACCTTGTGGTGGTCCCGGTTGTGACGCAACATGTCCAGCAGTGTTTGGTGGTCGTATGATTCAACGATTTGAATATATTACGGGCAGAGCGACATGTATAGCAGGATGCTCTACTCCGGCTTGTGTATGTGCTCCAGGTTACATGAGAGATCCAGCTACCGGGCAGTGCGTTCTGACGCCAGATTGTCGTAAGTTTTGCAACCGAAAATAGGCTAAACTCCATTTTGAGATGATCATTAGTTGTAAATAAACATGTTTTTAGCTCCACCATCATGTTCCGGTTCCCATGAGGTATACACCGCTTGTGGAGGTCCTGGTTGTGATCCAACTTGCCCGACGGTATTCGGTGGTCGGACTATACAACAATTAATGTACATAACCGAAAAAGCAACTTGTCCAGAGGGTTGCTTTACACCTGCTTGCGTGTGTGCTCCAGGATACACTAGGGACTCAATAACTGGGCAGTGCGTTTTGACTACTGCCTGTCGTAAGTACTTGTGAATTTCATAATATATATTTTTCTAACATGGTAAAGCGGCGATAGTAAATTGGGAATATTTTTTTAGCACCACCATCATGTAATGGTGACAATGAAGTATATACTTTATGTGGTGGTGCTGGATGTGACTCTATATGTCCTTTGGTATTTGGGAGCCAAACTATAAAACGATTTGAATATATTACGGGCAGGGCGACTTGTATAGCAGGATGCTCCACTCCGGCTTGTGTATGTGCTCCAGATTACATGAGAGATCCTGCTACTGGGCACTGCGTTCTGACTCCAGATTGTCGTAAGTTTTGGAAGCGAAAATAGGCTAAACTCCATTTTGAGATGATCGTTATAAATAAAAATGTTTTAAGCTCCACCATCATGTTCCGGTTCCCATGAGGTATACACCGCTTGTGGAGGTCATGGTTGTGAAGCAATTTGTCCATTGGTATTTAGTGGTCGTACGATACAGCAATTTAAGTATATTAGTGGGAAAACTACTTGCTCGACGGGATGCTCCACTCCAGCTTGCGTGTGTGCGGAAGGATACACGCGGAATTCTGCTACTGGGCAGTGCGTTCTGACCCCAGATTGCCGTAAGTTTTGCATCTAAAATAAATCATGTACCTTATTGAATTTACGGATGGTTGTAATTATAAATATTTTAGCTCCACCATCATGTACTGGTTCAAATGAAATATATACTTCTTGCGGAGGAACTGGTTGTGATCCAACTTGCCCGACGGTATTCGGTGGTCGGACTATACAACAATTAATGTACATTACCGGAAAAGCAACTTGTCCAGAGGGTTGCTTTACACCCGCTTGCGTGTGTGCTCCAGGATACACTAGGGACTCAATAACTGGGCAGTGCGTTCTGACAACTGCCTGTCGTAAGTACTTGTGAATTTCATAATATATATTTTTCTAATATGATAAAGCGGCGATAGTAAATTGGGAATATTTTTTTAGCACCACCATCATGTAATGGTGACAATGAAGTATATACTTTATGTGGTGGTGCTGGATGTGACTCTATATGTCCTTTGGTATTTGGGAGCCAAACTATAAAACGATTTGAATATATTACGGGCAGGGCGACTTGTATAGCAGGATGCTCTACTCCGGCTTGTGTATGTGCTCCAGATTACATGAGAGATCCTGTTACTGGACAGTGCGTTCTGACACCAGATTGTCGTAAGTTTTGCAACCGAAAATAGGCTAAACTCCATTTTGAGATGATCATTAGTTGTAAATAAACATGTTTTTAGCTCCACCATCATGTTCCGGTTCCCATGAGGTATACACCGCTTGTGGAGGTCCTGGTTGTGATCCAACTTGCCCGACGGTATTCGGTGGTCGGACTATACAACAATTAATGTACATAACCGGAAAAGCAACTTGTCCAGAGGGTTGCTTTACACCTGCTTGCGTGTGTGCTCCAGGATACACTAGGGACTCAATAACTGGGCAGTGCGTTTTGACTACTGCCTGTCGTAAGTACTTGTGAATTTCATAATATATATTTTTCTAACATGGTAAAGCGGCGATAGTAAATTGGGAATATTTTTTTAGCACCACCATCATGTAATGGTGACAATGAAGTATATACTTTATGTGGTGGTGCTGGATGTGACTCTATATGTCCTTTGGTATTTGGGAGCCAAACTATAAAACGATTTGAATATATTACGGGCAGGGCGACTTGTATAGCAGGATGCTCTACTCCGGCTTGTGTATGTGCTCCAGATTACATGAGAGATCCTGTTACTGGACAGTGCGTTCTGACACCAGATTGTCGTAAGTTTTGCAACCGAAAATAGGCTAAACTCCATTTTGAGATGATCATTAGTTGTAAATAAACATGTTTTTAGCTCCACCAACATGTTCCGGTTCCCATGAGGTATACACCGCTTGTGGAGGTCCTGGTTGTGATCCAACTTGCCCGACGGTATTCGGTGGTCGGACTATACAACAATTAATGTACATAACCGGAAAAGCAACTTGTCCAGAGGGTTGCTTTACACCTGCTTGCGTGTGTGCTCCAGGATACACTAGGGACTCAATAACTGGGCAGTGCGTTTTGACTACTGCCTGTCGTAAGTACTTGTGAATTTCATAATATATATTTTTCTAACATGGTAAAGCGGCGATAGTAAATTGGGAATATTTTTTTAGCACCACCATCATGTAATGGTGACAATGAAGTATATACTTTATGTGGTGGTGCTGGATGTGACTCTATATGTCCTTTGGTATTTGGGAGCCAAACTATAAAACGATTTGAATATATTACGGGCAGGGCGACTTGTATAGCAGGATGCTCTACTCCGGCTTGTGTATGTGCTCCAGATTACATGAGAGATCCTGCTACTGGGCACTGCGTTCTGACTCCAGATTGTCGTAAGTTTTGGAAGCGAAAATAGGTTAAACTCCATTTTGAAATGATCGTTAGTTGTAAATAAACATGTTTTTAGCTCCACCATCATGTTCCGGTTCCCATGAGGTATACACCGCTTGTGGAGGTCATGGTTGTGAAGCAATTTGTCCGTTGGTATTTAGTGGTCGTACTATACAACAATTTAAGTACATTAGCGGGAAAACTACTTGTCCGACGGGATGCTCCACTCCAGCTTGCGTGTGTGCGGAAGGATACACGCGGGATTCTGCTACTGGGCAGTGCGTTCTGACACCAGATTGTCGTAAGTTTTGCAACCGAAAATTGGCCAAACTTCATTTTGAGAATTATCGTTAGTTGTAAATAAACATGTTTTTAGCTCCACCATCATGTTCCGATTCCCATGAGGTATACACCGCTTGTGGAGGTGCTGGTTGTGATCCAACTTGCCCGACAGTATTCGGTGGTCGGACTATACAACAATTGAAGTACATAACCGGAAAAGCAACTTGTCCAGAGGGTTGCTCTACTCCTGCTTGCGTGTGTGCTTCAGGATACACTAGGGACTCAATAACTGGGCAGTGCGTTTTGACTACTGCCTGTCGTAAGTACTTGTGAATTCCATAAAATATCTCTAATATCGTAAAGGGGCGATAGTAAATTGTGAATATTTTTTTAGCCCCACCATCATGTAACGGTGACAATGAAGTATATACATTATGTGGTGGTGCTGGATGTGACTCTGTATGTCCGTTGGTATTTGGGGGCCAAACTATAAAACGATTTGAATACATTACGGTCAGGGCAACCTGTATAGCAGGATGCTCTACTCCGGCTTGTGTATGTAGTCCAGGTTACATGAGAGATCCTGCTACCGGGCAGTGTGTTCTCACTCCAGATTGTCGTAAGTTTTGCAACCAAAAATAAACTTTAAGTTCGGTTGTCTCATATTGAAACCCTTGCGCTCTTGCAGTCCTGACATAATCCCGGACTTCATACTAAAGGGTTGTTCTAGTGCCTTGATGCAGCCCTTATTGCATGTTTTCATTTTGTCTCTTAAATCCTGTTACTTTGCAGCGTTATGGAGGTGTACCCGGATTGTCCCTATACATAAGAGCGGTGATAAATCCTATATAGGAAATTTTAGGCCTATCTCCCTTTTGTCTAGTCCTGCTAAGTTTTTCGAGATAATACTCTGCAGATACATTTGCAAATATTTTCAAAATTTTGTGATTGCGGAGCAACATGCATTTCGGCCCGGGCGCTCTACTGTTACGAATCTGTTCGAGTTTACCAATTATGTTCACCGTCACCTAGACCATCATTCATCTGCTCATGTAATTTATAACGATTTCCAGAAAGCCTTTGATAAATTAAATCATTTTATTTTATTAAAGAAAATGTCCGCATATGGTTTTCATGACAGATTGTTCCAGTCTTTTAGATCATATCTTATGGATCGTCAACACTTTCTAGTCTTCGGTACCGCTCACTCCCGTATCAATATCGCTGGTTCAGGAGTTCCCCAAGGCTCTTACCTCAGGCCCTTGATATTCAATTTATTTAAAAATGATATTGGTAATTTATTGGTCAATTGTCGTTTCTCACTATACGGTGATGATCTAAAGCTCTATTTGATTCTCGATTCTGAACGCTCTTGTGAGCTTTTACAAGATGATCTTAATGCTCTTTATGATTGGTCGTTAACCAAACGTTTGCCTCTTAATGTATCCAAGTGCAAGGTAATGTGATACTCCAGATCTAGATCTATCCCCTACAGTAACTTTCCTTATCTTGCTGGGAACTCTTTATTGAACTGGATCGATTCTACCGTTGATCTTTGGGTTGCATTTCAGAGTGACCTAAATTTCTCTGATCATATTGACTCTGTGTGTTGCTCTGCCTAATGAATGCTTGAGTTTGTCTTTCGTAATTCTCGACACTTCCATAATCCCACTGTTTTGAGGCTGCTGTACAATGCTCTAGTAAGGAGTATCTTGGAATACGCCCCTATGATCTGGAATCCTTCCACTAAATTTCTATCTATGAAACTTGAACTTATCTAAAGACGCTTTATCCGACTGCTTTATAAGGCTAAACTCCATTTTGAGACGATCGTTAGTTGTAAAAAAACATATTTTCAGCTCCACCATCATGTCCCGGTTCCCATGAGGTATACACCGCTTGTGGAGGTCCTGGTTGTGAAGAAACCTGTCCTTTGGTATTTGGTGGTCGTACGATACAACAATTTAGGTACATTAGCGGCAGAGCTACTTGCCCGACGGGATGCTCCACCCCAGCTTGCGTATGTGCGGAAGGATACACGCGGGATTCTGCTACTGGGCAGTGCGTTCTGACTCCAGACTGTCGTATGTTTTGTAACCAAAAATAGGCTATACTCCATTATGAGACGATTGTTTGTTGTAAATAAACATATTTTTAGCTCCACCATCATGTCCCGGTTCCCATGAGGTATACACTGTTTGTGGAGGTCCTGGTTGTGAAGGAATTTGTCCGTTGGTATTTAGTGGTCGTACTATACAACAATTAAATTACAATAGCGGAAAAGCTACTTGCCCGACGGGATGCTCCACCCCAGCTTGCGTATGTGCCGAAGGATACACACGGGATTCTGATACTGGGCAGTGCGTCCTGACTCCAGACTGTCGTAAGTTTTGCAACCAAAAATCGGCTATAATCCATTTTGAGACGATTGTTTGTTGTAAATAAACATATTTTTAGCTCCACCATCATGTCCCGGTTCCCATGAGGTATACACTGTTTGTGGAGGTCCTGGTTGTGAAGGAATTTGTCCGTTGGTATTCAGTGGTCGTACTATACAACAATTAAAGTACAATAGCGGAAAAGCTACTTGCCCGACGGGATGCTCCACCCCAGCTTGCGTATGTGCCGAAGGATACACGCGGAATTCTGATACTGGGCAGTGCGTCCTGACTCCAGATTGTCGTAAGTTTTACGTTCAAAATACGGTTTGCTAATTTTGAGACAATGGTTAGTTAAAAGTGTACATATTTTTAGCTCCACCATCATGTCCCGGTTCCCATGAGGTATACCGCGCTTGTGGAGGTCCTGGTTGTGAAGAAATCTGTCCTTTGGTATTTGGTGGTCGTACGATACAACAATTTAAGTACATTAGCGGCAAAGCTACTTGCCCAACAGGATGCTCCACCCCAGCGTGCGTGTGTGCGGAAGGATACACGCGGGATTCTGATACTGGGCAGTGCGTTCTGACTCCAGACTGTCGTAAGTTTTGCAACCAAAAATAGGCTATACTCCATTATGAGACGATTGTTTGTTGTAAATAAACATATTTTTAGCTCCACCATCATGTCCCGGTTCTAATGAGGTATACACCGCTTGTGGAGGTCCTGGTTGTGAAGAAATCTGTCCTTTGGTATTTGGTGGTCGTACGATACAACAATTTAAGTACATTAGCGGCAAAGCTACTTGCCCAACAGGATGCTCCACCCCAGCGTGCGTGTGTGCGGAAGGATACACGCGGGATTCTGCTACTGGGCAGTGCGTTCTGACTCCAGACTGTCGTAAGTTTTGCAACCAAAAATAGGCTATACTCCATTATGAGACGATTGTTTGTTGTAAATAAACATATTTTTAGCTCCACCATCATGTCCCGGTTCCCATGAGGTATACACCGCTTGTGGAGGTCCTGGTTGTGAAGAAATCTGTCCTTTGGTATTTGGTGGTCGTACGATACAACAATTTAAGTACATTAGCGGCAAAGCTACTTGCCCAACAGGATGCTCCACCCCAGCGTGCGTGTGTGCGGAAGGATACACGCGGGATTCTGCTACTGGGCAGTGCGTTCTGACTCCAGACTGTCGTAAGTTTTGCAACCAAAAATAGGCTATACTCCATTATGAGACGATTGTTTGTTGTAAATAAACATATTTTTAGCTCCACCATCATGTCCCGGTTCCCATGAGGTATACACCGCTTGTGGAGGTCCTGGTTGTGAAGAAATCTGTCCTTTGGTATTTGGTGGTCGTACGATACAACAATTTAAGTACATTAGCGGCAAAGCTACTTGCCCAACAGGATGCTCCACCCCAGCGTGCGTGTGTGCGGAAGGATACACGCGGGATTCTGCTACTGGGCAGTGCGTTCTGACTCCAGACTGTCGTAAGTTTTGCAACCAAAAATAGGCTATACTCCATTATGAGACGATTGTTTGTTGTAAATAAACATATTTTTAGCTCCACCATCATGTCCCGGTTCCCATGAGGTATACACCGCTTGTGGAGGTCCTGGTTGTGAAGAAATCTGTCCTTTGGTATTTGGTGGTCGTACGATACAACAATTTAAGTACATTAGCGGCAAAGCTACTTGCCCAACAGGATGCTCCACCCCAGCGTGCGTGTGTGCGGAAGGATACACGCGGGATTCTGCTACTGGGCAGTGCGTTCTGACTCCAGACTGTCGTAAGTTTTGCAACCAAAAATAGGCTATACTCCATTATGAGACGATTGTTTGTTGTAAATAAACATATTTTTAGCTCCACCATCATGTCCCGGTTCCCATGAGGTATACACCGCTTGTGGAGGTCCTGGTTGTGAAGAAATCTGTCCTTTGGTATTTGGTGGTCGTACGATACAACAATTTAAGTACATTAGCGGCAAAGCTACTTGCCCAACAGGATGCTCCACCCCAGCGTGCGTGTGTGCGGAAGGATACACGCGGGATTCTGCTACTGGGCAGTGCGTTCTGACTCCAGACTGTCGTAAGTTTTGCAACCAAAAATAGGCTATACTCCATTATGAGACGATTGTTTGTTGTAAATAAACATATTTTTAGCTCCACCATCATGTCCCGGTTCCCATGAGGTATACACCGCTTGTGGAGGTCCTGGTTGTGAAGAAATCTGTCCTTTGGTATTTGGTGGTCGTACGATACAACAATTTAAGTACATTAGCGGCAAAGCTACTTGCCCAACAGGATGCTCCACCCCAGCGTGCGTGTGTGCGGAAGGATACACGCGGGATTCTGCTACTGGGCAGTGCGTTCTGACTCCAGACTGTCGTAAGTTTTGCAACCAAAAATAGGCTATACTCCATTATGAGACGATTGTTTGTTGTAAATAAACATATTTTTAGCTCCACCATCATGTCCCGGTTCCCATGAGGTATACACCGCTTGTGGAGGTCCTGGTTGTGAAGAAATCTGTCCTTTGGTATTTGGTGGTCGTACGATACAACAATTTAAGTACATTAGCGGCAAAGCTACTTGCCCAACAGGATGCTCCACCCCAGCGTGCGTGTGTGCGGAAGGATACACGCGGGATTCTGCTACTGGGCAGTGCGTTCTGACTCCAGACTGTCGTAAGTTTTGCAACCAAAAATAGGCTATACTCCATTATGAGACGATTGTTTGTTGTAAATAAACATATTTTTAGCTCCACCATCATGTCCCGGTTCCCATGAGGTATACACCGCTTGTGGAGGTCCTGGTTGTGAAGAAATCTGTCCTTTGGTATTTGGTGGTCGTACGATACAACAATTTAAGTACATTAGCGGCAAAGCTACTTGCCCAACAGGATGCTCCACCCCAGCGTGCGTGTGTGCGGAAGGATACACGCGGGATTCTGCTACTGGGCAGTGCGTTCTGACTCCAGACTGTCGTAAGTTTTGCAACCAAAAATAGGCTATACTCCATTATGAGACGATTGTTTGTTGTAAATAAACATATTTTTAGCTCCACCATCATGTCCCGGTTCCCATGAGGTATACACCGCTTGTGGAGGTCCTGGTTGTGAAGAAATCTGTCCTTTGGTATTTGGTGGTCGTACGATACAACAATTTAAGTACATTAGCGGCAAAGCTACTTGCCCAACAGGATGCTCCACCCCAGCGTGCGTGTGTGCGGAAGGATACACGCGGGATTCTGCTACTGGGCAGTGCGTTCTGACTCCAGACTGTCGTAAGTTTTGTAACCAAGAATAGGCTATACTCCATTATGAGACGATTGTTTGTTGTAAATAAACATATTTTTAGCTCCACCATCATGTCCCGGTTCCCATGAGGTATACACCGCTTGTGGAGGTCCTGGTTGTGAAGAAATCTGTCCTTTGGTATTTGGTGGTCGTACGATACAACAATTTAAGTACATTAGCGGCAAAGCTACTTGCCCAACAGGATGCTCCACCCCAGCGTGCGTGTGTGCGGAAGGATACACGCGGGATTCTGCTACTGGGCAGTGCGTTCTGACTCCAGACTGTCGTAAGTTTTGCAACCAAAAATAGGCTATACTCCATTATGAGACGATTGTTTGTTGTAAATAAACATATTTTTAGCTCCACCATCATGTCCCGGTTCCCATGAGGTATACACCGCTTGTGGAGGTCCTGGTTGTGAAGAAATCTGTCCTTTGGTATTTGGTGGTCGTACGATACAACAATTTAAGTACATTAGCGGCAAAGCTACTTGCCCAACAGGATGCTCCACCCCAGCGTGCGTGTGTGCGGAAGGATACACGCGGGATTCTGCTACTGGGCAGTGCGTTCTGACTCCAGACTGTCGTAAGTTTTGCAACCAAAAATAGGCTATACTCCATTATGAGACGATTGTTTGTTGTAAATAAACATATTTTTAGCTCCACCATCATGTCCCGGTTCCCATGAGGTATACACCGCTTGTGGAGGTCCTGGTTGTGAAGAAATCTGTCCTTTGGTATTTGGTGGTCGTACGATACAACAATTTAAGTACATTAGCGGCAAAGCTACTTGCCCAACAGGATGCTCCACCCCAGCGTGCGTGTGTGCGGAAGGATACACGCGGGATTCTGCTACTGGGCAGTGCGTTCTGACTCCAGACTGTCGTAAGTTTTGCAACCAAAAATAGGCTATACTCCATTATGAGACGATTGTTTGTTGTAAATAAACATATTTTTAGCTCCACCATCATGTCCCGGTTCCCATGAGGTATACACCGCTTGTGGAGGTCCTGGTTGTGAAGAAATCTGTCCTTTGGTATTTGGTGGTCGTACGATACAACAATTTAAGTACATTAGCGGCAAAGCTACTTGCCCAACAGGATGCTCCACCCCAGCGTGCGTGTGTGCGGAAGGATACACGCGGGATTCTGCTACTGGGCAGTGCGTTCTGACTCCAGACTGTCGTAAGTTTTGTAACCAAGAATAGGCTATACTCCATTATGAGACGATTGTTTGTTGTAAATAAACATATTTTTAGCTCCACCATCATGTCCCGGTTCCCATGAGGTATACACCGCTTGTGGAGGTCCTGGTTGTGAAGAAATCTGTCCTTTGGTATTTGGTGGTCGTACGATACAACAATTTAAGTACATTAGCGGCAAAGCTACTTGCCCAACAGGATGCTCCACCCCAGCGTGCGTGTGTGCGGAAGGATACACGCGGGATTCTGCTACTGGGCAGTGCGTTCTGACTCCAGACTGTCGTAAGTTTTGCAACCAAAAATAGGCTATACTCCATTATGAGACGATTGTTTGTTGTAAATAAACATATTTTTAGCTCCACCATCATGTCCCGGTTCCCATGAGGTATACACCGCTTGTGGAGGTCCTGGTTGTGAAGAAATCTGTCCTTTGGTATTTGGTGGTCGTACGATACAACAATTTAAGTACATTAGCGGCAAAGCTACTTGCCCAACAGGATGCTCCACCCCAGCGTGCGTGTGTGCGGAAGGATACACGCGGGATTCTGCTACTGGGCAGTGCGTTCTGACTCCAGACTGTCGTAAGTTTTGTAACCAAGAATAGGCTATACTCCATTATGAGACGATTGTTTGTTGTAAATAAACATATTTTTAGCTCCACCATCATGTCCCGGTTCCCATGAGGTATACACCGCTTGTGGAGGTCCTGGTTGTGAAGAAATCTGTCCTTTGGTATTTGGTGGTCGTACGATACAACAATTTAAGTACATTAGCGGCAAAGCTACTTGCCCAACAGGATGCTCCACCCCAGCGTGCGTGTGTGCGGAAGGATACACGCGGGATTCTGCTACTGGGCAGTGCGTTCTGACTCCAGACTGTCGTAAGTTTTGCAACCAAAAATAGGCTATACTCCATTATGAGACGATTGTTTGTTGTAAATAAACATATTTTTAGCTCCACCATCATGTCCCGGTTCCCATGAGGTATACACCGCTTGTGGAGGTCCTGGTTGTGAAGAAATCTGTCCTTTGGTATTTGGTGGTCGTACGATACAACAATTTAAGTACATTAGCGGCAAAGCTACTTGCCCAACAGGATGCTCCACCCCAGCGTGCGTGTGTGCGGAAGGATACACGCGGGATTCTGCTACTGGGCAGTGCGTTCTGACTCCAGACTGTCGTAAGTTTTGTAACCAAGAATAGGCTATACTCCATTATGAGACGATTGTTTGTTGTAAATAAACATATTTTTAGCTCCACCATCATGTCCCGGTTCCCATGAGGTATACACCGCTTGTGGAGGTCCTGGTTGTGAAGAAATCTGTCCTTTGGTATTTGGTGGTCGTACGATACAACAATTTAAGTACATTAGCGGCAAAGCTACTTGCCCAACAGGATGCTCCACCCCAGCGTGCGTGTGTGCGGAAGGATACACGCGGGATTCTGCTACTGGGCAGTGCGTTCTGACTCCAGACTGTCGTAAGTTTTGCAACCAAAAATAGGCTATACTCCATTATGAGACGATTGTTTGTTGTAAATAAACATATTTTTAGCTCCACCATCATGTCCCGGTTCCCATGAGGTATACACCGCTTGTGGAGGTCCTGGTTGTGAAGAAATCTGTCCTTTGGTATTTGGTGGTCGTACGATACAACAATTTAAGTACATTAGCGGCAAAGCTACTTGCCCAACAGGATGCTCCACCCCAGCGTGCGTGTGTGCGGAAGGATACACGCGGGATTCTGCTACTGGGCAGTGCGTTCTGACTCCAGACTGTCGTAAGTTTTGTAACCAAGAATAGGCTATACTCCATTATGAGACGATTGTTTGTTGTAAATAAACATATTTTTAGCTCCACCATCATGTCCCGGTTCCCATGAGGTATACACCGCTTGTGGAGGTCCTGGTTGTGAAGAAATCTGTCCTTTGGTATTTGGTGGTCGTACGATACAACAATTTAAGTACATTAGCGGCAAAGCTACTTGCCCAACAGGATGCTCCACCCCAGCGTGCGTGTGTGCGGAAGGATACACGCGGGATTCTGCTACTGGGCAGTGCGTTCTGACTCCAGACTGTCGTAAGTTTTGCAACCAAAAATAGGCTATACTCCATTATGAGACGATTGTTTGTTGTAAATAAACATATTTTTAGCTCCACCATCATGTCCCGGTTCCCATGAGGTATACACTGTTTGTGGAGGTCCTGGTTGTGAAGGAATTTGTCCGTTGGTATTTAGTGGTCGTACTATACAACAATTAAAGTACAATAGCGGAAAAGCTACTTGCCCGACGGGATGCTCCACCCCAGCTTGCGTATGTGCCGAAGGATACACGCGGGATTCTGCGACTGGGCAGTGCGTCCTGACTCCAGATTGTCGTAAGTTTTACGTTCAAAATACGATTTGCTCCTTTTTGAGACGAAGGGTAGTTAAAAGTGTAAATATTTTTAGCTCCACCATCATGTCCCGGTTCCCATGAGGTATACACCGCTTGTGGAGGTCCTGGTTGTGAAGCAACCTGTCCTTTGGTATTTAGTGGTCGTACGATACAACAATTTAAGTACATTAGCGGCAGAGCTACTTGCCCAACAGGATGCTCCACCCCTGCGTGCGTGTGTGCGGAAGGATACACGCGGGATTCTGCTACTGGGCAGTGCGTTCTGACTCCAGATTGTCGTAAGTTTTGCAACCAAAAATAGGCAATAATTTATTTTGAGACGATCGTTGGTTGTATGTAAATTAACATATTTTTAGCTCCACCATCATGTCCTGGTTCCCATGAGGTATACACCGCTTGTGGAGGTATAGGTTGTGACACAAATTGTCCAACGTCTTTAAGGAGCATACAAAATATTGGGAAAATTTCTGGAAAGGCAGTTTGTTCGGCGACATGCTCAACGCCAGCCTGTGTCTGCGCTTCTGGGTACTATCGAAATTCGATGGGACAGTGTGTCCTTATTGAAGCTTGTCGTGCGTACACCTTTTTTTATTTTACGGTTGTTAATGTCAATATTTTGCTTACGGATTTAATCTGTTTTAAAATGTATCTTGCAGCCCCACTTACATGTCCCGGACCAAATCAAGTGTACACTGTTTGTGGCGGTGTTGGTTGTGGTACAAATTGTCCATCAGCTATGCAACGACGCAACTTAAATCTTCTTCAGATCACTGGAAGAGCTGTTTGTCCTGTTGGATGTACGACACCTGGATGTATTTGTGCTTCTGGATATGCAAAAGATTCCACAGGAAATTGCATACTTATTGCATCTTGTCGTAAGTGTCTCTTGTTTCCATATGACTCATTGTTTATTACTTATTTCTCATTTTTCTTCTATGATTCTCATGTTTGCAGCTTATTACTGTTCTAAACCAAACCAAGTATATTCTCTTTGTGGAAACAATATATGCCAATCAACTTGTTCTGACCTAACAAACACTGGTTGCACTTCTAATTGTGTACCTGGTTGCATATGTGCTACTGGATACGTGCTGGACTACAACGGAAACTGTGTTCTTCCTAATGCCTGTCGTAAGTAAATTTTTAGCAAGTTCAGTGGCGGAGTTTAAAAATGATATAATTTCAAGTGAAAATTTAGCGTGGAGCTGTTTGTTTGTATGTTAGTATTGTTACGTACACTGCGGAATCATTTATTTTCAAATCATATATTAGTTTTTATTTAAATCAGATCACTCTCTAAATGAGTTATTTTAGAGGGTGGTCGTGTTACAGGTGGTCAACGATACTTGTTCAGTTCTTTCAATAGTATGTCTGTTACTCCATGTACCAAAATGAACTGTTGTTGTATGGTCGCGTCGTTACACAACATACCAACATATCCTATTCTATTTTTTCAATATTTCCATTATTTTTATACTTTAGTTTAGTTATGTAATGTGCTATTTAATCATATTATAGCTTTCATTCTTTTCCTTTTCATTTGTTTATTTTGTATTTACCTTTTTCATTTGTTTTTTATATTTATAAATTTCAATTTCTTCTTATATTCTATCTTATAACCTTTTCCAAATATTTTAATACTATAGTTTAATTATGCAATGTACTACATATTTTGTCATGCCTTTATTCTTTACTTTTTAATTTGTTTTCCTTATATTTATCTTTTTCATTTTTGTAAAAATCCATTATTGGACTCGGATGTTACATATATTATTTATTTACTTTTTGTTTTTTTTATACCTATCTCTGTACATCCTGTCTGTTGATTTTTCAATTAATAAAAATAAAAATAAAAATAAAAAATACATAATTTCGAACCATTTCGAATAAAGCATACCAACTCAATCATTTATATACATGTGGATCGATGGTTGCGTTTATGTTTAGCACCTAGATGTAACCGGGTTCGATCCCATGCTAATCTTTAATGCTGCTGGTCACACTTGGATATTTGTGACTCAAAGTCGATCTTTTCCTCTCAGAGTTTGCCGATTTATCTGATTTCATCGTTGAAACGGTTCCTCCATCAAATTGGCAAACACCATCCTGCCCGCTATGTCATTAATATATGTATGTATATATATTTTTTACATATATATATACCAGGAAGGCCTAACAGGTTAACCCCAATGCGCCTTCCTGGCTAATTACAAACAATGCAGCGTTTTTATTACACAATTTTTATTGTAAATTAATCATACTCAAATAGTGGTGACATAGAACGTAGGAAGGTTTTTAGCCAATTTAATCGGGAACCGTTTCAACAATGAACTCGAAAAATTGGCAAACTCTGATAGGAAACGATCGACCTGGAGCACAAATATCCAAGTCTGACCAGCAGCACTACAGGTATACTCAGAAAAAAGCTTTTTAATCTAGGTCAACTCATGGAATCGAACCCGGTGCCTCTCGGTGCTAGGCAGAAGCTGATTTATGTACAATATGTAAAAATTTATTTACAAGTCTAAATCCATAGATGTCTCTATGGATTAATTAATTTATTAATTATTGTAAATTTCGTGTTCTGCAGTTTCTCGAATCACAGCGATTTGTGTAATAAATATGCTGCAATGTTTGTAATTGTCTAGAAAGGTGCATTGGGGTTTACCTGTTATTATACGAATTATAACGAATACGTCTGTCCCAGCGTACATCCCGTTTTCCCATTCCTCCTCCCCTTTCCGCTCTCAACCTTTCTCTGTTTTTTTAAATTTTTTATCAGTTCACGAATATGTACATAAGTGTTTAATGAATTAGTAAAAATTAATCAGCATTTGGATTATTTTGAAGTTTAAGTGTAAGCCACTGTTAAATTTTCAATATTGTAGTGCAAATTGTATACATTTTTTCTATTATTTTAGCACCACCACCTGTTTGTCCCCCCAATGAAGTGTTCACCGTGTGCAAAAATCACGCCTGTCAAAAGACTTGTACGATAGAGCCAGGAGCAAATTGTGTCAGACGTTGCACTAAAGGTTGCATTTGTGCAACTGGCTACATTAGGAATTACGATGGCGTTTGTGTTCTTCCGACCGCATGCAGTACGTTATGTTTCACCAACTCTCTATGTTCTTCGGATATAAAATATATAATTTTGTAATTTTATGAAAACTTCTTTTGCAGTGTGTCCAAGTAACGAAAGATATGGCAGTTGCGGAAAGCTGGCGTGCGAAGGCACATGTGCAAATCCAGATCCTGGGGTCAACAGTAATTGTGACACAACCGGAATATGTGTTGGAAAATGTTTCTGTGTTCCTGGATTTGTTCGAGAAAATGGAGTTTGTCAAAATAAGAATAGATGTTAAATGTCACTTTTCAAAAATAATTTAAATAATATTTTGATAGCATTTATTCACTGCGTGTAACAGGGGTTTAAGAACCTAAGGTTGTAAGCTAAGGCTTGTTGTAAGCTTTTTTAATAATATGAAAAATCCTATATAAAAAAAAAGAAAAATATTGTATTTCATCAAACGATAAACCTTGTAAAAAAATCTTTAGCCATAAAAGAGAATATAAATATTGGACTAAGACGTGTTTAAATATTTAAAATCCTTAAAATATTTATCATATATATATATATATATATATATATATATATATATATATATATATATATATATATATATATATATATATATATATATATATATATATATATATATATATATATATATATATATATATATATATATATATATTTATATATATATATATATATATATATATATATATATATATATATATATATATATATTTTAAATAAAGTATTTCGATCAGATGGTTAAAATAAATTATTTCGTTGGGTTATACATAGGTTAGATGGCTTAGAATTTACATAAATAATTTAGATGTATAAAGATACGAAGAACATTCATATGAATAAAGAAACATATGAATATTCAAGCGTAAATAAATATGTAGAAATGTTAACAAATGGTATGTAATGATATTTTTTATATGTTATATACATATGTACGTAGTTCATAATAAAGATGAGTGAGTACAATTTTTTTTAATTATTTTTTTATGAATTTATCATTGTATTCTTTCTTTTAGTATAAAAATTTACAGTGTTTGTGCATAACTTATTTTAAGATTTTTTTATGAATGAATTTTTTACTACCAGCGGAAACCTATTATTGGTCTTTTGTTATGTACTTAATTATTTATTCTGTTATGAAATTAAGACTGTTGGTTTTCCTCAAATAAAATAATATAAAAAAAAATAAAAAATAAATTGAAAAGCATTGCCAACTTAACAGTTCTATTCAAAGATGTTACTCTGATGTTACTTTGATGTTTTTCAGCTTGTCCCGGTCCTAATGAAATGTATTCCGAGTGCGGCGATGACGGCTGTCAACCAACATGCACGAGACAAGACGTGTCTGGATGCATGTCTACTTGTGGAACTCCAGCTTGCGTTTGCCAGTCGGGATATGTGAGGGACGCATCGGGAGTATGCATCCAACCTCCACTGTGTCGTGAGTGCATTCGTGCCATATGCTTATTCTAAATCCATAGTACTAGTTTGATTAAACACGTCCAATTTCCACAGCTTGTTCCGGTCCCAATGAAATGTATTTCGCGTGCGGCGAAGACGGCTGTCAACCAACTTGCACGAGGCAGGACGTGTCTGGATGCACTCCAAGTTGTGGGACGCCAAAATGCGTTTGTCAGTCGGGCTATGTGAGAAATGCAGCAGAAGTATGCACCACACCATCCCTTTGTCGTAAGCCACATAGATGCATATACATTTTCTCTAGTTTCAAACCCATTTTTATATTTAAGCTTTTTTCAGCTTGTCCCGGTCCGAATGAAGTGTATTCCGCGTGCGGAAGTGATGGTTGTCAATCATCTTGCTCGATGCCGGTAGCATCTGGATGTGTTCCTACTTGTAGTACTCCACGATGCGTTTGCCAGACCGGTTATCTGAGAAACCCATCAGGAGTTTGCGTCACACCATCTCTTTGCCGTAAGCAGGATTCCTCTCATAAATTACAATTAACACTGGTTACTATCATTTTTTTACTACGTGCTTATTGCAGCTTGTTCTGGGTCAAATGAAGTATATTCTTTATGCGGCAATGACGGTTGTCAGCCATCTTGCACAGTGCCTGTCGCTTCTGGATGTATTCCTACCTGTAGTGCTCCAAGATGTATCTGTCATACTGGTGATATAAGAAACCCATCGGGAGTTTGCGTTTCTCCATCCATGTGTCGTAAGTGAAACTTTTGCTTAGTGACTTGTCAATGTTTTTATATTTATTTGGATGCAATAACTTTTTAGCCTGTTCTGGTTTTAACTAAATCTACTCCACATGTCGCAACGATTGTTTGTCAACCGACATGTGAAAGGAAAGTTGTCACTAGTTGTACTCCCATTTGTACTACTGCATCTTGCATCTGTCAGCCTGGTTGTGTTAGAAATGTTAATGGCGTCTGCATACCTCCAGCATCATGCCGTAGGGACTCTTGCTATTTTAAATCTTTGTACATTTATAAATATTTTTACTTTATCTATGTACGTAGTAACAATAGATGAAGTTTTGTGATCATGCGAAAATTCGAACTCGAGATTTTGACTGATTCGAACTCAGAATCGATTACTGATCACGTTTAGTATCACGGAAAGTAGTATTTTTTTTAAAAACAATATTTCATTATTTTTTCATTATTTTATTTTGACCTTTTAAATTATTTTAAGCGTCTTGATATTTATTGTGTACAATAGAAATAGTGATTTTAAGTAAAAATAAAAAATAAAACCATCAAATTTAATGAACCGGAAGTGGGATTTTCTCCTATTAGAAAGGTCATAAATGTTGTCGCCTGGATCCTGTCCACGCCCCTGAACGTATTAAGCTGAAAATTTATATTTGCGTTGTTTATGTACTAACTTAGATTTGGTAACGTTTTGGTCAGAATTCGTAAACCGGAAGTAGTATTTTTTTTAAAAACAATATTTCATTATTTTATTTTGACCTTTTAAATTATATTAAGCGTCTTGATATTTATTGTGTATAATAAAGATAGTGATTTTAAGTAAAAATAAAAAATAAAACCATCAAATTTAATGAACCGGAAGTGGGATTTTCTCCTAATAGAAAGGTCAAAAATGTTGTCGCCTGGATCCTGTCCACACTCCTGAACGTATTAAGCTAAAAATTTATATTTGTGTTGTTTATGTACTAACTTAGATTTGGTAACGTTTTGGTCAGAATTCGTAAACCGGAAGTAGTATTTATTTTTAAAACAATATTTCATTATTTTATTTTGACCTTTTAAATTATTTTTATCATCTTGATATTAAATGTGTATAATAATTATACTGATTTTAAATAATTAAAAAAATTTGAACAAAATCCGCCAACCGGAAGTAGAAATTTTGTCTTGTGCAAGTATTTGCATATATTTGCGCTCAATTTATATCGCTATCATAGTTATTAGTTCAATATCGAATTTTGTTTTGTAACCTTCTTATATTCCTCAAATACATAGATAAAGTCATGGGTTGGTCACACCCGAATTTTTTTTATATACTTACCTGTGTTATTTTTTATATATGTAGCTACCTGTGGTACCAACGAAGTATATACATTTTGCGGAAATAACATTTGCCAGATAACCTGCTTCGGTCACTCCTAGCACTGTATGCACTTCTTCATGCACTGCTGGGTGTACATGTGCCCCCAATTACTTTAGGAATTATCTTGGAGTGTGTGTTCTTCGCAAAGATTGTGGTACATATAAATGCAAATAAAACTTTAAATGATTTTGATTCGTGTATATTTTTACCTCTAATTTTGTTTTTCTTTAGAAAATTGTCCAACTCGTGAACGATATAGAACATGTGGAAGAGGACAATGTGAAAGTACTTGTGCCATGCCTAATTTGGCCAATGATCCTAACTGTGACAACTCCAGTCAATGTGTAGCGAGGTGTTTTTGCGTTCCTGGCTGGGTTCGAGGATCTCAGCAAACATGTATTCAACAATCCAATTGCAGACAAGACTGATATTTTATATTCCATTATTATATGGAATTTTAGTCTACTTTATACAAAATGATTTGATTTGTAGTAAATAAGTAGATTTAAGTGAATTTGACTTTGAATCACACGGCCAATTTTAATTTTAATTTCCAGAGGATTCATCGGTATTTTTTTAGAAGTATTTTATGCCAATATTAATACATTTTGATCTTAATGCTGTGTGCCAGAATGATTATAAAGACTTTTAATTGCTGACTATGAAAGCATACTCTTGAAGTACGCGTATTCCCAGGGATATTGTACATAATTAAAAAAGAAAAAATATTTAAAAATAGATTAAAAATTCAATTATTAGCACAATGCCTAAAAAATTATTTAAAATAAAAATAACTGGTATAGGTAGTTTATTAAATGGGCTGCCAAATGGTAGACGACTCAAAAGGTTGAGAACTGTCAAAATAATCGGGCGTATGTACTAGGGTTTCTAGCCCGGGTCGACCCGGGACAGACACTCCCGGGAATTTACGGAATTTTTGTTGTCCCGTGTCCCGGGAATTTTTATCTCGAATCCCGGGAATTGGATTTAAAATAATCTTGATAAATAAACATACAACATTTTCACGACTACACGAAGGGAAATAATAAATTTAAATACACAAAGAATCGTAAAATATTATCAGAAATTAAAATCGAAAAAAGAAGAAGCCTAAAACTGATTTTCTTAACACAAATTTTAAATAATTCTGATTTTATACCGAAGAAAAAATTCTTTAAATTTTGTAATAAAAGCGAATTTATATCCTACTATGAAACGGTGAAGCGAGTATATCCTTCTTGTGTCGGACGATTCCACAATGGAAGAAACTCTTTTAGATTCAGATGAAGATGAAACAATTCTGTGTTTGACGATGAATGAAGAATTAAATAAGGAGTTATCAAAGACGAATATACAAAATAACGTAAATAAAAATAACCTCGACTTTAAAAATAAATTAAAATATACATGCTGATTGCTGACAGGAGAAAAAACCGATAATTAAAATAAATTTTTTTCGTCCCTTTTAACAATAAAGCCAACTTCGACCGAAACTGAAAGAGTTTTTTCCATTGCTGGAAATTTTTGTACCAAATCTAGAATTAGACTTTCGGATTCTCATTTAAATATTTTATTATTCTTAAGAAGCTACTTTAAATATGTTAGTTTACTTTTATAATAAAATTTTTTCGAGTTAATAGATACATATATTATGTATTGTTTTGTAAATAAATAAATATTTTTTATTAATAAAAAATATATTAAATTGAAAAAAAAAGGTATGTACGTGTCCCGGGATCCCGGGATCCCGGGATTCCCGGGAACGATCCCGGGCTCCGTCCCGTTTCCCGGGAATTGAAAAAGTCCGGGAAATCAGAAACTCTAGTATATACACGCATAAGTAGATATAATATTACACTCGTATATTTCTAGTTATTTCAGGTTTGTCTTAGAAAAAAAGTATTAGGAAAATATGTAAGTTCATATTTAGTATTAATAGAATGAACTATTTTGAGAGTAACAAATAACATTGTTTGTTCAAATTATTTTTTTAATTTTTTACTTGTATTATTAAAATTGCATTAAAATTGACTGAAAATAAAATACATATGACTTCAATAAATTTTTACTTTGTTCATAAAAATATGACTTATTTTAATTTATGTACATATTTATAAAAATATAGAGTGAAAAAAGAAAAAGTTATAGGCGTTTAAGCAATTAAAATCTGACAGCGAGATGGCGGGTTGAAAAGTAATAAAATAGGCTGAAACTACCGTTTTAATGATAAATGTGACAGATAAACGTCACCGTGTAATACGATGCAGCATTTTCAAACGTTTCTATTACGATTATTTTACCATCGTTATGGCGGATGACACTTCCACTTATATTGATGACCAAACCGAGAAAAATGGCAAAGTTTGAAAACGATCGGATAAAAACCCAAACTTTGTCACACGACCAAATCGTTTCTGAACTAAAAAGAGGTTTGTAAAAATATAAAAATTATAACAACAGACTATTAAGAAAATGCAAAAATATATATAAAAAAAATCTACACCCACTCTAAGGTACATAGTATATGTAAATACATATGTACATTCATATATCATAAAGAATATAAATATAAATTAATTACAGCTCCTTACGATCAGAAGTGTGTAACATTCTTGACTTTGATCAATGATCGATTCAATCGAGTTCAAATTAGTCAATATTTCGAGGTAGGATTTTCGCATAATCACAAAACAATATTGTTACCTACATACATACTTATGTATGTTGATTAAGTAATTAGTGACATACATACTTGAGGTATTTCCAGGAAATAAAAATAATCTCGTAATCAATAATAAGTTAAAATTTAGATGTAAAATTAGATTAGATATACACACATATGTATGTATATACATACCCGATGTATGAAATTTGAATGTGACTAACCCATGAATTTATCTATGTATTTGAGGAATAAAAAATTCAATAATGAAACATACATATGTACATACATACACGTTTACACAAACCGGCTATGAGAGCATTTTTGATACAAATTGAGCGCGAAATGTAGGAAAAATTACACAAAATCAAAGTTCTACTTCGAACAGCCGCGGCTGTTGGATTTTGTTAAAATTATTACTAAATATCACCATACATCTTCTAAGTATAATATATCAAGAAGATAGAAATAATTTAAAAGGTCAACATAAAATTTATTGACATTTTGTTTATTCGCACGACATTAATACAAGAATCATACTAGATTTTCGTCGTGAAGAGCAAATACCATATTTAAAGGGTTGGAAGAAATAATCGAAGAAAAAGCGAACTTCACCAAATTATAAATATAACTTGATATTAAGCTTAAACTTCTAGATATTTATTTAAAGTTTGGACTATTGTGGCATTACAGGAATTTCTAATACGCCACAAAGGTCAAAAATAACAGAAAAGACTATACAGAAAATAAATACTTGTAATTCATAAATACATATACATATATTCATTAAAAAATAAATACATATATTCATAAAAAAATAAAAGTTCAATATATGAAGTTTTAGTTCGATATACTGAAATGTTTTGAAATTTTTTACACCCATTACACTGTTCGACACCAAAAATGGTTCAGAGACGAGATATGAATTTTCTTAGAGATCTATGTCCAGTAAACACGAATCTGGTAATAAAAAAAGTTGATTGGCTCGAGATTCGGAGATATATGTATGTGTCTTTTAAATCGCGCGATGTCTCAAAATCTGTCAATTTCCTGTTCAAAATGAAGATTGGAATCTATATTCGGGTATTTTATCTTTCATTTGCAGTACTTTTATATAGTCGTCCAGTTCAAATCAAAAGTCAAAAGTACGTATTTTCACTTGGGATATTTCCCACTGTTAATACTATTTTATATTGAGTTTTATCTATTGAAACGTGTCTATTGAGATAGTTTTCTGGCTACACTATTTTTTGTTTTCGTTAATTGGAAGTGTGCTGGATTTTAAATCGGTAAAATTGCGAGCTAAAAGTTTATTTTATCGAGGTAAGCCAGTTATCAATAGAATTTTTGTTATGAATCCACAAGAATAGTCGAAAGATGATTTTCTAAGTGCAATTTTATTTAATTCTCATATAAAGATAATGTAATATATTATCCCTATTAATTCAATTCAGATTCGTGTAAATACGAGTAAATACTAGTACGAGCTTTTTGCTCACAATTTTAATTTTAATTTAATTAATCATCGCCTATTTAAGATTTTTAATTTAAAATAGAAAGTGAGTACGCAAATCTTTTGCTGCATAATAAGGTACGTTGGTCATCAAGAGGAAATGTTTCGCTTCCTTATTAACAGAAATTAAAACATCCACCCAGAACTAACGAACAACCAGTGGATCCAAAAATTTTATTTCATGGTAGACGTCACGTCTCATCTAAATCAGCTTAATTGTAAACTACAGGGGACAAAAAACACAATTTTGTCGATGTTAGAAGAAGTTATTTCATTCAAAAATAAATTATCCCTTTTTGCTCAAGATTTTTAATGATTCTGATATTGACATTTGCTATTTCAAAACAATAATTTTAAATATGAGGGAAGCTTTTCTCAACAGGTTTCAGGAATTCAGAAACAGCAAAGCGACTCTAGCCTTTGTTAAAAAAAAGCCTCTTAATGCATGAAAATGGGGTTATACCTGTGTAAATATTATAAATTAATAAAAAAACTGTAAAAGAATAAAATTTTTCTCCCTTTGATGTTGACATTAGCAACTTTAAAATGCAATTGGTGGATTTAAAAAACAAAAAATTCTGACGCTATAAATTTGAACGTCTTTGTGTGGATATGGAAATATTGGAGAAAAAAATATGAACTTAGTTCAAAGCACAAGTGGTCTGCTTTGAAAGACCTGGAGAAGGAAGACATGGTGATTTTTAATACCTGGAATAGTATTCCCGATTCATATGATCAGTTGAAAAAGCTAGCGTTTTCTATTATTTCCCTTTTTGGTTCTAAATATTCATGTGAACAATCTTTTACAAGCATGAACCTTATCAAAAGTAAACTGAGAAGTCGTCTCTCTTATTGATGAGAACCTGGAATCGTGCTCAAAATTAAAAACAACAACATATAAACCTGACTTCTGTCATGATCTAATTTTATGGATACCTTACTTATAATTTAATTTTTATTAATTAATAAGATTATTATTTAGTATGATATCGAGTTTTATTCAGTATGTAAATATATAGTTTAATTAAAACTTTAATTTTAATTCACAGTGAACCTATCTATGTACATATGTATGTAGTTTAAGTTAAAGGAATTTGTCTCACAAACGAAATCTCAATCGTTGTACTGTTGAAATTTGGATATGATTAATGGTGCTTAAGTTAACTTAAAAATACTAACATACTAACACACACACACACACACATTTTTTATGTCTACATTCGATTCTGAGTTCGAATTAGTCTTTGTAAATATCGATTTCGAATATTTATCAAATAATGCATTGTTCCTACATAAAGGAAAAATATAGAAGAGGCTTGTAAAAAGTCTGGCATATTGACCATGTTAAAATGCTAAGAAAAATCTTTCACTTATAACTGTGCGGCCCTTCGGAGATATTCACATTCCATTTTTGGCTTTTAAAAACCTGTACAACGAGCCTAGCCCGTCTTTCTATTTGCATCTTTATGTATGTATGTTTTAAAAAATCCGGTTTTAAATAGTTACTATTGCATAATACCCATTCACGTGTCGACATCAGATGCACCCACATTATGTATCAACATATAATACAAGGTTATTCAAACTTTTTCCAGTTAAATTTCAATTGGAATAAACATACTATATGTACAATATAATTCCATAACTAATCGGTGTATTGTGTATGTATTTACATACATATGTATGTGCAAATGTGTATCTAATGTGAATCATTAAACTCAATTAGTGAAGTAAAAATATATATATATATATATGAGAGATAATGAGAGCCTTTAATGTAGGGTTGTCAGATTTCATGCAAGTCAAACCAAGATACCCCCCACCCTCAAAAAAAATCAAATGTTTGACTTTTCTATAGATATATTTTCAATCGAAGTGATAATATTTAGAATGTCTATAATTGATTTGTTTTCTCTTATATTTATAATATATGTCAATGAAAAGTGATACAATTACAATGAAGAAACCAAAGATAGACTTCACTGAGAGGATTAGTGAAAAAATCTTATAAGGTTTTTGGAGCTTTTTCTTCGGCTAAAAAAGAGCTTTTAAAGCTTCAAATAGCTTTAGAATGCGTTATATTGCAAGTAATAGTGATAGCCAACTATTTTTTGAATGTGAGAGTAGATTTTTATATTCAATATTAGCAAAATCTTTTAGTGTTTCTATTCTGACAGTGTCTATTCTGTTAGTCTAATCTTTTAGTCTTTCTGTTCTGACAGTGTGATTAATCATTCTGAGTGTGAGAAAATAATCGATTCCAGATAAATTGATTGATGCCTGATACACATTTTTTGTCTCCTTTCTACACATAGTTCTCCAGAAAGTATAAGACAGAAACAAATAGTTCATTGCTGAATATTGCCGCAGTGTTTACCAAACTGTCTGGTCCAGACATCGACTTTTTGTTTATAATTTATGTTATATATTGATTCTGAGTTAAAAACATCTGTAGGAATGTAAAAACTATTAAACCGGGCATTTGGGCGTCCTAAGAGGTTTGTTCGGGACAACGGGACACGAGACTTAAAACTGGTGACAACCCCGATTAATCACGACGCCTGACAACCCTATATAATGCAAATTTTATAACATATGGTGTGAACAAGATAAAGCTATAGGCGTTTAAAAAATTAATCTGACAAAATGACAGGGTGGCGAAATGTCAAACATATAAGGTTACTGACCGCTAAACATCAAAATAACCAGATATATTTGTGACAAAAGTGATTTGTTAACCCTGTTGATATTTTTTCTATTAAAATTAGTTTCTATACGTTAAAGTCTACCAAGTAAATAGCATATTATTTTATAGTAAAGTGGCCAATTAAAGTTCAGTGAACTTTATGAATACTATCTAAAATAAAGTCCAATTATATATTCCACTGATGAAAATAATGATGAGCGCAGGCTACCAGAAAATAGGTTGAAGCAATCTCCAATAACCTACGTTCATTGAGGTAAAAAAAACCTGTAGTAAAAAAATAAATGTATTTAAAATAACTGTAGTAAAAAAAATATGTACTAAAATATAAATAAAATAAAAAGGCAATTTAAACAATATGTCAACAAAAAATATACAAATGTGTGGGATTTCATGATTAAAATTTCAATCAAAATTATGATCCCGGCTTAAACTAATGTAATTAAATATATTACTAAGGGGTTTGGGCCGCGTAAGTACGTACATATGTGATGATATAAAAGCGGTAATTTGTATGTGATTTTAAAACCATATTTCAATCGATAACATTCATTATTAACATTTTGAGTGAACTAAAAATATATATGAGAGATAATGAGAACCTATAAAGCAAATTTTATAAAATATAGAGTGAAAAAAGAAAAAGTTATAGGCGTTTAAACAATTAAAATCTAACTGCGAGATGGCAGGGCGAAAAGTAACGATGTGAATGATGAATGTGACAGATAAACGTCACCGTGTAATATGATGCAGTATTTTCAAATGTGTCTATTACGATTATTATTATATTATAATGGCGGATTACACTTCCACTTATATAGATGACCAAACCGTGCAAAATGGCAAAGTTTGAAAACGATCGGATAAAAGCCCAAACTTTGTCTCACGACCAAATCGTTTGCAAGCTACGAAGATGTATGTAATAAAAAAAATCTCATTCAGGCACCACAGTAAGGATTTTATTAAGATTTCGGATAGTTCTTGGATGGTTCGTAATGAATGTATAATTTTACAAATAATATGTAACATTATTCATCTGGACCAAAATAATATTTCACGTTAATCGATTAAGCGTTTTCGGGTAAATCGATTTCCACTGTATTGTAAGCTTTATTAATAATAGTAGCCCGCCACAGTTTGAACACCAAGGAAAAATGTAGTACCTATCGAAATTTCAAACTAGCGGTAATGCAGTTGTGTTGCAATAACAGAAGGGAATTTTTGGCTTTGAACTTGATCAGAAGTCTGCCATCGGTGGTCAAAGTGGTATTCATTTAGTCGAAGTCAGACAACAGAAATGATATCCCAATTAGTCTTAATCGTCTTCTTGTTCGACGGTATAAGTGCTCATAATCCAATAACAGCATTTCTCTGCAAAGGTCAGTGCGAATTTCGGCATTTTTTGAATGATATTTACATACATATATTACATTGTTGTTTGTTAAATTGACGATAATCTTTTGCAGGCCACGGTGAGAATGAAGTGCTCTCGAAGTGTGGTAAAAATTGCGAAGACACTTGTCTGCGACCGACTATTTCGCAAGGATGCATTGGAACTTGCAAGCACGGTTGCATTTGCACCGAAGGATTCCTTCGTAATTCTTTAGATCAGTGTGTTCTTCCTGTTAACTGTGGTATGTATGTATGTAATGTGATATACTTATAATAATCATTTTGAAGGCTGTCTTTCATTATGAAGTAAAACTTCTCTACGGATGGTATAGTGAATCGCTATGATGTGACTCAATGCACAAAACTTAAATAGGCCATTCACAAGATAGTTTGTCTACCAGATTTTTTAACTCATTGAGAAATAAGTTGCTTGTAGACCTCTTTATAACGACGAACAAATTGTTTCCTAGTGATAGTGTTGAGAACAAAAGTATAGAGTTAGTCCTCGACTTACGACAGTTCGCAATTACGACCGAAAAATATATTTTTTTTTAATTAATTATTTTTCAAAAATTGATTGATAAATCTCAAGCGGATGTGGAAAATGAATATGGAGAAATTCTCTTTCGGAAGAAATGAAACATAGCACTAGTTCGAAAAATTAAGTTATTGCTCATTCTTTTGGGACTTGCCACTCGTACAAACTAACAAACTCGTACAGTCATTTCAACTGTTCCTTATTTTTTTCGGATGTTTATTTTCTCAATTTCGTGTTGATTAGTCCTCAAATTTTTATTTAAAAGAACAATTATAAGTAGTGCTCATAATCGTTGATAAAGAAACTCGTGTTAAAAAAAAGAGAAAGGTGATAGACTTAGAAATGAAACTCGAAGTGGTAAAACAATATGATAGTGGTAAAAAAGTGATGGACTTGAAAAATAATTTGAAATGGTCACATTCAACGGTCTCTATTTTAAAAGACAAAGAAAATATTCGTGAAGCCGTTAAAGGGTCCTTGTCAATCAAATCTAATAAAATAAATAAAAAGATTTGACTTACGACCGAGGTTCAGGAACGTATCTCCTTCGTAAGTCCACGAATACCTATACACTTAAAAATAATTCCCAACCTTGCAGATGTATCTCCAACATGCACCGGACAAAATGAAGTATTCTCATATTGCGGAAATGACGGATGTCAACCAACTTGTACCAGAATGGTTGTCACGGGATGCAATTCCATTTGCAGAGTTCCAGCTTGCATTTGCGCTCCGGGTTTTGTAAGAAATTTGGCTGGAATTTGCGTGTCTCCAATAGCGTGCCGTATGTGTTCTAAGAACATTAAACGTATGTATAATTACAAAAAAACATTCATATTTATATAAATTTGTGCACATTTCAGCATGTCCGAGAGCAAACGAGGTATACGATTCATGCGGAGATAACGGATGTCGGCCGACTTGCGCAATTCAGGATGTCACAGGATGCGTCCCTAATTGTAACACAATAGCTTGCATTTGTCGAGCGGGATATGTAAGAAACGCAAACGGAATGTGTGTAACACCAGATTTGTGTCGTAAGTATGTTTTGAAAATATGTATTTTACAGATTTTTTTATGTATGTATACTACGCAATGCATTCCTTTCACTTTCAGCTTGTCCTGGTCCTAATGAAATGTATTCTGCGTGCGGTGACAACGGCTGTCAACCTACTTGTACAATGCAGGATGTGACAGGATGCATGCCAAATTGTGGTACTCCAGCCTGCATCTGCCAAACAGGCTACGTAAGGGATGCTTCAGGAGTGTGTATATTGCCACCAATGTGTCGTGAGTAAAATTTTCGGATTAGCCACGTCATGGGTATTATATTAAAAATCGATAATTAAACATATGTATGTAGTACATACACGTTCACATATGGCAGTTATGGGAGCGTTTTCGATACGAATTGAGCGCAAATGTAGGGAAACTTACACAAGACAAAAGTTCCACTTCCGGTTGTCAGATTTTGTTCGAAATTTTTTTATTACTTAAAATCATTATGACGATAATCCTAAAATAATTTTATAATATATATAATCCTATGATAATAATTATTATACACATTAAATATCAAGAAATAAAATACTACTTAATAATAAAAAATAAAAAATTACATATTAAAAAAAAAAATACTACTTCCGCTTTACAAATTCTGACCAAAACCGTATTAGCTATTTTTTCTATTTTCATCACATTGATACAATAATTTTGCTTGAATTTTTTCATGAGCACGCATCCTTAAGGCATCGAAAAAAATAGTGCAAGAAAAATCGAACAAGAGAAAGCTGCCACTTCCGGTTGACATGTGCTTACCAAAGTTTATACATAACTTAGTATTAAGCTTAAACTTTTAAATATGAAATTTTTGTTCAATGAACCAAATGGTTTCTGAGGGAAATATAAAAAACCTCGATTCTCTAGAGTAAAAGTACTACTTCCGATTCTGGTAAAAAAATTCAAAAAATATTAATGTATAAAATTTATAATTTCTATCACATGTATATAATTTTCAGTCCGATTCAGTTAGCGATTTGGGAGATAATTGAATTCAAAAACTTAACAAAAGAGGACACCTACATATATATGTACATATGTATAAGGGGAGGTACCATTTCTGGTCAACTTAAAAATTTGAAAAATATTTATGTCGTGTCGATAAAAATTTCAGTAACCAATAATAAGATTCAGTTCAATTGGAATAACGGTATTCAAAAAATCCCCAAAACACACTGTCACACTCACAGACACAGAGACACACAGCACGCAAACGCACACCCATTTTTTTGTTCATCAAAAATTGATCAGTGATCGATTCTGAGTTCGAATCGGTCAAAACCTCCAATTTTTGCATGATCACAAAACTTCAACTATTTTTTAATACGTACATATGTACATATGTAGATAAAGTAAAAATCAAATGATCACTTCAAATTCCAAAAAAATATTTTATAAATCAGCCTGTCCTGGTCCGAATGAAATGTATTCTACATGTGGCAACAATGGATGTCAACCTACTTGCACAATGCAGGACGTTACCGGATGCGTTCCTATGTGTGGTACTCCAGCTTGCATCTGCCAAACAGGCTACGTAAGGGATGCTTCAGGAGTGTGTATTTTGCCACCTATGTGTCGTGAGTAAATTTTCGGATTAACCATGTCATGAGTGATATAATAAAAATCAACTGCTCGTTTTCAATTTCCAATAATCTATTTTATAAATATTTCAGCCTGTCCTGGTCCGAATGAAATGTATTCTACATGTGGCAACAATGGATGTCAACCTACTTGCACAATGCAGGACGTTACCGGATGCGTTCCTATGTGTGGTACTCCAGCTTGCATCTGCCAAACAGGCTACGTAAGGGATGCTTCAGGAGTGTGTATATTGCCACCTATGTGTCGTAAGTTAATTCTACATATTTATCAAATAAATCATTTAAGTAGTGGTGTTTTTTTGTACTATCAGCCATAATGCTAACCGTTATAAAATAATATTATACATTTCAAACGAACTAGCACTTTGTACAGGTATTATTTAATTTAATTTGATTTTTTTTTCATTATTTGAATTCAGCTTGTCCTGGACCCAACGAAATGTATTCTACCTGCGGCCAAAACGGATGCCAAGCAACTTGTGAGAGGATGGATACCACTGGATGCATTCCTGTTTGTCGTACTCCATCATGCATTTGTCAGATTGGTTTCGTTAGAAATATTAATGGCATCTGCATACCCGCAGATATGTGTCGTAAGGACAAGAATTTACAATAAATCGCGTCTGTAGAGCATAAAATTGATCATTTTTGTTAACAATTAATTCCGGTTAACTGTCTTTCAGTTGAAGTTATTTTTCATTAATTTTGTTACTTTGCCTATTGACACTTCAATGGAGGGGAGGGGGAGGGAGACTATAAAAATGGACACAAACCAAAAAGTCATAAACAGATAGGCTAGGAATTTGAGGCAGTGTAAATATACATTTAAAAATGTCAAATAAATAATGATTTCAATGATAAAAATTCGGATGTGACCAACCCATGACTTTATCTATGTATTTGAGGAATATAAGAAGTTCACAAAACAAAATTCGATATTGAACAGTACAGACAAATTCTCACATATCGGCAGCATTATGAAATATTAATAGCTATAACAGCATTTTCGATACAAATTGAGCGCAAATGTATGGAAACCTGCACAAGATAAAAGTTCTACTTCCAGTTGTCAGATTTGATTCAATTTTTTTATTACTTAAAATCACTATCAGTATTATACACATTTAATATCAAGAAAATAAAAATAATTTAAAAGGTCAAAATTAAATAATGAAATATTGTTTTAAAAAAAATACTTCTTCCGGCTTACGAATTATGACCAAAACCTCATCAGCTCTGAGTTAGTACATACAGAATACAAATATAAATTTTCAGCTTGATGTACTCAGGAGTGTGGAAATAATAGTGGCCACAACATTTTGAGAGGAAAAATCCCAACTTGATATTAAGCTTTAACTTCTAGATATGAAATTTAAGTTCAATAAATCAAAGGGTTTCTGAGAAAAACATAAAAAAATATCGATTCTTTAGAGTAAAAGTACTAATTCCGGTTGAGGTCAAATATTCAAAAAATATTAGGCTATAAAATTTATAATTTCTATTACATGTAAAATATTTTTCAGTCTGATGAACTTGGCGGTTTCGGGAGATAATTGAATACAAAAACTTTAAAAAAAGGACACCTACATATATGTGGAGGTACCATTTCCGGTCAACTTGAAAATTTGAAAAAAAAATTGATAAGAATTTCAGTAACGGATACTAAGTTTCAATTCGATAGGGCGAACGGTATTCAAAAAATCCCCAGAATTCCAGACACCCGTGTGTTTGTGACAATTTGACACACACTTTTTTTTCTAGATCATGAAAACGTGATCAGGGATCGATTCTGAGTTCAAATCAGTCAAAATCTCGGGTTTCAATTTCTGTAGGATCACAAAACTTCATATATTGTACATAGGTACACAGATAAAGTAAAAACAGGTATAGGATTTTACATTTGTCCAACTGTGTTGTCCATCTATAGGTACTTTTCATGTCTCTATTTGTTTTACATCAATTTGTCATGGAACCTTCAATTGGTTGATTTGGGAAGGAATTGATAGGTGATTTGAAATTAAAGCCAGTTTTAATTTAGAAAAGCTCCGTGCTGCAATAGACTTTGAAAACAGGAACAAAGCTGCATCTATGACTCAATTTCACTTAAATTGTAAACTAAACCAAGCCTCTTCCTCTAAAGACGTGATGTACATATTATACATATCTATAGTATACGTGTTTTAATTTTATTTTATTTCACATAGCAACTTGTCGTCTCAACGAAGTGTATACGTTTTGCGGAAATCACATGTGTGTGGCTTCGTGTGTCTTCACCCCTTCTCCAACATGTGTACCCACTTGTACCGAAGGTTGTATATGTGCTCCAAACTACCTCAGAAACTATCGTGGAGAGTGTGTTCTTCGGGCTAATTGTGGTATTGTTCTAAAATTTTACCAAAGAATGATTAAATGTTATATAAAAAATTATATCTTTGTCATATTTTTAGAAATGTGTCCAACGCGAGAACGGTACAGAATGTGTGGCTTGGGAATATGCGATGGCACATGTGCGAATCCTGAATTGGGAACCGATCCAAATTGTGACTCGAGTAGCCTTTGCATTGCGAGCTGTTTCTGTATTCCTGGTTGGGTTCGGGACGCCAATGGGGTCTGTGTGAATAGGCCTACATGTCCATAGATGGGAATGATTTTCAACGTTCAAATATATGTCAATCCATTCACAAAGGCCTACCCCCACTTTGCGAAAAAGATGCGCACGTTAGGATCGTGCACTGATCGTTGCTTTTGCGCATCTTTTCCGATGAGTGGGGACGGGCCTTTGTAAATGGAAAGACCTGTGCGACAGGTCTTGAATTAGCGTAAGCAGTCTTCAATGTAAAGAATTCTTCTAGCTTATGGTATTTTTCTAGAAAAACTGACATCTGAAACATTTCTAACATTCATATTTTATTCATCACAGGAATTAATATATTAAGCATTTTTTTATTTATATATTATCTTAATTAATTTAAAAATACATCTTAATTACTTAACTCTAAACTTTATAATTAACTTACAACTAGTTTGTCCTTAATTCTAGTATAAAAATGTTTATCTCTATTCCTTATTATACATTCATCAAAGTACTTAGGCAATAACTTATGATCTAACTTATAAACAAAAGACAATGTACTAATATTTAGACTAATTCTAATACTCATCCATCCCAATTCATCTAACATACATACATACTTCCAATACTCTTAAATCTACTCACATTCAAAATACCTCTCATAGCTTTATTCTGTATTTTTTTTAAATCGTGTCCACTAAACAAATTAAGCACAGTGGCACAATAAACAATTGAATTATACAATAAAATTTTACTTTTTTCACTTAAAATATTCCTTAATCTACATAATATACCAACTTTTCTAGCCATTTTTTTTATTATATAGTCAGCGTGCATCTTAAAATTTAGTCCTGAGTCTATGTATATTCCTAAGAACTTTTTCAATTAAATTATCATCAATTCTAATTTCATTCAATATATGTAATTTTATTTTTACCATTCAACCACATCATTTTTGTTTTATTCACATTCAGCTTTAATTTATTTTCACACAACCACTCATTCACATAATTTAATTCTATATTTATATGCCACTAAAACTACATTTCATATAAAAATACAAAAAAAAAGAATTTCTGTATTTTTTTAAATAGTTTTTCACATGGGCTTACAGAAGAAGTCCCTTAGCTTTATCGATCGTAGAGATCTCTAAACATGAAATCTGTTTCGTGACTAACGATTACATTCAGATGAATTGCCTAAATTTTGATAATTTTGTTGGAAAAAAAAACATTTTTATTATATAAATATAAAACATACTAACAAAAAACTAGATTGCGCTTAAAAAAAACGGTCGGCAATTCTATTCCAAAACAATTCGATCACAAAGATGGTAACAGTAATGTCAATATTATGATGTAGGTAATCCATAATATTATGAGCCCTTGAAATTCCATTTGATTAATATTTCTAGAGCGATAAATCATCACGATAAGTTCAAAAACCATAATCGTTGTTTGAAGACTTATTCATTAAAAAAAAAAGAATTTAATAATAGATATTTATATACATATGTTTTATAATAGATATTTATATTTAATAATAGATATTTACTGCGTGTATTATTTATTTTCACTGTAATTTTATTATAAGATTTTGATTGGTTTTAATTGGGAATGGATTTGAGGAAACCAATATTAATACATACATATGTACGTCCAAATAGATAAAGTTGATAATTATACAACGTATGATTATCCATATTAGACTATACGATAATTATTTTATGTTTCTTAATTTAATCAAAAATAAATTATTAAAAAACCGTGTGTCCATTTATTGGGGTTTAATTTTAAGACAGAATTTTTATTCAGAAAAATATAAAACTATATCGAATGTATGTACATATGTATATATGTATATATGTACATATGTATATGTATATATGTACCTACATAGAACTACATAAATACTTCATGTTTTATTATCAATGTTTGAAGATTATTGACCTTTGAAATACCAATCAACTTTTTTTTTTTGTTTTATGAACGTACGAATACGTTAAAAACCGCAACTGGATTTTCCACTGAAAGGTATGAGACATACATTTTAAGTATTAAGTTTTCTTTTTATGGATAAACAAATGAAAATAAACCTCGACAAACAAGCAAAATACAAATATTATATTTTCAAAAATCGAAAACAAGTTTAAAAATTTTATCGGGCCACTGTTTTATACTATGTAGAATCTATATGAAAAACAAAATAACGAAAACTCATAATATTAATAGGAAAGGATTAAATATTGTTTTAAATTTTTTGTTCATTTGTATTTCACTAAAAAACCATTTTAAAATAAAAATAAAAGTCGGATGTGATAACCCATGACTTTATCTATATATTTGAGGAACATAAGAAGGTCACAAAACAAAATTCAATAATAAAACATACATACACGTTCACACATGCCGCTTATGAGAGCAGTTTCAATACAAATTGAGCGCAAATGTAGGGAAACTTACACAAGAAAAAAGTTCTACTTCCAGACTGAAAATTTAAATTTGTATTATTTATGTACTAACTTAGAGCTGATAAGGTTTTGGTCAGAATTCGTAGTATTTTTCTAAAAAACAATATTTCATTATTTTATTTTGACCTTTTAAATTATTTAAATCTTCTTGATATTTATTGTGTAAAATACTGATAGTGATTTTAAGTAACAAAAAAAAATTTAACAAAATCCGACAACCAGAAGTAGTACTTTTGTCTTCTGCAAGTTTCCATACATTTGCGCTCAATTTGTATCGAAAATGCTGTCATAGCTATTAGTATTTCATAATGCTGCTGGTATGTGTGAATATGTCTGTACTGTTCAATATCGAATTTTGTTTTGTGAACTTCTTATATTCCTCAAATACATAGATAAAGTCATGGGTTGGTCACATCCGAATTTTGTATTTCAAATTGATTCTTATCAAATCCGTTTTAATTAATTTTATTTAATTAATCTCAAATTTAAATATACCTTATATAGTTTTTAGTATTTATATTAAAAAGATTTGCTGTTTTATTACTGACATTTGACTGATTAATGTTTTTCCAATAACAAGTCCATTTGTTTTTATTATTTTAAAGAAATATTAATGATTTTTTTGTTTATATTTTTCTCACTGCGGGAGATGCGGAATTCGATTATTGACTACAATCGTGTAAAATAATAAAATTCTGAATTCATAATATGTAATATTAATTTCTTTGACTACCAATGGTTTCCAATCCTTTTACAATGAACAAGTCTAATTTGGTTTACAATGAACTATTATAGTACTAATTTTGTGCACTAATTTTGTGTAATTTAATATTTCAACGGGGGTTTTGATACTCGACACACATTGATACATCACATCTTAAGCTATTGTCGCAAAATGTTTTGACATGCACAGCCCTTGCTTATAGTCTATATCAGTGCTTCCCAATTATTCCCGGCCCCTAAAGCTTTTTTCTTATTAAAAGGTTTATTTGGCAGTAATTATTACAATTATAATACACATATTTATATTCAGCACAAAATTATAGAAACTTGCTTGAAAACATTTTTTTTAAATAAAAAACTATACACACATGAAACAATTTAATGCGATAGATGAGGTCGCATGTTTTTACATAACAAATCGATATCGGGTTCAATGTCAGAAATGCTAACTCGCAAAGCATCTTCTAAATTCTCCGTGGAAAGGCATGACTTTTGCTTATTTTTTAATATAAGTAATAAGAGTTACCAGGGCTTTTTTTCCAATAGCAGGATATTCTTGCTGTCGCCTTAACCAAAATTCTGAAATACTTTTTCATTAAATTACACTTCAAGCAAATTATCTGATCTGATATCGATCAACTCTTCTTGGGCTGTCCACTTAATATGATCATATTTTAAGGACTTGACAAATGGTGTTCTTATCCAAAAGTTTGGGAAATATTTCCTTAAATATATACATTCCTTAAATATGTAATGCGGAAAAATATTCATAAATGAATATTTGTACTTTCTATTGAATTTTTTCGCGGCCCCCGCGAGAAATCCTACGGCCCCCCAGGGGGTCGCGACCCCCAATTTGGGAAGCACTGGTCTATATAATATTCTGTTAATTATTTAGTGTGTTATTTATTATTGCCCTCGCGAACTACCCCTCACTCCACCCCTCGCGTTTTGTCCCTCATTCCATCCCCTCACCCTCGCCCGACTGTTTGTGTAAAAATGCACATTGTCAGTATTCTGTGCGTTTACATACAGCACTGCCGTAGTCAGAATTATTTTAGGGTAGTCTGAAACACAGACAAGCCCCTCCATCCTCCAAGCGATTTTCAAAAGGAAAAACAAGCTTTTTTTGGTGTCTAGAATTTTCGGAAAATTAGGGTTATTGTATAAATATTAGTATGTAGATATTAGGTACATACATATTCTTGGGCACATTTAAAATTTTGAATTCATACGGCTAGAATATCGTGTGAATAGAACAAATAGATTATTTGATTTGTTTGGGCTAAATTATCAAATCATGCTATTTTTTCGAAAAAAATTTAATCTTGCGATTAAATTTAATACGATTTTATACAAAAAATTATGAATCAAATTGCGAATTATCAGAAACGAGTTCACGTTTTAATTTCATTGCAAAAAAATTCCGAGGCGTTGAATTAAAATAAAACATTATAAATTAGATTTTTTTATTTTCTAAATTTGTACTATTTTCTAAACTTAGGGGGGGGGGTTGTAGCCCCTCCATGATTATGACCATGCCTTGCATAATAATGAACTTTTGATAAATGTAATATTTATTTTTTGGAATATCCATACTTGTTTTTGTCTTGTTGTTTCTATGATTTTGATTTTTAAATGCTCTTTATTATTACGAAATTGTGTTCACAATATATTTTATATTCTAATAATAATATATTTTATATTCTAATAGCTACTGATCTACTGATCATTTTCTATTTTACAATTTTAATATAATTTGGTTTGTAATCATAGTATTATATTATTCTAATGTTAATTTACAGAATAATAGGAAAAAGAGCTCAAAAACCTATTTACAATTCTTATAAATGCTCATAATACATCTTAATACATAATATTAATTAAATACTATCTAAAGTCGATGACATAAAGCAGATTGTGTTTAGGTAATCTGTGTGTTATACCTGAAGGATATAGACATTTTGTTGTAATCACCAAGACTCTTCACAAGTGTTTTAGTATGGTTATTATTGATTCTGTCATAGAATCTACTGGTTAGTTTGTTGTAACAAATGGTAACAAACGGAATATTATATATGGTAGTTTCTTTCATAATTTTTAAACATATTGAATGTTTTGTTATCAACCAAAAATTAATTTAAAATCAAACCGAAGAAAAATTTATTGCCGCTACGGGACTGGATTTCTATTAGACCCCTGTGCTAATAATGCAATGAAAAATTTCACGTGAGAACCACTGGAGTAGATTATATTTACGACAAACACATCATAGAGATTGTATATAAAGATTGCTATACATATAAAAACTTTTTTTAGTTTTGAATTTGGTTAGTGTCATTAACCTCTACTATAACATCAGGTTTTTCACGATCGAATAAACGAAGGAAACATTTAATCGTTTCATTTGAAAGTGGAATAAGCCCAGCTTAAAAAAACACAGATTTTCACTGAAAAAGTAAATATTTTAAATCTAAAATAATTCGTGTTGTAAATATATGAGATTTTCTTTGAAATCGGAAAAAGATCATTGGAAGAAGAATTATTTTGAAAGTTCTATGTAAGTCAATAGTATGTTTATAATTTACTACCACATCTTATCTTATGAAATGCTAAATAAGTCTGATGACATTCCTTTTTTTTGTAACATGAATGGAGAAAAAAGTTGATCGTACAAAAAACAACTGAATGAAATTAGTATTTTTTCTCATACTAAAAAAAAAGCTAGGCTAAGACGTAATATAAAAATAGAATATAGTATTAATTTTACACATGCAAATTTATATCTACATATATAATTCAAAACAATACGATATTTTTAAAAAGTGAAATTTAAAAAAAAAGACGAAAGAAAGCAAGGTATATATAATACACGATTATTCAAATCAGATTTAGCGAGTCGAATTCCTAGACGAATTGCCAGGCGTTGCTAGGGTGAAAAATTCTCCAGTCTATTGCCCCAATTATTTGTATCTGTATTTATATTATATTCACATACATAGTGGAAGAACTAAAAAACACTATTTTTTACACAGTATAAGACTAGCCGAAAGCCTCAGCGTTGCTCGGGTGAATGAAGTTATCTAAAAGAGTATTTCAGAGAACTTTCAGAGCACAACGAGATATAATACCAAATTTTATAGTTTTAAATCATATGTAAATTATTCAATATTATTAAATTAACAGCGTAATATCTGACTGCCATCATGGGACAGGGCAAACATTTTCAAATCAGAGAAAACCGGCTTAAACCACTTTGTTTTAAAACGGCTCATGTTATATTAAACTTGCTCGAATTGGGCAGGGGCTCTTCTTTTTGGTAACGAAAATTTGACTAGGATTATTCCTTCCTGACCATCATCAACTGCGGTTGTCATCTCTTGTGGTTTTCATCTTTGCCAAATTCAATCATGCTACGAACGATTACTTTCGTTCAAATATTTTTATTGGTGATGATATATCGCGTCGAAGCTTTGAACACTTCATGGACCGTTAATTGTGGACCTAGTAATTAATTTATAACATTTTATTTTATTACTTAAATTTTTTTTCATATTTAATTCAACCGATTGTTTTCTAAGTCGAAAGAACGCATGAAATATTTTCGACGTGTGGAAGTAATGACTGTCAAAATTCTTGCGAAAGTCCTGACAAAGGGGAAGATTGCACCGGAGACTGCAAACCTGGGTGCATTTGTGAAGAAGGCTATTTGAGAAATGCTACAGGACAATGTGTACTTCCCGATATGTGCGGTAATGATTTTTTTTTGTTATCTTATATTTTCTAATGACATGTTATATAAAAGAAAATGTACATATGTATTTTTCCTCTTTACACAATTTGTTAATTTCAATCATTTGGGTGGAGATTTAAATGCATAATTACTTCAATTGATATAAGAGCTTATCTTCTATACTTCATTATGAGTTTTCCTGAAATATATGTGTATGTACTAGAGTTTCCAATTATTCGACTTCATCAACTATTCGGATATCGAATAGCTTTAAACAATAGAAAACAGTGTGAGATACTAATTGAAAATAATTAAAATGAAAGGAGTTCGGTTCACAAACATATTTTATAAACTTTATTTTAATTTTAAAAATAATATCAAAATAGTTTTAAAATTTAATCTGGCCCTTAATTTTGTTTTTATTATTCCTGCTGTGGGGAACACTCTTTCAGTAGCAGTTGACGTTGGCTTAGTTGTTAATAAAGTTTTTAGAAGGATATCTAAAGCTTTGGTTCGTTTTTAAAGTTGTGCAAGTACTTGAAATTTTTTTTTAACCTTTTGGAATTATGTTGGAATTTTAAAAACGTACTTTTATAACGTGCACGCATTTTCTATCAATTTATTAAATTTGAGAAAAAACAGCCGGATTGATAACCTGTCACTACGAACTACGATATACAACTGAAGTTCAAAACAAAATAAATTAAATTAAATATTTCTGCTTATCCATAAAAATTGCGTTCCCACTTCGGACTGTATTTTAGTTTCCGTTTCAAATAAACGCTGCAATAAGTTCTTTTTCGTAAAATACATAAGTTCAATTTCTAAAGCAAATAATTCCAATGTTAATTTCCAACGAATCCATTGCACTGAGGCGATAAAATGACCCGAGTCGACGACTAATACGTCTTTCACACAGTACACTGTTGCGTTACACATTTCGAGTTAAAAATAAAATTGTATTATTTTAAAAAAATTCTAAATTTGGAAAATATTTTATGAAAATTTCATTAAAAATATTCACGAATAATTTCTCAAATAGATTAACGAATAGTTCAAAATAGGCCAAATATATTCGAATATCGAATATTTGAATATGTGGATTGGAAATTCTAGTATGTAGTTTTGGGTTAAATATAAAAACATACACATTTTTTTTAAAGTATTGTACGTCGAATATTATAATCATTTTTCACAACATTACAATTAATTGCAAATCGAATACGATCTACTGGACATTCGGTCTATAAAATAGTATATTAAATTCATAATTTTTTTCTATTCATTTACTACTTGGTTATTTTTATTACTCGCTCAGATGCTTCTACCGAGTACGAATTGATTATCAAGTTTTAGGATTTTTTTTTTATATCATAGCTACGTGCCAACCCAATGAAGAATACAAGTCATGCTGGAGTCCTAAATGCGAAAGCACTTGTTCTATTCCGAGATCTCGAAGTAGATGCGATCTTAACAACTGTCAATCTGGATGTTACTGTCATGTCGGATACGTCAGGAACAATTTTGGCCGCTGCGTTATGAAGAAAGACTGTGATGTCATTGATCGTAATTTATTTTATACTGTATATTAACACATTGTATGGGGGAAACTGAGATTACAGTCTTTAGGGAATTGTAGCTTGACAGCGGGAGACTGTAATCTCCGTCTTTTACCCCTGCTCTCCAACTGTGATTTCCGTGGGGTAGGTAACTAAGCTTTTTTTATATACAAAAAAATTTTAAGTCAGAAAAAAAAAATTAAAAAATATCTCCACCATATTTGGGCAATGATTACAAAATTTAAAATATGATAATATTTTAACTAGGGTAATCAGCTTTTTTTATAAAAACAATTTTTTTAAGTTAAAAATAAATTCCCATCATTTTTATGATAAAATAATTTTTTAGACTAGGGTAACAAACTTTTTATCCAAAATTTTTTTTAAAGTGAGGAAACATCTAAAAATATTCCCATCATCTTTATGCTCTAAATTATTGCAAAATTTTAAATATGTACTATAATTTTTGACTGATGTTACAAACCTTGTTATAAAATAAATTTTTTTAAGTGTGAAAAAAATTTAAGATGGGAATTTTTTTCTCAGTTTAAAAATTTTGTTTTATAAAAATGATTGGTAACCCCTTTTTAAAAATACTAATTGGTTAATTATAAAGCTTAAAACAATCATTAGAACTTCCATTAAACTGTTTTTTAGTCAGTCAATAATTTTGTTCAATTTACAAACATTTATAAAAGATATTATAATTTTTTTGAAATTTCCCATTATTTTAATGGTATTTTTTGAAAATTTCTCTGATTTTTGCCCGCTATACGGCAAAGGTTAGTTACGATTTGGCCCGCAAGCAAGTGTTAATACGTCTTATGTTTTACGGTTTAATTTGTAAAACCTATTCAAAGTCTATCATATGAATATACTCCTAATGGTTTTGAATGAAATTGACAGCGACAGGAGGAGAATGTACTAAAGATAATGAGGAGTATTCTCAGTGCGGAAATAATGAGTGCCAAAAGAACTGCGACAACTTCAGCCAAAACGATACCTGTACAGAGAAATGCATTAGAGGATGCATTTGTAAAAGTGGATTCGTGAGAAATGGTGATGGAAATTGCGTGAAAAGTGAAGATTGTGCTGCTAAAGGTATGTACTATGTTTATTTTTTTGATAGTATTTTTCTGTACTGATATTAATACATCGAAACTATCAGGTTTAGGTCTCTTTGACTTTACAAAAGTATTGACGAAAATATCCAGAAGCCTTTTCAGAGGATATTCTACGTGTTCCAACAGCAATGAAGTTTATTCCGATTGCGGCAATAATCTTTGTCAAAAAACTTGTGAAAATTACGGCCAAAATGATAATTGCACTGATGAATGCATTCCCGGATGCGTCTGTCAAGATGGATACTACAGAGATTATAGTGGCGAGTGCATCACGGAAGACCGATGCGGTAATATCACAAATATATATTTACCAGTGTTGTGCCCGATGAAATATCATCGCATGGGTGTTGGCATATTAAGTTAAAAAAAAATTAAAATAAATGTGTCGGTCCTGTGTTTTATCCGCACGCGGTCGAATTTTTTTCAAATACCTGTAGTAGGAGATAAGCGGGTTGAAGAATCAAGACCCACCCAGGTCGTAAAATTTTCTCCCTGGTTTTTATATATACATATATGTATGTACATAGTCACATAATGTATCTAAAATTTTTAAAAAATATTCTTATAATAGCACCCGATGATATTTAATCGCGCCTATCCACTAATTAAATAATTAATTGGTAAATCAATCTTTCAGATAGTCATTTATAAAATGTGTTTTATTTATGATATACTTCGGTGGATCACCGGCTATATCTATAAAATCGTAGATATTATTGGCTTGAAATTAGCTTTGGAATGTTGCCAATTTGAATATCAATAAAATTGTATTTTTTTTAGATTTCGGCGACGATTTCCGTCGTAGCCAAAGGTGCGTGGGTGAAAATGAAATATACACTGAATGCGTTTCTCCATGCGGTCAAAAATGTTCCGATATGAGGATTGATTTTCATTGTGATGATTATGATTGCAATCCTGGTTGTGATTGTAGACCGGGATATTATAGAAATTCTAAAAATAGATGTGTGCCTTCTACTCAATGTGGTAAGTCTCATGAAACAGGTTTTATACATACATACATAATATGAATTTCAGATTTTTTTTCTTCATTAATCAAACATGGCGTCTTCTATAGTTTTTTCGAAGTTGATGTAAATTTATGATTTTATATGCTACCCACAAAACCTGTAGCGATTCCATATAGAATGTTCGATTCCTATAATCAACCGTCGTTATGATAAAAGAAATGGAATTTCCGAATAATGATATGCAATATTGGACTTTTTTTAGAGTTATTTTATTATTACCTTAGAGAAAAAAACTCGTCATTCTAGTTTATGAACATGAATCTTTTTCATTAGCAATCATGGTTTAAAAAAACGGTATACTCCTTTTACATATCAGTAAATCACTCAACAGTTTAACATCCCGTTTTGTGGATGATTTAAAATTCAATTTTTTTTTTTTAAACATTCAAGGAGGTTTTACAAAATTTTATGTTAAATGTTTGGAAATATTTAATATTTATGCAAATTAGACCATTTTTTGTCAAGATGTTATTTACTTTTACGGTTCGTTGTTTGTTGTAGTTGTGGTTTCTACAAACTATATATTTATCACCCTTTGATTTTTAACTTGCTTGTGAGAAGCAAGCTAGAGTTTATTACGATTGTGTGTAATTCGCATCTAATGATCGGAAAGTGCAAAAAGCATTTCTTCGTTTTCTATATAGGAAATAGTATGGGTACCCATAAAGAGTATGGGGTGGAGATATGGGTAAGAGATACCCATATCTTCACCCTACTCCATTCCCTTTGGGCATGTTTGGGTATAATTCCCTTAAACTTCGGAGAAACTTCTCGATAATTCGTTTTGATCACCAGCTTCTACGTGGTAATACGTCATGCCCGTCATTACTGTAACAGTTGGGGCTTTACGTCCCTAATAATTATGTACGTGGTATTATTTGGTAGTTGTACCTCCTGCTCGCACAGTCTTTATCGAATGGCTCATATTCCAAGAGCTATTCGACTTCTCAATGAAATCGCTGCTTCTGAGCCTGAATGTGATATTTTCCTCCTCAGTGACCTTATTCGAGATTATTTTAACCAATTTGTCTGGTAGTCTGCGCTCATCATTATTTTTATAATTTAATTATTTATTTATTTATTTACAAATTTGCCATACTGACTTTACAAATCAACTCCAAGTCGACACTATGACTAAATTAATGTGATGTATGAGTGGAATTTTGATCTTCTCTCTTCCATTCGGGTCCCACAGGGATGTTTTGTATTTGTGGCTGGTTCTTATATATTGGTGCTGGCTATAGGTGCAAGACATTGCCTACTTTGTATATTAATATTTGATACTTTTACCTTTTCTGATGTTATTATTGTTTATGATTATGTATAAATGTAATTTTTGTCTATGTATATTTTTATTTTTCTCAACTCTGTAGTTTTTTGAAAATAACGGACTCCTGTAATGCCACAATAGTCCAAACTTAAACTTAAAATTAATAAATAAATCACTATAAAATAAAATTAGTCGGATGATCCCACCTAAGTTGTGTTAATTCCAAAGAATTAAAATATTATTAGATAATGGACCGGGTATTTTCATCATAATATATTTTTAACAAGAAGTTACATATGTACATACTTTCATAAAATGTAGCAGTGAACTTTTTTGAATAATTTTGAAGTAGAAAGTTATATACAATAAGAGGCAATTTTAATTTTAATTCCAAATGATGCACTTTTTGATTTGTTAGCCATTTCATTCATCCTTATGTGTTTAGATTCAAAATTACATGGATTTTTTATTCGAATCAATTAATATTTCGTAAATAAAGTAAAAACATATCTAAAAATAATAACTCGAAATGAACAATTGAACTATTGCGCCCAAGAATGTCCTCCTAGAACTTGCTCTGCAATCGGACGTAACGTAAAATGTCCTGTCAAACATCCTTTCGTACACAGATGTAAACCAGCATGCGAATGTAAATTCAACTATAGAAGAAATAAAAATGGAGTTTGCATTCCTATTGAAAAATGCCGTAAGATACACCGTGTACATATATATATTACAGTATGAAACATGTTTTAGAACATAAAAGTCTCACTTTATTACTTTTCTAGCTCCTATCAAGTGTAGATTTAACGAAGTGTACAACTATTGTCCAGACTCTTGCCGACAGGAGAATTGTAATGAAGAAAAAGATAGCTCTGATTGTGATGATGACGATCATTATGAAGATGAGTGCGAGCCAAAGTGCATCTGTCGTCGCGGCTATCTTCGAAACGAAAAGAATGAATGCGTCCCAGAACATGAATGCAGTAAGTTACTTATTTATTATTTATCATACATATGTATGTATAACATTCGTGAAATTGCTCATTTTATGATTTAAAAAATGCTTGGTTCATGAACAGTGCAAGCCCATTCCTTTTTCCATAAAGTTATCAAAATACCTACCGATTTCATGAAATAGTTATGCGGAAATTTTAATGCATAAGTAATATTATGAAAAGATCAAAGTGATTTTTACAAGGTTTTTATTAGTTTCACCTTGTGCGTACGCAAGACATTCCTTCTTAAACTCTTCTGATCGCTTTGAAACTTTGCCATTTTACGAGGTTTGAAACCCGATAGAGATTTTAATTGTATCCGCTTAGTCGACAAAGAAATATAATGAAGGATGATATGATATAAAGGCGACCCAAGGTTTTAATTACACTAATCATTTAGTCTACATATTATGTCATTATATGAATCAAAATCATAATCCCGGCTTAAATTAATGAAATTAATATTCGTCTTTTCGTGGTTTTAAGTAATATATTTAATTACATTAATCCTCTAGCATAGTTATCATTGATTCATAGAATAAAAATATTCCTCTAATATTGTCATTTAGCCGGGAGTATAGTTTTTATATTTTAGAACTTTTTATATATATTTACATATATACATTTTTTCAATTGTTTTAATTTTTTTTACACAAAACTAATTTAAACCTTGGTTTTAAACAACTTTTTTTTAATATAAACAAATAGCATGTCTGATTTTTATTAGTCTCATTAAATGGGTGTTCGTACCGCTAAATTTTGGACCTCATTTTGAACCATTTACACTCTTACGATTACTTTGATATTATGCCAATATCATAGTGATAAAATGCCTCCAACATGATGCTAGAGGAATTTAGTAATTAAAAGTTCATCAAAATAGTCTGTCAGATTGACGTTATGACAATTGGCTAATTGTCACTCGCTCGCAACTTCAAATGTTACGTATGTTACATACATAGTTTGAAGAGTGTTAACATTCACTTTTTTCACACTATCTCATATACTTAAATGATCCTTTCAATTTTGAAAAAATCATAAAAATTAACAATTTCACCCATCGAATGTAACACATGTACATTTATTATAATAGAATCTTGCCGAGATCCAAATGCAGTGTGGTCTCCATGTGGAAATGTCTGTCCCAGAACTTGTGACAACCTGTCAACACATCATGTTTGTCAACAATGTGATCGTCGTGGTGCTTGTGTTTGTAAGCCTGGATATGTCCAAGGTCCAGATGGAAAGTGTATTCGGCCAGAGGATTGTTATGGTGAGTGCTTTTGTAAACGTTTTTGGAAAAGTTTTAGATGCTACACAGGCACAGTCTGTGGAAATTTCTCCATTTATATATGTGCTGTCACGTTCCAGGGGTTGTTTATCTTTTTAAAAAGTTGATTAGGATGATGAAGATTCAGTTAACATCTCAATCAATATGTATTTGTTTTTATTTAATTAAATTTAAAAGTTCTGATACAAGTTAAAATAAGTTATTTAATATTTCTGATACAAGTTAAGTTATTCTTTTAAAACTGAATCTTTTACACAAATATACACTTATCACTAGTACATATGTATATTCGCAAAGCACTTTTGAATTTGATCTTAAAATTCAAACGAATATTAGAACGATGAACTTAAGCACTGTTAATAATTAACTGCACTGATTGACAAGGTCTTGGGGAATTCTTATAAAGAAATGACTCCCGTACTTCAGATACGGTTTATATAAGAAATCAGATAATGTCAATGTTTATCTTATACTGATTATTTTATTTTATCGTTTTTATGTTTTTGTAACTTACATGTACTTATTCAAATTGTGTCAAAGGCGTGAATTAAGAAGTAAAAGTATATTTATTTATTGAAATAAATATACTTGGTACAGATATTCGATATGAACTAGCTTACATATAAAGTAAGCATCAATTTTACAGGAAGTATTAGGATATATCAACAGTCATAAATGACAGGATATACATGTATTAACCAGAGACGTATTTAGATCAGTGGTTAGCATGTAATGCTTTCAATTGTGTGGTCACAAGATCTATATTTGCCTTTTTTGCTGACCAGACCTTGGATATGTGACTCCAAGGTCGTTCGTGTCCTTTCAGAGTTTAGGTTCCAAAAAATTGGCAATCTTGTCCTATTTCTTGCAAAATTTGAGTTTATATACTTAGAGAATCAGTGAATCAAACTATTATACATACTTATTATTAATGAATTTATAATTTAAAGTTAAATCCATTTTTTTGAAAAAAAAATCTTTTTTTTGTCGGCAACTCATTAACAAAGTAGTGTGCCGCGTCTCTTTCCACGATATACGATTCCAAGGGGAGAAAGAGAGACAGAGCTTGTTAGCGAACATCAATACACACTTTGCACGCACATTACACGCACGCACGCACGCATTAGAGTATTATTATATACGATAGTCAGTTTTAATAAAATATAATTCGTTGCAGGCGAATGTGAAGCAAATGAAGTTTTCAAATCGTGTGATCGTAGCATATGTGAAAACACGTGCGCCGAGCCCAATAAAAGATCAACGTGTGACAGTAGAATTAAATGCACGCCTGGATGCTATTGCATTGATGGATACGTCAGAAACAGAGACAATGAATGCGTTATTCCAAAACATTGCGGTGAGTATATAATATTTATGTAACATGTTATATAAATGAACATATTATATAAGTTGTGTGAAAAAGATGGACCTGATTTGAAACCACTTGTAATCACGAACCGTCTATGAATGAAACTCCTACCAGTTGAAATGAAGTATCGAGTAACAAATGATAACCTTACTAAGATATTGGCAACGGGACATTTGCCAAGGGCACAAAAATCTGATGGGCGCTCGGAGCGTGAAGTAAAACTTTCTTATGACGAAAAATATGTACAAATGAATAATGTGTACATTTTTACATACCTCCTTTACGTTTCACATGGCTTTCGTGTCAGTGGTCATTTTTATCTCTTATCCGATCGTTTTCATACTTTGCCATATTGCTCATTTTGGTCATCAATACACGTTAATGTATCGTCTGCCATTACGTTGGAGTTAAAATATCGTATACAACGCGTTTTAAAAACGGGGAAAGTAAATCTTCCCGACGTTTAACAAGCGTTGTTTAACAAGGCGTAAACTGTTCGCCATGACACGGCCTTATCAGATTATAATTATTTAAACGCCTATAATTCACTCTATATTTTATGTAATTTGCTCTATTGGTTCTCGTTATCTCTAATATATAAATATTTATAGTTTTAACTCTCATATGTATATATAAATTTCAAATTTGGCGTATAGCTTTTTGTAGGGTAATACACGATATATATTGATTTTTGGCAAAATATGTCAGAATTGACATTTCATGGCTAAAAGTATATCTCTTCACTGGGTTTTATCTGCGAGATAAGTATTCAATAATAAGCTATGTTGTATCTTATTGTTAATATGATTTACAATAAGATTACACACATTTAGTTTTTTACAATAAGCTTACATACATACATCACATACAATTATTTTTAGTTATTAGCTAATTTTTTAAAAGCTTAGACTTAAAAGGAACGCTAGTTAGTGGGTACCGTGGATTTTGCTAATCCAAAGAGAACACGAAACCCGACGATAGAGATTTCAGAAAATTATGCCAAATTTTATTACAAGGTTTTTACTAGTTTCACTTTGTCCAATGGTATGTAAAAACTTTTTAACTCTTCCGATCGCTTTGAAAATTTGCCATTATGCAAGGTTTGGCCCCCGATAGAGATTTCAATCGTTTTCGATGGTCAAATTTAATTTTCATAGACATGTTTTTATGAGGGTTATTTGAATTCGATATTTATTGAATAAATAAAAAAAATATATTAGAAAATATATATTCGCGCACTATTTACTAATTTTAAATATTTTGAATCAACTGAGCGAGTGGGATTTACAAGAATCTTATTCAAGTATTTCTGACAATGCCAGTGAAAATAGTCACGGTCGAAAGTATTTTCAGCAAATAAAGAATAATCAAAAATTATTTGAGATCTGAATGTAGTCAAGATCGCACTTCTTATTTAAGCCTTTTGTCAACGGAACATAAATTAGTGAGTGATTTAAAATTTGACGATATCATTAATGATTTTGCTAATTTAAAAGCGAGAAAAATAAAACTATAGATGCGTTTTTTTATTTAAATTTTAAGTTTGAATAGTTAAATTAGTACTATGAATAAATATAATGTTTTACATTTTTATTGTTTTAAAAAAGCTTCATCTTGTATAATGCAATTTTAATACAATAAATGATTTTCATATTAAAATTATTTACCACATCTAATATAAAGTCACTCGGTCAATAAGCGCCCCGACATTACCACACGGCGACAAAACCGCAAAAAGCGCTCTATATAAAAAACGAATATATAAAAAAATAAAATATCAATTTTGACTTCGATATTTGAATGGTATATGTTTCCTTCATAGATGACTTAATGAATTGGGTTTATTTTTTTAAATACACTTTACATATGTACATATTTCATCGGGTGGATAAATCGATATTAAAAAATTTTCAGCTGTCGAACAGTGTCCTGGAGAATTTGAAATATTCGTCAGTTGTGGCACATACCAGTGTCAGAAAACTTGTAAGACTCGCTACGAGGATCGAGTATGTCCTCAGTCGTGTGTTCCAGATTGCATTTGCAAAAAAGGATACATTCGAAATGACGATGGGAACTGTGTACCTTACAGTGATTGCGGTGAGTAAATACTATCAATGTTGCTATGAAAATACTATCAATGATAACTTAAATAATATATTTTTGTGTATGTACTAGATGCACACAAATGCGTGAAACCGAACGAAGTGTATTCCCCGTGTGTACATAAGTGTGAAGAAAAGTGTGAACATCATGATGTCTGCTACGCAATACCCTGCAAACCGGGATGCACGTGCAAGCCAGGCTTCAAAAGGAACAGTGCAGGAATATGTGTTCCTATTGCTGATTGCGGTGAGTTTTATTTTGCGTTTTTGGTTTTAGAAAGGAGTGAATATTATACATATGTCTGGAAGGCCTCCTTACTTGAGGAGAATGCTCAATCACCAAGAGTTGAAGCCTCCCGGTCGCGGAGAAAGAAGGCAAAAGCTTAATCAATTGCTAGAGATTTTTTCAAAATAAAATTAATTATTATGTGCGTGGTAGAAATAGTTGTACCTCCTGCCCGCGCAGTACTTTACCGGATGGCTTATATTCCAAGAGCTGCCTACTTCTTAATGAAATCGTTGCTGCCGTGCCTGAATATCATATTTTCTACCCTAGTGCGCGTAGGTTATTAGATATTATTTTAATCTATTTAACGGTAGCCTGCGCTCATAATTATTTTCATAATTTGTGGTGATGTACATATAAGAGGAATTTTGATATGGCTCGGTGGTTGCGTTTATATTTAGTTACCGGGTTCGATCCCGTGCTAATCATATATATAAAGACGGTAATCTGTGTGTGTGTGTGGGTGTGTGTGTGAGTGTGTGTGTCCTAACTCTCGCCGAACATAATGAATGAATATATATATGTATATACAGTGGCGGACTGGCCATACAAGCGTACATGCCCGATGGCATGTGGGCCCCACTATCCGTTAGAAAATATGGGCCCTCAGTAAAATTAAATAACTTTTTAACTATTTCACGTGTGTAAAAATTTATAGGATATTGCACTTTGGGACCTAGAGTTTGGGTATTTCAACAAAACAAATTTCTTACGATATACACAAACAACTAATACAGCCCAAGGATCGGCTAACTTATTTTATTAGGCTCGAAATGTAAGTTTCAACATTTGCGTGGGCCCTTTTACCGGGCCCATTTCCAACCTCAAGGTTATGTAATATTTCCAACCTATGTAACAACTACCTAATGAAATAAAAATGGGAATAAACAAATTTCCGTGAATAATATAAACTGAATTGCTTAAAACAATTTTGATAGGACGATTCATCATCAACCAGCGATTAAAATTTACTTCATACATACTTTCAAAATAACATTTGATTATACTTCGACGATATAGTAAGATTTAAATACACAATTTTAAACAGTTTCCGAATATAAAATCTATTCCTAATCTAGACACATCCATGTATATAGAAACATAGGATAGGGGCCCCTCCCCAAAATCTCGATTTTCGATTAACATTAATTGAAAATATTATGCATTTTTTGTTTTCAGGGATGTAATTTGGGGGGGGCACTCGCCCCCCTAAATTAAGGAATAGGTGAATTTAGAAAATATTATGAATTTAATGATTAATGAGATACTATGGATCTATGAATGCTGCGTTTATTTCTTATATTATGTTACTTTTGTGTAACTAATAAAATAATCGCTGCTATGTGCTTTGAAAAAAAAAGATTTTATTATTTTGAAGCAAATATATTTTGGTTTTTAAGTGGTATGCCTTGGGTAACATTCTTAGAAATTGTTCATCCCATTGAGGGAATCGTTAGAAAGGTCGCCTTTACTTTATTTTGTCTCAAAAACAGATGTGTATCGTTTATTTTTCCGAAAGTTTGTATATTTTTTGATATAGTGATACATTTTGATGGTCGACTTTTGTTAACCATTTTGCGACCATGTGAAGATTTTTGGAAAAAAATTTTCGCCTGCGGCGCTTTTTTGGCTTTTTACATAAGATACTTTTATATATACTTTTTCAAAAATAAGCTTATTTTTTTCATATTGTATATTTTCCATTTTTATTCCGATATAAAAAAGATTTTTTGAAAAAAAATTCAATTTGACCAATCTTCGCCTGCCCCCCCCCCCCAAGAAAAAGCTGAAATGACGTCCCTGATTGTTTTCTACCGAAAGTAAAAGCTGCTTTTATGCCGCATTTTTTTATGATGCATTCTATTTACCTAGGACAAGGATTAAAACGAAATATACAATGTAATTTATGGATCTATTTTGCTTTTGCCATTTTTCTTGTACCTAAATTTGTTTATTCCCATTTTTGAAAATTTTATTTATTTTTTGCCCTTGATTTTTAGCGTGATGGAAAGAAGAAAATTTTGTTATATGGGGGGGGGGACAAATTTTTTTAACCCTGGGTGGGGCCCCCTTTGACTCCTGGCATGCACTGATTTCAGTCCCAGTCCGCCACTGTGTATATATATATATATATATATATATATATATATATATATATATACATATATATAATATAACATAATGAATGAATGAAGACGACTTTGTCGCGACTCGAACCGATCACCCCAATAGCCTGAATATATGTAGGTCTTAATTGAGCTAATGGTCACGGACATCACGCCAAATCTAATTCTTCATTTCGCCTTTTTTTTTTTAAACATTTATTGAAATATTCCTTCTCGCCATATAAAAATACGTAATTTTAATAATTTCATTTAGCGAGGTTTTAAACCATTTTTTTATATATTTATTTTCAATTATATTTTGACGATATTCGAGAAAAAAATTGATTTCATTCACCGCGGGCGCCAGGAATCGAACCTCGAACCCTCCGATCCAAACGCAATGTCCTCACGAGCCCGCGCCCCACGCCATATCCTCGCCCAGAATACGTGTTGTAAATACACATCATATATATATGCACGTAATTTGTTATGTGTAATAATAATATTCAACGTTACGAGGTCAATGACCGTTTGTGTATAATCGGAAAATATTACATTTTGTTAACGTTAACTTTAAGAATTGAAAATTATTTCAAATAAAGAATTGAAAACTATCTATAAGGGTCTACGAAAATAACGGTTCCGGTTCCGGATTTTTTTTTTTGGTTTTATACGGGTATATAATAAATTTATACCCATGCGATGATATTTCATCGGGCTATTCACTAGTCTTTAATACTGGTGGTTAGATTTGGATATTTGTAACTCCATCGATCGTTTCCTATCAGAGTTTGCCAATCTGATTTCATTGTTGAAACGTTTCCTCCATTAAATTGGCAAAAATCATTTTACCTGCTAGTCAAAAATATCTGAATTCGATTGATGTACAATATGCAAAAATTTAGGTACAAGTCTAAATCCATACATGTCTCTATGGATTAATTAATTGTTAGAGATTTTAATTGTTTTCGATAGTTAAATTTCGATAGTGAAATTTAATCTTCATAGACATGTTTAAAAATCGTGGATACCGTGACTTAATTATGTACTATTTTTATATTTTGTTTTTATTTTTGTTTATTTTTATTTTCTTTATTTATGTGTCTTATGTTGACTATCTCGTGGCGCATTAAATTATTCAAGTCATGTCACAAAAATCCAAACTTATAAATAAATGAATCATTGAACTTATACGCATAGTTGAAATTATTGAAGTATATTGAAATCCGTATAGATACGTGTAATTGATTTTCACATAACCGGCTGATTTTTATTATTTTAGCTATGCTCTATGTATTCTCTTGGTTACTTTTAATATTCCTATTATTTTTTTCCAATAAAAAGATTCAAATGAAATTGTAAAATAAAATTTTAAATTAATTTAATATATTTTTTAAAATCGTACCTCAGAAAAGTGCAATGAACACGAGATTTTCATAAAATGCGGACACAGACAATGTGAAAACACTTGCGGTGACTTCAAAGCGAATTCTAAATGTAAACCAAAAAAAGCATGTCGTCCTGGTTGTTTCTGTCGGCCTGGACTTTACAGGGAAACTCATGAAAAATGTGTTCGATTGAACAAATGCGAACCTGAAAATCAATGCGCCGATGAAAACGAACTTTTTTCCACGTGTGGCGAGGACAGGTGTCAACTTACTTGTACGAATATGAACAAGGATAATTGTTCTCCGGTCTGTTCTAAGCCAGGTTGTGTGTGCAAATCGGAATATGTGCGAAATGGTGATGGAAAGTGCATACTTCCGCATGACTGTTGTAAGTGAAAAAATATCAGAAAGAAAATTCAGCCGTCAAAAACCGAAAATATTACAAAATATGATACTATGTCAAAGTAGGATTGAATAATGAGCTATTAAATGCATGTAGTTCATTTTACAATTAACCTCCCCCCCTCTCTGCGAAAAAAAAACAAGCATGGAATGTAATAATGCTTGAAATAAGTAGCTTAACGATAAGAGCGTAACATGTAACGTAACATACACACACACATACATATATATATTCTTGGGTGTTTTTATGCGATACCGCCTAAAATAATCGCAAAATAAAAGATTTGATATATTTAAGTACAAAAAATAGAGATTATGAATGTGTTCCAATGTGCTGGTTGTTAAAATTTAGAAAGGAGGGGGATATCGCCCAATCTCGCTTAATTTGGGGCACATTGTACTGGCCGAGGCCCAAGTTTGCACAAAACAAGGCCGGTTAGGCTTACCTCTAAATATAAACCGCGTAGCTTCAAGACTGCATAAAAAGTTGTTATATATTTAAACTAGTTGGAATATATTCCATCTAACCTGGTACCAACTACCGTTATTGTTGAAGTGTATTAAATTGTAATATACTTCAATTAAAACTTACATCCGGTCTACAATGTCACAAAATAGACTTTCCAGTTTTCAAACTCTACTTACTGAAAATCTTGATTTTTCAGCTTTAATTATAGATTTTGGTGAAATAATGGCTCGGAAAGTAAACTTTTGAATTATCATTTTATTTATTTATATTTAACTACACCTGGGATTGGGAAATCTTGTTAACCATTTTGCTACCGGTCAAAAGACCGGTTTTTTAAAAATTGCCCGAGAGGAACATAGGACGTAAGACCGGCACTGAATATACTGCAACTGAAAATACACTTTGACTGTAACATATATAAAATATTTTCGTTTTCAGAGCATATATTTTTAATTTTCAAATCTGAACTATAGTGATTTTTGACGACCGGCTTTAATTCATTACTTACACTGTGGTATAAGATAGAAAAGTGCATGCGTTTACACAGCATTATTTTTTTAGATAAATGTACTGAAAATGAATTTTTTTAAATTTGTGCTAATCGAGAATGTGAACAAACCTGCCATGATTCCAAAACATTTTCCCTTTGCCAACCCGTGAAAAACTGTCGTCCTGGATGCATTTGCCTTTCAGGATTTTATAGGAATTCGCGAAATAAATGTGTGCCAAAGAACAAATGCGGTTCGTTCGACCACCACATTTAGCCATAGACTGAAAAAATAGCTGAAAATAAATTTCTCTTTTTATTTACAGAAATGTATCAATGTTCAAAAAAGAATGAAGTGTACTCCGAATGCGGCAACAACGACTGTCAAAGGACTTGCGATAATTTCGACGATCCAATATGTAGATCCACTTGCAATCCGGGCTGCATTTGCAAATATGATTATGTGAGGAATAAATATGGCGATTGTGTATCACCTGAAAGTTGCCGTGAGTATTTACGACTAGTATGGATGCAAGCTTTTAACCCTTTGTGTGCTGACGTCTTTTCTGTTGAAAGCTCGACACGCTGAAAATTTTGCCAATATTTCCAACTAGAATTATTTAGAAATCCAATATCCAGCAGGTATAAAAATTGAAGCTAATCCAAGCAAACACTAGATCACTACCTTAGATAACTACCGTCGAGGATTTCGAGTTTTGTAAAGGTTTTGTTTAGTCTCTCTAATATATCTTGCAACAATATAAAATTAACAAATGAAGTCTATTTGGTTTATTAAACTGAAATTTTATATATCTACAAGTATAAGCTTAATACCAAGTTATGTATAAAATTTGGTAAGCATCCGTCAACCGGAAGTGATAGTTTACTCTTGTTCGATTTTTCTTCCACTATTTTTTTCGACCCCTTAAACATGTGTGTTCATCACAAAAAAAAATCAAGTATAATTCTTATATCAATTTGATGATAAAATAAAAAATAAAACATCACTAAATTTTATAAACCGGAAGTGGAATTTTTCCTCTTAGAAAGGTCAAAAATGTTGTGGCCACTATTCTGTCCACACGTCTGAACGTATCACGCTGAAAATTTATATTTGCATTATTTATGTGCTAACTTACAGCTGATTAGGTTTTGGTCAGATTTCGTAAACCAGAAGTAGTATTTTTTTTTAAAACAATATTTCATTATTTTATTTTGACCTTTTAAATTATTTTAATCTTTTTGATATGTATTGTGTATAATACTGATAGTGATTTTAAGTAAGACAAAAAAATTTAAAAAAATACAGACAGCCGGAAGTAGAGTTTTTGACTTGTGCAAGTTTCCATACATTTGCGCTCGATTTGTATCGAAAATGCTGTCATAGCTATAAGTATATTTTTATAATGCTGCCAGTAGGTGTGAATTTGTCTGTACGGTTCAATATAGAATTTTGTTTTGTGACCGTCTTATATTCCTCAAACACATTGAAAAAAATGGGTTGGTCACATCTGAATTTTTTTTCAATGCTACTTGGAAAGGCTTAGCGGGTAGTATTCTTGTTTATTTTTAACATAATCAATTAGTATAAAATAACGCCTATCAGCGTGTTTCAGGCTCATGGACTTATTGGCAAAACGAAAATTGGCGTTGGTCGGCATAAATAGGGTTAGCTGATCATTGTTGACTTGAAATATTGTATTCCGACTTTTATCTTTTCGATTTCATTTTCAGCTCCACCGACATGTCCAAAACCTAATCAAATGTTTTCCACGTGCAACGATCAGTGTCAACCGACATGTACAACCATTTTCAAACCGAAACACGTCACCGGTTGTATTCCAGTCTGTACCGTTCCGGGATGTGTCTGTGTTCCAGGATATGTTAAAAATGCTGCTGGAGATTGCGTCCGCCCTGAAAATTGTCGTAAGTTAAAGAATCAGTTTTATAACATTCAAATAATCGAATTTCATTTTAAATCACATTTCAATAAGTTACACACTAAAACGTTCTTAGTATCGCATGCTAGGCCAATTATTATAGCAAGAGTGACTTATTGCTCGATAAATTTCCCGGCGAAAGTTCTCCTTAACGTTGTAAATAATTATTCGGAAAATATACAAAATCGTCCGAATGATACTGTTGTTGTCGATTAAATATATATGAATACTCATACATATGCATATATATGGACATACATACATATGTAGGTATACAGGAGTCTGGAATTGGAGTCGCAGTAAAATATCAAAAAAATTCGGCTCCTTTTTGTATTATTAAATTTAATTAATAGTATTACGGTATACGTCAACTAAGACTCAACTGATAAATTGAAATTTAATAATTTATTTATAAAAATAATTTTTGAAAATAACTGTTATTTTAACTATGAACTTACAATTTTATACATATCTACATACATAAGTTGGCAAGAAAAGTCGATCTATCAAAATGCGTTAAAGTTGGAGTCGGAAAATTTTGAATTGACTCCACAGCTCTGTATATGTATGTACAAATATAAAATTAAATTTAAAAAAAAAATAATTTTTATTGTTTTTTTTATTTTGTTCTTAATTTTTTCTCTTTAAATATTATGAGTAACATGTGAACGTTTGTTAAAGAAATTGAAATGTTTCATTATACATTTGTATATATGTATCTTCTAATATATAATTTCGAAAGAGACTTTGTATGTACATTAGTAAGTATTTTTGGTTGAGAACATCGAAAGCAAGTCAAATTTTCTATGACAGCGATTCGTTTGGTTGAAATTTTTTTTTTCAATTCAAATAAATTTAATAAAAAAAATAAATGAATATTTATTATTAGATTCGCCGTATTAAAGCTGTTTATATTACAAATACTAGGCAAAGCTAGATAAAACTAGTGTTGATATAAAATGTGTATTATCTGGCCACAGTTTATTTAAATAAAAATTAAATAAAACAAAATATACATACATACATATTCGATCAAATCTTAACTTTCAGCTCCACCTTCCTGTTCTGGACAGAATGAAGTGTTTACTGAATGCGGTGGAATTGGTTGTGACGCTAATTGCCCGACAACATTCAGTCTTCGCACGATTCAAAGATATGTCACATTTGCCGGCAGGGCAATTTGTTCATCGTCATGTTCGACTCCAGCTTGCGTGTGCGCTCCAGGATACATGAGAAATCCAAGTGGACAGTGCGTCCTGACAACAGATTGTCGTAAGAAGTCTAATGCCTACATATAAAATAAATTCTTATTCTGAATATGTTGGATTATATAAAATAAATAAATACATTTAATTATCAGCTCCACCGATATGTACGCATGCAAATGAAGTGTACACCAATTGTGGAGGTCCAGGTTGTGAAGCAACGTGTCCGACAGTGTTTGGTGGTAGGACCTTACAACAATTTGAGTATATTATTGGAAAAACTACTTGTCCAGCTGGTTGCTCGACTCCTGCTTGTGTCTGTGCTCCAGGATACATGAGGGACACAACTACAAGACTGTGTGTCAGGATTGCGGCTTGTCGTAAGTACTCTGTCGGTTACAACTATGTTTGTTAATTAAGTCTGTGAGATGTTTTTGTATAAAACATAATTTTCAGCGCCACCTTCATGTACCGGTTCAAATGAGGTCTATACACCTTGTGGTGGTCCCGGTTGTGACGCAACATGTCCAGCAGTGTTTGGTGGTCGTATGATTCAACGATTTGAATATATTACGGGCAGGGCGACATGTATAGCAGGATGCTCTACTCCGGCTTGTGTATGTGCTCCAGGTTACATGAGAGATACAGCTACCGGGCAGTGCGTTCTGACACCAGATTGTCGTAAGTTTTGCAACCGAAAATAGACTAAACTCCATTTTGAGATGATCGTTATAAATAAAAATGTTTTTAGCTCCACCATCATGTTCCGGTTCCCATGAGGTATACACCGCTTGTGGAGGTCATGGTTGTGAAGCAATTTGTCCATTGGTATTTAGTGGTCGTACTATACAGCAATTTAAGTATATTAGCGGGAAAAATACTTGCCCAACGGGATGCTCCACTCCAGCTTGCGTGTGTGCGGAAGGATACACGCGGGATTCTGCGACTGGGCAGTGCATCCTGACTCCAGATTGTCGTAAGTTTTGCAACCGAAAATAGACTAAACTCCATTTTGAGATGATCGTTATAAATAAAAATGTTTTTAGCTCCACCATCATGTTCCGGTTCCCATGAGGTATACACCGCTTGTGGAGGTCATGGTTGTGAAGCAATTTGTCCATTGGTATTTAGTGGTCGTACTATACAGCAATTTAAGTATATTAGCGGGAAAACTACTTGCCCAACGGGATGCTCCACTCCAGCTTGCGTGTGTGCAGAAAGATACACGCGGGATTCTGCTACTGGGCAGTGCGTTCTGACACCAGATTGTCGTAAGTTTTGCAACCGAAAATAGGCTAAACTCCATTTTGAGATGATCGTTATAAATAAAAATGTTTTAAGCTCCACCATCATGTTCCGGTTCCCATGAGGTATACACCGCTTGTGGAGGTCATGGTTGTGAAGCAATTTGTCCATTGGTATTTAGTGGTCGTACTATACAGCAATTTAAGTATATTAGCGGGAAAACTACTTGCCCAACGGGATGCTCCACTCCAGCTTGCGTGTGTGCAGAAGGATACACGCGGGATTCTGCTACTGGGCAGTGCGTTCTGACACCAGATTGTCGTAAGTTTTGCAACCGAAAATAGGCTAAACTCCATTTTGAGATGATCGTTATAAATAAAAATGTTTTAAGCTCCACCATCATGTTCCGGTTCCCATGAGGTATACACCGCTTGTGGAGGTCATGGTTGTGAAGCAATTTGTCCATTGGTATTTAGTGGTCGTACTATACAGCAATTTAAGTATATTAGCGGGAAAACTACTTGCCCAACGGGATGCTCCACTCCAGCTTGCGTGTGTGCAGAAGGATACACGCGGGATTCTGCTACTGGGCAGTGCGTTCTGACACCAGATTGTCGTAAGTTTTGCAACCGAAAATAGGCTAAACTTCATTTTGAGATGATCGTTAGTTGTAAATAAACATGTTTTTAGCTCCACCATCATGTTCCGGTTCCCATGAGGTATACACCGCTTGTGGAGGTCCTGGTTGTGATCCAAATTGCCCAACAGTATTCGGTGGTCGGACTATACAACAATTGAAGTACATAACCGGAAAAGCAACTTGTCCAGATGGTTGCTCTACTCCTGCTTGCGTGTGTGCTTCAGGATACACTAGGGACTCAATAACTGGGCAGTGCGTTTTGACTACTGCCTGTCGTAAGTACTTGTGAATTCCATAAAATATCTCTAATATCGTAAAGGGGCGATAGCAAATTGTGAATATTTTTTTAGCCCCACCATCATGTAACGGTGATAATGAAGTATATACATTATGTGGTGGTGCTGGATGTGACTCTATATGTCCGTTGGTATTTGGGGGCCAAACTATAAAACGATTTGAATACATTACGGGCAGGGCAACGTGTATAGCAGGATGCTCTACTCCGGCTTGTGTATGTAGTCCAGGTTACATGAGAGATCCTGCTACCGGGCAGTGTGTTCTCACTCCAGATTGTCGTAAGTTTTGCAACCAAAAATAAACTTTGAGTTCGTTTGTCTCATTTTAAAACCCTTGCGCTCTTGCGGTTCTGACATGATCCCGGACTTCAAACTAAAGGGTTGCTCTAGTGCCTTGATGCAGCCCTTATTGCATGTTTTCATTTTGTCTCTTAAATCCTGTTACTTTGCAGCGTTATGGAGGTGTACCCGGATTGTCCCTATACATAAGGGGGGTGCTAAATCCTATATAGGAAATTATAGGCCTATCTCCCTTTTGTCTAGTACTGCTAAGTTTTTCGAGATCATACTCTGCAGATACATTTGCAAATATTTTCAAAATTTTGTGATTGCGGAGCAACATGCATTTCGGCCTGGGCGCTCTACTGTTACGAATCTGTTCGAGTTTACCAATTATATTCACCGTTCCCTACCACCATCATTTATCTGCTCATGTAATTTATAACGATTTCCAGAAAGCCTTTGATAAATTAAATCATTTTATTTTATTAAAGAAAATGTCCGCATATGGTTTTCATGACAGATTGTTCCAGTCTTTTAGATTATATCTTCTGGATCGTCAACACTTTGTTGTCTTCGGTACCGCTCACTCCCGTATCAATATCGCTGGTTCAAGAGTTCCCCAAGGCTCTTACCTCAGGCCTTTGATATTCAATTTATTTAAAAATGATATTGGTAATATATTGGTCAATTGTCGTTTCTCACTATATGCTGATCATCTAAAGCTCTATTTGAGTCTTGATTCTGAACGCTCTTGTGAGCTTTTACAAGATGATCTTAATGCTCTTCATGATTGGTCGTTAACCAAACGTTTGCCGCTTATTGTCTCCAATTGCAAGATGATGTGATACTCCAGATCTAGATCTATCCCCGATCGTAACTTTCCTTATCTTGCTGGGAACTCTTTATTGAACTAGATCGATTCTACTGTTAATCTTTGGGTTGCATTTCAGAGTGACCTAAATTTCTCTGATCATATTGACTCTGTGTGTTGCTCTGCCTAATGAATGCTTGGGTTTGTCTTTCGTAATTCTCGACACTTACGATAATCCCACTGTTTTGAGGCTGCTGTTCAATGCTCTAGTGAGGAGTATCTTGGAATACGCCTCTATGATCTGGAATCCTTCCATTAAATTTCTATCTATGAAACTTGAACTTATCCAAAGACGCTTTCTTCAACTTTCAAAATACGATTTGCTCCTTTTTGAGAGGAAGGGTAGTTAAAAGTGTAAATATTTTTAGCTCCACCATCATGTCCCGGTTCCCATGAGGTATACACTGCTTGTGGAGGTCCTGGTTGTGAAGCAACCTGTCCTTTGGTATTTAGTGGTCGTACGATACAACAATTTAAGTACATTAGCGGCAGAGCTACTTGCCCAACAGGATGCTCCACCCCTGCGTGCGTGTGTGCGGAAGGATACACGCGGGATTCTGCTACTGGGCAGTGCGTTCTGACTCCAGATTGTCGTAAGTTTTAAGTTCAAAATACGATATGCTCCTTTTTGAGACGATGGTTAGTTAAAATTTTGAATATTTTTAGCTCCACCATCATGTCCCGGTTCCCATGAGGTATACACTGCTTGTGGAGGTCCTGGTTGTGAAGCAACCTGTCCTTTGGTATTTAGTGGTCGTACGATACAACAATTTAAGTACATTAGCGGCAGAGCTACTTGCCCAACAGGATGCTCCACCCCTGCGTGCGTGTGTGCGGAAGGATACACGAGGGATTCTGCTACTGGGCAGTGCGTGCTGACTCCAGATTGTCGTAAGTTTTACGTTTCAAAAACGATATGCTATTTTTTGAGACGATGGTTAGTTAAAATTTTGAATATTTTTAGCTCCACCATCATGTCCCGGTTCCCATGAGGTATACACTGCTTGTGGAGGTCCTGGTTGTGAAGCAACCTGTCCTTTGGTATTTAGTGGTCGTACGATACAACAATTTAAGTACATTAGCGGCAGAGCTACTTGCCCAACAGGATGCTCCACCCCTGCGTGCGTGTGTGCGGAAGGATACACGCGGGATTCTGCTACTGGGCAGTGCGTTCTGACTCCAGATTGTCGTAAGTTTTACGTTTCAAAAACGATATGCTATTTTTTGAGACGATGGTTAGTTAAAATTTTGAATATTTTTAGCTCCACCATCATGTCCCGGTTCCCATGAGGTATACACTGCTTGTGGAGGTCCTGGTTGTGAAGCAACCTGTCCTTTGGTATTTAGTGGTCGTACGATACAACAATTTAAGTACATTAGCGGCAGAGCTACTTGCCCAACAGGATGCTCCACCCCTGCGTGCGTGTGTGCGGAAGGATACACGCGGGATTCTGCTACTGGGCAGTGCGTTCTGACTCCAGATTGTCGTAAGTTTTGCGTTCAAAATACGATATGCTCCTTTTTGAGACGATGATTAGTTAAAAGTTTAAATATATTTAGCTCCACCATCATGTCCCGGTTCCCATGAGGTATACACTGCTTGTGGAGGTCCTGGTTGTGAAGCAACCTGTCCTTTGGTATTTAGTGGTCGTACGATACAACAATTTAAGTACATTAGCGGCAGAGCTACTTGCCCAACAGGATGCTCCACCCCTGCGTGCGTGTGTGCGGAAGGATACACGCGGGATTCTGCTACTGGGCAGTGCGTTCTGACTCCAGATTGTCGTAAGTTTTAAGTTCAAAATACGATATGCTCCTTTTTGAGACGATGGTTAGTTAAAATTTTGAATATTTTTAGCTCCACCATCATGTCCCGGTTCCCATGAGGTATACACTGCTTGTGGAGGTCCTGGTTGTGAAGCAACCTGTCCTTTGGTATTTAGTGGTCGTACGATACAACAATTTAAGTACATTGGCGGCAGAGCTACTTGCCCAACAGGATGCTCCACCCCTGCGTGCGTGTGTGCGGAAGGATACACGCGGGATTCTGCTACTGGGCAGTGCGTTCTGACTCCAGATTGTCGTAAGTTTTAAGTTCAAAATACGATATGCTCCTTTTTGAGACGATGGTTAGTTAAAATTTTGAATATTTTTAGCTCCACCATCATGTCCCGGTTCCCATGAGGTATACACTGCTTGTGGAGGTCCTGGTTGTGAAGCAACCTGTCCTTTGGTATTTAGTGGTCGTACGATACAACAATTTAAGTACATTAGCGGCAGAGCTACTTGCCCAACAGGATGCTCCACCCCTGCGTGCGTGTGTGCGGAAGGATACACGAGGGATTCTGCTACTGGGCAGTGCGTGCTGACTCCAGATTGTCGTAAGTTTTACGTTTCAAAAACGATATGCTATTTTTTGAGACGATGGTTAGTTAAAATTTTGAATATTTTTAGCTCCACCATCATGTCCCGGTTCCCATGAGGTATACACTGCTTGTGGAGGTCCTGGTTGTGAAGCAACCTGTCCTTTGGTATTTAGTGGTCGTACGATACAACAATTTAAGTACATTAGCGGCAGAGCTACTTGCCCAACAGGATGCTCCACCCCTGCGTGCGTGTGTGCGGAAGGATACACGCGGGATTCTGCTACTGGGCAGTGCGTTCTGACTCCAGATTGTCGTAAGTTTTACGTTTCAAAAACGATATGCTATTTTTTGAGACGATGGTTAGTTAAAATTTTGAATATTTTTAGCTCCACCATCATGTCCCGGTTCCCATGAGGTATACACTGCTTGTGGAGGTCCTGGTTGTGAAGCAACCTGTCCTTTGGTATTTAGTGGTCGTACGATACAACAATTTAAGTACATTAGCGGCAGAGCTACTTGCCCAACAGGATGCTCCACCCCTGCGTGCGTGTGTGCGGAAGGATACACGCGGGATTCTGCTACTGGGCAGTGCGTTCTGACTCCAGATTGTCGTAAGTTTTGCGTTCAAAATACGATATGCTCCTTTTTGAGACGATGATTAGTTAAAAGTTTAAATATATTTAGCTCCACCATCATGTCCCGGTTCCCATGAGGTATACACTGCTTGTGGAGGTCCTGGTTGTGAAGCAACCTGTCCTTTGGTATTTAGTGGTCGTACGATACAACAATTTAAGTACATTAGCGGCAGAGCTACTTGCCCAACAGGATGCTCCACCCCTGCGTGCGTGTGTGCGGAAGGATACACGCGGGATTCTGCTACTGGGCAGTGCGTTCTGACTCCAGATTGTCGTAAGTTTTAAGTTCAAAATACGATATGCTCCTTTTTGAGACGATGGTTAGTTAAAATTTTGAATATTTTTAGCTCCACCATCATGTCCCGGTTCCCATGAGGTATACACTGCTTGTGGAGGTCCTGGTTGTGAAGCAACCTGTCCTTTGGTATTTAGTGGTCGTACGATACAACAATTTAAGTACATTGGCGGCAGAGCTACTTGCCCAACAGGATGCTCCACCCCTGCGTGCGTGTGTGCGGAAGGATACACGAGGGATTCTGCTACTGGGCAGTGCGTGCTGACTCCAGATTGTCGTAAGTTTTACGTTTCAAAAACGATATGCTATTTTTTGAGACGATGGTTAGTTAAAATTTTGAATATTTTTAGCTCCACCATCATGTCCCGGTTCCCATGAGGTATACACTGCTTGTGGAGGTCCTGGTTGTGAAGCGACCTGTCCTTTGGTATTTAGTGGTCGTACGATACAACAATTTAAGTACATTAGCGGCAGAGCTACTTGCCCAACAGGATGCTCCACCCCTGCGTGCGTGTGTGCGGAAGGATACACGCGGGATTCTGCTACTGGGCAGTGCGTTCTGACTCCAGATTGTCGTAAGTTTTACGTTTCAAAAACGATATGCTATTTTTTGAGACGATGGTTAGTTAAAATTTTTAATATTTTTAGCTCCACCATCATGTCCCGGTTCCCATGAGGTATACACTGCTTGTGGAGGTCCTGGTTGTGAAGCAACCTGTCCTTTGGTATTTAGTGGTCGTACGATACAACAATTTAAGTACATTAGCGGCAGAGCTACTTGCCCAACAGGATGCTCCACCCCTGCGTGCGTGTGTGCGGAAGGATACACGCGGGATTCTGCTACTGGGCAGTGCGTTCTGACTCCAGATTGTCGTAAGTTTTGCGTTCAAAATACGATATGCTCCTTTTTGAGACGATGATTAGTTAAAAGTTTAAATATATTTAGCTCCACCATCATGTCCCGGTTCCCATGAGGTATACACTGCTTGTGGAGGTCCTGGTTGTGAAGCAACTTGTCCGTTGGTATTTAGTGGTCGTACTATACAACAATTTAAGTACATTAGCGGAAAAGCAACTTGCCCAACGGGATGCTCCACTCCAGCCTGCGTGTGTGCCGAAGGATACACGAGGGATTCTGCTACTGGGCAGTGCGTTCTGACTCTAGACTGTCGTAAGTTTTGCAACCAAAAATAGGCTATACTTCATTTTGAGACGATTGTTTGTTGTAAATAAACATATTTTTAGCTCCACCATCATGTCCTGGTTCCCATGAGGTATACACCGCTTGTGGAGGTATAGGTTGTGACACAAATTGTCCAACGTCTTTAAGGAGCATACAAATTGGGAAAATTTCTGGAAAGGCAGTTTGTTCGGCGACATGCTCAACGCCAGCCTGTGTCTGTGCTTCTGGGTACTATCGAAATTCGATGGGACAGTGTGTCCTTATTGAAGCTTGTCGTGCGTACAACTTTTTTTATTTTACGGTTGTTAATGTCAATATTTTGCTTACGGATTTAATCTGTTTTAAAATGTATCTTGCAGCCCCACTTACATGTCCAGGACCAAATCAAGTGTACACTGTTTGTGGCGGTGTTGGTTGTGGTACAAATTGTCCATCAGCTATGCAACGACGCAACTTAAATCTTCTTCAGATCACTGGAAGAGCTGTTTGTCCTGTTGGATGTACGTCACCTGGATGTATTTGTGCTTCTGGATATGCAAAAGATTCCACAGGAAATTGCATACTTATTGTATCTTGTCGTAAGTGCCTCTTGTTTTCACATGACTCGTTGTTCATTACTTATTTCTCATTTTTCTTCTATGATTCTCATGTTTGCAGCTTATTACTGTTCTAAACCAAACCAAGTATATTCTCTTTGTGGAAACAATATATGCCAATCAACTTGTTCTGACCTAACAAACACTGGTTGCATTTCTAATTGTGTACCTGGTTGCATATGTGCTACTGGATACGTGCTGGACTACAACGGAAACTGTGTTCTTCCTAATGCCTGTCGTAAGTAAATTTTTAGCAAGTTCAGTGGCGGAGTTTAAAAATGATATAATTTCAAGTAAAAATTTAGCGTGGAGCTGTTTGTTTGTATGTTAGTATTGTTACGTACACCGCGGAATCATTTATTTTCAAATCATATATTAGTTTTTATTTAAATCAGATCACTCTCTAAATGAGTTATTTTAGAGGGTGGTCGTGTTACAAGTGGTCAACGATACTTGTTCAGTTCTTTCAATAGTATGTCTGTTACTCCATTTACCAAAATGAACTGTCGTTGTATGGTCGAGTCGTTACACAACATACCAACATATACATAATTTCGAACCAAGCATACCAACTCAATCATTTATATACATGTGTATCGATGGTTGCGTTTATGTTTAGCACCTAGATGTAACCGGGTTCGATCCCATGCTAATCTTTAATGCTGCTGGTCACACTTGGATATTTGTGACTCGAAGTCGATCTTTTCCTCTCAGAGTTTGCCGATTTATCTGATCTCATCGTTGAAACGGTTCCTCCATAAAATTGGCAAACACCATCCTGCCCGCTATGTCATTAATATATGTATGTATATATATTTTTTTACATATATATACCAGGAAGGCCTAACAGGTTAACCCCAATGCGCCTTCCTGGCTAATTACAAACAATGCAGCGTTTTTATTACACAATTTTTATTGTAAATTAATCATACTCAAATAGTGGTGACATAGAACGTCGGAAGGTTTTTAGCCAATTTAATCGGGAACCGTTTCAACAATGAACTCAGAATAATTGGGAAATTCTGATAGGAAACGATCGACCTGGAGCACCCATATCCAAGTCTGACCAGCAGCACTACAGGTATACTCAGAAAAGAACTTCTTAATCTAGGTCAACCCATGGAATCGAACCCGGTGCCTCTCGGTGCTAGGCAGAAGCTGATTTATGTACAATATGTAAAAATTAAATTTACAAGTCTAAATCCATAGATGTCTCTATGGATTAATTAATTAATTAATTATTGTTAATTTCGTGTTCTGCAGTTTCTCGAAATACAGCGATTTGTGTAATAAATTTGCTGCAATGTTTGTAATTGTCTAGAAAGGCGCATTGGGGTTTACCTGTTATTATACGAATTATAACGAATACGTCTGTCCCAGCGTACATCCCGTTTTCCCATTCCTCCTCCCCTTTCCGCTCTCAACCTTTCTGTTTTTTAAATTTTTTATCAGTTCACGAATATGTACATAAGTGTTTAATGAATTAGTAAAAATTAATCAGCATTTGGATTATTTTGAAGTTTAAGTGTAAGCCACTGTCAAATTTTCAATATTGTAGTGCAAATTGTATACATTTTTTCTATTATTTTAGCACCACCACCTGTTTGTCCCCCCAATGAAGTGTTCACCGTGTGCAAAAATCACGCCTGTCAAAAGACTTGTACGATAGAGCCAGGAGCAAATTGTGTCAGACGTTGCACTAAAGGTTGCATTTGTGCAACTGGCTACATTAGGAATTACGATGGCGTTTGTGTTCTTCCGACCGCATGCAGTACGTTAAGTTTCACCAACTCTCTATGTTCTTCGGATATAAAATATATAATTTTGTAATTTTATGAAAACTTCTTTTGCAGTGTGTCCAAGTAACGAAAGATATGGCAGTTGCGGAAAGCTGGCGTGCGAAGGCACATGTGCAAATCCAGATCCTGGGGTCAACAGTAATTGTGACACAACCGGAATATGTGTTGGAAAATGTTTCTGTGTTCCTGGATTTGTTCGAGAAAATGGAGTTTGTCAAAATAAGAATAGATGTTAAATATTCTAAATATATGAAATATTGTACATAAAAATACATATGAATCCGTTTATGTATACGTATTAGTATATATATATATATATATATATATATATATATATATATATATATATATATATATATATATATATATATATATATATATATATATATATATATATATATATATATACATATATATATATATATATATATATATATATATATATATATATATATATATATATATATATATATATATATATATATGTTTCAGAATGTATTAGATGTTTTTAACATATGTATGTATATGATCAAAGTTCTTTTCTCAAAAGTGCTTTGATCAATTGGGGAAATACATATATAATATAAGGGTTGAAGTGGGTTGGTTTTGGCACAACTTAAGCAATTTAACAATTTAATGAAATATGTACTTTTTATATATTATCATATTATTTTTGTACTTAATTAAAAATTACCACAAAAATACAATTTGTTTTATTTTCCATTTTAATATAAATACATATATAAAATACCGGTCTCCGATCTCCTCTTGTTCCTGTTGTATCCTGCTCGCGCAAATTAAGTGAGTATGTACGTGAGTACATATGTACCGTTTACCATGCACCCTTTTTTTTTTGATCTTTCAACTTAAGATCTTTCGATTTCCGATCTTTGCGTTTTCAGACGTTTCACATTCGGGCCCGTGAGGTAGACCCATAAAGTATATATATATAAAATATTTAATATAAATATATAATATATAAAATATTTAATATAAATATATAATATATAAAATATTTAATATAAATATATAATATATAAAATATTTAATATAAATATATAATAATATTTAATATAAATATAGAATAATATTTAATATAAATATATATTAATATTTAATATAAATATATAATAATATTTAATAAAAATATATAATATATAAAATATTTAATATAAATATATAATATATAAAATATTTAATATAAATATATAATATATAAAATATTTAATATAAATATATAATATATAAAATATTTAATATAAATATTGAATAATATTTAATATAAATATATATTAATATTTAATATAAATATATAATAATATTTAATATAAATATATATAGGATCCGGATGTGAAGGATTCCAAGCGAAACGCACAGATTAAGTGTCAGACTATTTATTGTAACATGTCTTCGGGCTTGCTCTCCAACAAGTGACCATAACAACACGCATCCGGTCTCTCCCATGCATACCACACACACACTTTATCCCTAGCAGTTTGACCAACCACACATACGGCTCGGCTCGTTTAAAAATCATTCCTACATATATAATAATATTTAATATAAATATATAAAACAAGAAGTAAATTATAAAACGTTGCCGTTTCATATAGGCAGAAATGCATAGTCAATTTATACAAAATTAGTAAAATTAAATAACATCTTAGAGTTGGAAACTGGTTGAAAGATTTGCAGATAAATTACCAGACAAGTCTGTAACAATTTTTTTTTGCTAAAGCGTTTTACTGAAAACCAGCAACATAGGCCTCCCTGTTTATAGTACAACACAATCAGTCGGGTGATCCTATTTGTAACGCCTGCTCTCTTTAATGGATTTGAAGCGATATAAAATATCAGAATGTATAACTAGATTTGGACGTTAGCTTTGATGCTCGTCAAATAACAATAGACTTCTCCATTAGCGTACAAACCAAGAGAGCAAAAAAACATGGTTGACTATACTATGTAACTGACAATTCTGAATCAAGAGAACATATTCTCTTTTTTGAGAAAATTCTTTGGTTCTCTTTTTTTTTTTTGTCAAATATGCTCAGAATGTTATATTTCTTTTGATTTAGCCGAATCAAATATTTTTTAATAATTAAAATAGGTACATATATTTACAATTTTTTTAAAGTTAAAAACCATAAATTACTAGATTTATAAATTATAAAAAAAAGCTTTTTAAAAACAAACCTCTTCTACAATTTGTATATAAAATTATTATTTTGAATAAAGATACCAATAATTTTATTTTACTACCGCTATCTATGTTTAGAACTAAAAACTGGATAAACGCCAGTCACTTTTCAGAGATTCAAATTTCAAACCCGTCTTACACGATATTTTTGCACCATCGTAATGGCGAAGGATCCATTTATGTACTTACATTGATGACCAAAATGAGCAATATGGTAAAGTATGAAAACGATCGGATAAGAGACAAATTTTTTCGTGAATTGTAATCGTAGGTGAAACATAAAGGAGGTATGTAAAAAAGCTTTATTTAGCAATAAGATATAAAAAAACCTAAATAAAAAAAGTAACACAAAATAAATAAAAAAAATTAATGCACCAAATGGGAATATTAAATGTTCTGTTCTTCTCATATTAGCATCTCCTCCAAACATATTTCAAGTAATTTTATTTACATAATTAAATTTTCTTTCCCTCAAAAAAATTTAATCCAAACAAAAATATTTCTAGTATGTAATTTATTATTTCTTAATATTATATAATATGTCCGAATAAAAAAGCTTGGTACGTAAAGGATATGATTTAATGTTAATATGTATTTATTTTTTAAACAGTTAAAAATGTATAGGCTTTATTATGATTTTTTAATAAAAATAAATATTTTTGAAAAAAAAATCTTTTTTTTACTTCCCAGTTGGCAACCCTATTATAAAAACAATTTCAAATGTTTTTATTAATTTCAATAACTGCATTCACAGCGCATAATTTGAGAACTGATTTTGTTTAAATATATGTAAATAGTGTGTTTTAGCGATATTTTCTTTATATCACATAAGACGTGATTATAATTTTGCATTTTATAAAATGCATATTATGTGAGATATAATATTACTATTCTGGGGATTTTAATGATTTATTATGATTATTTAGTTGGTATATGTACATGTTTGAAATTTATAGAAAGGGTAATTTTTTTTATACACACTCTAAGTTGAAATTTATTTGATATTATACACACATATGTAGTTACAGTGAAAAAAATAACAATTTAATTATGATTTTTGCAGTGGATCCAAATAATAAATACCGTATAGTACCACCCACTTTGTATATCTTGACGATCTTCTGTAATTTATGTTTTAATATGATGGTCATTTTCACATATTTGGATATTTTTTATGGAAGCACAAAAAAATAAACCTGTCTATTTGTGTTAGATCATTTTGAAAATCCAACGAAAATAACTGTGCAATTTCTTTTTTTGGGTACATCAGAGACTCTTTGGAAAAATAATACATTTACGAGCCGCATCTTTACAGCGTCAAGATAAAAACTCCACAAGAATTGCATAAATGTCATTTTAAAAATAATGTATTTTTTTCGTAATTCATTCCGATAAACCATCTCGTAATTGTAGGAAATTGAAATTCTAATTCTAATTCGAAAACTCCAAATTGATTGATTGGAGAGTCGCCTTTACAGATTGCTCCAAATCGACGAGTACACTTATACAGATACAATACCATCAATTAAAATACATAAGCATTGATACAATGCGAATTCATACACACATCCACAGTGACACCTTTGGAGAATCTTTTGCAGCATTTTTTAATCAAATTGGCGAACCTTAAGACTTTGAATAACTTGAGATTAGCAAGAGAGATAGGAAATGAGATGCCACATTGTACAGGAACCGTTTAAATGAAAATCAGAAAAATTGGCAAACTCTGTTAAGTACGATCAACCTGGAGTTACTCTACTGACTCTAGTTGGACTCGAACCCGTGACCACTCTGCTCGAAAGCAAAATATGCTATTCACGCCGCTAGGTATCCCCAGAAATCGGCGGATAATTTTCTTATACCCACAAAAATGGTTCACTATTGTCAATTACCAATTAGCCAGCAGTTTGGCTTAATGATAGCGTATATATTTAGCACCATGCAATCACTGGTTCGATCCGCCAAAGCTGCTGGTTAGATTTGGGGGTTTTGTGACTCCAAATCGATCGTTTCTCGATCAGAGTTTGCCAATTTTATCTGACCATTGTTGAAACGGTTCCAGAAAATTGGTAATAAATCCTTTCCTGTTATCACAAAAAATCTTATGTATTATTTGTAAAAAATATGCACAAGAATCTAAAAATCTATAGATGTCTCTATAATATTCTGTATTTATTATGTGTATAAATTGCAATAATTGTGCACTAGTTCTATATGTATAATCCATAGATGCCTCTATGATTATTTCTGTACTTAATTAATTGTTAACACTAATGCATTGGTCTTTGCGGCCGTATATGTCATGTATAGTTTAGAAATATGTTATAATTATGTATTAATAATATATAATTTGGTGTATTTCTTTATCTGTATAGTATTCTCGTCGAATTGGAGCGATCTATATTAACGATAGTACATAGATTGATTGAATAAAAAATAAAATAAATAAATAAATTACTATTGCCCTACAAAGCAAAAAAAAAACAAAAGGTTGATGATCTCTGGTTAAAGCAAAACTTAGGCAGCCAGGATGCTTAAGCCGACAAAAAATGGTTCACTATTGTCAATTACTATTATCCTACAAAGCAAGAGATCAAAAAAAGAGATTGACAATATCGATTTTAGAACGCCATGTATTAAATCATTTTTTTTATGTTTCCATAATGTATGTATGTTCTCTTTATTATGATAAATTATACGAGCAAAACCATTTAAGAAATTTGGCGTATCCAATCAGTAAAAATAGCATTAAAGTTAATTTTATAGAAGTACATGGTAAATGAATACGGGTTTTTATGTAAGTCCCCGCCCATTGAAATTATCGAGCAAAATTTTAACAACCATGATAACTAGCTTTAAAAGAAGATGGCTTTTAACATTTATTTTTTAAAAATATATACGTTGTCTATTTTGCAATAATTTGATAAATTATTATTCATAACAGGCAGTTTATCACAATTCACTACGTACATAATTTATGTATTTATTGGAAACTCATTGTTACAGAAATTAGATGACACCAGTTTTTTTTTTTGTCAAACTTCGTCCGCTTGAGTAACGCCAGGTTATTTATTATTTATTTCGAATTCGACAATTATTACTAAACTAAACTTTGACCTCATCAACATTTAAAATTCATTCTTCTTGTCTTCGTATATACATATGTATATATTTGCGACTGATAATAGATTAAAATTCTGAAAAAAATAATGAAAACATATATATGTACATATAATCTCTTTCGGAGATTTTATGAGGTTTTCGATCCCTTTTTTATATACATACATAGATTCACCTGTAGGCCCATTTAGAATTTTCGATTGATTCCATCATGAGCTAACAGACATAAAATTTACGGATGTAAAGCCGGTTTTTTTTACTGATTCACAAAAAGCGGTGGAAGTGCCTTTTTCGATGCGTAAAAAAAAATTATAGTTGTGATACATATATAAGAACGTGCTCAACATTTTTGGGGCTGTCCGTAACTGACCATCGATTTCGTTACATGTGCTTTTCTTTTATCTATGTTTAAAGAATGTCTTGCTATTTAAAGTACTCTGTACTTTTAATGACATTTTGGTACGCGAACGGTGTCCTTCGTAACCCATTGCGATGCAATTCAAGTAATTTCTCTTTTTTTATATCTATCTAATACTCGTCGATATTGTAATTCATATTTATTCGAGTATTTTTTCAGGATTGAGAGAAGTTTATTCGCAATGTGGTGACGATGATTGTCAGAAATCTTGCAATACTGGTTTAATTCGATCTGATTGTGATACGAACTGCAATCCTGGATGCGTTTGCATGGCTGGTTATATGAGGAATCGTAGAGGACACTGTGTTTTACCCGATGATTGTGGTAATTAGAAATGCTCGATTAAATTTGACCTATTTTGTGTGACATCCCTATAATCTAACTATTCAAAAAAAATACACAAATTGCTCATAGTTCATTTTGCTTAATTACAAAGATGAACATGTAAGTTGATGAAATCATATTAACATAATCATTTTAAATTGTATCATCGTTTAAAAAAAGCTGCGGCTTAGATCGAGTTTATTTTAATGACTTTTTATTCATCATAATGTTCATCCCTTGTATTAAAAATTCCAAGATAAAGGTGCAAAGCTTATATTTAATGATATTTAATATGCTTCTTTTTCATCAGATTGTCTTGGATTTCACGAAGAGTACAGTTTTTGTAGTAATCATCCATGTCGGAGCACGTGCCAGAATCCTGATTTGGAAGAAAAGTGTAGTTTCGCCCCAGGTTGTTATTCGGGGTGTGTTTGTCGAGTTGGCTATTTGAGGGATGAGAATGGAAAATGCGTTTCCCAAAGAAGATGCCGTAAGATTAACATTATTATGATATATACTATAAATTTAGAGAAAGCATTAAAGTGCTTGGCTGTTTGAATTAAAATAAAACATAAGATACCAATCGACGGTAAACTAATATATTGCTATCAATTAGTAAGAAGCCTTGAAGACACAAAAAGTACCCAAAACTAACATAGGGTTCTTGTTTTTTGACTTAAACATCAAAAGTGATCAACGACTTTATAATGACCAACGACTGCAGTGTTTCTCTTTCCTAGATTTTATCATAAATATAATCCAAATTTTCAGTCTAATTTTATTTTCAGCCAAGACTTGTTCTAGCCCTAACGAAATATTTTCACAATGCGGAAATAGGGAATGTCAGTTGAGTTGCAACAACTATAGGACAAACATAGAGTGCAGGGAGAGTTGCGTACCAGGGTGCATTTGTAGAAACGGATACGTGAGGAATGAAGTGGGGAATTGCATCCCAGTTGACAAATGTGGATGGAGTAAGTATTATACTAAGCCATATTTTCAGAGTCCACAACCGTGACAGCTAATGCGATCGATAACATTAAATAGCATTCTGAAAAATCCGCGCACGACAGTGCCGCACCAACAAAACTGCGCATTACGGTGTCGTGACATAGCCGCGCAGTATAAAAATAAATTCAAATGCACTAAATTTCATATCCAAAAAATAAAAACATGCCTATAATTAAATTTTGATTCATTTGAACGCAACATCAACAGAAAAATGTTTTTGCAAGAGTCTAATTGGGCTTCACACTTTTACAAAATATAAAATAGCTACATATGTATATAAGCTAAATAGTGTTTCGAAGAAAAAATCTGAATTTAATACCATTTAAACAAATTGATTGCTATAACACTGAAAATGTTAATACAATGTTTACGATATTTTGAAGATTTATTTTGCGCGGCAATGTCGGCGTAGCAATATCAGCGTGGCATTGTTATGCGCGCCTCTATCGGTCACCTATAAAATGCACAGCTTATTTTCAAAATCATTGAACGTAGAAAATAGTTCATGTTTTTCCGCTGCGTTTCTGCGTTGATAGGGAGATGACAGTGATGGATGCTGGTAAGACTAAGGATGAAATCACACAGCGTGGGATGTGGGACGTGCGGTTTTTTTAGATAGTTTTAAACATATTAAACATATAAACTCCTAGCAAATTCAGGGACTTGAGATATCGTGATTTGTTTGTTCCTCCTGTGGCTCGCACAAATATGTTGACAACGGCTCCTATATCTAGGGCTATATATCTGCTCAACCGGATGTCTGGTGAAATTGACCTCTTCAATATAAAATATACTAATCTGGTTGAGTGGTTGTTGAGGAATGCCAGTGGTTGATTTTGCCTATTATAAATATGAATGATTGTTATTACTTTATCTATGTTTTTTTTTTATGATTTTATGATTTTAATGATGTTGTGTCAATATTGTTATTTTTATAAGTTATTATTACTGTTATGATGTTATTATTACTGAATGACCGGCCACAGTGACGCGTTGGAGATCTCTGTAATGTCACTTTGGCTAATATGTTAAATAAATAAATAAATAAATATAGAAAAAATATGGCGTTCACGGTATCATACCTGGTACCGTACTTTCAAAACGAAACATTTGAGCTGTTTCATTGAAATTCTATAGTAGTGTTTATCCTTGCATGACAGGGATCGATAACGGTGTATCCCATATTTGAAGAACTTCCCATATTTGAAAGGTCATGTTGGTATATATCACTGTCAAGCAAGGATAAACACTACTATAAAATTTCAACGAAACAGCTCAAATGTTTCGATTTGAATAGTCGGTACCAGGTATGATACCATGAACGCCATATTTTTTCTATATATTTAAAACTATCTAAAAAAACCCACGTGCCACATCCCACGCTGTGTGATTTCGCCCTTAGTCTTTAATTTGCATGTGGTAACTTGACAGCAGAGCTCGCAATAGGAATTATATATGTACATGTGTTCTATCGTAGTACATATCTGTCACTGGTTGTGGTTGTAACATTTGGAAACGTACCTTTACATAAATGTGGCACTAATTATTGTAGCAGACAGAGAATGCCACGATGTGAACGAGATTTATACAAATTGCGTATCTCCGTGCGGGGAAAAATGCGCAAACACGGGAAGAAGCCTTGTTTGCGATTTTCTAAATTGCAAATCGGGCTGCGACTGTCGACCGGGATATTTGCGAAATAGTCAAGGAACGTGCGTTCTGAAAACAGAATGTGGATGGAGTAAGTAAATAGCAAACATATAAAGTGATCATTATATTTTCAATCAAGTTTTAATTTGGTAAAATGATTTGCTTGTGACAGATGGAAATGAGTGTTTCGGTCCAAATGAGGTTTATTCAAAGTGTGTGTCACCTTGCGGTGAAGTTTGCGCAAATATGGGAAAAAATCTCGCCTGTGATTTAATCAATTGCAAATCAGGATGCGATTGTCTACCTGGATTCTTGCGAAACGACCAAGGAAAGTGCGTGCCGAAAACAGAATGTGGATGGAGTAAGTTATAGCTTTGATATTATATTCATACAGTACTAGTGTTGTTTGCGTTGATTTCAACGAATGGCTTCGGTGAGGAATTGATACACGAATTAAAATAAAGTTATATGTGAAGGAAGTGTGCTTGCGTTAGATAATTGATTATAAAATATCAAATGGGTTTATAATAGGACTCAATGAAGTTAGACGGAAACAATGTCGGTCCTATGTTCGATATGCACGCGGTCGAATTTTTTTCAAATACCTTTTAAATATATTTAATTTAATATTTATATTTAATAGTTTAATATGAAATAAGTTTTTTTCTTTTTATATTTTATTCGTATATTATATTGTACGTTTTTTTTGGCAGTGACGTACATATAAATATATGTACATGATTATCACAGACAGACAGAATAGCGATTTATTTTTTTTATTTTAAAAGGCTCACCAACAATGTACATACATAACACAATATATTCTTTACACATTTATGATTCTGGTATATACATCAATTATACATAGGTGTGCACAACATTACTTAAGTATATTACAAATTTATTTTTAAAATGTTAAACAATTAATCTAGAATACAGTAGAACAACTAAGACGATTACAATAATAATAATAATAATTTGTCGATTACAATAATAATAATAATAATTTTTTCCTATATATCTTTCTTCCTATTTTTATATTTTATTTATTTTATTTTATTTTATTAATTGAAAAATCAACAGACAGGATGTATATATATATGATATGTCCAAATATAAAAGCTTGTGGGGTAAAGAAAATGATTTAATGGTAAACGGCTTACATAGTCGAGCTAAATAAAAGATTTTAATGAAAATGGCTTATAAAAACTAGGATAATATAAAGTTCGTAAAATTGTGCAGCTTAGATTAGACGCTCTCTATCCAAAATCAAGCTAGAAAGTTGAAAAAAAAAGATAGAAAAACGTCAAAAGAGGCGGTATACGTGCGGCTATTGGCCATAACATGTACATATGTATATCGATATTATAATATTAACGTTTTTCCATTCATTTTGGATCTTTGAACATGCATATCTATGACGATTAAACATCTCAATGCGATCAGAATAGTTTTGGAAGGGGTGTCTTACGAACAAACGACATGAAAGTAATATGAAACCATTAAAAACCTTCGTGCTGAAAAAATGACAGTGACGTCATAGACAGTTGCTTTTTAACGAGTGCACGAATGCGTACACCATAAAACTATGTAGTATTCAATAATGAAATAATCTAATATATAATTTCGAAAGAGACTTTGTATGTAAGAATGTATATATATATGTATGTATGTAAGTATCTTTGGTTGGGAACTTCGTAAACAAAACAAAGTTTCTATGTCGACAATTCAATTGGTTGAATATAATATTTTTTTCGATTCAAATAAATTTAATAAAAAAATAAATGAATATTTACCATGTTTATGCTCTTTATATTACAAACACTGAGCGAAGCCGGGTAAAAGAACTAGTATTGAATAATTTGGTTAAGTGGTTTGTTATATTTTTGACAGGTGGAATACAGTGCTTCGGCCCGAATGAGATTTATTCAAAATGTGTGTCACCTTGCGGTGAAGTTTGTGCTAATATTGGACAGAGTCTCGTTTGCGATATAATTAACTGCAAATCTGGTTGCGATTGTCTTCCTGGATTTTTGCGAAATAGTCAAGGAACTTGCGTTTTGAAAACGGAATGTGGATGGAGTAAGTTTCGGCTTTGAAATTAGTACTAAAATAAAATTTTATTATGTAAACTACGTATTTGTTTGTATTTGTAAAGGTGGAACTCAGTGTTCCGGCACGAACGAGATCTATTCAAAGTGTGTGTCACCTTGTGGTGAAGTTTGTGCAAATATTGGACAAAATCTCGTTTGCAATTTCATTGATTGCAGATCGGGATGTGATTGTTTACCAGGATTTTTGCGAAACAATCAGGGAACGTGTGTGCCAAAAATTCAATGTGGTATGTATTATAATCATATTTGGCAAAGATGAACTTGGTAGATATTTGTCAGTTGGCAACTTTTTCGTTACAATATTTGTCATAGTAAAAAACGTTACGAAAGACCATACGAGAGGCATACAAGAAACAAATCTTTCGAATTTGTTTATAATAATCTTTTATCGATCGAAAAGATTTTGTAAAATGTGATTTTGTGAACATATTAAGAAAAAAAACTAAGCTTCTTATTTCAAATACAAAAATAGCGTTTGCAGTGAGGGAAGGGGTTGCTGAGGGGTGGCTTAAGTGGAAATAAAAGAAGGAAAGGGTAGAGGATGGGTAAGAAGAAATCGATAAAATTATTTAAAAGTAAAGCGGAAATCTTTTACTTTTTATTAGAATGGTAAAGCTAATAAAAAGTATTGTGATTATAAGTCCAGTCTATTAATTAATAATATTTTGATTCCCTGAAAGACAAAAAAAATAGGGCTACCTCAGCATTGTACTCTGAATAAAAGCTTTTATTTGTGGCCAGATAAGTAGCCGGTCCCTGAGAGACCGCTACGACAGAAAAATTGCCAGAAATACGACAGCCAAAATATTCAACATGGACTTGTCCGTTAAATATTTCCAAATTTTAGATACTCCATTCGATGGTGTGAAATGTCCAATAAACCAAGTATTTTCCCATTGTGGTGACGATGGATGCAGACCCACGTGCTCCAGACAAGTAGTGACCAATTGCATTGCGAAATGCGCAAAACCAGACTGCATTTGTGCACCCGGATTTGTCAGAAACTCTTTGGACGAATGCGTTTCACCAACATCATGTCGTAAGTAAACTAAATATACAATACATTCATAACATATGTATGTTATATTATGAATAGCTATCAGTTGTATAAACATAGATATATAAATTATTTTTCATTTGTCCAGAAGTGCCAAAAGTTTGCAATGGATTGAACGAAATGTACATTGATTGCGTGAAGGATTGCAAGCGGATGTGTTCGGATTTACATCTTACCAGAGATGATCAACTTCCGGTCGAAATTTCTTGCAGTTTCGAAGGCTGCACACCGGGATGCGGATGTCAACCAGGATTCTATCGCAATGACAACAACCAATGCGTAACGATCGAAACTTGCAGTAAGTGCATCCAAAACTGATCCAAAGTCCAAATTTAGATTATTCTATATACATGTATAAACTAGTTTTATGCCCGTTGAAATTTCAACGGGTGCTTTCGGATTGATACATGATTTAAAATAAAGTTACAATATGAATAGCAATAATTAATCGGAATCGGAACTGAAACAGAAATCGGGAATCAGTCATGCCAACTAAATTATGCAATAAAAAATCATAATAAAATTATAAGACCCGAAGTCAACATCGAAGTCGAAATTGGAATCGGAATCGGATAATATGAAAAGTACATATTTTTACATCGCGTGACGTAAGCAAAAAGATTTATGCAGCTATGTATGTTTAATTTACAAAACCTAATACCCACAATTATGTATAAACAAACCCCGGTCATTGACCTCGCAAACTTGAATATTATAAATTATTGAATAATAAAGTTAATTAGAGCGATTTCTCTATCGGGACTATAGTCTATCGGTCTGCGTACTAGTGCTCTAGTCATGCGGGGGGGGGGAGGGGTTCGATCTCGCAATCTGGAATTAATTTTATTTTTATTGTTTAATATGAAAAAATAAATAAATAGTTCAAAACTTTGCTAAATAAAATTATTATTACGTACTTTTTATATGGCGAGAAGGAAAATATTTCAATTAATTAAAAAAAAAAACATACCTCTTCTTAAACGCTTTTTAAAAACATACCTCTTCTTAAACGCTTTTTAAAAACATACATCTTCTATAATTTGTATATAAAATTATTACAATATATAAATAATTAAATAAAATTCAATTAAAAATAATCAAGTAAAAAAAAACCTGTAGTAAAAAAAATTATTTATTTAAAATAACTGTAGTTAAAAAATATAAATAAAATAAAAAGGCAATTTAAACCTTATTTCAACAACAAATGTACAAACGTGTGGGATTCCATGATTAATGTTTCTATCAAAATTATGATCCCAGCTTAAACTAATGTAATTAAATATATTAATAAGAGGTTTGGGCCGCCTAAGTACGTATGTGATGATATAATAGCGTTCCCGTCCATTTCGAGCCCTGAACTGGATTTGTTAGAGGTTTTTTTTCTACTTTCATCCACCCAGAGAGTGCTGGGTAATTCAACTATATACATATGTATACTAATAAAAATTTCAGACTGTCCACCAAATGAAAAGATAAACAGATGTCCTCACTCATGTTCGATTCGCACATGTGAAGCTATCGGCAAAAAAACACCGTGCCTTCATGAAAATCCTTTCCTCTTCAGATGTCGACCAAAGTGCGAGTGTGAATTCAACTATAGAAGGGATTCAAATGGTGTTTGCATCCCTGTTGGAAAATGTCGTAAGTATCGTCAATTTTCCCACACAAACCCATTTTTATTATATCATTCTGATAGATATGTACTTCAGCTCCTTTACAGTGTCCTCGTTTGAACGAAATATACGACCCGTGTCCGAAACCGTGCCTGGACGAGTCTTGCGAAACTGCAACCAGTTTCCAATCCAGATGCAGCCCAGAAGTCAAGGAATGCGAGCCGAGATGTATTTGCACACCTGGATATCTCAGGAATAAAAATGGAGACTGTATACCTGCTCAAAATTGCAGTATGTCTATTTATATATGTAGTATTACTGTATTAATATAGGATCTGGTTGTCAGGTGATAAAGGCGGTAGAATAAAATGAGACTCATTGAGCGGCTTAAAATATTGTTTACTCGGCGGAGCGCCACATTGATCTAAGCGCCCGTTTAGCGTCACATGTACAAGATGACAACTCAACCATTCTTTAATTCATGCACGCAAACTTAATCATTCATACATACATTTTATCTTCATATCCGGTAATAAATACATGGCTTGTGAGAGGATTCCCACAAATATACAATATTATTTATTATGATACACTTTTATACAGGTCCCATTATTCATATTCCAGAGAAGAGAAACTTCTTATATATGTACGTATGGTAAAAATTGGTAAAAATGCATAAGAGGTATGTAAAAAAATTCGTCGCTTTCTTCTCAAAAAAAAGCCGTTATTTCTAAATTGGATATAATTACACTGCTTATAATAAATCATTTTTTTTATATTATACAACACTATTAATAAATTATAGTTAAACCCATCTTAGAAGTCGTTCGATTAAGCATGAATTTATCCTCAAACAATTTGTAGTGAAAAATAGTTGAATTTTTTTATTATTTATATTAATATGCAAATGCGGCGATACGCCAGTCATCTTTTATTATAATTTGTATATTTAGTCATACACTGATGACTTTATTTAACCGTTTTTTTTACTAAGATCAAAACTGGATATGAATGGTCTGAATATTTTATTGCGCATATTTGTCACATTCATATGTAAGCGCGCGCGACAAAGTCGTAAAAAATTGTATAAACTCTTTGAATTTATTCAAATTAATGCCTTGTTGATATGTTCATTTAATTTAATATGACATTTATTAAATGTTTATTAAATTTGTGTTGCAGTTTAAACATTTATTAAATTTGTGTCGCAATTTAACAGCATTTTTATAGGCATTTAATATCTTTGATAGAGCATTGCGATGATCCAAACGCTGTATTTCATCCATGTGGAAACGCTTGCCCTCTGACTTGTTCGAATATGCATCAACGTCATTTGTGTCATAAAGAGTGCCAAAAAGGAGGAGGATGTGTTTGTCGACCAGGTTTTGTTGAAAATGAACAAGGAAAATGTGTCACGCCGCAAAATTGTCGTAAGTACAAAAATTTTCAATTCATTTTTGACTTAAATCGGTACAACATTTCTAATAAATCAACACTAACAAAACTGCAATCTTGTGTATTTGCCTGCATACTTATTAAATAAGATCTATTTGCAATATTTGATGATTTTATATTTAAATTGAGTATGATGAAATGATCAATTCTGTGACTCAACAGTTAACTCTTTAGTCATACTTTCGATACTGAAAAAAAGCAGCTCAGATTTTATTTTGAGTATTTGAAATCAAGTTTGAACATTTGCAATTGTGCTACTTTCCAAAAAGTATTAACTTACTAAGAAAGATTTTATTTTCAGACAAATGCAAGCGAAACGAAGTGTACAAAACTTGCGAATATAACGAATGCGAAAATACTTGCCGAAATCCCGACATGAGCTCTAAATGTAGTCCTGGTTCACATTGTACAAACGGTTGCTTTTGCCAACCAGGATATGTCAGAAACGATGCTGGAGAATGTATTCGAAGAAACGAATGTGGTAAGGTTTTTTTTAATTCGAATTAGTAGTTTAAAGCATATTTTATAATAAATATTCCTAATATGATAATTTATATTCAAAAAATGTAAAATAAATGGATAAATATGTATAATAATGTGTGATTAAAAAGTTCGGTTTATCATAAACAGACATCGACGAACGTCTTAGTCTAAAAGACCAGCACTATTAAACTACTAATATACCAATATAAACGATTTTTATCAATCAAAATGCAACCATTTAAAAAAATCGTCTTTTATATTTACTTTATCTATGTACGTAGTAACAATAGATGGAGTTTTGTGATCATGCGAGAAATCGAACTCGAGATATTGACTGATTCGAACTCATAATTGATCACTGATCACTTTTTCATGATCTAGTAAAATGTGTATGTCTGTGTATTTTGTATCTTAACTAACGATTTCATAAATGCTAATCGATACGATACAAATTTTTTAGTTGACCGGAAATGGTACCTCCCCTTATAGTAGGCGTCCTCTTTTTTTTTAAGTTTTTAAATTCAATCTCCCAACCGCTCAACAGATCAGACTGATTTTTTTTACTCCTAATATAAATTGTCTAATTTCATATATTAATATTTTTTAAATATTCTAACCTCAACCGGAAGTACTTTAAATCCAGAGATTCGAGGTTTTTATGTTTTTCTCAAAAACCTTTGAATGTATTGAATGACATTTCATATCTAGAACTTTAATCTTAATACCAAGCTATTTTACATACCTCCTTTACAGTTCACATGGTTTTTGTTTAAGTCGTCATTTTTTATCTTTCTTATCATTTCATACTTTGCCATATTGCTCATTTTTTTAAAATTTGTTGAACACCCGTCAACCGGAATTGGCAAGTCAAAAACTTTGTGACTACGCGATTTTTTCCACATCACTGAAACTATCAAGCTGATAATTTATATTAGTATTTTTTATGTACTAACTTAGAGTTCTTCTTAGAGAACACATACAAAGATCCGATTTTTTTTAACTACGTTTATGTATTTATTTTTTGACATTAGAATGCGGATTGAACGAAGTATTTTCCGAGTGTGGAGCAAATGGCTGCCAAAACACATGTCAGAATCCAAAACTTTCTATGGTTTGCAAAGGAATTTGTACACCTGGTTGCGTTTGTGCCGAAGGATATCTCAGAAATTCAAAAGGAGCTTGCGTCTTGATTAAAAATTGCGGTAAGAATATTTTTTAAAATTTCATATTCTCATATATTAATTTAAAAATTAAAAATAAGCCGACCTTTTATTGATCAGCTTCGTATGTAAGTAAATACTCAAAAATCTCTCCATGCTTTCCAAGCATCCTTTAAAAATAATTTTACGTATGGGATAAAGTCATGGGTTGGTCACATCCGAATTTTTACTTTATCTATGTACGTAGTAACAATAGATGAAGTTTTGTGATCATGCGAAAATTCGAACTCGAGATTTTGACTGATTCGAACTCAGAATCGATTACTGAACACGTTTTCATGATCTAGAAAAAAATGTGTGTGTGTCTGTGTGTTTTGGGGATTTTTTCAAGACTGTTAGTCCTATCGAACCGAAACTTAGTATAGGCTACTGAAATTTTTATCAACACGACGTAAATTTTTTTCAAATTTTTAAGTTGACCGGAAACGGTACCTCCCCTTATAGGTGTTCTCTTTTTTTTAAGTTTTTGAATTCAATTATCTCCCAAGCCCCTAACTGAATTGGATTAAATCTTTTTAAAATGTAATAGAAATAATAATATCTATAACCTTATATTTTTTAAATATTTTTATCTGAACCGGAAGTAGTAGTTTTACTCTAGATAATCGAGGTTTTTTATGTTTTTCTCAGAAATCTTTTAGTTTATTGAACCGAAATTTCATATCTAGAAGTTTAAGCGTAATAGCAAGTTATGGATAAAATTTGGTAAGCATACCTCAACCGGAAGTGGCAGTTTACTCTTGTTCGATTTATCTTCCACTATTGTTTTCGACCCCTTAAACATGTGTGATCTTCATTTTTAGTAAAATACTGTCAGGATCCTAATGCAGAATTTCATCCATGTGGAAACGTCTGTCCGAAAACTTGCTCCAATAGAAATCGAGGTTATCGGGATTGTCCTAATTTATGCGACGAAAACGGTGGATGCGTTTGCAAAAGAGGGTACGTGGAAAACTCTGATGGGAAGTGCGTTGAACCGGAAAAGTGTCGTAAGTTCAATTCCATACCTACGGCTTAAGCATGATGTTTATCTGGATGAAACATTATCGGATTTTCAGACACGTGTCGCCATAATAAGATATTCAAAAACTGTGGAAACTATCAATGTGAGGACACCTGCGACGATCCAAACTTGAGCATCACCTGTAATCGCGGATCTAACTGTGAACCTGGATGTTTCTGCCTTCCAGGATTCGTAAGGAATGAAGGGTTTGAATGCGTACCCAAAATTCAATGCGGTGAGTTATATTAAGATAAATGTAGCTATCTGTAAAATTGGACGTAAGTAAGAAGTACCCAAGATAGTGTAAACGGTTATAAAAAAGGCCACAAGCGAAATAAGTATACGAAAAAAGAAATTAGATGAATTTTGGTCCGAAAAAAAAGACAAATACATTAGATTTCAAATCTTTCATTCAGCAGTGGATGCAAATTGTGAATATTGATGATTGAAATAATTTTAAATGTACTTTTCAGTGTCCTATCCAAAATGTGAAGGATCACACGAAGTTTACTCGATGTGCAAACATAGCGCCTGCATTAAACATGTAGATGAAACAAAGCCTTGCACATTTACTTGCACTCCAGGTTGCGAATGTGAAAAAGGTTACGTCAGAAATGAAAATAGAGATTGTGTCCTCGCATCGACTGTAATTGATTGTGGTAAGTTGATATTTCATTTAAATAATATTATATAAGAGTCGATTCGATTGTCCTGCTGAAAGTTTATCTCTAATAAAACACGTATTTAATGAATGAAAGTTGAAAGTCTTTGTTTTATCTGGAAGTCTGATTTATGGAAATAGTACCTACGTATATATTATGCATGTAATACACTTTATTGATCATCTCTATAGTCCTAATTGAAAGATAATGATGCTTTTCATCTCTGATTTAAACTAAATCTGTACATCATCAGAAACAACTCGGCAAGTTGGCCTCCAAAATCACTATGCTATGAGATATATGAAATGTCAAGTGTGTGTATACTATTTATTTAAAAATACTTAAAGACAACATTAGAACTGCCATATATATACATATATCATTGATTATATTTCAATTCTAAATTAAACGAAGCTGTAATATGGACGATATAATGTACTTATGTATATAATATAGTTGACATTAATCAAACTCTCAAATACAATTAAGATTTTTGATGTACATTTATATGTCCTTTATTTGTGTAAAAAAAACTTTGGACATCATCTTTTAGAATTCAAGTTATATATAAGTATTGAAAACGACGAAAATTTCAGATCAAAAAAACGAAATATTCGATCCTTGCCCAAGTCCTTGCCACGATGACGGATGTGGAAGATCGAAATCTCACCATAAATGCGATACTAAATTAAAACGATGCGTTCCGAAATGTGTTTGTCGTCCTGGTTTTCTAAGACAATCTGGAAAATGTGTACCTGCCAATGAATGCGGTGAGTTTTTTTGACGTATTTACATAATCATTTTTTTTTACTTAATTGAAATTCAAAGGTGAATAAACGCCTAATCGCCAAGTCGATCCTTTTAATTCTGACATACCTTAAATAGGTTTTTTCAAAGTAAAAGACACATTTTCCGCCCATACTATTTCACAACCTGTTCTCATCACATTATCATAAGTTAGTAATAGTGAGGAGTTGGCGCAATAAATATATTTCTTTCTTTTTTGGGTTCAAACATGCTATGACTGTTGTAAACTTACGCATATTTATCTCGTATCATTCCTCATAAGTAGTTACCTGTTTATTTATTGGTGAATATAAATATATTCCATACCTATGAATGTTTGAATTTTTAACTTCAAGTTCAATGAACCGTATTCACGAAATTCACAGCTGTATAAAAAAAATGTCTAGCCAATTTATTCTATATTTTAAATAAAAGATAATTCATATAAACAGTCGAAATTTATTTAATTAAAATATATGCAAATTTAAATTTATTATAGCATATATAATATGTAAATATGTACATATATACACACATATGTACATGCAATGAGAAAAAATTGTTTTTTTGTAAATCTGTTCAAAGCTGTGATAATAAATAATTTGTTGGTAAATAAAAAAGGAACAGAGCTTCTTAAATTGCAGTCTTTTAAATAGTAAAATTAATCTGGAGGTCAAATTTTCGATTGAAGTTGATAAAGTTCGTAAAAAATACATATGTACATGAAGTAACCAGTTTTAGATATTGTAATATGCATAATAGTAATTGCTACGAAGATCCGGAATTTATGTTATATAAAACGTTTGACATTCTTTGGTCAACTTGTATATATAATATATCGTGTTTTAACAAGTTCAAAATCGTTAATCTGTCATGTAACAAATCACCAAATCTTCGTTTCAATAAAAGATAAGTCACAAAATTTTGGACTTGTCCGGTATTTAATTTGAACTTTCAAATATATTGATTAAATATTTTCGTTTTATTTCATAGACATAATCACACTTTCTATGTGCTTTATAAAAAAATAATGTTTGTAAAGTTAAAGAACATAGATTTGGTTATAAGAATATATATTTGTAGGATTAATATTTTACACTACAATAACTCGTACAAACAATTACCATTATCTATTTATTTATTTACATATGTATTTTGACTGAGAATTTGACGATTTTATTTTTATGCTTAGTTTCTGTTACGTTATCATTTCCGTTTGTCTTCCGCAAAGAAGTTTATACCTGAAACATTCATTCAAATCTCATGCTTACATACGTATTGATACGAACGAGTCACACTCGTCACTCGACGCTCCGTGAGAACGGACGTGCCGAAGACGTACTCTCTGTGCGAGCGCTCATAATACAGCGATACGCCATACCGTCAAAAAACCCACACCTTTTAACATACAAAACAAACACCCCCCACAAAACGAACACCAAACGAACACATGTTGGCACCATGCGAGGATCCAACCTGAAAAAGCGAATTAAGAAGACACTGATAACTACAACCGAAGCTCCTCAACCAGGCTGCTCTCAGACCGCTCAGATGGAGACCGAGTGGCAGTTTCCAAAACATACGGCAAAGAACGTGAAAGATGTTGCTCCTGAATTTAAAATTCAGGAGAAAAACAAATTTGAAGGGCTCTTGGAAGTTTCCGATGTCCCCAGAAGCGGTGGAAGAATCCCGCCCATCATCATGACAGCTACTGGCACTCACGGCAGCATGATCGAGTCGATCAAGAAGTTTATAAAAGACTTCACAATGACTTACATTGGTCAAAATAATGTCAAGATACAATGTAAAAGTCTTGAAGACTTTAAAAAACTTCGGGATGGATTGACACCAGACCGACAATTCCATACCTTTTCCAGGAAGGAGGAAAAGGAAATAAAAAGTGTCGTACGTGGCTTGCCGAAATTGCCGGAAGCTGATATTAAAGATGACATCATCAGACAGGGATTCCCTGTAACCAAAGTCATACAGATGAAGACGAAGGAGCCTAGGAGCAACGCCACCGAGCTATACTTGGTGTTCTTCGAGCCATCGGTATCGGCAAAGAAGATTAAAGAAATCCGGTACATCTGTTACACAAAGGTCAGTGTCGTTAAATATACTAGTAAATCACAAAATATTACTCAATGTTTCAGATGCCAAGAATATGGACACGCTGCGAAAAACTGCAATCGGCAGGCCAAGTGCGTCAAATGTGCCGGCACTCACCTCACCGCACAATGCAATAAAGGAATAGTTACCCCTGCTGTCTGCTCAGGCTGTTCAGGATCTCACCCCGCTAACTTCAAAGACTGTCCAAAAAGACAGAGCTATCTGAAAATGCTGGAATCGAGGAAGAATCGAGCATCGATTGTCAAAGCCAACCCTTGGAAACTCCCAGTGGCGCAGCCACAAAATATCCCGGTCGTTAACGATCATAACTTCCCAAAGCTACCGACCATTAAAACTCCTTCACCAAATATCCCAAATATCCCTAAAAAACCCCACCAACCAACCAATACCAACATTCAACCAACAACAGACCTAACTTCCATGGCGTCTATGACGAAGATGTTGAAGATCCTCCAGGAGATTCGTGCCAAAGCCAGCGGTTGCACCGACAAACTAGAGCTGGCACTCATGCTTGTCGAATATCTCGATGTCTTTGATTAACGGGAGGCGCCTGAACATTCTAGCTTGGAATGCTCGTGGACTTAAGAATAAGATTGACGAACTAGAGTCGGCGATCGGTGAGTACTGTGTTGACATAGTTTTAATCTCCGAGACCTTCTTAAAACCTCATATCCGTATTAACCTACCTAACTTTAACTGCTATCGCGAAGACCGAGAACAGCATGGAGGGGGAGTTGCCATTTTTATAAAATCGTCAATTAAACATTGTCGCGTAATAACTCCGCCACTAAAAAATTTAGAACTAACCGCCATCGAACTAATAATTAACAACACCCATCACATAGTAGCATCCGCTTACAATCCTCCCCAAAAACGATTATTGGCATCCGATCTTAACAAAATATTTAACATTGGTAGTTCGGTAGTGGTAGCTGGTGACTTTAATGCCAAACATCCGTTATGGAGTTGCGTAAACACTGACCTACAAGGCACAACTCTTTATAAATACATTCAACTAACAGATACAATCTTACTTCATCCGGATACATACACACACTATCCCACAAATAACTCACAACCATCCACACTAGATCTTGTCCTCGTCAAGAACTGCCCAAAAATATCGACACCAAATGCCCTTCAAACCCTGTCGTCTGATCATCTCCCGATAATCTTCTCAATCGACGGGAAACCCGAGGAAATCATCAAGCATAGTTGGGATTACGGGAGAGCTAACTGGCGAGAGTTCAAGTCATACATAAATGACCAAACCATTCTAACTTCTACCACACTCACAAACAAAACCGAAATCGACAGCTCCATAATACACCTAACGGAATCAATAACTCGATCCAAACACCTTCACATACCTAAGACACAATACATTGAACACAAATTAGAGATAACTGACTTTGTTGCAAATCTAATTAAAAGTAAAAATAAACTCCGTAAAATTTGGCAAACATCAAAAAATCCAGCATTGAAAACATTAATTAATAAGCTCACATATCAAATTAAAATTAGAATCAAAGAAATCAAAAATGAAGCTTGGTCTAAAAAATTAGAAAAATTGAGCTCAGTTGATGGCTCTCTATGGAAATTAGCTAAAGCGATTCGCAGGACAAAAAACTCGATTCCTCAATTAGATGATGCAGGAATCTCAGTGACGCGTGATTGCGACAAAGCAGAACTATTATCAAAATCCTTCCAAAAACATCACACACTCACACAACATTACAATCACATACCAACGCATAATAAAGTCAACCGGTCCATTAAAATCATCACAAAAACTCCCACTAACAGTACTAAAAATATAAAATTGGTGCATCCGTGTGAAATCCAAAATATAATACGTAATTTAAAAAATAAAAAGGCACCTGGGCGAGATTCAATAGATAACATCACAATCAAACAACTTCCATTTAAAGCTTTAGTCTCACTATCTAAAATATTCAACGCATGTTTACTCACCGGGTATTTCCCAGAATACTGGAAAACAGCCAACGTAATTCCCATACTTAAGCCCGATAAAAGCTCAAAAAACCCGGCCAATTATCGACCCATTAGCTTACTTTGCACGCTTTCAAAAATTCTGGAAAAAATAATCTACACACGTTTACTTAAAGTCGTAAATAAGAAATTAATAAATGAACAATTTGGATTTCGCACTGGACATTCCACGACCCAACAACTAACAAGACTAACTGAACACGTGACGAAGAACTTTAATATGAAGAGAAGTACCGGAATGGTATGTCTCGACATAGAAAAGGCCTTCGACACGGTTTGGCACGATGGACTCATTCATAAGCTCCTTATTAACAAAATACCAAACTACCTAATTCTCATCATCAAATCGTACTTAACTCGTAGAAAGCTAGTGGTTAGCGTAAATAATGAATTATCGTCTCCAAAAATAATCGCAGCTGGCGTTCCGCAGGGGAGCTTGCTTGGCCCACTCTTGTTCTCCATATATATAAATGACATACCTATTCCAAAAAACTGTCACATAGCCCTATATGCAGATGATACAGCTTGCTTCACAAGTAGCAAAAAACCAGACACTATTCTTAAAAATCTTGAATTTGCAATTAAAACAATGACTGAACACTTCACTAAGTGGAAAATTCAAATTAATCAAACCAAAACAGACGCCATTTTCTTTAGTGTTAGAAAACATAAGCCAAGTTCAGATCTGAAAATCCCCTCTGGAGAAAGTCTGAAATGGCAGTCAGTAATAAAATATTTAGGAGTAACGTTTGATAAAAGAATGAGATGGGCACCTCACATTGAGGCAGCGAAATGCAAGGCGATGCGGGGTATATCCTCAATATATCCAATATTTAATCGCCATAGTTCTTTATCAACGCTAAATAAAATAAAATTATATCGCGCGCTCATATTACCATTATTAACCTATGCTTCACCTGTATGGAATAACGCCTCGAATACTAACCTTTCCAAGCTCCAAGTAATACAAAATAAATCCCTTAAAATAATTTATAATACACCCATATATACTAACCTGAAAAAACTGCATGCTATATATAATATTCCGTTTGTTACAGACATTACTAACAAGCTAACCAGTAGATTCTATGAAAGAATCACTAATAACCATACTAACACACTTGTGAAGAGTCTCGGTGATTACAACAAAATGTCTATACCCTTCAGGTATAAACACAGATTACCTAAACACAATCTGCTTTAGGTCATCGACTTTAGATAGTCTTTAATTAATATTATGTATTAGATGTATTATGAACATTTATAAGGATTGTAAATAGGTTTTTGAGCTCTTTTTCCTATTATGCTTTAGATTAACATTAGAATAATATAATACTGTAATTACTAACCAAATTAAATTAAAATTGTAAAATAGAAAATGATCAGTAGATCAGTAGCTATTAAAATAGATATAAGATGTATTGTGAACATAATTTCGTAATAATAAAAAGCATTTAAAAATCAAAAAAAAAAAAAAAATCACTAACAGAAGATAAAATTGAAAAATTGTCATTTTCAACTTCGGTCACAAGTCTTTTCGCTATATTTTTTAGTTTTTCAATGATGAGCATGGTTTCTATTATTGTTAAGTTACTTTTTTGTAGTTTTTAAAATATATTTAATTTTTGTTAAATATTAGTATTATTTACTATTAAGTCGCTGGTGGCCGCAGTAAAATCCACTAGTGGCCGCATGCGGCCACCGTGGCCGCACTTGAGAACCGCTGCTCTACACTGATGAAACGCATTGTAGGACCAATAGTTCATATTATTGTTTGTTACAGACATTACTAACAAACTAACCAGTAGATTCTATGACAGAATCACTAATAACCATACTAACACACTTGTGAAGAGTCTCGGTGATTACAACAAAATGCCTATACCATTCAGGTATAAACACAGATTACCTAAACACAATCTGTTTTAAGTCATCGACTTTAGAGAGTCTTTAATTAATATTATGTTTTAGATGTATTATGAACATTTATAAGGATTGTAAATAGGTTTTTGAGCTCTTTTTCCTATTATGCTGTAGATTAACATTAGAATAATATAATACTATGATTACTAACCAAATTAAATTAAATTGTAAAATAGAAAATGATCAGTAGATCAGTAGCTATTAAAATAGATATAAGATGTATTGTGAACATAATTTCGTAATAATAAAAAGCATTTAAAAATCAATACGAACGAGTGTCCTCTAAATGAGGAAATTCATTCCTGTATGAATGCTTGCCCTTCTGATACGTGCAATTCAATGGGAAAACGTCCAAAAAAGTGCTCCAAGCTTAGGGTCAAATCATGTCGACGAGGATTTAAATGCAAATTTAACCACAAAAGAAATTCTAAAGGCGTGTGTGTTCCATTCGATCGATGTCGTAAGCCTATTCATTTTGATGGTATCTAAACAATGCTTTTAACTGCAAAATTTATCTATCGGATTCGTTGATCCGCAAATTCTCAACAGCTCGATTAATTTACGGTTCGGATCATTTGAATTTCGACACTTTGATATGCAAAGTGAGTTTTCTTCCAACTGTGAGGTAATCGAATCAATAAAAGCTCTTGTGCTGACGATTTATGTCTTCTGCATATTATTAATATCGAATTTCTTCAATAGAAAAAAAAACTCGTAACGAATCATTTACAATCAAGTACTAACCCACCATAACACGTTTTGCTTAGATTCATCAGGATTTGAATAAAATCTAATGTTGGTCATTGACCTAGAGATTTTTATGCAAATATGCAGGTATTTATTTATTTATATATGATTTTAGCTATTAGCTAATCTAAAAAATACATCTCAATAACAAAATTTTATATGTGACTTATATACATATATACTGTCCCTCACAGAGGTGTCTCCTCGCAAGAATGCATCCATGGTCTTAGAAGACCTGATGCACTCAGGGAGGGCATTAGACATGAGCACATCCCTGTGAAAAACACCCCCCAGCTGTCTTCTTTTATCTTACTCTACTTACAACTAATTTGTCCTTATTTCTAGTATAAAACCTATGTATATCTCTATTCCTCATTGTATAATCATTAAAATACTAAGATAATAACTTATGATCTAACTTATAAACAAAAGCCAATGTACTAAGATTTAAACTAGTTCTAATACTCATCCATTCCAATTCATCTAGCATACGTTTAATACTTTTTAATCTACCCACATTCAAAATACCTTTCATAGCTTTATTTTGTAATTTTTGTATTTTTCCTAATATTTGGCCACGTGTGCAAGATAATTGTATTATAAACTAAAATTTTACTTTTTTTACTTAAAACATTTCTTAACCTACATAATACACCAACTTTTCTAGCCATTTTTTCTATTATGTATTCTATGTATGAGTCTATGTGGATTCCTAGATATTTTATATTTTCAACTTTTTCAATCATTTTACCATCAATTTTAACTTCATTAAATACATTTTTATTATTTAACCACATTATTTTTGTTTTATTCACATTCAGCTTTAATTTATTTTCACACAACCAATCATTTACATAATTTAATTCTTTATTTAAAATTTCAGAAATAACATCAACATTTTTTACTATGATATATATTAATGTACATATGTACATATCATCTGCAAACAGATGTATTTTACATATATTAACTACCCTAACAATATCGTCGTTAATTCTAATATATAATTTCGAAAGAGACTTTGTATGTACATATGTAAATATTGTTGGGTGGGATTTGGTTGGGAACTTCGAAAACAAGTCAAAATTTCCATGATGACATGGGGAAGGGGGACTGGAATGAAGGCGAAGGCCCCCGGGGGCGCCAGGGGCGAAGGCCCGGGGGGCGCCGAGGGCATTTGCTGGAGGGGAACTTCATAAACAAAACAGTTTCTATGACGATTCGATATATACATATATATATTTTTCGATTCAAATAAATTTAATAAAAAAAACAAATGAATATTTACTATTAGATTCGCCACCTTTAAGCTGTTTATATTACAAATACTGAGCGAAGCCGGGTAAAACAACTAGTAGTATATAAATAATAAATAATATGTCCAAATCATTGTTAAAATGAATGTTTATTATTATGTAGTCATATTTTGAATCCTTGAACACGATAAGAATCACTTGAAAGCCTTTAAATTGATATACGCGTATATTCGTCTATAACAGGTTGTTTATAGACAATCTGGATCTTATAACTAGAGGTAGGACCGGAAGCGTGCCGTTTATTGTTCAATTGTTGTAAATCCTTTGTAAAAAAGGTTCGGTAAACCTTTAACAATGCATTTACAACATTTGAACAATATACAGCCCCCTCAGGGTCCGGGCTTTACTTATAACTGCAATACTTGTCGTTGTTTAGACATATGTACATACATATATTCTATTATATAAGAGAGATAAATCTGTCCACTTTACAGTCTATTGTCAAATAAAACGGCTATTTTGCGAAATGTGATTTTAAAATCACGTACCTACAAAAGCGTTATATAATCTTAATATTAAAAATCGGATATTATTACTAATACTATTTTGATTGCTTGATAAAGAGCAAATATCTTGGATCAGACAAACAAATTAAGATCTATTCATAATGTCTAGCAGTTTACGGCTATAGCACAGCACAGCAGCTCACGTAAACGACAGTTTCTATTCATACTATACAAAATCGTACGTTTCAGGACGCTATGACTAATTTTTTCATAGTGCAAGGCAACATCGGCTTACATATACATTCATTACAGAATGCTACGATATGATATGATATGATATGACGTTTCCGAAAATATTAATATTAGCATGCGCACTTTTCGTACGCGTGCACTCGCTACTATGACGTCACCATGATTGTGAAAATAAGTTTTTATTGATACGTTACGGCGACATACATACATAGCCAGCAGTTTGGCTTAATGGTAGCGTATATATTTAGCACCACTGAGAACAATGGTTCGAGTCGTCAAACTACTGGTTAGATTTGGGAGTTTTGTGACTCCAAATCGATCGTTTCTCTATCAGAGTTTGCCAATTTTATCTGATCATTGTTGAAACGGTTCCTGAAAATTGGTAATAGATCATTTCCTGTTGTCACAAATCTGTGTGTATAATTTGTAGAAATTATGCACAGTAATCTGAAATCTATAGACATCTCTATAATTTCGTGTTTATTATGTGTATAAAAATTGTAATAATAATTGTACACAAAATCTAAAAATAATCCATAGATGTCTCTATGATTATTATTTCTGTACTTCATTAATTATTATTCTGTATACTATGAATTCTGATTGTATTCTATGTATTTTTATATTCTGACCGTTATCGTATACGCATTGGAATGATCTTTAATGCCGAATGTACATTGATTGTAATAAATAAATAAATATACTGCTGTATAGTATGAATAGATTTTGTCGGCTATCGCTTTGACTTACTGATACGTTTACGCCAAGTTAGATATACTCGTAAATGTGTCCATATAAAATGTACCAAAGGCTACCTTTTGCCTGTTCGTGCTGTGCTACTATGAGTAGACCTTTACTAGACAAATATCTACGTCAATGTCCGCTTTTGTGCATTTGAAAAACATGTTTTTAAAATAATAGTAATATTTATAATTTCAGCAAACGTTCCCAAATGCGACAGACCCAATCAGATATTTTCTGAATGTGGCAACACTGATTGTCAGGCAACTTGTGGAAAAAAGCATAACCCTAGACATTTTTGCCTCGACGAATGCATCCCGGGGTGTATTTGCTCTGAAGGATTTTTGAAAAATAAAAAAGGAGAGTGTGTTCCTCCTGATAAATGCCGTATGTTTTTATATTTTAATGTTATACTTTAAAAAGCTTATGTAATAAGAAATGTAAAAAATCATATCATTACAGATTCCGACTTGACGTGTGAAGGAGCATACGAAGTGTATTCCAAATGTAATAATAATGCGTGTCAAAAAACCTGCGCGAATAAAAATGAGAATTCAATTTGCACGGCCCATTGCAGTCCTGGATGCATTTGCAGAATGGGTTTCGTGAGAAATGAGATGGGAAAATGCGTCACACCTGATCATTGTGGTATGAATTCGATTCTATTACATTTCGCATAGTCTGCACCAGCCTTTAAACAAAATGAGGGGAATAAAGAATACTGTTCGACAAATGACGACTTTTTTTTTGGTTCAGAGACGAGATATGACTTTTCTTATAGATATATGCCCAGTGAACACGATACTGGCAATAAAAAATTCTATTGATAATTGGCTTACCTCGATAAAATAAACGAATTTTTGTTATTAATTCACAAGAATAGTCGAAATAAGATTTTTCTAAGTGGAATTTTATTTAATTCTCATATAAAGATAATTTAATATATTATCCCTATTAATTCAATTCAGATTCGTGTAAATACGAGTAAACACTAGTATGAGCTTTTTGCTCGCAATTTTACCGATTTAAAGTTCAGCACACTTCCAATTAACCCTTTTAAACGAAAACAAAAAATAGTGTAGTCGGAACAATATCCCAATAAACATGTTTCAATAGAAAAAAAAGCTCAATATAAAATAGTATTAACAGTGGGAAAAAATCAAAAGTGAAAATACGCACTTTTGACTTTTGATTTGAACTGGACGACTACTTAGAGAGATTTGAAAGCTAAAAAGTACTAAAAATAAAAGATAAAGTACCCAACTATAGATTCCAATATTCATTTTGAACAGAAAATTGATAAATTTTGAGACATCGATCGAACAACACCAAGATATAGAAAAATCTCGCGATTTAAAAAACACATATATCTTCGAATCTCGAGCCAATCAACATTTTTTATTACCCAATTCGTATTTACTGAGCATAGATCTATAAGAAAAGTCATATCTCATCTCAGAACCATTTTTCGTGTCGAACAGTGGAATTGGTGATTGAAATTTGTATCTAATTTTACAGACATACATCACCATCACCTTTGTCCACAACTGAATGAGATCTATTCGGATTGTGACAACAACGCATGTCAAAAAACATGCGAAACAAAAGATCATGAGTCAAACTGTAAGCATGAATGTAAGCCTGGTTGTATTTGCAGAGATGGATTCGTGAAGAACAAACACGGAGAATGCATTCGTTCAGATCAATGCGGTTTGTATATCTTGAAGTGAAACTTCGTTAACCATTTTAGTGTGAATTTAATTGAAATATTACAACCAATCAAATTGAGACATTTAATAAATCATTAATTACTTCGCAAGCCCAATCTTTTTCTAATCTGGTGTGTTTGTAATATACATTGTTGATTTTGCGTGGGGAAGTTTCATTTCTATAGTGTGTAGTGTAAAATACATGTATAATTACTTTAACTATGTACATAGTGACACTATATAAAGTTTTTTGATCATGCGAAAATTCGAACCTTTTAAATTATTTCCATCGTCTAGATATTTTACATTTATAATGCTTATGGTTATGTTAAGTAAAGTTTTTTTTAACAAAATCCAGCAATTGGAAATATAACTTCTGTCTTATGCGAATTTCCCTACATTATAACTTCTATCGAAAATGTTCTCACAGTCGGTATGCGTGAATGTGTGTGTCATTGACGCACTTTGTTTTTAATATTTCTTATATGCCTCAAATACATATGTAGATAAAGTCGTGGGTTGGTCACCTACGATTTTTTTTTCTTGTATTTAAAGCATAATTTGAATTTTCATCAACGTTTTCAGTTGAAACTCCAATAACGTGCCTCAAAGCAAATGAAATATTTTCAAAATGTGGAAAAAATGATTGTCAAGAAACTTGCGAGTCCATGGATGACAAATCAATTTGCACGCATCTATGTAGGCCGGGGTGTATTTGCAAACGTGATTATGTGAGGAATAAAAGTGGTAATTGTATCCGACGAGATCAATGTGGTAAGAATATTTTTATATATGTTTTAAAAATGATATTTCCATTTAGACTTGTTATTTTGGAGCGTTTACCTGACATGTTTGTTTAGAGAAGCATTGCTCTGATCCAAATGCTGTATTCGATTCTTGTGGAAACGTATGTCCTACAACGTGCTCGAATAAAGACAGTAGACACAAAATCTGTCCTGGAACGTGTTTAAAATCAGGAGGTTGTGTTTGTAAGCCGGGCTACGTGGAAAATTCTCAAGGCTTATGCATTCCTCCGGAAAAGTGTCGTAAGTGTACCGTTATACAGGCCCATTGTGCAAAATCTAAAATTTGCATTATTAATGCATATAATAAGCAGCAAATATAAGATATTTTAATCTGGAAAACATTTACAGCAAACTGTGGAGCTAATGAGGTATTTTCGTGTGGATCAGCTTGCGATACAACTTGTGCAACTTTGGGAGATACTTGCCCCATTATTAATATAAAATGCAATGAAATGTGCTACTGCGTTCGTGGATATGCTAGAAATTCGAATAATATGTGCATTCCGATCAAATACTGTCCTCGTAAGTTTTTACATCATAAATATATTCGTTGTTATCCTTGATAATGATTGATTTAACTTTCAGCAAAAATACAATGCACTGCTATGAATCAAATCTATAATTCGTGTCCAAAAATGTGTCCACCGGAGGAAACTTGCGAATTCTATCTATCTGGAGCGGTGTACGATTGTGCAAATCCTGTCGATCAACCGTGCAAACCGAGATGTGAATGTAAACAGGGCTATATCAGGAGTGTTTACAATGGAGATTGTGTCAGGAAGGAGCAATGTTAGTCACAGTTGAATAAAAGGATATATTTTAAGATAAAACTTCTCAACCCCACGTAAAAACCTCTCCTGTGTGTCTTTAAATACCCACTCATCTCCCTCCCCATTCCTTGAAAACGATCTAATCTAAGCCAATCTATCTGCTTTTTTACCTACTCGTATTCTGATGTCGCGTAAGGAAGTTTCACTTTTATTGTGTGTGACATTAAATTTGTATATCAGGTTGTAGTGATCCAAATGCAGAAGTGGTCAGCTGTCCAAATCCATGTCCAGGAGGAACGTGCCAATCTCCCGAGTTCGCAGACTGTAAAATACCATGCAAAATAAGGGGCTGCCAATGCAAAAAAGGATACGTGAAGGATGTGAATGGAAAATGTATTCACCTGTCATCTTGCCGTAAGTTTTTTTTTATATTATAAGTATAAGTATAAGTATGTACGTTCTAGTGCATTGAGAAAGACACATCCCCCTTCCCTCCCTTATTTCTAACATGGTGTATATTAAGTACGCAAATAAGCGTACACCAGGCCACTAGTTGATTGAATTTTAAATATATTTCATTTAAATGTAGCTCCACCGACTTGTTCTGGAAAGAATGAAGTATATTCAATGTGTGGTGGTCTTGGTTGCGACCCCATATGTCAGACAATATTTGGATCACGGTCGATACAACGATTTATGGAGTTTGCTGGTAGAATTGTTTGCTCATCAATGTGCTCCACGCCAGGTTGTGTTTGCGCTGAAGGATACGTGAGGAATCCAACTGGACAATGTGTCCATAGGGAGGACTGTCGTAAGTAATTTTTAGCAGACTACAATCACAGATTTTACACATGCATACATTAATTACTATTGTCAAAAATATTATGTTTAGCACCACCAAAATGTACGGGGAGATACGAAGTATACACTAGTTGTGGTGGTAAGGGTTGTGAGGCCACATGTTCAACAATATTTGGAGGTCGGAGTATTCAAAGATTTATTAAACTTGGTGGAAAAGCTGTTTGCTTACCGTCATGCTCAACTCCAGCCTGTGTGTGTGCGGAAGGATATACCAGGGATTCAATCACAGGCCAATGTGTCCTGACTCCAGATTGTCGTAAGTGTTGCGTCTAAAATAGACTGTGCTCCTTTTTGAGACGATGGTTAGTTAAAAGTTTAAATATTTTTAGCCCCACCGTCGTGTCCCGGTTCCCATGAGGAATACACCTCTTGTGGAGGTCCTGGTTGTGAAGCAACTTGTCCATTAGTATTTAGTGGTCGCACGACACAGCAATTTAAGTATCTAAGCGGGAAAGTTACTTGCCCAACGGGATGCTCCACTCCAGCTTGCGTGTGTGCGGATGGATACATGAGGGATTCTGCTACTGGGTTCTGACTGCAAATTGTCGTAAGTTTTTCATCCAAAATAGATCATGTAACTTATTAAATTGACGGATGGTTGTAAATATAAATGTTTTAGCTCCACCATCGTGTACTGGTTCAAATGAAATATATACTCCTTGCGGAGGTCCTGGTTGTGATCCAACTTGCCCGACAGTATTCGGTGGTCGGACTATACAACAATTGAAGTACATAACCGGGAAAGCAACTTGTCCAGAGGGTTGCTCTACTCCTGCTTGCGTGTGTGCTTCAGGATACACTAGGAACTCAATAACTGGGCAGTGCGTTTTGACTACCGCCTGTCGTAAGTATTTGTGAATTTCATAAAATATCTCTAATATTGTAAAGGGTTGATAGTAAATTGTAAATATTTTTTTAGCCCCACCATCATGTAACGGTGACAATGAAGTATATACTTTATGTGGTGGTGCTGGATGTGACTCTATATGTCCGTTGGTATTTGGGGGCCAAACTATAAAACGATTTAAATACATTACGGGCAGGGCGACTTGTATAGCAGGATGCTCTACTCCGGCTTGTGTATGTGCTCCAGATTACATGAGAGATCCTGCTACCGGGCAGTGCGTGCTGACTCCAGATTGTCGTAAGTTTTGCAACCAAAAATAGGCTATACTCCATTTTGAGACGATCGTTAGTTGTAAATAAACATATTTTTAGCACCACCATCATGTACCGGTTCCCATGAGGTATACACCGCTTGTGGAGGTCCTGGTTGTGAAGCAACCTGTCCTTTGGTATTTAGTGGTCGTTCGATACAACAATTTAAGTACATTAGCGGCAGAGCTACTTGCCCGACGGGATGCTCCACCCCAGCTTGCGTGTGTGCGGAAGGATACACGAGGGATTCTGCTACTGGGCAGTGCGTGCTGACTCCAGATTGTCGTAAGTTTTGCAACCAAAAATAGACTATACTCCATTTTGAGACGATCGTTAGTTGTAAATAAACATATTTTTAGCTCCACCATCATGTACCGGTTCCCATGAGGTATACACCGCTTGTGGAGGTCCTGGTTGTGAAGCAACCTGTCCTTTGGTGTTCAGTGGTCGTACGATACAACAATTTAAGCACATTAGCGGCAGAGCAACTTGCCCGACGGGATGCTCCACCCCAGCTTGCGTGTGTGCCGAAGGATACACGAGGGATTCTGCTACTGGGCAGTGTGTGCTGACTCCAGATTGTCGTAAGTTTTGCAACCAAAAATAGAATATACTCCATTTTAAGACGATCGTTAGTTGTAAATAAACATATTTTTAGCTCCACCATCATGTACCGGTTCCCATGAGGTATACACCGCTTGCGGAGGTCCTGGTTGTGAAGCAACCTGTCCTTTGGTATTTAGTGGTCGTACGATACAACAATTTAAGTACATTAGCGGCAGAGCTACTTGCCCGACGGGATGCTCCACCCCAGCTTGCGTGTGTCCGGAAGGATACACGAGGGATTCTGCTACTGGGCAGTGCGTGCTGACTCCAGATTGTCGTAAGTTTTGCAACCAAAAATAGACTATACTCCATTTTGAGACGATCGTTAGTTGTAAATAAACATATTTTTAGCTCCACCATCATGTTCCGGTTCCAATGAGGTATACACCGCTTGTGGAGGTATGGGTTGTGACACAAATTGTCCAACGTCTTTAAGGAGTATACAAAATATTGGGAAAATTTCTGGAAAGGCAGTTTGTTCGGCGACATGCTCAACGCCAGCCTGTGTCTGCGCTTCTGGGTACTATCGAAATTCGATGGGACAGTGTGTCCTTATTGAATCTTGTCGTGCGTACACCTTTTTTATTTTATGGTTATTAATGTCAAAATATAGTTGATGGATTCAATAACTTTTAAAATGTATCTTGCAGCCCCGCTTACATGTCCTGGACCAAATCAAGTGTACACTGTTTGTGGCGGTGTTGGTTGTGGTACAAACTGTCCATCAGCTACGCAACGACGCGACTTGAATACTCTTGAGATCACTGGAAGAGCTGTTTGTCCTGTTGGATGTACGACACCTGGATGTATTTGCGCTTCTGGATATGCAAAGGACTCCACAGGAAATTGCATACTTATTGCATCTTGTCGTAAGTGCCTCTTGTTTCCACATGACTCATTATTCATTCCTTTTTCTCTCATTGTTCTTTTACGATTCTATTATTTGCAGCCTATTACTGTCCTAAACCAAACCAAGTTTATTCACTTTGTGGAAACAATATATGCCAATCTACTTGTTCTGACCAAACGAACACTGATTGCTTTCCTGATTGTGTACCTGGTTGCATATGTTCTACCGGATACGTGCTGGACTACAACGGAAACTGTGTTCTTCCTAGTACCTGTCGTAAGTGTTTTCAAAGTATATTCTGTGGCAATATTAATAAACATGAAACAACAATTGAAAAATATCTCGGTTGTCTTTGAAAATGTTCCAATTAAATCCAAAGTTTAAATATTAGCATCATATTGTCGTATTGAAACTACTTTTTAGTAAAATTAATTATATTTCTTTTATTTTAGCACCACCACCCGTTTGTCCACCTAATGAAGTATACTCAGTGTGCAAAAATCATGCTTGTCAAAAGACTTGCACAATAGAGCATGGTGCAAATTGTGTCAGACGTTGCACTAAAGGTTGCGTATGTGCAACTGGATACATTAGGAATTATGATGGCATTTGTGTTCTGCCAACAGCTTGCTGTATGTTTAGTTTCATCCACTTTTTATCAATTTTAAGTGCAAAATACGATTTCTATTTCCTTTTTTTTTTTCAGCTTGTCCAAATAATGAAAAATATGGAAATTGCGGAAAGCTGGCGTGTGAAGGTACATGTGATAACCCAGACACTGGGGTCAACACTAATTGCGACACAACGGGAATATGTGTTGGAAAATGTTTCTGCGTCCCAGGATTTGTTAGAGAAAATGGAATTTGTCAAAACAAAAATAGATGTTGAATATTGTAAAAATATAAAATATTTTATGTAATAGTTTTTGAAGTAAGATTCTTTGCTACATTTGGGAAATATGTACATTAAAATGGTAAATGGTTTTAGAAGCTTTTATTTATTTGGTGGAGGTGGGATCGTTTGGGATCTACATACATATAAGGTTTATAGTTTTAAAAGAAAGTTTTCAATTTTTTTATTTAAACTGTTATAACAGTTCAATATAGTGAGAACTAAGCAGTGGGTAGAAAGAATTTCGTCACGAAAATTATCCATTTGTCATCAGGTCGACCTTACAGATGATCAAATTCTTTTATGTCATGTCGAAGATATTTGCGTAGTGAATATACAGCTAATTACTTCATGTTGATACAATATTAAATCAGAATACAATTCAATACAATATCAGAAGAATACAATATGTACAATATCAGAAGAATACAATACAATATCAGAAGAATGTAATTGGTTTATGATCAGCTCCAAAAGTTTGCAGTACAACAAACATCTATTGAAAAGCATCGATTCATCGATTAATTTTTATTCTTAATTTATATTACTATTGATATTGAATTTTTTTTTGTTGAAATAATCGCTGTGAAAATAAATAAGTTTTTAAGATTAACATTTCTTTTTTATTTAATCTCTAAAGTCAACATAAATATAAGCCGAGTATATTATGAATATGGTAAGAATAATTTTAAAAAGTCCCAATTATATGATTAAAATTATGTACATACATAGATGAAAATGTAGTTGAATAATATATAAGAAATATATATATAATATAAAGAAGTTCATCAAAAATGATGATCTTTTTTATTTTTAACATTAATAAGCTTCATTAATTTGTAATTACGGCAGAATATATCCACTTGAACAAACGGCCATATTTACCTTGTGATTTCAATTGCGCGACAAATGAATATCTGCGAATGTTGAAACAGATTGTAAAAAAACTCAAATATTATTGAAATTTCATTTTTGGATCGTTTTTAAAATATGTAGCTATTATTACGTACGCCGCGGATTAAGCGAATAGAATCCCAGAGACTGTGACCGTTCAAAGGTTATCTGTTAACGGATTAACTAAGTGCTTGCACTTAGGACCAACGGATATATGTTAACGGATTAACTAAGTGCTTGCACTTACTTCCAGGATTATATCTAGACTCTAAGTGCATTTAGGCTAAACAATGACCGTTATTAGTCCTTTCTCAGAATCGGTACGGGGAGACCTAATGTCGTGGGAATACATATCCGAATACGTGACTTTACAATAGGTAAACAGATTAGACGTCCTGAGAGACTAGGGCTTTTTAGTTGGATCCTCCACCCACCGTTACGCAACACTATCATAGATGTATAATACATAGATACGCCCTCACGCTTTATGCCGGTCTCCCTGCTAGCGCATGCAAAATACATGGCGCATGCACACTTTCTCTCAGTAGCTAGTTAGCTTCTAAGAAGTAAGAAGTACGCATAGACAGCGGTATGCAACAGCGGTCGACAGCCTCTGCCACAGGTGTTATTAAATGCATGCTTGTGGAAGTTACTAATGTTTAAATATTGTAATAGTTAATGATGGTTTTATTATAGTAACATACATTTGTAGTTTAATATAGTGTGTATAGCTAAATATTTTTTTCTTAATATGGCTTTATTAGTTTGGTTTACTGTCACGCGGAATGTCCAATTAAATAAAGTTATAAATAAAATAAAACTTCAGTGCATGTTACTGTTATAGGTTACTGACCACTGCCGACCGCTGCGTCCTTCCTTTTTTTTCCCAACTTCCCCGCTAGTTAAACCCACCTCAGTAAGTGGTGACAAGATCTCCGACCAAAATTGTTCGTAATGGCTTATCTATGTTTTAAATATGTATCTATGGTAGCTATTCATAATTTTTCTTAATTCAGAGCTCGACGTTTTAAGCAAAAAGAATCGAAATAAAGTGTATTTTACTATACACATTGTAGCGTGGACGTGTAAAGGAGTTTCCGAGATTGAAGTGAAAGACTCACATTAGTAGTAGATGCAGTTTATTGTTCTTGATCTGTCAGCCTGCCGGCTCCGAATGAAGCACGGACCAAAAACGCATACAATTTATACCCATCGGCTATCTTCCGTACTGGGAGATCATTGGTTGATGGTTCGCGAGACCTTATTGGCTGTTGTATACATTTTGAATTCTCACACATTGGTTGGAAAATTTTGTTTTATGGTTATAATAAGCAGGCGTTGCTCGGGAGTGTAAAAGTTAAGGAATAAGGTCTTCGCAAAAAAGGTCTTCTTTGTGACTGTGTATTTTGGGGATTTTTTGAACACCGTTAGTCCTATCGAACTGAAACTTAGTATCGGTTACTAAAATTCTTATCGACACGAAGTAAATTTTTTCAAATTTTGAAGTTGGCTGGAAATGGTACCTCCCCTCATATGTGTTTTTCTCAGAAACCTTTTGGTTTATTGAACTCAAATTTCATATTTACAAGTTTAAGCCCAATACCAAGTTATGTATAAAATTTGGTAAGCATCCATCAACCGGAAGTGGCAGCTTACTCTTGTTCGATTTTTCTTCCACTATTTTTTTCGACCCCTTAAGCATGTGTTCTTCACGAAACAATTCAAGTATAATTCTTGTATCAATTTGATGAAAATAAATAAAATCACCAAATTTAATGAACCGGAAGTGGTATTTTTTCCTCTTAGAAAGTTCAAAAATGTTGTGCCCACTACTCTGTCCACACCCCTGACCGTATCAAGCTGAAATTTTATATTTGTACTCTTTATGTACTAACTTAGAGCTGATAAGGTTTCGGTCTTTGGTCTTTGGTAAGAATTCATAAACCGGAAGTAGCATTTATTTATTTTTAATATTTCATTATTTTATTTTGACCATTTAAATTATTTTAATCTTCTTGATATTTATTGTGTATAAATATTGTTACACAATAAATAACAAGTTATGTTATTGGTTTTAATTAATAAATTTTTTTTTAACAAAATCCGACAGCCGGAAGTAGAACTTTTGTCTTGTGCAAGTTTCCATACATATGCGCTCAATTTGTATCGAAAATGCTGTCATAGTTATTAGTATTTCATAATCTGTCTGTACGGTTCAATATCGAATTTGGTTTTGTAACCTTCTTATATTCCTCAAATACATAGATAAAGTCATGGGATGGTCACACCCGAATTTTTTTTATGGCGGCAACTTGACCACCAATCTCTAACTGGGACATAAGCGCTCACAGAAACGATCACATATCAAACTCTTTACGATTCCATTCACTGAAATATCAAATGCAGAAAATGGAACATACAATATTTATGAAACCAGATTGAATTAAAAAATAAAGTAAAAATTATAGAATTTCCCGATGACTTGCTTCAAATATTTAAAACACTGCCCTGTAAGATCAATTTTTGTAGAGTTAGCACCTTTACGCTCTGCCGACACGACTTGTACATAGATAAATTATTGTTTAATTTCCAAATCATGACATCTCAATAATAATATTTCATTACTTTTTTGTAGCTATCTTGCATTGGAAGTGACTTACCTTGAAAATCATGATTTGGAAGCAACGAATGTTTCATTTAAAATTTTTTTATTAACTCTCGTCAAATACTGTTATCGGTCATCACGACCATATGTTCATTCTTCGTTTTGTCTTCGAATACGGTGGACAACATCATGTATCGTCTGGCGTTTCTACTTTTGGCTGCGCAGCTCGTCAAAGCTACAGTAGTCACCAATGATCATCATTGTGCTTATCCAACCATCCCACCATCTGGTGCACCAAGTAATATCCATACATATGTATATACAATATCAATTTAAGTAAACTTGTTCTGTTTGCAATTAGCAGAGCATTTGGATACAATTGGATTTTGGTCACAAATTGTGACCAAAATCACAAGTGGCGGCTCGTGAATAAGATGTCTGGGGGTGCTGGGGTTGATTTAAAAATTTAAAAAATGCTTATTTGTTTTGATTAACATCAAATGTTTTATTAACATCAAAATTATTAAAATTTAAAATTATCACCTTTTCGTAAAAATTTTCATTATTCATAGTATAATATATATTTTTAAATTGACAGCATAGACAAAGCCGTCAATCTTTCCCGAACCATTGTGCTTCTTATATATGTATTTATTATTGACGAAAAACACTGTTCTGGCTCAGCGGTAGTCATTGGAGTTGTAAGCAGAATTTGAATAAGTTTTATTTCCTCAAGAACTTTGCATAAATATACATTTCTTTCCTTGAGTAAAACACTTCTAATTCAGTCTGAAGCTTTTCTTTATCAAGCATTGTTAGTACTTAGCAAACTTTATTAAATAATTTCACAGCTATTAATTGATTAGAAAAAGCTATTAATTGATCACAATGTAATACAATCGATCGTGTGATCCTAGTTGTATTGTTGGCTGCTTTTCTAGGACTTGAAATATCATATGCCAACAAATATTCGTGTGAAAGTTCACATAAAACTATGTAATATTACGAAAAGATTTATTTATATAATACATTATATTAAATTTTAATTGCAGAATCGTTCGTCATCTAACCTGTGAGAAACAGTTGATTCAATAGACAAAGTTCTGTGTTTGAATTTGTTCGGTTGTATTTGTTTTTGTGACATTTATGATACTCTCGTATTCTTACTTCGTTTTAATTTAAATATCGGAAGATTTAAGTTACATCCATAACCAACAAAAATAATCACCGATTAGTTTAAAATGTTTATGTCTTTTTGAACGGAGTTGAGTAAGTCTGCCACTAAATATTATATTTTTAAATGGTTCATATTAAATTTATATTTTATATAGAATGCGGATTAAACGAGGTATTTTCCGAATGTGGAGCAAATGGTTGTCAAAACACCTGCCAAGAACCAAAAAGGTTATTAGTTTGTTTGGGACTGTGTACACCGGGTTGCATATGTGCTCCAGGATATCTCAGAAACTCAAAAGGAGCCTGCGTTTTGATAAAAGATTGTGGTGAGTAAGCGTTTAAAATTGCCTATCGATATACCACTTTCAACAAATTTTCAATAAAATTTTATGAATTTTCTCACAGACTGTACTGGAGTCAACGAAGTGTTTTCTGAATGTGATAACCACCCCTGTCAGAACACATGCAGTAACCCGAATATTATCACCAGATGCAGTTATGTAGTTGGTTGCTATCCAGGTTGCATTTGCAAACCTCAGTATTTGAGAGACGATGATGGCATTTGCGTACCTCAAAGACAATGCTGTTAGTATGAATGTTTTATGTAACTTTCGTAGAATGTATTACATAGGATTTTCTCTTTCTTAGTATCTACATACAAATTTTCTAAAATAGTATGATATATATATATAGTTTTTCTATCATAAACTTTTTAAATACATACATAGTATAAAATAAAAATTATTTACGGTTAAATTTTCAGTCAATTGCAATGCAAACGAAACGTTCCAGGACAATGGAGTCCTCGCATGTGAGAGTACATGTAGAGACCCACACTTTTTCGAATTATGCGATCCAATAAATCCACAAGTTCAACCAGCTTGTTTTTGTAAATTTGATTATGTGAGAAATGACAACGGTGAATGTATACTGCGTGAAGATTGCCGTAAGTTTATTTTCAAACCTAATTTCTTTCTGAAAAAAAATACAGCACAGTTCCATTTGTAGAGACACCTTATCATTGGAATTTATTGATAATATTTAAGACCTCAATCGAATAAAATTGATCCAAACCGGCTCAAGTCATCAAACAATCGCTTTAATACGATCGAACTATTTTCGATCACTTTATGTGGGATTATTTTATAATTAAAGTTTAAATCGATGATCCACAATCATTTCAGTACCTGCAAGACAGCACTCGATTTTATTGCTTGGGTATAATTCCCTTGAACTTCGGAGAAACTTCTCGTTAATTCGCTTTGTTCTCCAGCTACGCTGCGGCATGCCCGTTGTTGCTGGAACAGTTGAGACTTTATGTACCTAATAATTATATGCGTGGTAGACATCATCATTTGATGACTGTTACGTACCTCCTGCTCGCACAGTTCTTTTTCGAATGGCTCCTATACCAAGAGCTATTCGACTTCTCAATGAAATCGTTGCTGCCGTGCTTAATTGCGATATTTTCCACCTTGGTGAGCGTAGATTATCGGATATTATTTTCACATATTTATCTGGTAACCTGCGCTCATCATTAATTTATTAATTTGTTTTAATTTTTTATTTTTTGTTTTCTCCCTCTCTTATTTTATTTTATTATGTAGGCCATTGTGGCGCATTAGGTTCTCCCTGTAATGCCACAATAGTCAAAAAACGTTAAATAAATAAATTATTGATCCACTTAAATTTTGAAAAGCTATCGAAAATTTTGATATTCTAAGTCTTTGAAGAAGATTTTGATATTTGATATGAACTGTATTTGTTTGATATGTCTATACATTTATATACAATTGTGACTTTCATTAATTAAACGAATGCGCATCGAAACGTCATTAGTCAAGTGGGAGTTGTTGAACTCTCCCAAATAGCCACAGCTTTTCGTTTCACATTCAGCCCAAACTTTTTTCTTTGACAAAATAGTTAAAGATTCAAAACTTCCGTACAAATTTCAGCAAAATGCACAGGTGTTAATGAAGTGTACTCTTACAACAAAGCATGCGAAAGAAATTGCGATAATTACGATCAGGCTGATTTTATTTGTAATGCAGAAGATAGTCAAGGATGTGTCTGCAAAGAGGGTTATATAAGGAATCAACAAGGAATTTGCGTCACTCCGGATCGATGTGGTAAATAATGAATTTATATATGTATATTATGCATGAACTATACATATGTTTATATATATTATTCTATAGAGAACAGAAAATGCACCGGAAAGAATGAAGCTTTTACAACTTGCGTTATACCTTGCGGTGAAAGATGTTCCAATTTGGGACAGGATGTAATATGCAATTTCCTTGTTTGCAATCCAGGTTGTGATTGTAAGCCAGGATTCTTCAGAAATTCCAAGAATGAGGGCGTCCCACCTGCAGAATGTGGTTTGTTTTTGTTTATGTTTTATATATGTATGTATATATGAATGTAAAATTATTATTTATTTAATATTTTGGATGAAAGGACAGTAAACAAAGTATAATACTAACTAAAAAAGTTTCGAAATCCGGAGCTGAAAAAGGAATCCGGATCCGGAACTGAAAAAGGAATTCGAATCCGCAACTGAAAATGGAATCCAGAACTGGAACTGAAAAATAAATTGAAATCGGAATCCAAATCGAAATTGCATTCGAAATCGACACAATTTTTTTTTTTTTGGAATCTCCATACTTGTTCTCACTCATACATTTATTTATTTATACATATACGGCCGCAAGCACCATAAAACCACAATACAATAGAACAGTAATAAAACACAATATTAATATAGGAATAAAAAAAATAGGAGTTTTAAACAATGAAGATACCTAAATTGAATAAATAAATTAAATGAAAACGATAAAATAAAATACATTTAGCCTTTGTACATATGAGAAATGATATTGTAACAATTATTTCTACTAATCTTAAATAGATCAAATTGGCTAAAGTCATTTCCCAGTTTATAAAGTCTGGGTAACGTTGAATTTTTGTTAAAATTTATGGCATAATTTTGGATGTGGAATAAATAGTTGCATCTGGTAAATATCCCCAATGTATGAAAATTTATGAGATCCACTAATTCACTACAGTCCATAACGGCGCCGAGAACACCAAACAGACATAATAGATCATTAATTATTCTCCTGTCACAAAGTTCGATCATATTAAATTTAATATACTTATTAGTGTCAGGGCCAGATTTAAAAAAATATATATAATCAATGAATCTAATTAATCTATTCTGAATCCTCTCAATGGAATCAGTATGTTCCTGTGAACCGGGGGACCTTCCTTACTAACGAAAAAAATAATAATTTAATTAGTCGCATATAATAATAAAAAAATCGTAAAAAAAATATTTGCGACCAATTTTGCGAGCAGTTTTCTTGCGACCAACTTTCCTGTGAGACTAATTTTCATGCGACGGGATATCCGCGCGAGCGATTTTCACGAGAGCGGTTATTCTGTTGTGAACACACATTTGACAAGTTATCACCGAACCGTATATAACAATAGCGGAATGCTGATTGACTGTCTGCCAACCGTTTCACCCGTTCGATAAGTTCACCCGACTTTTAAAATTAAGTAGAAAATTAATTATAAGTATTTTAAAGCAATGAAATATCACAATCAATAGTAAAAACATCTGACTATTGATTCCAATACTCATTTTGAGCACAACAATATTAGATTTTAAGTTAAAGACCGCAAAAGCCAAAAAACTGTAAAAATCGCACATTTTTTTAAACGCTCATATCTCGTAAGCGATCACTAACCAACAAAAATCAATATCATATTCGGATTTTATGGGTCAAATTTAGTAAAGATTGGTTAGTCTCCGCTCTGGTAATTTTTTTTGTTGCTCGGTGTTATCGGTATAAAAATAGCGGATGCTTAAAATGCACCTATTGGTCAAAAGGTTTTAGTCCACGTGGATCACTACGCTCTGATTGGCTGTGCGTCTTGTTCGCATGCATTTATTTTATTTAATATACATATCTACGTACAACATATGCTCCTTGTATTCCAAAAATTTTGTTTTTTGAAATCTCCATACTGGTTCATACACTCGCACATACATACATATGTACATATAAACATCGCGTCCGTTTTTATATACATTTATATAATAATACTATTTTAGATTGCAATCCAAATGAAGAGCTGGACCTGTGTCATAACAATTGTCCTCCACGTACTTGCAATTCTATTGGAAAGACATTCAAGTGTCCCGCACCTGATCCAAATAAATGTCGACCTGCTTGCAAATGTAAATTCAACTATTTCAGAAATTCAGAAGGTGTTTGCGTTCCAATCGAACAGTGTCGTAAGTGCAAATTGATTAAAAATGTTATACCTGATTGATGCATACGAGGGTTATGGAGGCATTTATTTATTCAACCTTTCAGCACCTCTAACTTGCACTGGTGAAAATGAAGTTTATGATTTTTGTCCATTATCATGTTTGGAGGAAACCTGCAGTGGTATGACTAGCCCGCGAGTATGTACCTTGGAAGTTAGAGAATGTGCACCTGCATGCGTATGCATAGAAGGTTTCCTTCGTAACTCTGAAGGAAAATGTCGTCCAGAATCTGAATGCGGTAAGTTTGAAATTCATACTCTTTATACGTTGACCGTAATGTAAACTTACATTTTAATTTAAGCTTGCGCTGACCCAAATGCTGAAGTGGTCAGATGTCCAAATCCATGTCCTGGAGGTACTTGTGAATTTCCAGAGTTTGCCAACTGTGATGCTCCTTGCCGAATCAAAGGCTGTCAATGTAAAAAGGGGTATGTGAAAAATAAGGGTGGAAAATGCATTCTGCTTTCGCAATGCCGTAAGTATTTATATATATTTTTCTCTCAAATATGTACATACATAATGTATGGCTATTTTTTTATTTAAAAATTATAGCAAACAGACAATGCGCGGGACAAAATGAGGAGTATTTGGATTGCGGAACTGGGTGTCCTGCAACGTGCGAAAATAGAATAAAAAAAATAGCATGTCCCAACAAAAATTGTGTCCCAGGATGTTTTTGCAAAAACGGTTTCGTTCGCAAGAATGGAAAATGTGTGAAATGGGATGAGTGTGACCCACCAAGTAAGTAACAATTTATTTTCCATTGGTAAAAATTCTGTTTTGGATCAACTGAACAGATTTTTTTCTTTTCTTAATTGCTCAGGTTTAACATACTTACTCATTACCATATAATTTAATTTGCCACAACTACAATTAAATAGTAAAGATTTACAATTCGTCAGCTCTGGAGTACCTCAAGGATGATTTATTGATTTTTTATTTTACAGCTCCGGTTTGTGGAACTAACGAAATTTTCAGTAAAGCAGCCCCTATTGTGCAAGAAACGTGTGCAACTTTGGGTAAACATATTTGCAAAGATTACAAACTGGGATGCGTCTGTAATACAGGATACGTCCGTGATGTCATCAACGGAAAGTGCATCAAAAAAACTGACTGCAACTCATGTAAAAAATAAATGAAATATTAAATTTTGAGTTCATTGCATAAAAGACATTTGTTTTATTTATATATTATTTACTCACACTTAATTATTGATTTTATTTGCAAGAAAACCATATCAGTTTTGTCATGTTTGGATAGTTTACACTTTTTTTATTATTTATTAACTCAATTATGCACACTTTTCTAAAATATTTGCTCCAACGTGATGAGTGTGCTATACAGATTAAGAATGATTTAAACAGACATAGGTACACTCATTTATTAAACACGACATCTACGTAAGATAAAACAATTAACAGCCATAGATAGACATTTATGGCTGTTAATCGTTTTATTTTTGACAAATTTTTGCAGCATATTCTAATCAGCGAAATTCGAGATGCTGATTTTTGATGTTGATTTGCTGATAACTCGATTTTTTGCAAATGGGTTAGGAACAGGGTCAATTTGTTGGAACCGTTTCAATGAAATCAGATAAATTGGCAAACTGATAGAAAACAATTGACCTTGGAGTTATGTACATATCCAAGGTCTGGCCAGCAGAACCCGGTTCTACACAATTGAAAGCATTGCATGCTAACAATTGATTTTAATCTAAGTATTGGATGATGACAAATCCAGATCGAGTATTTTATTCAGTATTACTGGAGGAACAGAGTGTTGACTCAGTTATTCCATAATTACCGATTATTGTAATTATGGCTGTAAATTATTGATATTAATTTAATCACCTGTTCAATTACAGATGCACTGTTTGCGATTTTAATTGTATTTAGAATTGAAACATACATTTGTTGATACAGACTGATATGAATTCCAATACTATTATATAATTTTTCTATACATATATTAAATATGCAAAATCATTTTAAATTTGAGTCTATTACGAATCTCCTGCATAAATGACTTTTATTATATCTACCAAATATAATATTTATGAATAATATAATATGACTTTTCTTTATTTCGACAGATATTTCGCAAAACTTATGCTGTTTTGCGTTTAACAATATTTAAAAAAATTCTGACGTGACCAACCCATGACTTTAACTATATATTTGGGGAATATAAGAAAGTCACAAAACAAAATTCAATAATTAAACATAAATACACGTTCACAAATTACGGTTATGAGAGTATTTTCGATACAAATTGAGCGCAAATGTAGAGAAACTTACACAAGATAAAAGTTATAATTCCGGGTGTCGGATTTCGTTGAAAAAAATTTATTACTTAAAATCACTATAAAGAAAATAAAAATAATTTAAAAGGTCAAAATAAAATAACGAAATATTGTTTTAAAAAAAATTACTACTTCCGGTTTACGAATCCTTATTAACTCTAAGTGAGTACATAAAAAATACAGAGAGTTGTTGAAAAAATCAGTCACAACATTTTTTACTTTTTTAGGAGGAAAAAATTGCATTTGCGGTTTACTAAATTTAGTTTTAAATTGTTTTTATTTTGAACACATTGATACAAGAATTATACTTGAATTTTTTCATGAAGAGCACACACATTATGGGGTTGAAAAAAATTTTGGAAGAAGAATCGAACAAAAGTAAATTGCCACTTCCGGTTGACGGATGCTTACCCAATTTTATATATAACTAGTGTTGGGCCCGTTGATTTCAACGGGTGGTTTCGAAAAGGAATTGAAACTCGAACAAAAATAAAGTTAAAGATATTGAATCGATTGGTTTCGGAAAGAAATTGATGCACGAATTGGAATCGGGAACTTCATCTATTGTTACTACGTACATATATAAAGTAAAAACAAAAATTATTAAAAAGCATTTTTGTTTTTAGAATTAATGGAAAATTAGGGTTATTTTACATATAAATGTAAATATCAGGTACATATACATGTACTCTTCGTCACATTTAAAATAAATATGGATCAAGAGAATTCACCCGTCTTGAAAGTTGAAAGAATAATCAGTTATTCATTAATTGTACGACTTTTTTAAAATTATTATGCTATTTTGTCATTTGCTTTATTTTTTGAGAAAAAATTATGTTCTTGGCGCTTTAATATGGTTTTCTTGTTTATTTAATGAAATGAGTGTTATGTGTTAATTCAAAGCGCAAATAACACTGAGCAACAAAATATTATCAGAGCGGAGACTAACCAATATTTACTAAGTTTGACCCACTAAATTCGAATATGATAATGATTTTAGTTGGTTAGTGATCGTTTACGAGATATGAGCGTTTAAAAAAATGCACGATTTTTAGAGTTTTTTGGCTTTTGCGGTTCTTAACTCAAAATTTAGTATTTCTGTGCTCAAAGTGAGTATTGGAATCAATATTCAGATATTTTTCCTATTGATTGTGATATTTTATTGCTTTAAAATACTTCTAATTAATTGTCTAGCGAATTTTAAAAGTCAAAAATATATTTTTTTTACTGATTTTTTCTTATTAAATCATTAATTTAAAAGAAAGACAATTACATATGTTAGTAAACAGTTTGGTAATTTATCTTTGAGATAACCAGAAAACATGAAAACAGAAAACAAATTTCAGTAAGATTTGAAAATTTCTGTAAAAAATACATGAAATACTGAAAAGAGCTTCAAGCTAATGAAACAAGATTTAAATATCTAATTACACTGAGCAACAAAAAAATCACGTTTTTGAGTTACCAGAGCGGAGACTAACTAATCTTTACTAAGTTTGGCCCACTGAATTCAAATATGATATTGATTTTTGTTGGTGGATGATCGTTTACGAGATATGAGCGTTTAAAAAAATCCGCGATTTTTACAGTTTTTTGGATTTTGCGGTCTTTAACTAAAAATTTAGGATTGTTACGCTCAAAGTGAGTATTGGAATCAATAGTCAGATATTTTTCCTATTAATTTTTATATTTCATTGCTTTAAAATACTTCTAATTAATTGTCTAGCGAATTTTAAAAGTCAAAAATATTATTTTTTTCCGACCGCTGTACTCTGTGAGGTGGATTATATGCCATCTCGCTTGCCCTAACATATTACGCGATACAACCATATATACAACGAAAGCATTTAAATTGCAATTACCGCTTTAGTTAGTACGTTTAGATAAAAAAAAAAATATTGAGATAGAAAACCAATCCTTATAAACGTGGTAAAATAAAAAATTTGCCAAATAAATGAAAAATAGCACGGAAAAATAATCCGTAAAAAAAAATATATTTTTGACTTTTAAAATTCACTAGACAATTAATTAGAAGTATTTTAAAGCAATGAAATATAACAATTAATAGGAAAAATATCTGACTATTGATTCCAATACTCACTTTGAGCGTAACAATCCTAAATTTTGAGTTAAAGACCACAAAAGCCAAAAAACTGTAAAAATCGCGGATTTTTTTAAATGCTCATATCTCGTAAACGATCACCCACCAACAAAAATCAATATCATATTCGAATTCAGTGGGTCAAACTTAGTAAAGATTGGTTAGTCTCCGCTCTGGTATTTTTTTTTGTTGCTCAGTGTTATTTTACTGTAATGTATGACAGACATGTACGGAAATACCAAAATTAGTCTTTTTCAAATAAAACAGTGGTGTTTGGAACATACCGAGATACCAGAATCAGAGAGTTCTGCATACATATACATATATGTGGTGTCTCACAAGGTATTGTTTTTTACTGACCGGTGTAAGTTTTTTACTTACCATTTTGATTTCGTTAAAGACCATTTTTTTGTTACCTACAAAAATATGATTCAAAAGATTTTCTAATAATATTGAAATTTAATAGCAGTTTATTGATTATTTATTTTCAACATCGATGATTTATGAACATGTGTATGTATTTTGAAATGACTTTACAATTCTGCATGTATATTTACAGTCAATAAATTTTGCTGTGACGCAGAATTTATCCTGAAAGACAAAGACTAATATCATATTTACTCACTGCTCATCTGCACAATATTCAATCATCTGATTAAACATAAGTGTTTGAGAGCAATTTCAATGATACTTTAAATTTAAAACTGGGAATTTATACAGTTGGAAGTATTGGTATATTCAAATATTGTTTATTATACTGTTCGGTCTAATTTTGATTCAAACTTTTTTAAATCAGTAAATTCTATTGTATACATTTCTATTTATTATAAACACAATTGATATCTGGAATTTTAAAAAAATGTATGTAATTATAATCCAATTCAAAAAAAGTTTTTTAAAAACATACCTCTTGTATAATATGTATATACAATTATTATTTTGAATAAAAACACTAATATATATTTTTTACTACCGCCATCTATGTATAAAATTAATGACTACCAACTGTCACCGAGATTAAAAATCTTCAGAACTGAAACGCTTCTTATAAGATATTTTATCTCTATCGTAATGGCGGACGTGCAATTTACTCATATTGATGACCAAAATGAGCAATATGGCAAATTATGAAAACGATTGGATAAGAGGTAAACTTTTTCCTGAATTGTAATCGTAAGTGAAACGTAAAGGAGGTATGTAAAAAGAAAATATTTTGGACAAAATAGACAATGTATGGGGTGAGATGGATGAGAGTTGCGCAAAACAAAGATGAGTGGAAGCGTGTTGGAAAGGCCTTCACAGTAGTGGTTGGTGAATGGCTGTAAATGATGATGAAGTTGAAGACAAAAAAACTACTGGATGTATGATGTATTTGTCTCCAGCTTTTAATTTCAAATTGTTTCACATATCAAAGCTATTAATACCAAACATGGCTTTATTAATTTTAACGGTAAATGGATTTTTGATAGTTACATTACATTCTGTTGAATATGTCGTCATTGCTCATTCGCTATAAATATACGGTACACATGATTTTCAATCATTATGTGTTTATCCGTCTGCTGCGATGGCCAAAGTCATTTATTGTCTGGTGATTTTCATCTCTGCTACGTGGCTCGTTGAAGCTACTGTGGCTCCTGTTGATCCTCACTGTGCTTATCCTACCAAAGGACCCCCAAGTAAAAACAATATACATAATACTGCCAATTATTATTTTTATTTTATAATCTATATGTATATATGTACATATATAATATCTCCAAGAATATCAATATTTTTAAATATATATTTATAATAGAATGCAGATTGAATGAAGTGTACTCAGACTGCGGAAACAACAAATGTCAAAATACATGTCAAGCAACAAAACTATCCGAAACTTGTGACGGACCGTGTATACCAGGTTGTATATGCGTCAACGGGTATTTCAGAAACTCGAAAGGAGTTTGCGTTTTGCTTAAAGATTGCGGTAAGTCATTATTAAAACTTGGCCATCTGTTGAAAACATCCATTCAAAATCTAATTACTATGTGTGTTTAACAGATTGCATGAAGGAAAACGAGATTTTCGACGTATGTGGTCCATCGTGTGTTAACACTTGCGAAGAACCAAACCTCATCGCAAGACTTAGTTGCCTTGCTGGTTGCTTCCCAGGTTGCTTTTGCAAGCCAAATTTCTTGAGGGACAAGAACGGCAACTGCGTGCCACAAAGCAAATGCTGTAAATTATTTGAGATTCTCACATCGATGGGTTGATCTTGAAGGCGTAGTTCTAAATATGAACTTTTTATTTTTAGATAAGTGCAAGGCAAATGAAGTATTCAAAGACTGTGGAAGATTCCAATGCGAAAATACGTGTACAAATACAAACGCGCAGCAAAGATGCAATCTAACGCCATGTGAGCCAGGATGTTACTGTAACCAAGGTTACTTAAGGGACGTTGATGGTCAATGTGTACTGCGGGAAGATTGCCGTAAGATCATATTTAAACATTTAATATCATTAATATTCCTATACTATCATGATACGAGTTGTAAGGATTCATTATAATAGTATCATTGCCCTTCGAAAATAATCGAACGATTTGTTAGCTAGTATACCCAAAAATTAAATCAGATAAAACCATTGTAGAAATCACTTTATCTGAAAAAAGTTTCATATTTTCAGAATACAGAAAATGTAAAGGAAAGAACGAAGAATATTCATTGTGCATAGCACCTTGTGGTGAAAGGTGTTCCAATTTGGGACAGGATTTAGTATGCAACTACAATGCTTGCAAAATAGGCTGTGATTGTAAACCAGGATACTTGAGGAATTCCAAAAACGAATGTGTTCTTATTTCAGAATGCGGTAGGTGTTAGTCTGTTTCCTAATTTGGTCAACAGCAGTCTGGCAAATTTTTCACAATTTCAATATCTCTTCAGATTGTAATAAAAATGAAGAGTTAGATATTTGTTATAATAAATGTCCTCCACGTACTTGTGACGCTATTGGAAAGGGGTTCGAGTGTCCGCCACCTGATTCAAATTGTAAACCAGCTTGCAAATGTATATTCGACTATCGCAGAAATTCAGATGGTGTCTGTATACCAGTTCAGAAGTGTCGTAAGTAGGGATTGCAATACCGAAAGCACCGATACCGGTAGTATCGGGATTTGTATTAAAAAAAAAATACCGATAGTATCGATTTTTTTTAATTCGTACATTTTACTTGTCGAAAATAATATCTCCATGGCTAAAAACTACGAAAACGACTGTTTATATATTTTGCATATATTTTGCATACGCGATATTGAGCAAGTCATTATTTTATTCATTGTTTTCCGTCTCTGATAAGCTTAATTCGTAATTGCAAAAAAAAAATCACACAAAAATAACAAGAGTTTCTAGGAAACATTATAATCCTTTGTACCTGGACGTACTTACTTAACAGTTTCTTACCCGAATATCCTGTATTTGAATGTTTGGGTTTGACGTATTTTTCAATAAACATGTAAGCGGTGCTCGGGATATCGGTAGCAATGTGTTTTTTATTAAAAATTAATTAATTAAAAAAAAATACTAAAAGTACCGGTAATACCGGTACCGTTCTTTTTTATTTCGATAATAGTGGTATTGGAAATTATGGTATTTTTGCAATTCCTAGTCGTGAGTACAAATACAAATAAATAGTCCATATAATTACGAGTAGGTACATGCACCATTTTATATATTTTTAAATTTTCAGCTCCTCTAAAATGTACTGGTGAAAATGAAATTTACAATTCTTGTCCACCAAGATGCTTAGATGAAGGCTGTAGGAGTTTATATGACCCGCGAGTATGCACACAAGAAGTAAGAGAATGTTCACCTGCATGTGTATGCAAGGATGGTTATCTTAGAAACCTCGAAGGAAATTGCATTCTTAAAACTCAATGCCGTAAGTCGAATTGAATGTCAATATGTATATAAAGATTAGTTTGAAAATTTTATTATTTTATTTTAAATTTCAGCCGAATATTGCTCCGATCCAAACGCCGTATTTGGACAGTGTGGAAATTTTTGTCCCACAACTTGTAAAAACAAAGACATACCAAATAGGGTTTGTCCTGGGATATGTAAGGTCGGTGGTGGTTGCGTATGCAAATTAGGATTCGTTGAAAACGATAAAGGATTGTGCATTCCACCAGAAAAATGTCGTTAGTATTACTTTTCACTACAAAATAAAATTAAGAGAACATGATGAATTATTTGAAATAATATACTTTGTGTTTTTCGCTTGCATATATTTCCATCCCTTTTTAATTTGCCTTAAATCATCTATAAAGGCTTCCATTCTTTTTTTGTATATGTCTTTTCTATAGTCCACGATCATGATCACCTAATTAAAATTTAAAAATTTCAACTCTGGAGTACCTCAAGAATGTTTTTTTATTTTATTTTTATTTATTTAGCTCTAGCCCCTTGTGGAGATAACGAGACCTATAGCAAAACGGCTCCTGTTGTGCAAGAAACGTGTGCAACTTTGAATAAGCACGTTTGCAAAGATTACAAACCGGGATGCGTCTGCAATCCAGGATACGTGCGTGAATTCACCAACGGAAAATGCATTAAGCCATGTTGTTGCAAAAATCGTAGAAAATGAATGAGAAATTAAATTTTCAAATAAATTCATAAATACTTGTTTTATTTACATGCCTGATTAAATATTATATCGTTATGTACTTTTATCATATCATATGCTTCGATGTAATTTTGTACGATTTTTTTTATAATCATATAATTAAGTATTTAATTAAAATTTCGTAAATGCATTACGAACGAATTGAAAATACACTCTTTAAAATACAGTTTTTACTTTATGTACGTGGTAACAATACTTATGTACAGCATAATAGGAAAAAAAGAGCTCAAATACCTATTTACAATTCTTATAAATGCTCTTAATACATAATATAAAATAAAAACTCTCTAAAATCGACGATCTAAAGTAGATTGTGTTTAGCTAAATTTTTACACGTGCACATTCAAATTCACATTCAGCAAATTCTATGCACGTAGTAACAATAGATGAAGTTTTGTGATCATGCGAAAATTATAACTCGAGATGGAGACTCACTCAAACTCAGAATCGTTTTCATGGTCTAGAAATAACTGGATAAAAAAATTGAATTAAAAAACATTTTTAAACCTAAATAAAAATAACATTAATATTTTTAATTATTTTTCCCATTTTAGTGCATAACTAGTTTTTATATAATTCATTTTTATATTATAATTATTTTTATTAAGGTTTAAAAATGTTTTTAAATTCAATTTTTCTTTCACTATTCGTAGTCGACCCTTTTAATATCTCTTCACGCAAAAATTCCAATATTCCTTGATTCAATGTGGTGTGAATAAAAAAAAATTACAAATTTTATCAACCAGAAGTGGGATTTTTTCCACTTAGAAGAGTCATAAATGTTGTGACCAAACGATTTTTTCCATGCTATTGAACGTATTAAAGTCTGTTCATACCTATCCAGCACGACCCGAATCCTGCAAGTACGGACAGTATTCTTTAGTACATTCTATATGGACGCGCATGAATGCGTAAATGCGCATGCGCGAATGGAGTATGAATACGTCCATATAATGTACCAAAGAATACTATCCGCACTTGCAGGAAACCTGCAGGATACGGGTCGTGCTGGATAGGTATGAAAAGACCTTTAAAGTGAAAAATTAGTATTTTTATGTTCGAAATTTTGAGTTAATGAGGTATTGGTTAGAATTCGTACGCCAGAATTAGTAATTTTATTTAAAACAATATTTCATTATTATATTTTGAGCTTTTGCAATATTTATATATTCTTGATATTTTATGCTTACAATATTAATGATGATATTAAGTAATAAAAATATTTTGAACAAAATAATACAACCAGAAATTGAAAATTTGTCTTGTGTATATAAGTTTCCCTACAATTGCGCTCAAAGTCGTATCGAAAATGCTATAGTAGCCGATATGTTTTAACGTGGATGTGTGTCATTATCTAATTTTGTTTTATATACTTCTTTTATTTCTCAAATGCATACATAAATTTTATTTCTTACGGTCAACTATAATATGAAGGCATTTTTGTACATGTAAGTTATGCATATGTCTTACTCCAATGGCGTGTAATGATAATTATTTAAATTATGATTTTTAGAGATTGTCAGCAATATTTCACTTCAATAACAAATAATATTTTTAAATCTCTATAACGTAAAAAAAATTATTAATTGTAATGACAACTTTTTTATAAATTTAAAATAAAACAATCAAAAACTTGTGAACAAAAATCAGCATACGAATCTATGTATACATATATAAAGATGGTTTTGGGCTTTTGCTCAAGTATAATTAGTATGTACAATGTATAAATTATGTAGCTTATTATTAATGCTCAACTGCACAACTGCATCATCTGATTAAATAAAAGTGTTTTGATTGTACTGTAAATTTTAAATTACGTATTGATACAGTTTGAAATTCGCATGGTCAAATATTATTTATTACAATGTTCGGTCTATTTTTATTGAAATCAACCGATTATGATAATGATGAAAATTGATTATTAAATACTAACAAAATTAAAGTCATAAATTACTGATATTTAAAAAAATTTATATAATATAATAAGTCAATGTATTAAATATGATTTATTTATTTAAATTTCTTAAAATTAAATATTAAATATGATTTTTTTTCAATAAATATAATTGTTATTAACAATATTACAAATATGCACACTTACAACGCATATCATACAAAAGGAATTTGAGGGATATAAGATGTATAAATAACAAAAATCCATAACGACACCCACATACCGGCTATGAGAGCATTGTCGATACAAGTTTGAGCGCTAATGTAGGGAAACTTATGTACATAAGACAAAAGTTCTATTTCTGATTGTTAGATTTTGTTCAAAATATTTTTATCACTATATATCATCAAAAATATTATTACGTAGGAACATGAAAGAGGGTATCCATTGTCTAAGTGCATTCGTTGGTGAACAATAGAGTCCCCGGATTAGGCTAACGGGATTCAATAAGATAAAAGTTCTACTTTCGATTGTAGGATTTTGTTCAAAATTTTTTTATTACTTAATATCACTATAAATATTATAAGCATAAAATATATAAACAAAATCGCTAGTATATAAAAAATACAAATATGAATTTTCAGCTCGATGATTCAGTGGTGTGGAAAAATTCGTGTGATCACATTTTAATCTTTTTTAAGAGTAAAAAATCCTACTTCCTGTTTATTAAATTTAATGATTTTTTTATGTTTATCAAATTGATTTTCTCGTGAAGAGCACACATGTTTAAAAATCGAAAAAAAAATAGTGAAAGAAAAATCTAACAAGAGTAAATTGCCACTTTCGGTTGACGGGTGGTCACCAAATTTTATTTATAACTTCGATAAACCAAATATTTTCTGAGAAAAACATAAAAGCCTCGATTTTGTTGAGAGTAAAAGTACTATGTACTTCCAGTTCAGGTAAAAATATTAAGTTATAAAATTTATAATTTCTATTATATATAAAAAATAAAAATCGGATGTGACCAACCCATGACTTTATCTATGTATTTGAGGAACATAAGAAAGTTAAAAAACAACAAAAAAAATTCGGGTGTGACCAACCCATGACTTTATCTATGTATTTGAGGAATATAAGAAAGTTATAACACAAAATTTGATATTAAACCGTACAGACAGATTATGAAATACTCATAACTATGACAGCTATACAAATTGAGCGCAAATGTATAGAAATTTGCACAACACAAAAATTCTATTTTCGGTTGTCGGATTTTGTTCACATATTTTTTATTACTTAAAATCACTATCAGTAATTATATTCATAAAATATCAAGAAAATAAAAACAATTTAAAAGGTCAAAAAAAAAGTATTTTATATAAAATATGATTATAATCTATTTATGTATAACAGATTGCAAAAAGGACAACGAAATTTTCAGACAAGGTGGTCCTGCGTGTGTTAACACTTGCGAAGAACCAGATCGTCTGACAGGAATGGGATGTTCGGCTGTTTGCGTTCCAGGTTGCTTTTGCAAACCAACTTTCTTGAGGAATAATAACGGCGATTGTATACCACAAAGCAAATGCTGTAAATTATTTACAATTTTCACTTTCGTACGTTTATCTATTATAGAATTCTCAATTAAAAATGTGACCTATTTTTTTTAGATAAATGCACAGGACCCAACGAAGTTTTCTCTAATTGTGTGTCACCTTGCGGTGAAAGATGTTCCAATTTGGGACAAGACTTAGTATGCAATTTCATCGCATGTAATGCAGGCTGCGATTGTAAACCAGGATTCTTCAGAAATTCCAAGAACGAGTGTGTTCCACCTGCAAAATGCGGTTCGTAGAAGTTACTGCAGCCATTAATCATGTAATCAACGGAAATCTGGCAGCATCTTCATAGTTTTTATATCATTTCAGATTGTAATCCAAATGAAGAGTTAGATATGTGTTATAACAAATGTCCTCCACGCACTTGTGATGCAATCGGAAAGATGTTCAAGTGTGCAGCACCCGATCCAAACAACTGTAAACCAGCTTGCAAATGTAAATTCAACTATCGCAGAAATTCAGATGGTGTCTGTATACCTATTCAGAAGTGTCGTAAGTACAAATACAATAAATATTCCACATACTTACCAGTAGGTACATGCATATTATATTGTATTTTTTTTTCAATTACTCAGCTCCTCTAAAATGTACTGGTGAAAATGAAATTTACAATTCTTGTCCACCATCATGTTTGGATGAAAGATGTAGGAGTTTGTATGATCCACTAATGTGCACTCTGGAAGTTAGAGAATGTGCGCCTGCATGTGTGTGCAAGGATGACTATCTTCGCAACGATGAAGGAAAGTGCATTCCCAAAACTCAATGCCGTAAGTTACATATGTACATACATATGTATATTGAAACTCATTGTAAGAAGACCAATTAGAAATTTCACTTTTTAATCTTAAATCTTAAATTTTAGGAGAGTATTGCTCTGATCCAAACTCTAAATTCAACAAGTGCGGAAATGCTTGTCCTATAACTTGCAGAAACAGAAACACCGATAGAAAATGTACCAAAAATTGTATCCCCGGTGGTGGTTGCGTATGCATAGAAGGATTCATTTTAAACGATAATGGATTGTGTATTCCACCAGAAAAATGTCGTTAGTATTTGTTTTTTCACTACAAAATAGAACTTGTAAGTGTTTTTCGGTAATATCAGTAGTCTATAGAGGCCTGCCTTTATGCTTCCCGATTATAATCACCTAATTAAAATTTAAAGTTTACCAGCTCTAGAATTATTTTCAAGCATAATTTTCTTATTTATTTTGTTTTAGCCCCAGATTGTGGAGCTAACGAGATCTACGACAAATTGGCTCCTGTTGTGCAACAAACGTGTGCAACTTACAAAAATCAGCACGATTGCAAGGATTACAAGCCGGGGTGCGTCTGCATTAAAGGATACGTGCGTGAGTGCACCAACGGAAAGTGTATTAAGGAATGTGACTGTAAAAAACGAAGAAAATGATTGAAAAATAAAGCTTTGAATTAACCACATACAAATTTGTTTTATTTGCAACAAGAATAAATCCCAATAATGATAATAATGTCGTTTTTCGAACATTTATCGGGACAAATCGGCCAGTTTTTAACCGATTCACTGATCATGGGTGCAGTTGAGCGTAACTGAAACAAAATATTATGAATTTTTATTATGAAAAATATTTGCAGTGAAAAAATTTCCTTTAGGAATGATTTAAGAAAAATATGGCGATAATATAATATATGTATATATGTATATATATATAAACGGACGCGATATATGTATGTGGGTATGTATGTATGTGGCAGAACGCGTGGAGACACAGCCAATCAGAGTAAAGTGTTCGAAAAGACGCGGGGAAGCGGGGAAGTGGGGGGATGTGAAGCATTTGATATTTGCAACGTCAGGCCGAGCGACGGGTGACGTCGACGACGCATAGAGTGGTATTTGGCCTGAAAACGTGTTCAAAAATATTTTTTTACGCTTTTTACCAAAAAATAGCTTTTGTACTATTACATGCGAGCTATTGATGATTGTAAACAATCTTAAAATTGTTGATAATTTTTCGAAATTCCTCAAGTTTCGCAGGAGGGCACTTTGTAATAATTACTAGTTTTCTTCTTCTAAATCTTTGGATTTTTAATAAAAAGTCTATCAGTGCTTCTTCTTATTATATTATATGGATACTTTTGGGTCAGAAACTGGAATACAAAAGTGAAAATAAGTAATTTGAAAAAATTGAGTTCCAAAGTACGCTTAATTATTATTGATTATTTTTTTGAAGTATAAATTAGTGCAAACTTTGTTTTGCTAGAATAAAGGTAGAGATCTTAAAGTTTCTTATCACGTAAATTTGATTCGGCTAAAATAGGCACAATACGTGTTAAAACATCAGTAGTAGGGTTTTTTTTAACAGGTAATAAGGTAAGGTAAGGTGAGAAATTTTTAAAGGAATGAAACTTAGTTTAATCTAGCGTTTCTATCTTGTTTTTTAACGTCTATACCGTCCACCAAAACACTTTTAATAATTTAATAAATTTGTTTAACAACAAAATGTCGCGAACAAAAACAAGCGTATCACAAAAATGACAGAATTCGACTGCGACTACATTTGACTTGTGAGCTTAATGGCCCAGGTAAGGACTCCACAGTGTACTCAATTTGTGAAAATTTTAAATTTTGATCTTTGGCCAGCTTTTGAGGGAAAATATCAGTATGTGCGACGGGAGCGTAAACACATACACACATTCATTCATCATATCGAATGGGTGAACGTCAACTTTTTACGATTAATACGTGCATCATCGACCAATCACTAGTATAATATATATGAAAACTGATGGGATGTATGTATGTATGTGCGAGTACATCGACAAGTATGAAGATTTCAAAAAAACAAATTTTAGAATACCAGAAATATACATACGTAGTGCTTAGAGATGTGTCGAGACGCAGGGTAGCGGGGAAGTGGGGAGGTGTGGAGCGTCTGAAACGTGCTCCTGATATTGAGCAAGTTGGAATGGGTGGCGTCAGAGTCTGATGCGCTGCGTGGGAGCGTAGCGCATCTGACTCAATTTTTAATTACTTAAAATTACTATAATTACACTGTTCGACACGAAAAATGGTTCAGAGACGAGATATGACTTATATATGATATGCCCAGTAAACACGAATCTGGTAATGAAAAATGTTGATTGGCTCGAGATTGATATGTGTTCCAATATTCATTTTGAACAGGAAATTGACAGATTTTGAGATATCGACCGAACAACACCAAGATATAGAAAAATTGCGTGATTTATAAAACACATATATCTCCGAATCTCGAGCTAATCAAAATTTTTTATTAACAGATTCGTATTCACTGGCCATAATTGTATAAGAAAAGTCATATCTCATCTCTGAACCAAAAAAAAAAGTCGTCATTTGTCGAACAGTGTTATTATACACATTAAATTTCAAGAAAATAAAAATAGTTTAAAAGGTCAAAATAAAATATTATTTAAAAAAATATTACTTGAGGTTTGCGAATTCTGTCCGAAACCTTATCAACCCTTGGAATTGATAACGTTGGTTTAAATTGGTCTAACTTGGAATTCGTAACTTTTTGGTCAGAATTCGTAAGCCGGAAGTAGTATTTTTTTTTAAACAATATTTCATTATTCTATTTTGACCTTTCAAATTATTTTTATTTTTTTGATATATAATATGTATGTATAATAATTATAGTGATAAAAGTTAATAAAAAAATTTCGAACAAAATCCGACAACCGGAAGTAGAACTTGTGTCTTGTGTAAGTTTCCCTACATTTGCATTCGATTTGTATCGAAAACGCTCCCATAACTGGTATGTATGTTTAATTATCGAATTTTTGTCGTAATTCAAAACATTGTTGTAATTCAAAACATCAACGATGATCTAATTCAATCTTGCCCTTTAGCTTAATTTTGATATTTAATTTCAATTTTTTAATTTAATTTTTGTTTTAAAAGTTGGCCTGTGGGCCGTTCCTTGGTTTGGTTAGCATAAGGTTTTGCACTTAGTTTCATAACACTCCGTATATATCGATACCTACTATGTACAAATATACATTATTATGTATAGTGTGCGTTATGCCGTTGAATGTTAGCCGTTGAATGTTTTAACGTTGAACGTTAAATGTTATTAACGTTATTTATTTATTTATTTATTTATTTATTTAATAGTTTTGGACCATTGTGGCATTACAGGAAGAACCTAATGCGCCACAATGGCCTACATTTGAAAAATATATAAAAACATGATATAAAAACAAGTAAACTGTAAATAAAGGAAAAAAGCAAAAGCAGAAAACATGGTAAAATAAAATTACAAAAAAAGTAACAAAAGGAAAATAATACATCATTCAGAGAGAAAAAAAAAAATAACAAAAGTGTAAAAATTAAAAATAAAATCCATAAATCCCATTCTTTGTTTACACTGATCAAAATTAAAATAGTATATAAAAATGTACAAAAGAGAAAGAAAAAATAAAATAAAATAAAACAAAATATGAATAAAAAATAAAATCACAGCGAGGCCCAAATGGAAGAGAGTAGATTAAGATTCCACTCATTCATCACATTCAAATTAAGAAAGTAATGATGAGCGCAGGTTACCAGATAAATATGTTAAGATAATATCCGACAATCTACGCTCCCCAAGGTGGAAAATATCACATTCAGGGACAGCAGCAACGATTTCATTGAGAAGTCGAATAGCTCTTGGAATAGGAGCCATTCGAAAAAGAACTGTGCGAGCAGCAGGTACAACCATTAAATGATGATGTCTACCACGCACATAATTATTAGGGACATAAAGTCCCAACTGTTCCAGCAACAACGGGCATGACGTATTACCACGCAATAGCTGGAGAACGAAACGAATTAACGAGAAGTTTCTCCGAAGTTCAAGGGAATTATACCCAAGCATGCCCAAAAGGAAAGGAGTAGGATAGAGATATGGGTAGTACCCATACTCTTTCTTATAAAGAAAACGAAGAAATGCTTTTTGCACTTTTTCTATAATAAGAGAGTAGTTTGCTTCGTGCGGATTCCACACAATTGCATTATACTCTAGCTTACTTCTAACAAGCGAGTTGAAAAGCAAGCGAGAAGACAAGGGGTTGGAGAATAATCTAGCATATCTCAAGACAAATCCAAGTCGACGAAAGGAAACGTCAGCGATTGTCTTGATGTGGTTGTGAAAGGTGAATTGAGGATCAAAAGTGATACCCAAGTCGACCATTGATTCCACGCGCTTCAACAATACGGATCCAATGGAATATCCGTGACAATAGAGCGAATTCGCACGTCCATAACTCATAATAGCACATTTACTAGTATCCAGTTCAAGCCCTAAACTGGAACTGAACTCTAAAACAGCGTTAATATCAGCTTGAAGGAGAGAGGCTTGCCTCTCATCCTTAACAGCAAAGAATAGTTTAACGTCGTCAGCAAACAAGAGACATGAAGCATTGCGTAGTACTTTTGGGAGGTTATTAATGACTATTGTAAATAGTAAAGGGCCTAAGGTGGACCCCTGAGTTACACCAGATCGCGTAAAAAATGAAGGAGATTCATAAATACCATATCTAACAAATTGCTTCCTATCACTAAGATAAGAAGCAAAGAGTTTAAGAAGACGTGGAGAAAAGCCCACTTCAGCTAATCTGATCATAAGAGCGTCATTGTTGACAAGATCAAATGCTTTTCGAAAGTCAAAGTAGGCTACATCTACTTGTTGTCCACGGTCAACTTTAGACATGGTATAATATGAAAAGCAGGCAAGATTAGTGGTAGTGGAACGACATGGTGAAAAACCATGCTGCTCATCACACAACAATCTTTTGAACTGCAAAAGAATCAAACGGTGAAGGATATTATCGAAAATTTTGGGAATAGCCGAGATGATAGCAATAGGTCTGTAATTTTCAACCTCATTTTTAGAGCCACTTTTATGAATGGGAATGACTCTAGATAATTTCCATTTTTCAGGATAATTACCAGAATCCAGAATAAGGTTAAAAATAAACTGAAGAGGCTCTAAGAGCGAATTACAGCATGCCTTTAATACGTCAGGGGGCACACCGTCAGGCCCAACAGACCCTTTCAGCTTCAAAATTGCTATCCTAACATCTCCAAGCGAGACCCGCGGAATGTCTATAATAACACCTTCAGTACCAATTTGGGAAGCCAAATTAGCATCAAGGGATGGTGATCTCTGATCAAATACAGAGCTAAAAAAACTAGCAAAAGCTTTAGCGATCTCAGGACCGACACAACTTTTATTATTAAATGAGAACGAATGCTCAAGGCCATGTGAAATATGCTTACTCTTAATAAATCTGAAAAAGTGGTGAGGATTACTAGCGATAGCACTCTCCATCTCTTTGAGATAGAGGGTATAACGCTCACTCACACCACGTTTCACGATCTTCCTAAGAATCCGAAATTTCTCATAGTCACGAAATGATTGGCTACGTTTCCATCTTCTATGAGACAACCATTTTGCACGAACATCAGTTATAAGTTTGGACCCAAACCACGGTGGAAAAACCCGACGATGTAGTTCTAAATTAGGATAACTGATGAACCGAGGAACATAACTGTCAAAAATATTATATAGTGTGTTATACAAAAATTCAACAGCATCACCAGTATTCATGAGGTATGCCGTTGTATGCTATGTTATCCTTGAATATTTTATAGCAGAACCCACCGACACACCAGTACCGTTACAATTTACGCCACTAAATTTTATAAAAGACGATGTTGGTCCATCAATGTACGTTTATTGTACATTAAGTATACACACGTGCGCGTACGCACCTACCGGTGGCCGTCCGGCTAGCGGCTCGACTCCCAACTGTCAGTTGGCGTCACACTTCTCCCAACTCACAAACAGTGTACACTCATGTGTACCACTGTTTGTACATCACTCCTCAACATTACTCATTACATAATTCACTCACACACATAAAGTCCAAAAAACAAATTAGCGTGCTCCAAATTTGGTTACAGTCGTTTCGTCAAACGCCTTATAGAAAAACATGTCAATCCTTACAAGGTCAATCTGCGGCACAATAAATCGGCAATACATTTTTCCGTGGAGACAGGCGATATTCAAATTTTGGATGAATTATTGAAGACGGGATGTAATGTAAATGTTAATATTTTAGACACAGCTTTGCATCTAGCTATTGAAATATTTACGAGTGAGAAAAACCCAAAATACGTGGACATAATAGTGCGACTGGTTAAAGCGGGAGCAGGAATTTATATTCCCAACGACGAAAATAAAACACCACTCATGCTATTAGATACAAACAATGAAGTTATAGAAATCATGAAAAAAAAATTTCTCGACAAAGAAAAAATTCCGATAAATTTATTTGAGCTTATAAAGGAAAACGACATTGCAAAATTTAATGATGAATTAATTAAAATAGACTTGAGTGAATCCCGAAAATTAATAGTCTATAATACTTTACTGCGTCATGCTCGTGCCAAATGTAGCAATATAATTGAAGATATTTTATTAGAAAAAAATCACGGTCTTTTGGATTCGAAAGGTATCAAAGAATCATTAATATACGCCTGTCTTCAAAGCAATTTAGAAAAGTTGAAGGAATTTCAAAAACGAAAAAACGAATTAGGTCTAGTATTTGACGAATCGTTATTGAAATTAACAATTAATGGAGACGACCGTAACAAGGAAGAATGCATAAAAATGTTATTAGATGAAACTGAGATTCTTAATAAAATTAATTATACAGATGATAAAGGAAATACCGCCCTGCATTACGCAGCAAAAAGAGGTTACCAAAATATCATATTTTATTTGTTAAAACACGGTGCGAGTATTAATATTCTAAACAACGAAGACAAGCTTCCTTTGGCGTACATTTCAGCAAAAACTCTGAAGGCGTACCTGGATGAATGTTTGTACACAAATGATAAAAATTACAAAGATAAAAATTTTGAAATTATTTTCGACTATTCGTGTTTAGTGCTTCGGAGGCATGAAAATGAGCATAATAATAAAAACCTTGAGAGTGATCAAACCAACAGCGATCAGATTCCGGAGGATGTAGAAGTGCCAATACTAAAATCAAAGAAGAAATCAATGAAAAATCAATCAGAAATGAATGCAATAAGGTATATGGCTGAGAATGATCTTTGGAGACCGCTAATCAAACACCCGGTGATTGCGAGTTTCACATATTTAAAATGGAAAATTATGAAAATTCAATATTTCATCTAGTAGTTATATGGCTTATATTTTATTTTATTCGGTCTTAACATTACTTATAATTTAAATAATATAGATAATGTAGTAGTTTCAATTGTGTTGGTATTTTTTCTGATATGTTTAGTGGGGCTTCTGGTCTTTAATGTGCTGGGAATGATTTATAATCGAAAATACATCACTAGAATTTTTTTACATGTAATGTTTATATATCTTACTGTATATTTGGCTTTATTTGGAAGATTAATTTTAAATAGTGAAATTTTATTCATTATATTAATGGTCTTTTTTTTACAATTATTTTGGATTTATAATTTTCCTACAATTTCTATATTTATAATTTTTAAATATGTAATAGTACTCTTTCCGCTATTAATATTGATTACAGGATTGTTTTCAATCGTATATATTTCACATTATAAGGTGAAAGATATGTTTTTTAACAATTTTAGATCAAAAAACAAAATTAATTTTACCGATAATTCATCAAATTCAACCGATAAAACATCCTCATCAATTGGAAAATTCGACGGTAAAGATATAAATATTGAAAATCAGTTTTTTAAATTATTTTTAATCATAATAACTTTTATCATATCCAATTTAATCAGTATAATTGCAACGCGCAATATTAAAAGCCTGAAAGCCGATACTAAGCTGCGTTTAATTTTGTGGAAAATACTATTAATTCCAATTGAGGAGAAAAAAGAGTACAAACAAAAAGCATCTGATTATTTTCATTTTAATCCGACGTCATATTGTTTATATCCAGGTATCATACCAACAGCTATGATCGGATTTAAACCAAATCAAACGTCAAAAATTGATATTAAAACTAATGGAAGCAATGTACGTAACGACTTTAAAATGTTGAAGTTTAAATTGTCTCATAATATAATAGATGATGCTGAGGCTATTTTAAAAAAAAAACATAAAAAACAATCCAAGGAAACACAAAATAAAATATTATCAGAAATTCAAACAATAAAATCACAAATTTTGTTTTCTCTTGAACCAAGCCGATCAGTTACTAAAAAAATTATTAAATTTAAAACTTTGTATAGAAATAAAAAAAAATATTATGATTTATTATGTTTTAAATAAAGTTTCATTTATTATATTTTAAATAAAGTTTCATTTATTATATTTTATTTTATTTTAAATAAAAAGGTATTTTAAATTTTATAAATTATCTATTGGGTTCATTACTTAACTAAATAAAAAAAATATATAACACATTCCGATCATATTACATTAATGATTTCATACAAAATTTTATAACAAATTAATTATTATTCATATTAATATTAAATTTTAAAAGGCAGTGTAACCGATGGACCCAATTTTGTATTTTCAAATGATGCGATTGTCAGGTTGCTTCTGAGCGACATCTATGTATGGTATTAAGCTTGTACAAATATAAATTTATAGATTATAAATTTTGCATCATATTCAAAGAGGGACAAATAGTATGTAGGATAGTTTTGCCAATTTGATAAGGAACTGTTACAACAATGACATGAGAATTATTATTATTATTAATATAGTTATAATAATAATAATAACTATATTATTATTATTATTAATAATATAGTTATAATAATAATAATAATATAGTTACAATAGAAAACTAATAGTTTATTATTATAACTGTGATCTAGGTTACTATTTTTATTATAATTAATAATATTATTTTACCACAATAGTTGGTACTATGTTAATGTTATCTGTTTTTTTTTCTTTCTTCTCTTATCTATATGCGAAAATTTTAAAATGATTCATCTTTTAATAATTAAATATTTTTATTTAATAATTATATTTTGTTATTTGTTATTATTTGTCATGATTAAAACTGTAAATTTTTCCAAAAAATAAGAAAAATTGGTAAACTCTGATAGGAAACGATTAACTTGGAGGCACAAATATCCAAGTCTGATCAACAGCACTACAGAAATTCTCGGAGTGAATTATTTTCAATCGAGGTCAACCCACGGGATTGAATTAACATTAACAAAATCACAAAGTTATGGTTAAATTGAAATAATTACTTTTATGTTTAAATTCACATTGAATTTCGCAATCAATAGAAGATTGTGATTAAAATTAAATTAAATAAACACTTAATTCAACAATTTTAAATTATTATCTTGTTATTTGAATTATTACTATCGAAAATGAAACATACAATCCTATCATATAGAAAATCAATTTAAAATTTACTATTAATATGTGTCCAAAATGTATATGAAGGCTCTTTCGTTGAACTACACTCATAAAAGTCTTCCAAAGTTTATACTCAATGCTTGCTAAAAAAAAAAAGTAATCAAACTATTGCATTTGAGATAAATTATTTATATATGTAAATACATATGTATTCGGAAAATTAGAAAATATGTACCTATTTTGGAATTCAATAATAATTTACTGACAATTGTCGAAGTTGCTTCTATTTCACTTTGAAGAATTTCGCAAACTATGAAATGACTCAGGAATCTAATAATTTCGTAAATTATCCAGAAGATTGTGCATCGGGAATTTATTGCCTGAAAAACCAAATGTGCAACAGTGCGATTAATATAAAACTTAAAATATTATTAATGCATGCTTTAATCGTACATTGTATCCCAATTTAATCGCCAAGTTTGCTGTTGATAAAAATAGTGTCAAAGATGTAAACGATATAAACCACAACTGAAAATAAATTTAATAAATTGCTATATATATATATATATATATATATATATATATATATATATATATATATATATATATATATATATATATATATATATATATATATATATATATATATATATATATATATATATATATATATATATATATATACAGTGGCGGACTGGGACTGAAATCAGTGCATGCCAGGAGTCAAAGGGGGCCCCCCCAGGGTTTAAAAAATTTGTCCCCCCCCCCCCCCCCCATATAACAAAAATTTCTTCTTTCCACCACGTCAGGGACGTCATTTCAGCTTTTTCTTGGGGGGGGCAAGCAAAGATTGGTCAAATTGAATTTTTTTTCAAAAAATCTTTTTTATATCGGAATACAAATGGAAAATATTCATACACCTTATTGAGTTATAAAATATGAAAAAAATAAGCTTATTTTTGAAAAAGTAATTATAAAAAAATATTATGTAAAGAGAAAAAAGCGCCGCAGGCGAAAATTTTTTTCCACAAATATTCACATGGTCAACATTAATCGACCATCAAACTGAGTCATCAAAAAACTATCAATTTAACTTAATTTCTACACACTGTCTTTTCACTTTATCTATGTACATGTATGTAATAACAATAGATAAAGTTTTGTTTTGTTTCTCTTCAAAGCACATAGCAGCGATTATTTTATTAGTTACCCAAAAGTAACATACATAAGAAATAAACGTAGCATTCATAGATCCATAGTATCTCATTAATCATTAAATTCATAATATTTTCTAAATTCACACTATTCCTTAGTTTAGGGGGGCGAGTGCCCCCCTATGGCCCCCCCAAATTACGTCCCTGAAAAAAATGCATAATATTTTCAATTAATGTTAATCGAAAATCGGGATTTTGGGGAAAATGCCCCTATCCTATATTTCTATTTACATGGATGTGTCTAAATTAGGAATAGATTTTATATTCGGAAACTGTTTAAAATTGTGTATTTAAATCTTACTATATCATCGAAGTATAATCAAATGTTATTTTGAAAGTATGAAGTAAATTTAAATAGTTGGTTGATGATGAATCGTCCTATCAAAATTGTTTTAAGCAATTCTGTTAATATTATTCACGAAAATTTGTTTATTTCCATTTTTATTTCAGTAGTTAGTTGTTACATAGGTATTGGTATATACATAATATTAACGTTGGAAATGGGCCCGGCAAAAGGGCCCACGCAAATGTTGAAACTTAAATTTCGAGCCTAATAAAAACAGTTAACCGATCCTTGGGCTGTTAAAGCAGGTATTAGTTGTTTGTGTATATCGTAAGAAATTTGTTTTGTTGAAATACCCAAACTTTAGGTCCCAAAGTTGCAATATCCTATAAATAGTTAAAAATAATAGTAATAAAAGTTATTTAATTTTACTGAGGGCCCATATTTTCTAACAGATAGTGGGGCCCACATGCCATCGGGCATGTTCGCATGTATGGCCAGTCCGCCACTGTATGTATATATATATATATATATATATGTATTAAAATATGTATGTATTAGATTTTTTTCTTGAACTACCATTATGCCATAACAATTATTAATTCCATCTATAATATCCGCTAGTTCATTAAAAACTCTTCTGGTTTTGATTATGTGTTTCTTTCTTTGAAAATGGTTTATCGGAAAGTTGTTTTTATATTTTCGCAGTCGCCAAATTCTATTTAAAATTGGACAGTTTGAATTGATGGTACCGCTGTAGAGTTTTGTCAATTGACAATTTAAGTTTTCAAACAGTCTAGTAATAAGATTAACTTCAACTATGAAGTGAAGTAGCTCCAAGTCAATTGTCGTACAAATAAAATGGTTTCCCAACAGCCAGTATTGCCTCAAAACAAAGAAATCATTTAACTCAACCCAAAGAAGACTGATTTTGGTCAACACCAAACTTGCATGTAAGACTATTAAATATTGCTTAAAATTTTCTTTGTATTGTAAATCCTGTATCACTTTTGAAATATTTACAATCATTATTTTGTACATAGAAGGACAAACAAGAACACTATGCAGTGTAATGCCAATATATCCAGCAATCATCATGTAATATGACGCAGAAACTACTACTGCAAATTGTGTACTCATATTCAACGTATCAAGCTTTGCACACATTATTGTTATAAATGTTGCTAGAATAACAACAGAAATGGTAAATAATTTGTAACAAATTCCAACTTCAAAAATGCCATCTCTTCCAATGGCGATTTTTTTCAGTCCAAATAGTCCATTTATAACATTGTTATATTTCAAGAATGTTAAAGTATGCGTGTCCGGGTACAAATTGCTTGAATGTTGCATGATTATTGAATGTTCAACCAATTATACATATCCACGTATATGTATATTGAGAATCAATTAATTAATCGATATTTTAATTTGTGTCAACACAGACAATAATTGTCACTCTATATAAAGGGTTTGTTTAATTAGTTTAATTAACTCATAATGGACATTAAATTAACTTTGAGCATAAAAGTCTATTCATATTGGCACAGCACATACTAGCAACTTGGCATATTCTATATGGATACATTCATAAAATCGGGCGCGGCATTGTCGGGTAACTACGTATTTTGCGTAGGGGTGGGTGGAGGATCCAAATAAAAGACCAAAATCGCTTCAGAGCATTTATTAGGTGATTAAGGAGATCCACGCACTGTCAGTGCTCCGTCCAGAATGCCTTCATATGGCCTAAGTACCTGCTTATAAAGGGCAGGTCGCTCAGTGCATCTTCCTCGACGCGTTTGTTTGCCTATTGTTATAGTCACGTACCAGATATGCAGTCCCACGGTTTCGCGCTGTCAGTTCTGAGAACTTTAGCGGGAAGCGACCGAATGCCGTTACCGACCACTAAGTCCATTCGGGGGTCTCCATTGTTAGCCGACAGCACTTACGAATCCTCGAAAATTAGTTATAACGGCGGCTCTTTTTAGCATATGCTACAATATTATATATGTTATATACAATATTATATATATTAGCCAGCAATATACAATATTATATATATTAATATTATATACAATATTATATATATTAGCCAGCAGCGTGGCTCGGTCGTTAAGCTTCTGCTTAACACTGAGAGGCGCCGAGTTCGATCCCTTGAGCTGACCTCGATTGAAAAGAATTTTTCTGAGTATATCTGTAATGCTGCTGGTCAGACCAGGATTTGTGCTCCTGGTTGATCGTTTCCTATCAGAGTTTGCCAATTTTCTCTGATTTCATTGTTGAAACGATTCCCGATTAAAAATTGGCTAAAAATCCTTCCTACCCACTATGTCACCACTATTTGAGTATGATTAATGTAAATATTACAATAAAAATGTATGTACAATTCATAGATGTCTCGTTAATTGTCGAGTTTAAGTCAGTGTCTCGTAATTTAGCGACTTATATAATAAAAAAATGCTGTATTGTTTGTAATTTGGCCAGGAAGGCGCATTGGGGTTTACCTGTAATGCCTTCCTGGTATGAAATAAAATAAATAAATAAATAAAATAAATATGTATCTATGTATGGTTGATTTGGGCATCACTTATGATCCTCAACTCACCTTTCACAACCATATCAAGACAGTCGCTGGCGTTTTATTTCGCCGGCTCAGATAGGTCTTGAGATATGCAAGGTTATTCTTCAACCAATTGTCTTCTCGCTTGCTTTTCAACTTGCTTTTAGGAGCAAGCTAGAGTATAATGCGATTGTGTGGAATCCGCATGAAGCAAATTATTCTCTAGTGATTGAGAAAGTGAGAAAAGCATTTCTTCGCTTCCTATAAAGGAAAGAATATGGTCATTACCCATATTTATATCCTACTCCTTTACTTTTGGGCATGCTTGGGTATTTTTTGATTTTTAATTGCTTTTTATTATTACGAAATTATGTTCACAATACATCTTATATCTATTTTAATAGCTACTGATCTAATGATCATTTTCTATTTTACAATTTTAATTTAATTTTGTTAGTAATCATAGTATTATATTATTCTAATGTTAATGTACAGCATAATAGGAAACAGAGCTCAAAAACCTATTTACAATTCTTATAAATGCTCATAATACATCTAATACATAATATTAATTAAAGACTCTCTAAAGTCGATGACCTAAAGCAGATTGTGTTTAGGTAATCTGTGTTTATACCTGAAGGGTATAGATATTTTGTTGTAATCACCGAGACTCTTCACAAGTATGTTAGTATGGTTATTAGTGATTCTGTCATAGAATCTACTTGTTAGTTGGTTAGTAATTTCTGTAACAAACTGAATATTATTTATGGCATGCAGTGTTTTCAAGTTAGTATATGTATATGGGTTTATTATAAATTATTTTTAGGGATTTATTTTGTATTATTTGGAGCTTGTAAAGGTTAGTATTCGAGGCGTTATTCCATACAGGTGAAGCATAGGTTAATAATGGTAATATGAGCGCGCGATATAATTTTATTTTATTTTGAGTTGATAAAGAACTATGGCGATTAAATATTGGGTATATTGATGATATACCCCGCATCGCCTTGCATTTCGCTGCCTCAATGGGAGGTGCCCATCTCATTATTTTATCGAACGTTACTCCTAAATATTTTATTACTGACTGCCATTCCAGACTTTCTCCAGAGAGGATTACTTGCTTGGGTATGATTTCCTTGAATTTCACATTAATTGTTTTTTTTACAGCTTCTACGTGGTAATACGACATGCCTGTCGTTGCTAGAACAGTTCGGACTTTATGTCTCTAATAATTATGTGCGTGGTAGACATCACCATTTGATGGTTGTACCTCCTGCCCGCACAGCTCTTTATCGGATGGCTCCTATTCCAAGAACTATCCGACTTCTCAATGAAATCGTTGCTGCTGAGCCTGAATGTGATATTTGTCACCTTAGTGAGCGTAGAATCAAAGATTATTTTAGCTCATCTGTCTGGTAGCCTGCGCTCATCATTATTTTCATAATTGGACGTGATATATGAATGGAATTTTGATATTGTCGCTTCCAGTTGGGTTTCGCAGGATTTTTTTTTACTTACGGTGGGTTCTTATGTGTATATTGATGCTGGCTGTAAATGTAAGACATTCCACACTATGTGTTCTGTTTATTTGATATTTTTATTGTATTTACTATTGTTAATTCTATTGTTTTTAATAATTATTTATTAATGTATATTTATCAGAAAGATTTTTTTCCTTTTCTCTATTATATGTTCGACCATTGTGGCGAACATATAATAGACCATGAGGGATTCATGTAATTTCACAATAGTCCAAACTCAAATAAATATGTATTTTATTTTAATGAAGTGTGTATAGTTGAAAGATATTCAAATTTGGTAAAGATTGATTATTCTTCGATTTGGTAATTATGTAATTTGGTATCATGATATTTTGTTAAATCAGTGTTATGGAGAATTTCAAGAAACACCAAAACCAAAAACGCTGTCAAAGATATTGATTACAAGTATGTAAATGTTCATCTTCATTTTTCATGAGAGCATTTTTATAAGTTTTTTGTAATGGATTTTTATAATTAATCCCATAACTATGCATGTACAACATAGCTTTGATTAACGCGAATTTTTTTTGGATGCTGCCAACTTCTATTATACAATATATTTCAACGTTTATTCAAATCGAATGGACAATTCGTAAGCGTATACAATATCATTAGTAATACAGTTATTTTATCAACAACAATGTTACTATAGTAACTACAATTTAAATATTCATCGATCTGATTACGTTGATGAAAAAAGGCAATTACTTAATGAATGTGTGCGATTGTATAGTAGATTTTATAATTAGACCTTTATAATCTGCAACTGTGTAGTTAATATGTTTTTTGTTTCTTCTCTGTTTATTTATGTATTAATTTACATGTTAAGCCACAGTGACATTACAGAATACTCTAACGCGTCACTGTGACCAGACATATTAGCATAATACAAATACTACATATCTATAAGAAAATTAGCGAGACATCTATGTTATAGATAGTAAATTTTGATATCACATTCAAATTAACGAGACATCTATATTATAAGATAATAAATTTTTGAAATCACATTCAAATAGTGGTGAGGCTGTTTTTTTTAGTGGTGACATGGGTAGGATGATTTTAGCCAATTTAAAGGAGGAACCACTTCAACAATTAAATTAGATAAATTGGCAAACTCTGATAGGAAGCGATCGACTTGGAGCCATAAATATCCAAGTCTGACCAGCAGCATTAAAGGTTATACTCAGAATAAATTCCTTTAACCTTTGAAGGACGAAGCGTCGAGATCGAACGAGTGTCCCGAACCGAGGGTCGAGTTATATGTTCAGTATTTTTTAATCAAAATACAGATTTTCTCAATACGAATGGGTTCAATATACATATATCTTATTAATCATTTTATACATCAACATAAAAAAGTTTTAGTCCTATAGGATGTTTTTGACTATGTTTGTATTAAAAAATAACGACAAACATCGACACGTAAGCGCACATAGGTAAGTCCAACAGGCAACTGCATGACTCAATAGCCACGCGCCAAAAGCGACAAAAACAATAGCTTACGAAAATATAACTGTCGCTTTCCCTCGCATCGATTCATCGATCAACAAGAATATGCAAGCGGACAGTCAAAAACATGACTTATCGCTATCGCCTTTAAATCATACTTTGGAACGTAGAAATATATAAATGCATTACGATGTACCCCTTTTCTAAATCATACAAAATCTATTAACATAAATTTCTTGTTGTTCATTCTAAGAATACTAGAAATATAGGGTGTATAACTTTGAAAACCACATAGTTATTACGAAAAACGTTAAAATTGGGGCACTTGCATACCCCACTTTGGTGAGGGAGGGTTAATCGAGGTCAGCTCACGGGATCGAACTCGGTGACCTCTCGGTGCTCAACGCAACCACCGAGCCATGCTGCTGTTATATTTTTGACTATTGTGGTGCATTGGGCATTCCTGTAATGCCACTATGGTTTAAACTTTAAAAAAATAAATAAAGAAATTACATATAATATCGATTCGGGGTGACGTAACGGCATAAATGAAAAACATTTTATATCTATTTTACATTTTATATTTAAATATTGATTTATTAATACATTACGTACAAAGACTTAAAAATAGTCAATTAAATTAAAGCAAAAAATAGTTGTCGTAATAAGATATTTTTAAATCAACATTGCATTTTAAAATTTCATTTTCCATCCCTCGATTGTTATATAAACCCGATGTATGTACATTTACACGCTGTAATTATGCAAATACTGAATATTGATTATTTGATGTTGTTAACAAATACCAATTATTCAATATGGGTTCCTTACTGACTATCCACTTTTTTGATAAACATTCAATTAATTTAATGTTATAAAAATGCTAAATTTTTAAATTTGAATTGAAAAGTGGTGTTTTGTGACCAAATTTATAATATGTAAAACAACGATGACTCTTTAAGCACTTGTTCAAACTGAAGTTGCCTTTGATATTTTAATTGTGTTGGAAATAAATATTTACATTTATATTGATACAGCTTGTAAAGAGCTTGTTCCCATCATTCTGATTAAAATATTTTCACAAAACAAAAGACACGAATTTGCAAAATTATTATTCGTGGTTTTATAATTATTGTCTTCGGTTTTTTCAGCTGTGAATTCGCTGTATGAAAAGTGAACAAAAAGTTTTACCACATCACTATATGCATATGAACATATTAATATATACATATCTGTATATTTATGCAGGTCTTTTTTTCGGAAAAGATTTACCAATTTACCAATTTACCGGTAATCATGACCAAATTCCATTACCGAATTACCGGTAATTTTTTTTTTTGGGATTCCCGGTGATTTCGGTAAATTGAAAAAAACCCTTTCTAATATATATAATAATATTTTTCAACTTCGATATTATATAATTTATTTGCAGTGAAGAGTTTCGATGCGTTTTTGTATAATTCATTCGTTTTGGTTCGGACTTCTATATTTTATTATCCTATCCATACGAACACCATATTTTAGCATTTTGGCTAATTATATACATAAGTATGGATGGATTGTGATTATGTATGCTCGAATATTGTTTCGTCTAATTGCTTTTGAAACATTAAAAATACCTTGAAAAAAGGTGCCGGAACGGCGTTCCGCCGCATTCTTAGGGAATAAATCCATCTGCAAAAAATATTTTACTGAAACCAACAAATAATTCATGATCAATAAACATGTGATTTAAATGAATATATGTACATATACATTTTCCAACTAGTTTAAATGATATTTTGGAGCACCTACGAAATACATACATATTTTAAAGCATCGATTTAACTAGTTTTTAGCCTACATATATGTATTTAACGTTATATTTCAAGATAAAATAATATTTGATAAATGCACAATGTATTCCATAAGTCCTCCAAAATGTATTTCTTAATTTTAAAACATTAAAAATTTGTTCTTACTATCTCAATACAGTCGGTCTCCGTGACGAGACAGAATGTTAAACGACAGAAAACGCAAATATCGGTAGGCAAAGATCAAAAATCGAAGGATCTTAAGTCGAAAGACCAAAAAAAAAAAGGTGCATGGTAAACGGTACATACTCACGTACATACTCACTTAATTTGCGCGAGCAGGATACAACAGGAACAAGAGGAACAGGCTTTTCCTCCCGTATTAATGTGCGCGCGCAGAATACGGGAGGAAAATCATGTTCCTCTTGTTCCTGTTGTATCCTGCTCGCGCAAATTAAGTGAGTATGTACCGTTCACCATGCAACATTTTTTTTTGATATTTCGACTTAAGATCTTTCGATTTTCGATCTTTGCCTACCGATATTTGCGTTTTCTGTCGTTTAACATTCTGTCTCGTCACGTAGACCCCAATACAGTATATACCTTATAACACGATAGATTGAATAAGTAAAAAATAATATGAAAAAAAAGTTGAAACACATGGTTTCTAAAAGATTAAATATATTTCTTTTTTTTTCCATTTTTTTAAACTAAACAATCTAGGTTAAAATTTTTAGGAAAAGTTACCACATACAATTATTTGATCCACGATTTTTTTTTCATTTACTGGTATTAGGAAGAATCATTTACGGACAGTGTATTTTGAACAGATATGATAATTTATATAAAGTAAACGATATCATCCAATGTTGAAATTCTTAAGGTCTACATTAAATTCCAACTGTGATTTGAGTCTCCCAGACTGGCCTACCACTCGAGGAGGAGGCAATTTCCCAGAAATTTCCTCTTGACAAATATTATAAATTTTGTCATCGACCACAAGAAATCTGAAATCTCAATTTCAATATCATTTTCGATTGGATTATTCATAACTTCAGCAACATAATACTTGAAAGTCTTTTTGGTTGTTAATTTCACAAGAACCTCTAACCTTAACCTCTGGACGCGTCCAGAGGTACAACCAAATAAATGTCCAAAGGTACAACAAAACGAAATATTCCACTAATATTAAAATACACATCTTTGTGGTTACGTTTTAACACAGATATCGTCGTTACCAAATAGTTAAATAACCACTATACAAAACTAAATGCATATCTTGTATGAAAAGTTATTTTAATAAATATGAAAAAACAAACAGTTCGTTGGTAAATAATTACTTTTGGGTCCCAAATAAAGAAATTCTCGAGAAAAAATTCGAATCTGGCAGAGCGTGGCACCAAAAGGTGGATTGAATGTTGCCAATATTTGATGTTCATAATTCCGTAGAACATTGTGTAGCAAAAATATTTTCCCCGACCGAAATAAAGTCATTGTCTACAGGTACATTCGTCCATAGATACACCACTCTCCCCTATACACCATAACTTTTTCTCTTATTGTAAAGTAGTGTGAATTTCATTATTTCATCACTGCTATATATAACAATTCATCATCATTATTTTACTGCCACATTTATTTTTTAAATTCATACAAAATCATGTTATTTCAACCAATATTATCAAGATACATGCATATATATATATATATATATATATATATATATATATATATATATATATATATATATATATATATATATATATATATATATATATATATATATATATATATATATATATATATATATATATATATATATATATATATATATATATATATATATATATATATATATATATATATATATATATATATATATATATATATGTAAAGACTAAACTGCATGTAAAAATATATTTTTCGACTATTACCCAATGACATATCATTGCATGGGTGTTGCCATATTAAGTTATTAAATAAAAAAAATTAAAAGAAATGTATCATCGGTCATGAGTTCGATCCTTCGATATAAGCTACAATATGAATAGTAATAACACTGTTCGACACGAAAAATGTTTCAGAGACGAGATATGACTTTTCTTATACATAGATCTATGCCCAGTGAACACGAATCTGGTAATAAAAAGTGTTGAATGGCTCGAGATTCGGAGATATATGTGTTTTTTAAATCGCGCGATTTTTCTATATCTTGGTGTTGTTCGGTCGATTTCTCAAAATCTGTTAATTTTCTGTTCAAAATGAATATTGGAATCTACAGTTCAAATCAAAAGTCAAAATTACGTATTTTCACTTGGAATTTTTTTCCACTGTTAATACTATATTATATGGACTATTTTCTATTGAAACATGTACGAACTGTACGACTACTTAGAGAGATTTGAAAGCTGAAAATTACTACAAATTAAAGATAAAATACCCGACTGTAGATTCCAATATTCATTTTGAACAGGAAATTAACAGATTTTGAGAAATCCACCGAACAACACCAAGATATAGAAAAATCGCGCCATTTAAAAAACACATATATGTATGTATCTCCTAATCTCGAGCCAATCAACACTTTTTATTACCAGATTCTTGTTCACTGGGCATTGATCTATAAGAAAAGTCATATATCGTCTCTGAAACATTTTAAAAGTCGTCATTTGTCGAACAGTGTAATTAATCGGAATCGAAACTGAAACAGTAATTTTAAAAGTAAACTAAATAATTCATGTGTAAGGTCGAAGATAACTGTAAAGACGTTGTATTCCAATTTTTAATTTAATGCATACAAAATGTAATATTTTCCGATTATACACAAACGGTCATTGACCTCGTAACGTTGAATATTATTATTACACATAACAAATTACGTAAATTACGTAAACGCTCCAATAACCAGTCTTTTTTGATTTTTAAATGCTTTTTATTATTACTAAATTATGTTCACAATACATCTTATATCTATTTTAATAGCTACTGATCTACTGATCATTTTCTATTTTACAATTTTAATTTAATTTGGTTAGTAATCATAGTATTATATTATTATAATGGTAATGTACAGCATAATAGGAAAAAGAGCTCAAAAACCTATTTACAATTCTTAAAAATGCTCATAATAACCAGTATGTGTGAACGTTTATGTATGTTTAATTATCAAATTTTGTTTTGTGACCTTCTTATATTAATCAAATACATAGATAAAGTCGCTAATAATAAAATAGCTAATAGTACACCTTTTAAACGTTTAAAAATCAATTCTTACTTCATATGTTTTTAATAGTTTATGTTTATCTCGTTAGTATTTCACAACGTCAAACATTTACGTGCATACATATTAGTATGTGTTTTGAATACATATGTATATAAACAAATTCAACGACGAAATATACCGATTAAGTTGGGAATATGAGTCTTGAGATATTGCAAGTTTGATGGAACGAGGTAGACCCATCAAAACAGTAATTATATAATAAATTCAACATTAAATTTGGTTTAATTATAACTTTAAATCTAATTTTTTTATCACTTTGCTATCATCACACGTAGACTACGAGTGCTGATAACGTGTCGTAGTATTGATATAACTATCGTAATCTAAAAAAATGCTCTATAAAAGTTGAATGAACAAATCTGAATACTGAAAGTTGTTGCCATCGGATACGTGGCATTGCCTGGCTTAAATTCATGCAGAATGCTTATAAATATAAAACTATAGACTCACATGTTTTACTGTTTGAAGCCACGGACATGTCTGTTTTTCATACTCAACGACAAAATGGTCGATGCATTATTGACGATTGTTTGTTTGAGACAAATAAACGAACGTCAATAATGCATCGATGATTTGGTCCTTGCATGATAAAGATGACTCAGACTCTTATAAAATCACCGATCTGCAACAGTAAACAATTAATAACGATGGGTATTAATGTTGATTTTATAATTTTAGTAATCAAAAAATACTTGCATGTATTTGTTTCGCCGTTATTGCGTCGATTTGATTTTTCTGATTTATGTAATCGTATAATACATTTTGTTTAAATATTATCCTTTCTTCTAAAAACCAAAAATATTTATAAAAATGTTATTAAATGCAAAAACATATTTTTAAACGTACTTACTTGACAGAATAGAACACACGAATGACATTTGATATGAACTATCTGTATTGAATTTCAACATTTGATAAAAGATGGGTAAAAAAAATAACTGATAATCAACAGAGCGAATCTAATCAATCTTTACAAAGTTTGACACACTTAATTTGAATATGATTTTTATTTATTTATTATACCGCCCTAGTATTGCAAAATGATCCAATGCACTGTAACATTTTATTTATTTATTTTAAAGGTATGTATTTATATCTGTAAAATAAAGATGTGGTCAAACATTGCACATAAGTATTGTGAGCATGAAAAAAAGCAAATAAAAATATCAATTAACATCGACAGAGATATCTATGGTCGAATTTGCTGCATTTTTACATACCTCCTTTACGTTTCACGTGGCTTTCGTGTCAGTGGTCATTTTTATCTCTTATCCGATCGTTTTCATACTTTGCCATATTGCTCATTTTGGTCATCAATACACGTTAATGTATCGTCTGCCATTACGTTGGAGATAAAATATCGTATACAACGCGTTTTAAACACGCGGAAAGTAAATCTCCCTGACGTTTAATAAGCGATCGTCCCGTATCTTCCAACCTGTTCGCCTTGATATGGTGATATAAGATTTTAATTGTTTAAACGCCTATAATTCACTCTATATTTTATGAAATTTGCTCTATTGGTTCTCGTTATCTCTAATATATAAATATTTATAGTTTTAACTCTCATATGTATATATAAATTTCAAATTTGGCGTGTAGCTTCTTGTAGGGTAATACACGATATATATTGATTTATGGCCAAAGATGTCAAATCTGACATTTCACGGCTAAAAGTATATCTCTTCACGGAGTTTTATCTGCGAGATAAGTATTCAATAAGAAGTTATGTTGTATCTAATTGTTAATATGATTTACAATAAGCTTACATACATTTAGTTTTTTACAATAAGCTTACATACATACAATTATTATACAATTCAGCGAAATTCAAGATGCTGAAAATTCGATATTTGTGAAAAATGGGTAAGGGTAGCTCTTATAGAAAACGATTGACCTGGAGTCACATTACCAAGGTCTGGCCAGCAGCAACGATTGGCATTTGAATCCATAACCACTTTTATTTGCTAACCTCTAGTCTATTCGGCTGGTTTACTTATATTAATTAATGATTAAAGATGTATGGAACGCTGTATTCTCGGCATAACGAGAAAATACAGGAAGTGGAATTCGTGGGTGAGAAGTATGACAAAGGTAGACAAAGTGGATAGAGTAAAGAGATTTAAATGGCAATGGTCGGGCCACGTGGCTAGAAAAATCGTCAAAAGGTGGACAAAATATGTGATAGAATGGTACCCAAGAGATTGCAAAAGGGTAAAAGGAAGACCGCATGGAAGATGGGTAGATAAAATTAGGAAAATTTGTGGGGTGAGATGGGTGAGTATTGCGCAAAACAGATACGTGAGAGGCCTTCATCCAGCAGTGGATAATGAGTGGCTGTATATTATGATGATGATATTAATACCAGTAAGCAGGTCCCGATCCAACATTCTTGCCGCCCCTTATTTATTATTATTTTAAAATAAAATTTTCTAACATCAAATCTTGTAGATATTTCAAAAAATAAAAATCCTATATATTATTATAGAGACATCATTGGATAAATTCGATAATACTAAATGTTTCACCAAACTTCACTAAATGTAAACCAAAAGGGTAAAAAGAAGACCGCAAGGAAGATGGGTGAACGAAATTAGGAAAATGTGCGGGGTGAGATGGATGAGTGTTGCGCAAAACAGAGACGAGTGGAAGCGTGTTGGATATGCCTTCATCCAGCAGTGGATGGCGAATGGCTGTAAATGATGATGATGATACCTACATACATATATTATCAAATTCGTGATGCAATGAACTTAAATTTTGCGAGAGACGTGACAGTTTGCCAATTTGGTGGAACCGATTCAATTAAATCACATGAATTCGCAAGCTCTGCTGTCACCTATTTATTTTTACATATACATATGTAGACATTTATTTGAATGACGTTAATTGAAACTAGATTTGAAATTTCAGTTCAATACATCAAAAGGTTTCTGAGAAAAACATAAGAAACCTCGATTCTCTAGAGTATAAGTACTACTTCCGGTTCAGATAAAATTTATAATTTCGATTCAGTTAGCGGTTTGGGAGATAATTGAATTCAAAAACATAAAAAAGAGGACTCCTCTTAGGGGAGTTACCATTTCCACTTAACTTAAAAATTTGAAAAAAATTTACGTCGTATCGATAAGAATTTCAGTAACCAAAACTAAGTTTCGGTTTAATATGACTAACGGTGTTCAAAAAATCCCCAAAATACACAGACACACATAGACACGCTGACACACACACAAACATATTTTCTAGATCATGAAAAAGTGATCAGTGATCGATTCAGAGTTCGAATCAGTCAAAATCTCGAGTTCGAATTTTCGCATGATCACAAAACTTCATCTATTGTTACTACGTACATACGTAGATAAAGTAAAAATATATCAACAAATAAACGGCCTGTTTGATATATTTTTTCTAATATTTTACATACCTCCTTTACGTTTCACTTACGATTACAATTCGGGAAAAAGTTTGCCTCTTATCCGATCGTTTTCATACATTGCGATATTGCTCATCAATATAAGTAAATGGATCCTCCGCCATTACGATGGTGCAAAAATATCGATTAAGACGCGTTTGAAATTTGAATTTCTGAATCTACATCTATCTAGTTTTTAGTTTTAAACATAGATGGCGGTAGTAAAATAAAATTATTGGTATTTTTATTCAAAATAATAATTTTATATACAAATTATGTTTTTAAAATACTTTTTTAATAAATTTTTAGAAATTTGTTTTCAGTATTTGATTTCAAGTAATTCATTTTCAAACAATTTATTTCCAGCAAATTACCTAACACTGGACCACTCTAAAAGTACCCATTTACATCAAAACATTACAACACAGAACAGTGTTGTTTATATTACGTAATAGTAATTCAACTTATGACATTTTGAATTTAAAACTATTTATAAATTCGTAAAAAAAACATCGATATGATAAAAACTTGAACTCATTTATCCTCATCGATTCTACGAAGCGAAACGACATAACATCAAAATAAACATATTCAATATTAAATTTATTTTTATTTACATTTTTCAATGACAAACAGTATCTTAATTACACTGCGAAAATGTGACAGCAGTTTGTATTGTGACATTGACGTTGACGAGCATCGTATTCAAACGAACCACACTTGATATTGACAGCTGTAAATTATCGACGACAAACATCGAGCACCGTAATATGTAATCGCCATAATAACGATCATGATTTTTTTTTAGCACTTTTTCATGCATGGTAGCTATTAGCTATTATCGTGATTTAGTTTTAATGGACTCACGTTTCGTTATTGTTAAATTAAATATTTTTTCCTTGTAGCCTTGATCGCGTGACTGGCAGGGGAATCCCCTAGTTCAATTATTGGTATGCTGTCGACAGTTTGCTTAGTCTGTCGTCATTGAAGTCTGGTCTTGGACTGTTACGACCTTCTGCATTCATTCTGTGTTCCACCGTCTTCTGAGATGGCCAACATCATGTATCGTCTTGTGGGTCTGCTCTTTGCCACGTGGCTTGTCGAAGCTACTGTGGTTCCTACTACTACTAAAAATTTTGCTTATCCTACCAAAGCACCACCTGGTGCACCAAGTAAATATTGTTGATTATTATTGAAACGGTGACGGAGTTTATATAAAATTGTAATAATTTATAACTTTTAATTATATACTAGCTGAACCCGGCATGCGTTGCAATGTCACAATAACGCATACAATTCCCGTTCCCATTTCCGTTCTCGTTCTCGTTCTCGTTCCCATTTGTCGGAAAAACGCAGGCAGCGATCACATTTGAAATTATTCGATTATTTGTTTATTTTACCCTAACAACGCATGTCGCGACGCAAAAACATTTGAAATTATTGCGTTGCAATGCCACTCATTCCCGTTTTTCCCGTTTCCGTTCCTGTTTTTGGCCGATTTTTTTTTCACAGTGAGCTTCCCGGATATGCATACAATAAATTCTGAAAGTTCCATCGTACAATAACGCATGCAATTCCCGTTCCCGTTCCCGTTTGTCGATGCGTTTCGATAAGTGAATGTTTCAGTTTCAAATTAATACTTAATAATCAAATTAAATTATAGTAAAGTATAGGAACGCATACGTGACAGACAGAAAAACATTTATTTATATACATATGTAGGATTGTTATGAGTGGTACGTAATGTCAGGTTAGTATGAGCGGTACGTAATGTATTTGTACGTTGGCGTGCGTGCGCGCAAGTCGGTTACCAACGTAAACATTTCCTTAACTACACACTGGCGCTTCATACTTTCGTGTCGATAAAATCATAATTACGAATATTATTATTAAGAGGTTTTATCCCGTTTTTTTTTCACAGTAATCTTTCCGAACATGCATAAAACAAATTCTGAAAGTTCCATCGTAATCGGTTCAGTGGTTTAGGAGCCTATTTGAGACAGACAGATAGACAGACAAACATTGATTTTTATATATATATACATATAGATAGGATTCATAAAATTCGAATATTCTTAAAAAATTATCGACGGGCAGAATACTAGTCGATCCAAATTAATCTTCGTACATTAATTTGGATGGACTATTGCGATTTGGGTTTATTTTTATCACCGAGAGGTTACCGGGTTCGATCCTATGCTTATATTTAATACTGCTGATCAGACTTGGATATTTGTAACTCCAAGTCGACCGTTTCTATTAGAGTTTGCCAATTTTTCTGATTTCATTGTTGAAACGGTTCCTCCATCAAATTGGCAAAAATCATCCTACCCGCTGTCACAAATATCTGAATTTGATTTATGTACAATATGTAAAAAATATGTACAAGTCTAAATCCGTAGACATCTCTATGGATTAATTAATTAATTAATTAATTGTTAATTTTGTGTTCTTAAACCTCTCTAAATACAGCTATTTCTGTAATAAAAATGCTGAAAAGTTTTTAATTAATTGTCTAGGGAGGTGCATTCTTCCTGATATACATACATACATATATCTATGTAAAATAAAATAAAAATACGTATAATCTCGATGCAAATCTAAAGTTTTCAACTATTGGAATCGTTTTGGAAGGGCTCGGAGTCTTAGGTCAAAGGATCACCATACAATAAAAACGCAGTTATTTAATACGATCCTTTTAAAATTTATTTTTATGATTTTGCTTAGAATGGAAGATATTTACTTGTGTTTTTAATAATGTAATTTAGAATTTTTAACGTTTTTGGAAATTACATAGGTATTTTAAAATAGATTTCCTCCGAAGTTTTTAAATTACCATTTTTACTTTATCTATATGTATGTACGTAGTAGCAATAGATGAAATTTTGTGATCATGGGAAAATTCGAACTCGAGATTTTGACTGATTCTAGCTCGGAATCCATCACTGATCACGTTTTCATGATCTAGAAACAATGTGTGTGTCTGTGTATTTGGGGATTTTTTGAACACCGTTAATCCCATCGAACTGAAACTTAGTATCGGTTTCAGAAATGCTAATATCGATGTCATTTTTTTTTTCAAATTTTTAAGTTGACCGGAAATGGTACCTCCCCTTATACATAGTAGCTGTCCTAGTAAGTTTTTGAATTCATTCTCCCAAACCGCTCAACAGATCAGACTGATTTTTTTTTTACTCCTAATATGAATTGTCTAATTTCATACATTAATATTTTTTAAATATTTTAACCCCAACCGGAAGTACTTTTACTCCAGAGATTCGAAGTTTTTATGTTTTTCTCAGAAACCTTTGAATGTATTGAACTGAAAATTCAAATCTAGAACTTTAATCTTAATACCAAGCTATTTTTAAAATTTGGTGAACACCCGACAACCGGAAGTGGCAAGTCGAAAATGTTGTGACCACAAGATTTTTTCCACACCAGTGAAATCAAGCTGAAAATTTATATTAGTATTTTTTATGTACTAACTTAGAGTTCTTCTTATATTCCTCAAACGAATACATAGATGGTCACATCCGATTTTTCTAACTACGTTTATGTATTTATTTTTTGACATTAGAATGCGGATTGAACGAAGTATTTTCCGAATGTGGAGCAAATGGCTGCCAAAACACATGTCAGAATCCAAAACTTTCCATGGTTTGTAAAGCAATTTGCACACCTGGTTGCGTTTGTGCCGAAGGATATATCAGAAATTCAAAAGGAGCTTGCGTCTTGATTAAAAATTGCGGTAAGAACAGTTTTATAAATTCCATTTTCTCATATATTAATTTAAATATTAAAAAATATTCCGACCTTTTATTTATCAACTTCATATGTAAGTAAACACTCAAAAATTTCTCTATGCTTTCCAAGCATCCTTTAAAAATAATTTTACGTATGTACATTTTATTGGGTAACAAATTTAGTTCTTTAGACGATGCCCACTTTTTATCAAGTTTGAAAATGCGTACACTAGGCCACTAATCATATAAAATATATAAATATAAAGGTGAATAAATTTAAAGTGATCACATTTAATATCAATGTGATGTTTTCATTTCCCAAACAGATTGCACTGGACTCAATGAAATTTTTAGCGAATGCGATAACCATGGTTGTCGAAACACTTGCAAGGAACCTGACCTTTTAGCTAGATGCAGTTACGTGGCTGGTTGCTATCCTGGATGCATTTGCAAACCAGGATTCTTGAAGGACGAGAGTGGAATTTGCGTACCACAAAGCAAATGCTGTAAGTGTCTGATAGCAAAAGATTATCTTCAAAGTAGTGTATCTTCAATATATCGCATTGTGTTTTCCAGATACTTGCAAGGCAAATGAAATATTCAAAGACTGTGGAAGTTTTGCTTGTGAAAGTACGTGTGAAATTCCAAACAAACAGCAAATATGCGATCCATTACCAAATACATGCGATCCAGGATGTTTCTGCACCCAAGGCTACGTGAGGAACGAAATCGGTGAATGTGTCTTACCCAAGAATTGCCGTAAGTTTCTGTTTTTACATATGTACTAGTGTTTTGCCCGTTGATTTCAACAGGTGGTTTCAAAAAGGAATTGAAACAAGAATAAAAATAAAGTTATATGTAGTCTAATGTAAGATAATTTATAGGCGCACGCGCACGTAATATTAATCGTAATAAAAGTGGCACATTATACACTTAGCAATCCAACCCGTTCGAAATGATGAATGAATGCGTGTGTGTGTGCCCTGGGAGCTTGGCCCCCCGCACCCTCAACGCCTCCAGCGGCCTGGAGGCTTCGCCCCCACCGCCCCCCGACGCCTCTGGCGTCCTGGGGGCTTCGCTCTAACGCCCCCGTCGCCCTGAGGGCTTCGCCCCCAGCGCCTGTGCCCCCGACTCCCAAAGCGCCTCCGGTGCTACGGGGTCTTTGCCTACGCACCCCCGACACGTCCTGTGCGGTCAGAAGACGCTTGACAAATGCGACGACGCTCGACACACCCCCTCCCACACTTCCTCACTAGCACGCTTCCTGGCATCTCGATTACTTGGCTGTGATTGGTTCCCCATACTGGTTGATCGTCCGTCACAAATATACATATTTAGCGACAGGCGGGTTTTATATATATTATTTTGAGCCGAATTGATAATCATATCTTTGGGATTTAATTTACTTAACTAGAAGAATGCGGTTGACGGACTATTGACAGAATGGACACTAGGACCTTGGCCGAACGGACATTAGGCCAACGAAAATTTGGTCGAATGAAATTTCTAATTATTTAAATTTACCAAAAAATAACAAAATTTAATGAGGTAAAGGTAGGGTTGTCAGATTTCATGCAAGTCAAACCAGGACAGCCCTCAACCCCAAAAAAAATCAGATCTTTGACCTTTTTATAGATATATTTTCAACCGAAGTGATAATATTTAGAATATCTATAATTGATTTTTTTCTCTTCTATTTTAATATATTTAAATGAAAAGTGATACAATTACAACGAAGAAACCAAATATAGACTTCACTAAGAGGATTAGTGAAAAAATATAATAAGGTTTTTGGAGCTTTTTCTTCAGCTAAAAAAAAGCTTTTAAAGCTTCGAGTGCGTTCCTTTGCAAGTAATAGTGACAGCCAACTATATTCAATATTAGCAAAATCACAGAAATCTTTTAGTCTTTCTGTTCTGACAGTGTCTATTCCGCGTCTGCGTGTGATTAATCATTCTGAGTGTGAGAAAATTATCGATTCAAGATAAATTGATTGATGTCTGATACACATTTTCTGTCTCCTTTATACACAGAGTTCTCCAGAAAGTATAAGACAGAAACAAATAGTTCATTGTTGAATATTGCTGCAGTGTTTATCAGACTGGTAAACACTGCAACATCTGGTCCAGACATCAATATATATATTATATATTAATTCCGAGTTAAAAACATATGTAGGAATTTAAAAAGTATTAAACCGGGACATTTGGGCGTCCCGAGAGGTTTTTTCGCGACAACGGGACACGAGACTTAAAACTGGTGACAATTCCGATTAATCGGGACGTCTGACAACCCTAGGTAAAGGTGATTTCTGAATAATGTATCTGTTTTCAGTAAGTTGATAGCAATTTCGATTCGTAATCGGACAACTGTTCGTTCGGCCAAAAGTCCACGCATGAGGTTGGCCCGCTTGAGTAGAATGAATGATGCGATTGGTAACATGTAATGTGACGGGGAAACCGTTGCGGTTCTCCACCGAATAAACAATGTTTTAAACGAGTTTCATTTCACTCTACCGACTATATCTCCTTAAATCCAGATCCTAGATATCTATTCATTTAATTATTAACATTCAATTCGCACTTTCAGCAAAAAAATGCACCGGATTGAATGAAGTATTTTCACAGTGCGAAAACAACATTTGCCAAAATTCATGTCAGAATCCACAAAAATCGTTGACTTGCAAAGGATCGTGTACACCAGGTTGTGTATGCGCCGAAGGGTATCTTAGGAACTCGAAAGGAGTTTGCGTTTTGATTAAAGATTGCGGTAAGTTATTATCGAAACTTAATCTATTACTGAAAGTATTTTCTATAAAATATGATTTTAATCTTTTTATGTATAACAGATTGCAAAAAGGACAACGAAATTTTCAAAGAATGTGGTCCTGCGTGTGTTAACACTTGCGAAGAACCAGATCTTCTGACAAGAATTGCATGTGCGGCTGTTTGCGTTCCAGGTTGCTTCTGCAAACCAACTTTCTTGAAGAATAATAACGGCGATTGTATACCACAAAGCAAATGCTGTAAATTATTTACAATTTTTACTTTCGTACGTATATCTATTATAGAATTCTCAATTAAAAGTGTGACCTATTTTTTTTAGATAAATGCACAGGACCCAACGAAATGTTCTCCGAGTGCGGAAATAATTCGTGCCAGAAAAATTGTGATACATATGACCGGAAAGACATTGCTTGTAGGCCGAGCTGTAATCCAGGTTGTATCTGTAAAGATGGTTACATAAGGAATCAACAAGGAGTTTGTGTAACTCCAGATCAATGCGGTAAGACAATTAAATATGTAACTATCGTAAAACTGGTCATTTCATGAAAATTTCAAAAAATGCTTGCATGAAAGTTTCAAAAAATGCTTGCGGTACAAACGGTGTAAATGCATGAACGGTGCAAATCCAATGCTTTTTTCATGAAATCGACAAAAATTCAGTCGATTTCCAAAGACCCCTGTGATTTTTTTATTAAACCAAATGATATTTCACTACATCTAAAATATGGTGGTTTCGTGCGCGATTTTTGGCAGAATGGACACATGGCTGAAAGACGCTTTTAATTGCACTTTTTTTATATAAAACGATAAAAATTAATAATTGTGTTTCAAAATTATTCAAAACTCAATAAAAATAGATACAGTTTTCAGAAATCACTTCGAAGTATCTTAAAAATTTCGATATTTTTGATAAATTTAAACAATAAATAATTTTATTCGGCCAAGTGTCCATCGGTGCAATGTCCATTGGGCCAAGCGTCCGTCGGCCAAGTTTACATTCGGCCAACAGTCTGTCAACTTTTTTTTATCAATTTGCGTTGTCAAAAATGTTGTGGAAATAATAATATGATAACGGGCAATATGAACGAAAATATTGATTTTAATTTCATTGATAAACCGTGTGATATGATTCTAAAAGCTAAATTTGACTATCATATGTATGTCGAAATGATATAGAATGGATTTTTTTATAATAATACTTAACATTGAAAATTTCAATAAAATAAATCAGACTTGCACTCTTCATGGACTAAGTTTTTATTAAGAATTTGATGAAATTAGCAATTTAATGAATTGGGTTATAACTAAGGGAGTATCCAGACAAAATCACTCGATCAATAAGCGTCCCGGCATAACCGCGCCGAGATTACCGCGCCGCGACAAAACCACTAGAGGCAAAACGTCTAAATTGTTATTTTATTTTTTCATATTGAAGAGTATTCAGAGGTAAGTGGAGTCAGGTCGAGGTACAAGAAAACACGCAGGCAGGTTCCAAGTCTTTATTAGCTGCTCGTCAGGTGGAGGCCAGGATCCGAATGCCACCGATCGAGAGCGTACCATACTTATATCATAGAGCGCTCAGCGCATACACGTATTATCATTGGTCGAGGAGTCTGGCGCAGCCATTGGCCGCAACGCCCGACTCCACCATTGGTCGGCGTCAGCATGACGTCATCGGTCTACGGGCGTCTCTCTTAATAACTTTACAATATATTCTAGCGTGGTTTTTTCTCTGAGCGCTTATTATAGTCTATCACAGTTTTGGCTCTAGCAGTTTTGTTGCGGCGCGGAAATGTTGGGGCGCTTATTGACCGAGCGGAAAAGTCAGGGTACCAACTAAGGGGCTGATACTCGTTAGGGTAAACCCAAATGATAATACACGTTCCAACAGTGCTGAAAGCAAGAGAGCAATAAAAAGATATTTTGTGCGAAGTTTATAACTGCTATGACGACAAAAAACCATATTGCCTTAATCATCCTCCGATGTTTATGACTAATTTTTGGCATTGGCTGGGTGCTTTTCAAATAAGAATAAACCACTTCATTAGTGTTTAAATCCAGAGAGTAAAATAGCATGATTCACAATAGTGAACCATTTTTGTGCGAAAAGCATCGACCTAACGCCTACGTACCTCTGATTATAACATACGGTGTATTAAATCAGCTGGTTTTCTAGTAGTATTTGAAAGATTCTAGAAGGAAGTTTTTGATCTAAAAAATTGTTAAATGTGTTTACAGAAAACAGAAAATGTAAAGGAAAGAACGAATTTTTCTCCACTTGTGTGTCACCTTGCGGTGAAAGATGTTCCAATTTGGGACAAGATATAGTATGCAATTTCCTCGTATGTAATGCAGGCTGCGATTGTAAACCAGGATTCTTCAGAAACTCCAAGAACGAGTGTGTTCCACCTGCAGAATGCGGTTCGTACAAGTTACTTTAGTCATTTAATCATCTAATCAACGGAAATCTGGCAGCATCTTCATAGTTTTGATATCATTACAGATTGTAATCCAAATGAAGAGTTAGATATGTGTTATAACAAATGTCCTCCACGCACTTGTGATGCAATCGGAAAGATGTTCAAGTGTGCAGCACCCGATCCAAACAACTGTAAACCAGCTTGCAAATGTAAATTCAACTATCGCAGAAATTCAGATGGTGTTTGTGTACCAATTGAAAAGTGTCGTAAGTACAAACATAATAAATATTCCACAACACCACATGTTCATATTTACATATATGCATAATATTTATTTTTTAATTCAGCTCCTCTAACTTGCACTGGCGATAATGAAATTTACAAGGCTTGTCCACCATCATGTTTGGATGAAAGCTGTAGGAGTTTGTATGATCCACTAATGTGCACTCTCGAAGTTAGAGAATGTGCGCCTGCATGTGTATGCAAGGATGGTTATCTTCGAAACGCTGAAGGAAAGTGCATTCTTAAAACTCAATGCCGTAAGTAGAATTGAATCTTAAAATAAAAATATCAGTGTAGAAGTTTCATATTTTGAATTTGAATTTCAGCCGAATATTGCTCCGATCCAAACGCTATATTTGAACAGTGCGGAAATGTTTGCCCCGTAACTTGCAAGAACAAAGACATTCCAAATAGAGTTTGTCCTAAAATATGTAAGGTCGGTGGTGGTTGCATATGCAAACCAGGATTCGTGGAAAATTATAAAGGAGTGTGCATTCCACCGGAAAAATGCCGTTAGTATTACATAAAATTGAATTAAAATTTAGAGGGTGGTATAAAATACTAGAAATATTATATTATAGCAAAATGTGGACCAAATGAAGTATTTGCTTGTGGATCTGCTTGCGACACCACTTGTGCAACTTTGGGTGAAAAGTGTCCCATAGTCAACATCCAATGCACCGAGAAATGCTATTGTGTTGATGGATATGCAAGAAATGCTCAAAATGTTTGCGTTCCAATTAAAGAATGTCCTCGTAAGTAAATTCAACACAAACAATCTAGTTCCATTCCTATCACATTTGTCAGTGAAATTTCCTTCTTTAAGTGTTCCTGCTTCATTTTCTACGATTATAATCATTAAGTTAAAATTTGCAATTTATCAAACTCTGGAGTACCTCAAGGATGATGTTTTTATTAGGTCTAATCCCAGTTTTTATTTTTATCTATTACGTTTGACACTTTCGATAATCTACACAAACTTTCCATATTTAATATCATCTTACACTTAATCTACACAATCATCTTCATATTTGTACATACATATATAGGTCGTGCTTATTATCTGCATGTGCTAACTATTACTACTTGTAACTACTTTTCATTTCCCAGAATTAAACTCAACCACTTTTATTTATAGAGGGTCTTAAACAACATAATTTAATGTTAAAAACTCCTTACTTCATGAAAACCAAACTTTCATTCAAAGATTTAAGATGAAATGATTTTTTCAGCAAAAATGAGTTGCGGAAAGAATCAAAAGTATAATGCGTGCCCTCCAAACTGTCCACCGGAGGAAACATGCGAGTCTTATTTATCTGGAATAGCATTTGCTTGTGCACCAAACGGTGCAGAAACTAGAGTTTGTACTCCTAGATGCGAATGTTTACCAGGTTTCGTCAGAAAGAGTCCAAATGGCGATTGTATCAAACCAGATCGATGTTAGTCATTTCAGGATAAGATATACAATATTATAATATGAAAGTGTTTAATAGTTCTGGAACTTTAACATTTAGGTTGCAGTGATCCAAACGAAGAAGTAGTTAGCTGTCCAAATCCATGTCCAGGAGGAACTTGCGAAGCTCCTGCGTTTGCGAATTGTAAAGCTCCTTGCAAAATCAGAGGTTGTCAATGCAAAAATGGATACGTGAAGGACAAGACCGGAAAGTGTATACTTCTTTCGCAATGTCGTAAGTATTAAAGTGTGTGTTTGACCATAAGCTTTTCACTTATTGGATTAATTTAAGATCCAAAATTATTAAAAGCATTTTATTTTTTCTTAACCAAACTCTATAAATATATATATATATATATATATATATATATATATATATATATATATATATATATATATATATATATATATATATAAATATATATATATATATATATATATATATATATATATATATATATATATATATATATATATATATATATATATATATATATATATATATATATATATATATATATATATAATAATATATATATATATATATATATATATATATATATATATATATATATATATATATATATATTTGTGCGATTTGTGTTTTGTGAATTTAAATCGCTTAGTAATTAATAAACATTATATGCATTAAAAAGGTAATTTTATTTACATCCCATTCATTGCAAAATAATAATTGTAGATTTACATTTGCAAATAACACGTTTTATGTTGTACTAATCGTTATTTGAAATACGTTTACTATTAACTTACAATTTTAATACCGCCATTTTTTATGTTTGTAATTTTATAAAATTAATTTTACTGAATCCAATAAAAATATTTTAAATATTTAAATATATGTAAATTCGTACATTATCGTACCTTATTCCGATATATGTATATAGTTATTAGTTATTTAATTTAAAAGTTACTAACCAAACGTAATCAATAACTGACCAAATCTTACAGTTCAAATGTTCACCCCGGTTCTTTCATGAATAAACTAGTTTGTTCATATAAGAACTATTGCTCTTTTTTTAACAGTCAAAATATATCTTAAAATAGACTAACCAGGTGTTGTATGAATATTTTAGCTGTCAAAATCTTTAACCCTTAACAAGCGGATGACAGCTATAGACGTCATGCGTATAATGCCAGTAGCGAAAATGACGTGACCCACTGTGTAAAGAAAATACGTCAGACGTAATAAATTATTTAAAAAAATACTTCAGGTGTCAATTGACATATTTATTCACTTGAATCAATTTTACAATATATATTTATGGCCAAAAACTTTATTTAAAAATTCGTTAAAAATACCGCGATAGTTGCCGTAGGTAAAGAGCTAAGATGTCAAAACATAAAGTTCTTAAAAGGGAAATCCTATGTAAACCATATAACGACGTTGATATAATAGATAAACTATAACTGAATAGGATAAACGATTGTGAATACTTAAGCTTATGCCTAATAGTTTTTGCATGATAAAACTAGGTCATTTGTCAATTTGTTTTTTTGTGTACACTAAAACTGGCCAGATTGGTTCGTACATGAATAAACTAGTATATTCATGTTAGAAAAAAATATATACTTGAACTGTAATATATATTTCGATTGCTCGAATGTCGTTTTTATCACAAAATGGTTTCCAAACACAACACAACTTTTTCAGTAGTGTAATTATGTCACAAATCAGTTTTTCAGTAGTGTAATTATGTTATTAGCAGAGATCAGCGTTGGATGGATGCTTTTCAAATAGCAATAGACCACTCCATTAGTATTCAGAAAAACGTGGTTTTTACAAGCTTTTTATTAGCTGCACTCTGTTAGTTCAGTAACATTCCTGCCCGTCAAAAATTGCGATCTGATTTTGAACCACTTCCACTATTTAAGCCGCTTTGATATCTTACCGACATATGGAATTTAGCCAACATTCAGGTAAGTTAGTGTCTCTGACATGAAGCTAGAAAAGCTTAATGATTAACGAATTCATTACAGTTAACATGGGAATCTTCAAATCGAAGCGATGACAGCTTCGCCATCAATTAGGGTCTTTCTACCGCCCCTTCACAACTCACAGGCTAAGCAGATAAGCAGTTATAACTAGAAGCACGGAGGCGTGATTTTTCCAGGAAACGAAGCGTTTTGAGTCTATTTTCAAGGAAACAGGGCAAACTACAAAGCTGGAGTGCAAAACAAAGGTTCATCCTAAAAATGAACAATGCGTGGCGAACAATGAACAATGATCGGCGCAAACTTGGTCCGCTCTTTAGTAATAGTTGGAGGTAGGACGTTCGCCGTGCTTTGTTCTTTTTTATGATGAACCTTTTTTTTATGCTCTCTAGCTTTGTAAATAGTTTGCCCTGTTTCCTGGAAAATATACCCAAAATGCCCTGTTCCCTGGAAAAAGCACGCTTCTGGTCCTACCTGTAGTTATAACAGTGAAATTTGTCACTCTCATATATTGTAAGAACCATTTTTTTACGGGAAAAGCATTCACCGAACGCCGATTTTCGGTAATGATTCGGTTTTTATCAGCGTGGTTTTTCTGTATGTGCGGTTTTTTTTCATTCATATTTTTAATTTTATTTAAATGAAATACAATATTTTCATTAATGAATTCTTTTCCTTTTGAACGTCCTTTTTTCAAAATTGATATTGGATACAGGCGCAATATCAGCCTCTGCATAAATGCAATACACCATCCCATATCTCGAATAATACTCAATTTGCAATTGTACTCTACAATAAACAAAAATGGCACCAGAGAAAGAGTGTATCCATTTATTGACGCTGAAATTATCAACAGAATAGTTGCCCTGAAAACACAATATTTCATCAAAGTCTTGCCCCTGTGGTTTTCAAATAATTATAAAATATTTACCTTGTTAATGTTGCAAGTTTTATCCACAGGAATGAAAAATTTCAATGGAATAGAGAATATAACGTCGTTACATGGATCGTAGGAAGTCTTATTTGTGGCAGGAGTGTAAAGTCCATCTTTTTTCATAAATTTGGGGATGAATTTTGCCTGAAAGTCAAATTTTTTCAAACTCAAAACTGTCAATTTGTAAGATACTAAAATAGAATATGTGACTATTACGAATATATTCGCGCTTTTTGTTCTAATTTGAACGCAGCTTTTGGCGCATATGAATCATTTCAACCTAATTTTATTTTTATGTAAAAACTTCCTTACGCACGGTCGATTGCATTGGATTTAAACACGTCATGAAACGATGAAATACGGAGATGCGTTTACTTCTCAAACCTAAACATTTTCATACATAGTATAAATGTAAATATTGACCATTTAATGAAAATGCTCATCTTTAAATATAAAATACTGACAGATTCAAGTTACTGACCAGCTGTATAGTACATGCCAGGCCCGCCGGAGGGTATATGATTGCCCTAGACCAGTTTAGTTTTAGTGTCCCCATTTTTTTGTAATAAATTTTATAAAGGTTGAAGAAGAATATATTAAGAAAAAAATATAAAATTAAATTTACAAATTTTAATGCTTATTCAAAAATTAAGAACCTTTTAATTTACTTTCAAGATTTAAATTTCCTAATACTTATTGAAATTTTCAAAATACCCACTAGCTATTACTATCTACCGTCAAATTTTATAAACCGGTAAACGGTAAATGATTTTTCCTGCTATCGGTATACCGGGATTTACCGGTAAAAAAATTCGTGGATGTACATATGTATGTGGTTACTTTTCCTAAGCACGATAACTTAAATTGAATCGTAAATAATTGAAAATAAATTTCTGTTAATAATAACATAAAAAAATTAAAAAGTGAAAAAGTTAAGTAATTAAAGTAAATTCGTAATATTTTTTTTTATTTTATATTTTTCATGTCATGTTTGTTTATAATACATTTGAACCATTTGAATGTTCCGATAATAATTAAAACGACCGTTTGATCGCATTTATTACGGTTTGGTTAATCTGTATTGCAAGTGAATTTATCAATCTGAAATTGACACATTTAATGCTGAAAATAAACAAATTCCAAACAAACTAATACGCCATTTGCAGTGTTTTTCACGTAATATTATGTAATAATATGCCTGTACACATATATACTTAATTCGCGATTAAATAGTTTACGGTAAATACCGGTAAATTTCGAAATTTACCGGTATTTACCGATGGCAAAGTTTTGGCAATTTACCGAAAAACTGGTATATCGGTATTGCAATCCCTAATACACAGATATTATTCTTATTATTTTGTTATTTTTATTATATTTTTATTTATATTTTTTTTTGTTTTCTCTAATTAACTTTCTCTTTTGTTATTTTTGTTTTTTATTTTAAATGTTTAAGTTTTTCTTTTGTTTACCGATATGCGAAAAATTTTAATGGTTTTTCTTAAAATAATTATGTTCTTTTATCAATTTATGTAATTTAATAAACTGTTAATTTTCCAAACAAAATAAAGAAATAAATAAATAAATTAGAGAGTATTAGAAGTGTTAGGGAGATACTTATGTTAGAAAAAAGCAATCTACATATGTAGACATATTCCAAAACGTATTATAAATAGTATTTTTTTTTAATTACGTACACTAGTATCTAATTTATACATATATACAGTTTATTGTTTGACATGATTTATTCATGAGTAGTTGATATTTCACACTTAACTTCCTGCGTTCCTCGCAAATTACAATATTTTACAGTCAGTATTGTAACTTCAAGTATAAAAAACAAGTTGAATACAAAATGCTTTATAATTTCAAAGGGGATCAAAGTATTCAAAGAGGATTAAAAAAAAGAAAAAGTCACACCTACAAATAAACGAACATTACTAACCTTGAAGATTTTGATTTTTTCAGGCAAGTGGAATTTTGCCGACAGTGTATATTCAGTCTCGTTATACTTGCGTACCTCAAATTTGTAATCCATAAATCGTTTTGTGTCAATGGCACTCGTTATTGATGTACATTTCGTGAGAACTTTTGTATGTACCATGTAATAACCCTTGATTGGAAAATTAAATACCGATTATTAAACCAGTTGATCTTAAAATACTAATATAACTACAACAACAATCTACAACTACAACAATCGACAAAATTATTATCCAAAGGTTTTATTACTATTTCATTAAAGTTTTACTTACAACACCTTGTGGAGGCATGTCTACATTTGACATACCATTTAAAATCTTAATCGAATGGACTAAGACCCAAAATGAAATGTTTTTGCATCGTAGCAAACTGTCTGACGTTCTATTCCCAACTAGTGATGGAAACAGTGATTTGATTTTTAATGTCAGTATAATTATAAATTAATCCATTGCATTAATTTATTTCATCAATAAATTTGCATCAACCCATCATTACATATTGTCAGTGATACAATCTACATATGTACATATTATAATACATAGTGATGCGTGTGGATAATACGTTTTTTATTGCAAATATTAAAACAAACTTAATATACAATATCAACATTGACATAATTACTTTTATAGTTACATAGGTAATGAGTTGACATTGAAAGATCTAGATGATTATTGAATCTAGATCAACCGTTGGACTCTTATTAACTTATCTCAATCTTATTTCCCCCCGTCGTACATACTAACTTAATTTGCGCGAGCAGGATACAACAGGAACAAGAGGAACAGGCTTTTCCTCCCGTATTCTGCGCGCGCACATTAATACGGGAGGAAAAGCCTGTTCCTCTTGTTCCTGTTGTATCCTGCTCGCGCAAATTAAATGAGTATGTACGTGAGTATGTACCGTTTACCATGCACCCTTTTTTATCTTTCCACTTAAGATCTTTCGATTTTCGATCTTTGCCTTTAATTTCACATTCCGGCTCGTCACGGAGACCGGAAGTATACATATGCTTTCGGTTTTTAATATCTATATCTACGTTGTCTAGGGCGAAATCAGACAGCGGTGAATGTGGGATGTGGTTTTTTTTTTAGATAGTTTTAAACATATAGAAAAAATGTGGCGTTCATGGGATAGTCCTTTAAAAAGGGTTTGCTACAAATGCTTTTCATGTCGATTGAACATATGCATTTCGATTGAATTTTGACTGTTTGAATTTCAGCATGTGCGAAAGACGAGACATTCATGGGGTTGCGTAGATGACATTTCGATGTACATTGATGATTGGCAATTCTTAAAATTGAGTTGGATCTTTCTGGCAAGTTTAAAATGGCAAAAGCCGAGACAAAAGTTTAACGGGGAACTGAATGAGGTTGTTCTATTCGGTGTTTCCATGCATCAATTCAGGACCGCCATCTGAAGAGTTTTGATTGATTGATCCATTTCTATTTCTATTTTATAATTTTCATGCAATATTCTATCACTTTTTGTTTAGTTATGCGTTGTTCTATTTAGTCATATCTTAGTTTTTATTCTTTTCTTTTTCATCTTTTTATCTCTATTAAATTGGGCTCATGTGTGAAAGTGTAAAAGATTTTAGGCCTAGCGTTGTAAAATTATACATATGTATGAAATATATGAAAAAAATAATATATAAATAAAAATAATGATATACTTATGTATATCTTTGAACTACACATTTACGTAATTATAGGCAACGAAATATTTTCAATTTGAAAAAAAATCATTAAGCAAAAAACAAAAAAATATTCATATACATAGGTTGTTAAGATTTGGTTTAAAAGAAACAATTTTTGTTTTTCAAATTTATTATTTAAGTGAGGAAGAGTGCTAAAGGTGCTTATTTTTTTCAATAATTTTGATTCAATAAAAATAATAATATAATTTTATCGTGCATTATAGTTGACTACATATGCGGCTTGTTTGTAACTATCTTCGTGATTTTCAATGGAATATCTTCTTTCTCATGAGCTGATTTCTAAACTTAGCATCAACTTAAAGTGCCAATAATTGATATTTCACGACCATGTTTTGCTCGCATCATTTTCATAGTTTTTAAACATAACTCTAATGCTCATCTCAACACTCGTAAAAAACCCCAATTGTGGTTGGGGTACGCCATATTTGTGTCTTTACCAATCTTTACCATGCAACCTTTCAGTGACAGTGGTGAGACATTTGAGATTGACATGTCATTCATATTTTGTTCAGCCTCATTCAGTCATATGAGAAATTTTATCGAAGTTCCATGTGCATTTTTGCATGTGCGGTTTTATCTTATAACTTTTAAAAAATCATCAATAATCTTTCTTTTTGTGAGACTTTTTTCTTCTCCTTTTAATCTTGGGTATCGGCATGACATCAGCCTCTGCGGCAATGCAATACACCATCCCTAATCTCGAATAATACTCAACTTGCAATTTTACTCTACAATAAACGAAAACCGAACCGGCGAAAGCGTGGATCCATTTATTAATACTGAAGTTATCGGTAGAATAGTTGCCCTGAAAACGAGAGACAATTATTTTTATCAATCATCATATTTAAATCTCGTATTACTAAAAAGATAATATTTACCGCATTCAAGTAGCAAGTCTTATCCACAGGTGTGAAAAATTTTAGCGGGCCTGCCAATATCACGTCATTGCACGGATCATAGGAAGTCCTATTTGTGGCACGAACGAAACTTCCGTCGCGTTTCATAAATTGTGGTAGGAATCTCCCCTGAAAGTCAAATTTTCCCAAATTAATATCACCGAACGCCTATCGAAACGTCAGAGGCCAAGTGGAAGTTGTCGAATTTTTTTTAATGAAACAAACGATATTCGACTCACTGGGCTAAAGCGTTTCGTTTCACAATCGGCTTAGAATTGTTCAAAAACTTAATAAAAAGAGCATTACTACCGACTAGAGCCTCCCGATATTCTTTATTTCAACTATTCAAATATCAAATAATAAAATATTCGACAATATTTATTAATAACAGAAATATAAAAAGACAAATTCGCAAACGACCAGTGTGCTATTTGTTGTCATTTTTACAAACCTCCTTTACGTTTCAATTACGATTACAATTCAGAGGACAATTTACCTATTGCTCATTTTGGTCATCAATATAAGTAAATGGATCTTCCGCCATTACGATAGAGATAAAATATCGTTTAAGACGCGTTTCAAGTTCGAAAATTTTAAATCTGGGTAACGTCTCTGTAGTCGGCGGTAGTAAAATAAAATTATTGGTATTTTTATTCAAAATATTAATTTATTACTTTATCTACTATTTACTTAGTAACAATAGATGAAATTTTGTGGTCATGCGAAAATTTGAACTCCGGATTTTGACTGATCCAAACTCAGAATCGATCACTGATCACGTTTTCATGATCTAGAAAAAATATTTAATAAACCGGAAGTGGGTTTTTTCCTCTTGTAAAAGTCAAAAATGTTGTAACCACAAAATTTTTTCCACACCCCTGAACATATCAAGCTGAAAATTTGTATTTGTATTTTTTATGTCCTAACTTAGAGCTGATAAGGTTTTGGTCAGAATTCGTAAACCGCAAGTAGAAATTGTTTCATTATTTTATTTCGACCTTTAAAATTATTTTTATTTTCTTGATATTTAATGTGTACATATAATATATATATAATGATTTTAAGTAATAACAATTTTAAAAAATCTTAAAAAAATATAATATATATATAATGTTTTTAAGTAATAAAAATTTTAAAAAATCCGACAATCGGAAGTTTGCGCAGATGGCTTTGCGCCTGTAAATTGCCAATAATTCGCAAATATAGTACCTGCAAATTGCCAATAATTCGCAAATATAGTACCTGCAAATAGCCACAACCATAATTATTTTGTACAGAACTGAAATTTCAATTGCTGACTCCGAGCTTGTCATAAATGATAATAAAATAAAACAAGGAAAATAAATTAGGTCTTTAACAAAAAAAGTTATTTGCCGCGGTAAATCCAGAATGAAGAAAATCGTATATCCATAGTGTTCGAATACACATCCAAATCTAAACACACTGTTTTTCGTTTTCCAATATAAAAATGAAATTATAAATACTTCGAACAATGAATACTTAAAAACGGACGAATATATTTGGTATTAGAATATTCGAATACTCGAATTGGAAGCTCTACTACTGACCTTGTGGATTTTGAAACTTTTCGGCACGTGAAGTTCCGCCGATAGTGTATATTCCGTCTCGTTGTATTTTCGTACTCCAAATTTATATTCCAAATGTCGTTGTGTGTCAATGGGATCCGTTATTGATGTACATTTCTCGAGAGATGTGATAACTATCATATAAGTACCCTTGATTAAAAATTGAAATATCCATTAGTAACCCAATCAAACCCAAAGCTAGAAAACTAGTTAAGCCCCAACGTTAACGGACAAAGTGCTAGTTATAAATAATGTGTTGAATTATGAAATAGTATTGCATTGAAATAGCAATCATCAATAAAGACCGTTATGTTATTTTATATATGTATGTATGCACTGCGCAATATATTATATATGCATATTGCCCATATTTTACTCGCAACATTAATCTGTTGTTTCCTTCATTTTTCCTGAGGTGGATTTTTCCGTGTTGAGTCAAATTAATTACGCGAAATATTTGCACGGTATAAAAAATATATTTTAATATACAGACAATCAATTCTAATCTAAAAAATGACATTAAATACATAAAATAATTATTTGGCTTCATTAAAAATTTCACTTACACCACCTTGGGGGGGCACATACTCTGTCAAAATCCCGGGTAAAATTTGAATCGAATAAAATAAAATCCAAAATGAAAGCCACACACATAACATCGTGGCAAATAGTTCTACCGCCAACTGTTGATGAAAAAAAAATGATATTGATAAAAAATTTCATTTGTATGTATGTAAATATAATAATTTTTCATCCATTACACCAATTTATTGCGATATGCTTTACTTTGTACGCATTAATCCATCATTAACTATTATTAGTAATTGTATTCAAGTAATGATGCGTGTGAATATATGTATCTACATATATGCATATAAATATATACATATATATAGTATGTATATATATTTTTTTTTAATGAATCATGTAATTTTAAATCAAATTAACCATTTTATCAAAACATCAAATTAATATAACAGTTCGTACATTATGAGAGATACTACATTTTGTGTTTTCTAATCTTACTTTCAATTGTGAATAATAATATAAATGCAGTGCCAGATTTAGACGGAAAAAGTATTTATTATTTTACTAAATATATTTATGTATACATACAATTATATATAACTAGTGAATAACCCGATGAAATATCATCGCATGAGTATAAAATTATTATATACTAGTATAAAACAAAAAAAAATCCGGAACCGGAACTGTTATTTTCGTAGACTCTCATAGATAGTTTTCAATTATTTATTTGTAATAATTTTCAAGTCTTAAAGTTAACGTTAACAAAATGTTAATTAAAGTTAACAAAATGTAATATTTTCCGATTATACACAAACGGTCATTGACCACGGAACGTTGAATATTAGTATTACACATAAGAAATTACGTGCATATACATATGATGTGTATTTACAACACGTATTCTGGGCGAGGATATGGCGTTCGGCGCGGGCTCGTGAGAACATCGCGTTTGGATCGGAGGGTCCGAAGTTTGATTCCCGGCGCCCGCGGTGAATGAAATCAATTTTTTTCTCGAATATCGTCAAAATATAAATAATTTAAATTTAAATTTAATTAAAAATAAATATATAAAAAAAATGGTTCAAAACCTCGCTAAATGAAATTATTAAAATTACGTATTTTTATGTGGCGAGAAGGAATATTTCAATTAATGTTTAAAAAAAAAGGCAAAATGAAGAATTGGATTTGGCATGATCTTCGTGACCATTAGCTCAATTTAGACCTATATTCAGGCTATTTGGGGTGATCGGTTTGAGTCGCGACAAAGTCGTCTCGTCGAAAAATGAATTTATCGATTTTTATCGATTCATTCATTATGTTCGGCGAGAGTTAGGACACACACACACACACACTCACACACACACACACACACACACACACACACACACACACACACACACACACACACACACACACCCACACACATACCCACCCATTTTTAATTTTATATAAAAAAACATAGAAGAGCCTTGTTTTTAAAAAACTTTTTTTTTACTACAGTTTTTTTTTTTTTGCCAATTAACGAGAATTCAAATTAGCCGCTTAGCCATAAATTCTCCATACAAAGTGCGCCGCACTCGCAATGGGTATTTGTATGGGAGAAGCGTTATTTTCAGAAAATTGTAATTTTTTTCATGTTTCCTTGATTATTTTGAAATTAAAAGTTGTTGAGAACTTATTTGGTATATACCTTTAATTTTAACACAGGGAGCCACTCCATATATGAATAATATTTATAATTATATATCTATAAACTATTTAAAATATCTATGTATGTATGTATAGGTACATACATATATAATAGGTGAATGATCGTCAGTGGTGTCATTAATACTATGTACATAATATGCTACACATAATTGTATTAAACATGATTCGTATACATAATCCGATTTTTTATCTGTAATTTCTAATTAAATTTTATATAATGGTTTATTCGATAGTACGTTTTAATTATATTTTATGAAACTAGCCATTATTGTATAATTTATATAGATTTGAACCTGAAAGTTTCTATTGAACGCATAGTCAAATACCTTGAGTGTCCGTGCGCGATATGTGTCGCAATTCGGATGCGATATAATAGGTGGAGGAATTTTTTCAGCCTTGAAAAATCACAATTTACAAAAAAAATAAAAAGATATATGATATTTTCAAGAGTTGTCTGTTAAAGAAAATATTTTCATTTTTTACTTTATGTACGTACGTCACAGGTCGCCACGCGAGCTATTTGGGCGTATTTCATTTTTCCAGGATTATCTTATTGGCTTATTTTTTATATAGATAGAGTTGACAGGAGTTTTCAATATATACTATAATATATATTTTAATAAAATAAATCACAATAAAATAAATAAACAAGTACTTAAAATTGTAATAAAAAAAATCAATAACAATGTCAATATTTTCGTGTTAAGTATTTTAGATAAGAGTCGCGACAAAGTCGTCTCGTCGAAAAATGAATTTATCGATTTTTATATCGATTCATTCATTATGTTCGGCGAGCGTTAGGACACACACACACACACAGAGAGACACACAGAGACAGATTACCGTTTTTATATATATGATATGATGATATATTCACATTCAATTTTTTGCTCATTTACAGGTCCAACTTGCGGACCGTATGAAATCTATGTCGATGATTCTCCCTACGTGCAAGAGACTTGTGCAACTTTGGGAAAACCCGTGGTCAAGGGAAGCAAACCAGGATGCATCTGCGTAGATGGATACGTGCGTGACGTCATCAACGGAAAGTGCATTAAGAAGACCGCCTGCAAGCCTTATCGTAAATAAATACATATACATACATATACCATGTCTACTAAAATTGGATTTTGATTAAAACACATATTGTATGCATCTCTCGTTTATTGATTTGATTGAAAATTAATCTTTATATTGTGAAAAATAAAGCCTGTATAATAATAAGAGACCACTGTTTAGCTTTTCATTTCATTTGTATGTGATTCTTTTCTTTTTGCGAGACATTTTTACAACGCCAGTCATAGGCGAGGCTGGTGTAATATCAATCAATGCATCAAGGCAGAACACCAATCCAAACTCTGTGTAATATTCAAGTTGAGCTTGAAGCCTGGCGTAAATGTAGTTATTAAAATAACGGTGAGCCCAACCGTTAACGTTGATATCTTTAACAGAGTAATTTCCCTAAAAATGCACAAAATTTTCACTAAAAACCTCAGGAGGAAAAATAAAATCCAACAGTTGGCGTGTACTCACATTTTTCAACGAGCAAGTTGAATCAATAGGCACGAAAAGTCTCAACAGCGTTATCAATATCACATCACCACACGGATCGTTTGAAGCTTTAATCACTGAAGTAAAATTTCCATTTGGTTTCCAAAACACGGGTAAATATAGCACCTGAAAGTTGAATTGGCAAAAAATTACCTTTTACATACATACATACTTGTAATATTTAAATAATCAGAGGTAATTACTCACCTTGACCAATTTGACTTTTTTGGGCACGTGTACATTTGTCGTTATTAAAAAATCTGTGTCGTTATACTTTTTCATTACAATGCTATAATCAACCATTCTTTCAGTGTCTATGGGACTTCGCAACGATAAACATTTTTCGAGATATTTTATCTTAAGTATGTATCGACCCTTGATTAAAACAAAAAAACAATTAACAAAAAAAAAAGTAACCACTTATTATGGCAACCCGACAAGGCCGCGCAACTGTACAATGCTGCGCTGACAACCACGCAGCATAAAAGTGAATACATTTTAAAAAGTAAATATTGTAACATAGATATTAGGTGAGTGGCGCTCGTGGACCGATGGTTTACTAGCGCTGATCACCTTGTCTCGCGTTCGCGCCAAAATGGCCTCGACGTATATAGGAGTCGTGTATAGTGGCCAATAGGATCGCGCAACTCATCGACCAATAGGATGTCGCGAATATCTGTATACGGAGAGCGCCTGATGAGTATAAATATTGGCCGCTTTCAAACTGTGGAGCATTCGGAGCTGGAGAGCCGACGAGTGCAGACCAATAAACAACTTCTACAATACAGCTGCGCCTTTCTCTCCGATCCTGGAAACCACTCTTCACGTCCACGCAACAATATATTTTGTATCAAATAAAAGTTATACATACTCAAATAAGACATCCGAGTCAAATAATACATGGTCTTTAATGACAGGCGTCAACGAATCACTATAAAAATGTTAAAACAATATTTACTTTAGTTTGAGCATCGCCAGCATGGAATTAGTTTTACGATGATTTTTCGTTGTCCAAGTATGAGAAATACATTTCGAAAAATGCTATTTTATTTATTTATTTATTTATTTATTTAATAGTTTTGGACCATTGTGGCATTACAGGAAGAACCTAATGCGCCACAATGGCCTACATTTGAAAAATATATAAAAACATGATATAAAAACAAGTAAACTGTAAATAAAGGAAAAAAGCAAAAGCAGAAAACATGGTAAAATAAAATTACAAAAAAAGTAACAAAAGGAAAATAATACATCATTCAGAGAGAAAAAAAAAATAACAAAAGTGTAAAAATTAAAAATAAAATCCATAAATCCCATTCTTTGTTTACACTGATCAAAATTAAAATAGTATATAAAAATGTACAAAAGAGAAAGAAAAAATAAAATAAAATAAAACAAAATATGAATAAAAAATAAAATCACAGCGAGGCCCAAATGGAAGAGAGTAGATTAAGATTCCACTCATTCATCACATTCAAATTAAGAAAGTAATGATGAGCGCAGGTTACCAGATAAATATGTTAAGATAATATCCGACAATCTACGCTCCCCAAGGTGGAAAATATCACATTCAGGGACAGCAGCAACGATTTCATTGAGAAGTCGAATAGCTCTTGGAATAGGAGCCATTCGAAAAGCATCATATAAGCATTTTAAGCATTTTAAGCATCATATAAGGTTTTTCTGGTTCACTTCGTTCGTTAGTCTGACAAACTTCCTACACTCTTCCGATCGCTGGTTATTTGCCATTTTGAGAAGTTTGGCCGCCGATAGAGATTTCAATTGAGTCCGCTGAGTCAATGGTGAAATGTAATCGTAATGACCACGATTAGGAATTCAAAATTTTTGGAAACGGTGACAGCTAATCTATTGCCAATAGCCAGTAGCCTTGTTTTTTTTTTACTTTACGCCCCCCACTCGTTTTGTCAGATTTTAATTGTTTAAACGTCTATAACTTTATAATTTTCACACTATATCTTATAAAATTTGCATTACAGACTCTCTTATATATTTTTACTTCATTAATAGATTATATAATGAACGATAAAAATAAGTTCTTATAAAATTGAAATGGCCGATGCGATTTTTGTTCTTTGGCCAAGGCGTTCTCATCGCTAGATTAACGTCTCTTTTTTTTGATCTCATCTATCTTTGTTTTCAACTATCTGATTTTGACTTTTTGTCTTGTTTTGGACTGAGAGCGTCTATTCCGAACTTTAATATTTTACGAACCTTTTCATCCAACTTCGTTTTTGTCATCCCCACAGGTAAAGCTGTCAAAACGTCGTTGACGTGGTGAAATAGAAAATAAAAAGTGCATCCACACATTTTTTTATAAAACACATATTTTTTGTACGAGGTATGTACAAAAAAATGCTATCCCAACCAGGCCCAGATATTAGTTTTAGTATTGTGTCATCAATTTCGTTTGACAGTCACCGATGAATACATATGTACATAACCTCAAATAGCCTATAATAAAATTTACATTATAGGCTCTCGTATATATTAAAATAAAGTAATGAATGTTAAAATGTTTATATCATAATGTTGATAATTCAATATGCATGCTATGGCCAACACGCTAGCGGTTACTTTTTGACGTCTCTCAGCTCGAACCAGTTTGCTGATTTTAGCTTTTTGGTTTGATTTTGGTCTGAAAGCGTCTATTCGGAACTGCGATATTTTACGAACTTTATATTACACTATTTTTTAAAAGCCATTCGCAGACTAGTACAAAATAATATTGCATATTAATTCTTGTATTTAAAATCTGCTTTTGAATTAAAAAAATACAGCAGAAAACCTTAGAAAATTTATATCGATGGGCTGTCTTGCGACGTCGAATAAAGCCAAAAAAACTTAATTTTAAATATACTTTATATAACTTAAAAAATAGTTTAAATATATGTAACTTATTTACAAAACCAATTGGGGGCATGTCCTCAAGGATAATTGGGCGTGTAGTATTATCACTATTGAGACTTTGCATCAAATAGCAAAAAACCAAAAATGAAACCCAGAAGACCACTTGTTTCGACATGACAGATGTCTCAGTTGCCCGTCAAGCTTAGTAACTGCTGATGATATTTATTTTAGCCTACGCATTTATTTCAAATTAATTTTAATGTTCGTATTTGTGATATCATCATCGTACCGTGGCGTGACGTCACCTACGTCACCGGCGTCGTCTTAATGCTCGTCCGCATTCTAGCTGTCATCGCGCGTCCTAAACCAAAACTGTCACAATTCCGCGTCGTCGTCTGACCGCTCTTGGCTGTCACTGGAATGTCTTCGGGCATCCCGGATGAGCCCCCAAATATAGGATCCGGATGTGAAGGATTCCAAGTGAAACGCGCAGATTAAGTCAGAACTATTTATTATAACATATCGTCCGGCCAGTTCTCCAACAAGTGACCATAACAACGCGCATCCGGTCTCTCCCATGCATACCACATACACTTTATCCCTAGCAGTTTGGCCAACCACACATACGGCTCGGCTCGTTTAAAAATCAATCCTATATTTATATATATATATATATATATATATATATATATATATATATATATATATATATATATATATATTCGAAACGATCTAGCATTAGACTAAAATGTACATGCTATTGCATTCACCCCCCACTCGGCCCGCGATGGCCAATAACATTTCGTTTCAGTTTCGTATTGCATTTTGTCTGTGATTTTTTCGTATTGTAACCTAAGAATTCCAGACCAATGTAAAATGGAGAATTCCGAGTTTCTAGGATAACGATAACCAGGGAATAACGTTTCTGGAGAGTTTCGAAAAAAACGTATAAAAACGTCCGAACAGGCCCGGCATACGGGGACTATCGTATATCCGAATACTCAGCTACCTACTTTTTAAAGGAGGTGCGCACCATGTGAAAAATAAATACTATCGTAGAATAAATATTGTGAACCGACTTTGATCTATCATTTGGGTCCCAGAACATACCCCTGTGCAAAGGTATATTTCTATATCTTATCGATTTTATTATTCACGTACTTCTGTTGTGAATCACCAGTGTAGAAGATGAGGGTTGTTTTCAGGTTTTTTTTTATAATTAATAATAAAGAGTGTTTTTGATATAATTTATAATAAAAAGTTTTTTATTAATAATAATCAATAAATTTTTTATTGTCAATAATAATCAATAGATTTTTTTTATAATCAATACCAATATTATACATTATAAAGCAAAAAAAAATAAAAAGGCAATATCGTGTAATAATTGTAATCAATTTATTTATTATTGTGAAATATAAAGCAAACTTAATTATAAAAATTAAAATATTTGTGATGTAAATGTTTAAGTGATTTGAAATAACATTAATTTTATTTTATCGATTTGCCTTCTGAAATTTGTTTTATATGCTGTAATAATAATAAATTAAATAAACATTTAAAGGCTACTTTTCTAAGTAGCTAATTTAAATCTATGTAGCTACATAATTTTCTTTTTGTGAGATTTTTTTCTAGCGATGGGCTTAGGCAAGGGTCTAATATCAATCAATCCATCAAGGCAGAACACCAATCCAAAATCTGTGTAATATTCAAGTTGAGCGTAAAACCTGGTGTAAATATAGCTTTTAAAAAATTTATGAACCCAACCGTTAATGTTGACATTTTCAACAGAGTAATTGCCCTAAAAATTCATAAAAAATTTCATTAAAAATATTACAAGATAATAGAGTGTACCACAATAAATGTATACTCACACTTTTCAACCAGCAAGCTGAATTAATCGGTGTGAAAAATCTCAACAGCGTTATAAATACTACATCACTACATGGATTGTTTGAACTTTTAACCACTGAAGTTAAATTTCCATTTGGTTTCACAAACACGGGTAAATATAGCATCTGAAAGTTGAATTGGCGATAAATTGTCTTTTACATACATATTTGTAAAATTTAAATATTTTAAATCAGAGACAAATACTCACCTTGACAAATTGAATTTTTTTGGGCACGTATATATTTGCCGTTATTACAAAATCCGTAGCGTTATATTTTTTTATTTCAAATTTAAAATCTATCAGTCCTTCAGTGTCTATAGGGGAACGCAACGATAAACATTTTTCGAGATATTTCACCACAAGTATGAATTGACCCTTGATTGAAACAAAAAAAGCAAAAAGTTAATTATGATTTGTATTTTATTTAAAGCGAGTAAGCTTTTATTTTGCTTTAAAGACTTCCAGGTGAATCACTTTTAAATATTAATCGATTATGTACTAAAAGCACAAGTTGGAATGCAACCTGGTCGCGAATTTATTTATGACGCTGTGAATTTATCCTGTGTACTTCAGAATGTATTTTTAAATAGAAATTGATCTATTATACGATGAAAATAAAATAAAATGCTTTAATGATAGTAAATAAATAACCTTTAATGAAGTAAATATATATGTATATGAGAGATAATGAGAGCATATAATCAAAATTTTATAAATATAGTGTGAAAAAGATAAAGTTATAGGCGTTTAAAAATTTAAATTTGACAAACGAATGGGGGGGGGGCTAAAAGTCACACATAAAAGACTACAGGCTAGTGAAAAAGGGTTAGCCGTCACCGTCTCAAATTTTTGAATTCTTAAAGAGGAAGAAATTGAAATCTCTATCGGCGGCCAAGCCTCGAAAAATGACAAAGTTTCAAAGCGATCGGAAGAATGTAGGAAGTTTGTCAGACCGATTGGCGAAGTGAAACTAATAAAAACCTTGTTAACAAAAAGAATACAAAAAAATGCTTTTTAAAAACTAACCTCTTCTTATAAGACAATATATAAAAAACAAATTAAGAAAATATATAAAAAACCTAATTTAGAAATCACCAATTCTCTTCGTAAACTTTGGTCATGAGTATGGCAAAGTTCCATAGCGAGAGTCAGAACAGTGTGGACAAATGGGACAGTGTGGACGATAAACGTCACCGTGAAGGAAGATGCAGTATTTTCAAACGTGTCTATTACGATAATGTTTCACCATGGTAATGGCGGACGTCATGACCAAACCGAGCAAAATGGCAAAGTTTGAAAACGATTGAATAAGAACAAAAACTTCATCACACGACCAAATCGTTTGCAAGCTAAGAAGAGGTAAGTAATAAAATAAAAAGAGACAAGACCTAATTACACTGAACAACAATAAATCTTTTGTTTTCTTATTGGAGCGAAGAAATCAATCTTTACTAAATTTGACTCACTAAATTCAAATATGAGAATGAACTTTTTTGGTTTTTTCTCGTTTATGAGATATAAACAATTTAAAAAAAAGCACAATCTTTTACAAATTTTCGGCTTTTGCATTCTTTAACTCAAAATTTAATATCGATGTGCCAAAAGTGAGTATTGGAATCAGTAGCCAAATTTCTTTCTATTGATTGTGACTTTTTATGGCTTTAAAATACTTATTATCTAATATATAATTTTGAAAGAGACTTTGTATGTATGTAAGTATGTATATAACTTTGGTTGGGAACTTCGTAAACAATACAAAGTTTCTATGACGACAATTCAATTGGATGAATATTATGTTTCTTTCGATTCAAATAAATTTAATAAAAAAACAAATGAATATTTACTATTAGATTCGCCATGTTTACGCTGTTTGTATTACAAATACTGAGCGAAGCCGGGTGAAACAACTATTTGATTATTAAGTGAATTCTAAGAGTAAGAGAAAAAAAATTTTAGACATCGATATAATATATAGACACATTTTTTACTCAAGGATAATTTAAGAAAAAAATATGTAAGAAAAAACTATATTTTTGACTTTTAAAATTCGCTAGAAATGTATTTATTATTTATTATTATTATTTATTTATGTATTTTAAATTATTATTATTATTTATTTATGTATTTTAAATTATTATTATTATTTATTTATGTATTTTAAATTATTATTATTATTTATTTATATATTTAAAAAGTATTTTTATTATTTATTTATGTACAATTTTCAATTATTATTATTTATTAATTATTATTATTATTATTATTTATCATTTAAATTATTTTTATTTTTTATTTAAATTATTATTATTTATTATTTATTTATGTATTTTAAAGCAAAAACAACTCACATCAATATAAAAAAAAACATCTGACTAAGGATTCCAAAACTCACTTTTAGCACAGCAATACTCTATATTTTGAGTTAAAGACTGCAAAAGTTAAAAATCTGTAAAAATTGCGCAGTTTTTCGCTTATTTATTTATTTATTCTAAACAGACCATTGTGGCATAACAGGAATTGCTAAAGCGCCACAATGTTCAAAAAATATAACACCAAAAAAACCAAAATAACAATTAAACATACAAAAATAAGTATCTCATAAATGAGAAGAAACCAACGAAAACCAATGTCATATTCGAATTTAGTGGGTCAAACTTAAGATAGATTGATTATTTTCCGCTTCGGTTATTTTAAAAAATTTTTTGTTGCTCAGTATTAATATTTAAATAACATTTTTTAAATTTTAATTTCTATATTTTTGATTGTAAGACTTATGAGTATTAAAAATTCTATTAATTCTTGATTTCTTTAAGAAACAATAAAATATTTACAAAACCAAACGGTGGGATATCTTCAGTGGATATTTGTCGCGTGAAATTATCGCCATTGAAGCCTTTCATGGAATAGAACAAAACCAAAAATGAAACCCAAAAAACCACGGGTTTTGACATGACAGTTAATGTATCAGTTGTTCTTCGTTCAATATAACTGCTGACAATGTTTATTTTATCATGATATTTCTCTCAGTCATCGCATTAATTTTCAGCTACATTGAAATTGTAATTAACTTTTTTTTTCATTTTTTATGCATTAAGCCACCATCAAATATAATTATATGTGGATTACTACACGGATATAAAAGCACGCAAAATATCGCATATTCAAATCAATTATGCATAAAATTATATGTATGTATATCATATACAGTATATGTACATATCGGTCTCCGTGACGATCCGGAATGTGAAATTATCGAAAACGCAAATATCGGAAGGCAAAGAACTAAAGTCAAAAGATCTTAAGTCGAAAGATCATAAAAAAGGATGCATGGTAAACGATACATACTTACGTATATACTCACTTAATTTGCGCGAGCAGGATACAACAGGAACAAGAGGAACAGGCTTTTCCTCCCGTATTAATGTGCGCGCGCAGAATACGGGAGGAAAAGCCTGTTCCTCTTGTTCCTGTTGTATCCTGCTCGCGTAAATTAAGTGAGTATGTACCGTTTACCATGCACCCTTTTTTTTTGATCTTTGGACTTAAGATTTTTCGGTTTTCGACCTTTACCTTCCGATATTTGCGTTTTCGGTAATTTCACATTCCGGCCCGTGAGGTAGACCCGTACATACGTATTACAAAATGATTTATTCAATGATTAAAATCATATAATGTAAATTCAAACTTATAAATAAATGAAACATTAAGTAAATCTATGTATGATATGAATTACAAATAATAATGTGCCTATATTTTATTTAGCAAGGCCTGGCCAGCAACACCAAGCCAGAGATTGAACCCATGATGTTGATAGCATTATTAGTTAACCACTAAGCTATGTCGCTGGTTATATGTTTAACTCATTTTAATAAAATAAAAATAAAAATATAATAATATTAGCTCAATAAAATAAAACATTATTTGAAAGCATGTCGGAAATTCATACCAGAAGAATAGAGTAGTGGTTAGCATATAATGCTTTGAACAGAGTGGTCACGGGTTCAAATCCCAATGGTATCTGCTGGCCACGCCTTGGATTTGTGACTCCAGGTCGATCGTTTCTTAACATAGTTTGCCAATCTAACTGATTTTCATTGAAACGGTTCCACAAAATTGGCAACCTTAGCCATTTTCTAGCAAAATCTCGAATTTTTGGCAAAATGCTGCAAATTTACAAATTTATCCATAGATGTCTCTGTGGATATTAATTGATATGTATTTTGTACTTTGTATAAAACTTAAAATATTTGTATCAAGTGTACAATGTTTCTGGCCCGGAAGGGGCATTGGGGTTACCTTCTTATTATAAATTAAAGATATTATTAGGCATTCTTAGTATAAATCTATATATATATAAAATTGAATGTCTGTCTGTGTGTCTCGTATAGGCTCCTAAACCACTGAACCGATTACGATTGAATTTTCAGGATTTGTTGTATGCATGTCCGGGAAGATTATTGTGAAAAAAAATCGCCCATAAACGGGAACGGGAAAAACGGGAATGAGTGTCATTGCAACGGAATAATTTCAAATGTGTTCGCTGCCTGCGTTTTTCCGACAAATGGGAACGGGAACGAGAGCTGGAACGGGAACGGGAACGGGAACGGGAATTGCATGCCTTATTGTGGCATTGCAACGCATGCGGGGTTCAGCTAGTTAAATATAAAATAAAATAAAAATACTAAATATTTGTTTTATTATGTTTATTATTATGTTTATTATGTAAATAAAATTCTTAAAAAAAAAAAAGTTCAAAACGTTGACAAATAACGGATTACACGATCCATGCTCAAAACATTCATTTCTCAATACTATGTATCTTGAAAGACTTCGGAGAGGGAAGTATTTTTGTTTACTTTGTACGTGCTCAAAATACAACGCCTATCGGTGTTTTTCAGGCCCATGGACTTCTTGACAAAACGCCGATCGGCGTTGGTCAGCATTCAAAGGGCTAAGAGTCTAATTTTATATAAAATTTTATTCCGATATTGTATGCCTATGTCACAGTGAAATTATATTTCAAGTAAAAATATTTTTTCACTGACGTTTCAGTGAAATCATAACCAGTTACATTTTCAGGGTTGGTTTTATTCATTTAAGATTAGATTGTTAGGGTTGGTATCATTTAAGGATAAGTTTAGGTTAGGTTAAGTAAGGGTTGGCCCCATTCATATAAGATTGGGTTGTTAGGGTTGAATTTATAGAGTTAAACGTTGTAAATTCATTGTTTGATACATTTTCACTGCTTGAATCGGTGAAAATATATATTCACTAGTGAAAATATATTTTCACTTGAAATATGCTTTCACTGTAACATGTATATATGTTACACTGAATCCGTGAAATTGTCCATTACACGCATTCGGCAAGAGAATTGCCGAATGCGTGAAAAATTCAAGCATGTTGCCCAGTTCACGGATTTGGCAAATTTTTTGGCGAATGCGCGTATTCGGCAAGAATTTGTCTGCTCAAAGCATGGAGTCGGCAAATAGACAGCAGCGCTCCGGTGTTGTTTTTTAGAACTGGACAGCGTGGACAAGTGTCAAAGTGGGCAACGTGCTTGCATTTTTCACGCATTCGGCAATTCTCTTGGCGAATGCTTATAATAGACAATTTCATGGATTCGGTGTAACATATACATACATATGTATATCTGAAACCCGTTGTTCCGAAATTGGAATGACACCACTGATTCTACATAAATATACATATACTGGTTGAGACATAACTGCAGTTGAATCGTTATCGATATTGAATTTATTTTTTACTTTTGTGACTGAATATTGTTTTATTTACTTTAATACTGAAGACAGCTTTATTATCGTGCGTCAGATAATTACCCAAGTCGTCGAGGTTCATAGTTGCACTCGACGCGAAGATATACGTCTTCATATCGTCTCCATTTTTGAAGCACTGGACCTTCGTGAACCCGACATACCTCTCCCTGTCTTCGGCATGGTGAATTTTCAGATCGAAATTGAAATTCCCACATTTTACATCCGGTCCCAAGTACTGGATGGCCCAGTACGCCGTGTTTTCCCTTTTCACGTGGAAAAACCAAAACACCTCCTTGTAAGCTGCGACGAGTCGCACATAATCCGTAATATCTTTGAAGCCATTGCAGATAAACAAGGACTTCTTGGGCATGACTTTCTCCCTGGAGTGTGCATAGAGGCTGTGCGACTTCAGATCGGTTATTCGCCCGGTCCACGTGCAGTATCCTTCGTTCAAAAGACACGTGTGTAAACGGTGACAGCAACGCTCCTCGTGATTTTGCAACTCTGAGTGTGTGAACATGGCTGGAAAATTTTCAATAAAAAAAATGCATAAAAAAAAAAAAAAGTGTTGTAAAGTGTGTCGATGGACTTACAATCGCATCCTCCTTCTAGATTCTTGCATGGGTATTTGACTTTAAATGCTATATTTTCCAAATGTATGTTCCGCACTTTTGATATGACGCTCCTGCATTTGGCACAAGCGTTTTTGTCTCCACATTTTTCGCACATACTGTGGCCTAAAAATCGTAAATCATTCATTTAGTGGTAGTATATGTATATACAGTCGCGGTTTCGGAAACCGGAACACCATAGAAAAATGTGATTTTGCGCTTTAATTTCAATGATCTTAAATAAAATAAATACCCAAAGTCATTAAAATGGTAGATTATATCATAGTGCTTTATTTTAACGACAATCGTTAAGAAAAAAAGCAACAAAAAAAAAGGTAGGGAGAATTTTAGTCCGAGCCGGTTTTTATGACCAAACGCAATCTCCACAGTTGAATGAAATTTTGAATGAAAAAACACAGTTAAGTGTAAACTTTTAATTTTATTAGACACATGGTATTATTTACAAATTATAAAAACTTTATTAATATTTTGTTGCGGCTTTTTTTGCTTTTATACGGCTAGGCATAGAATCTATTAAGTTTCTTAAAATGTCGATGGGGAAGTCTTCATACCATACTTTTTCAATGATCTCTTTTAATGATTGATGGCTAGACACATTTGTTTTACTAATCCTATATTTAATAGCCATCCATTAATTTTCAATTGGGTTTAAATCGGGACTATTCCCAGGTCATGTTAATGTCTTTACACCCAATTCCTGCAAATAAACCCGAACCTAAAAAAAGTAACAAAAATATTTCAGTTTTTTGATCGTAATATTATTAATTACATTCAATATCATTAGATAAAATTAATACTCACTAATTTAGCTCGATGACAAGGGCCAGAGTCATCTTGGAATATGACATCATCAGAATTTGAAAGATGGTTTTCCATTGATGGGATAAAACTTTCTTCTAGAATTTTTATATATTCTATTCCGTTAATGGAACCTTGCAGAAACTGTATTCGACCAATTCCATAATAAGAAAAACATCCCCAAACCATGTGGCTTGGGGGATGCTTCACTGTCTTCAGGGTACACTTTTGGTCGAATCTTTCTCGAACTTTTCTTCGAACATACGGAAAAACATCGGAGCTGAAGAGGTTGAATTTCGACTCATCAGAAAATATCACTTGTTGCCAATCCGATGTCGTCCAATTTTCGTGATATTTCGACCACTCTAATCGGTTTTTCATCATTTTCTTCGTAAGTAATGATTTTTTCGCAGGTTTACGAGCGTACAGTCTAGCTTCTCTGAGTCGTTTTCTTAAGGTTACATCACTAATTTCAATTGAAAATTGATCCGAGATCTCTTTTATTATCTCTACAGCAGTTTTGAACCGTGTCCGTAAAGATAATTGAGTTATCGGGTGATCTTGTCTCTCGGATGTGCATCTTTTCGGTCCTGTCCCCTTCTTACGAGCAAAAGTTCCAGAATCCTTTTTATTTTTCATTATTATTGACACAGTAGATACAGAACGTCCCATTTGTTGAGAAATTGATCACAATAAATGTCCAGAGTCTGCCAAAGCCGCGATTTTTATATTCTCCTCCAATGATAGTTGAGTGTATTTTTGCATGGTATTTTTATTTTCAACGATTTCGATCCGTAAACCTCAACAGCTCACACTAAACTGAACTCAAATCGTAGAAAACAATCGTAAATGACCCGATCGTTAAAAACCACACACCTAAAGGGACAATATTTTTATTTCCCAAAAATCGTAAAATCACAAGTGTTCCGGTTTCCGAAACCGCGACGGTAGGCCTCTATTTAACCAATCAGTACAAAAAACATTTGGTGGGTAAAAATAACACTGCTCGACACGAAAAATGGTTCAGAGACGAGATATGACTTTTCTTATAGATCTATGCCCAGTGAACACGAATCTGGTAATAAAAAATGTTGATTGGATCGAGATTCGGAGATTGTGTGTTTTTTAAATCGCGCGATTTTTCTATATCTTTGTGTTGTTCGGTCTATGTCTCAAAATTTTGTCAATTTCCTGTTCAAAATGAATATTGGAATCTATAGTCGGGTATTTTATTTTTCATTTGTAGTACTTTTCAGCTTTCAAATCTCTCTAAGTAGTCGTCCAGTTCAAGTCAAAAGTCAAAAGTACGTATTTTCACTTGGGATTTTTTCCCACTGTTAATACTATTCTATATTGAGTATTTTCTATTGAAACATGTTTATCCTAATAGTGTTCTGGCCACACTATTTTTTGTTTTCGTTTAAAATGGTTGATTGAAAGTGTGCTGAATTTAAAATCGGAAAAAATTCGAGCTAAAAGCTCGACTAGTATTTACTCGTATTTACACGAATCTGAATTGAATTAATAGGGATAATATATTAAATTGTCTTTACATGAGAATTAAAAAAAATTCCACTTAGAAAAATCATATTTCGATTATTCTTGTGGATTAATAACAAAAATTCTATTGATAGCTAGCTTACCTCGATAAAATAAACGAATTTTTGTTATTAATCGACAAGAATAGTCAAAATATGATTTTTCTCAGTGAAATTTTATTTAATTCTTATATAAAGACACCCGTAATACCCGACTATAGATTACAATATTCATTTTGAACAGAAAATTGACAGATTTTATGACATCGACCGGACAACACCAAGATATAGAAAAATCGCGCGATTTAAATTAAACATTTTGTTCACTGGGGATAGATCTATAATAAAAGTCATATTTCGTCTCGAAACCAAAAAAAAAATCGTCATAAATAAATAAATAAAAAAATAAAACGAAATGATAAGATTTTAAAATAAATGATCAATTATTCAGACGATTAGTTTTACGCATTCTGACCATAGAAGTAGAATGCATAGAATCGCTCTCAGCCTCCAAAAATGTTGATACAAAAACTCTCTCTCTTCGATGGCTCGCTTTTAGACGATACTTTTGTTAGCAATGACCATTCTATGCATTCTACTTCCATGACTCTGACAGATTAAGTAGAGGCAACGTTTGCCATATCGGATCGTTTTCGATAGTGTACTCTCCACCCGCGTGCGTTTCTTTGTTTACGCCGGACTACCCGTTGATAAAATCTGACATTCACTGGTGTTTGGATTGACTTTTTCGCGGAATCGTGTTTGACCCGGCTTTAACAACTTGAACATCGTTCATAAATAAATATTGACCCCCTCTCCGTTTTCAACCCCCTCGATCCTTGCCCCTCGCTCCAGGATCATTTCAGCCACCCGTTGGAATCAACGGGCACAACACTAGTAATTTAAATAATAATAATAAAATTAAATATTCCTTTGCATTTTTGTATTATATGTACGTTTGTTCAATATGTAAATTCACAGTTTTCATTTTAGAAACACTAAATGATCTCACCGTACACTCATACCGAAGATGGGTTAGTGTACAGTGGAGTTGTAGGAGCTCAGAATCAAAGGGCTCCTATTCCAAAACATTATTTTAGTAGTGAGAGTATTTATTATGCTTGTTAATTTTAAAACTTTCAAAGAAACTTATAAAAAGACAAAAACGTCTTATGAAATCAAAGAAAAAAACATTGGTCTTACCGGAAATACATTGACGAATGGGCGCTGCCATGTATTTATTGCAGGAAGTACATTCTAATTCTTTCAAAAGCAGCTTATTATTAATTAAAACTTCCTTATGGGCAAGACCGTTGTTTTTAAACATTGTCACCGTTCTAATTTACATTTAATTCGCATCGATCGATTGTAATCAATCTACACGATGGCAAAAACTGAACTAAGCATATCTACATGAATTGTTAAAGAGTCGATACAATCTTTGGAATCAATAATAAGTGATATGCTTGTTATAAAATTATCAGGTGCTTTCAGATTATCTTTATCTACATATTTGTTACGCGTTTAATTTCAAATATGCAATATAGTAGGCATGCGTATATATATGTATGTATGTAAGTAATCTTAGTAAGGATTAGTGTGACTTCTAATAAAAAAATTCGGGTGTGACCAACCCATGACTTTATCTATGTATTTGAGGAATATAAGAAGGTTACAAAACAAAATTCAATATTGAACTAATAACTATGATAGCGATACAAATTGAGCGCAAATATATGCAAATACTAGCACAAGACAAAAGTTCTACTTCCGGTTGTCGGATTTTGTTCAAATTTTTTTTATTATTTAAAATCAGTATAATTATTATACACATTAAATATCAAGAGGATAAAAAGAATATAAAAGGTCAAAATAAAATAATGAAATATTGTTTTTAAAAAAAATACTACTTCCGGTTTACGAATCCTGACCAAAACGTTATCAAATCTAAGTTAGTACATAAAAATACAAATATAAATTTTCAGCTTAATACGTTCAGGGGTTTGGTCAGGATCCAGGCGACAACATTTTTAACCTTTTTAATAGGAGAAAATCCTACTTCCGGTTCATTAAATTTGGTGATTTTATTTTTTATTTTTACTTAAAATCACTATTTTTATTATTCCCAATAAATATTAAGACGCTTAAAATAATTTAAAAGGTCAAAATAAAATAATGAAAAAATAATGAAATATTGTTTTAAAAAAAATGCTACTTCCGGTTTACAAATTCTGACCAAAACGTTAGCAGCTCTAAGTTAGTACATAAAGAATACAAATATAATTTTTCAGCTTAATACGTTCAGGGGTGTGGAAAGGATCCAGGCGACAACATTTTTGACCTTTCTAAGAGGAGAAAATCCCACTTCCGGTTTATTAAATTTACTGATTTTTTTTTTATTTTCATCACATTAATACAAGAATTATATTTGATTTTTTTTGTGGAGATCACACATGTTTAAGAGGTTGAAAAAAATAGTGGAAGATAAATCGAACAAGAGTAAACTGCCACTTCCGATTAAGGTATGCTTACAAAATTTTATCCATAACTTGCTATTACGCTTAAACTTCTAGATATGAAATTTTAGTTCAATAAACCATAAGGTTTCTGAGAAAAACATAAAAAACCTTGATTCTCTAGAGTAAAACTACTACTTCCGGTTCAGATAAAAATATTCAAAAAATATTAGGTTATAAATATTATTATTTCTTTAGGTTATAGGTTTATATTTTAGGTTATAAATATTATTTAAATATTATTATTTCGATAATTGAATTCAAAAACACCTATAAGGGGAGGGTACCATTTCCGGTCAACTTAAAAATTTGAAAAAAATTTAACTTGTGTCTATAAGAATTTCAGTAACCGATACTAAGTTTTGGTTCCATAGGACTAACGGTGCTCAAAAAATCCCCAAAATACACAGACACACACACACAGACACACACACACTTTTTTCTAGATCATGAAAAAGTGATCAGTGTTCGATTCTGAGTTCCAACTAGTCAAAATCTCGATGTCGAATTTTCGCATGATTACAAAACTTCATCTATTGTTACTACGTACATAGATAAAGTAAAAATTTGGAATCAATTAATTTTAATCGATGAATTAATTCATATATGTATGTACATATGTTTGTAATTTTAAGTACAAATGCATTGCATAATCTTTATAAATAAAAATTTATGTTTGTCTGTTATACAAATTCACAATTTATAGCCACTAAATTTGGTATATTGTCTAACGGAACCCTAACTTAAACCGCATACAGGGTTTGAAATTTGAATAGATTCAATGCTTGAAAACATTGGAACTAATGGTTGTTTATTAGAAAATCATGTTTATTATAGTCCTTTGTTGAGTCATTTCTTCATCTTTTATACACCTGAATAACTCTGGACAATGCTTACATAAATGCGGCGAGCATTATTGACTAGTATAATAAAAAAAATTAATGTAAAATATGTATCTCTTTTGTTACAGCCACTAAATTTTGTATATTATCTCATAGTACTCTAACTTAACACATTCAGCCCGGCGCATGATTTCATACATTTGCCCATGTGGCGGCACTGTCACGCGTATCGGCACCCAATTACGCTTGATGGCATTAAATCACTTTATATAATGAGTTGTCCCTAAATCTTTAGAATTTTATAGGAATTTTAGTGTTGGGGTGCTCAATGAAGTGGAACCGTAAAATTATAGTCTGCTATAGCACTATCCGCGTGGCCACCGGTGGTTCACGCCGGGTTCTGAAGAAGTTTAATTTTTCATGTCCAACTTTAATTTGTCCAAGCAACACCTGGCAATTTCGCTGGTAGTATTGTAATAATAATGCATTACTATATCTTGTATTTTATTTATAACATTATATATAGAATAATTTTATTTAAATATACGTATATAAGTATTTTACATTGTAATTGAAACAAATTCGACGAAATAAAGTACAATTTTACATACAAATTTTGTTAAATTTGGTCCCGCACTAGAAATTATGACGCTAATTCTTTGAAAATTTTCCTCGACTTTTCACCTTTGGAATACCTTGGAAACACAAACCGTCATCATCACCACGATCTATAGCTTTCAAAGTGGCCAACAACTTTTGTTTCTTCTCTTCATCTAGATCTGACGAAACTTTCCTATTCCCGTTATTGTTGACTTCTAAGAGTTTATATTCCTTTTTAGTACTGGCTACCTCATCATCGTCAGTGAAAATCTTTTTACTAACGCTATTCGTCTCGGAATCATCGAAATTCAGTTCAGATCGATCGATCAATATATCATCAGTAATCTTTTCCAACATATCTTCAACCATGAACCTCTCTTGAGCCGCCTTCTCCTCCAGCTCATGACACTTGGCATCTACGACGTCGAAATTGAAACCCTTACTTGCTTTAATACTATTCGCAAATTCTTCATCATTTTCGATGACTTCAGCCTCCAAATTCAACAGCGGAATGTGCATATTTGCATTTTTCGTCCCGTTAAATTCGAAGGGGGAATTTAACACCTCTTCCGGCGAGGAGTCGGAACACGAATTGGAAAACTTGGATGATTTTGTCATTATTTTTGTCTTAGGAATGCGTTTTGACCGCATCGGAATGCTAGAAATTTTCGGTTGATTCATCTTTTTAGACAATTGCTTCCTCAACAAGTCGACTCTTTCTTTGACGTTGTCGTTCGTCGGTTCTTCGATCTCTTTTTCTTTTATGACTTTCGGTAATTCAAGGTCTTTTGTAAGTGTATTGGAATCGCTAGACGATTCGTTATCGTTTTTAAAATACTCTTTATTGCGTTTGAATTTATTGTCAGTCAAAAATTTACTATCGTTCACTGTAAAAGTAGAGCCAGTATTATAATCCGCTTTAGACGATGATTCAGTTGATATCTAAACGATAAAAAAATAGCATATTATATTTATTACATCTATGTATTATATCTCTTATACAGGCAATAAATGAAATTAATCACCTGATTATCTACAATAGATTTTCCGTTGACTAATATACTCAAATCAAAAGAAGAATTCTTTATACTGTCCTTAATATTTTTTTCCGAATTGGAAAAGTTAATCTTTGGACTTCTTTTTGGAAACGTAGCTGCAATAACTTTATCTTTCTTCTACAAATAACATAAATTGCATACAAACTTTACAGACAAAACTTAAACTCATCATTAAAATCATACGATTATACCTCAATAACAGAATTCAATCTTTCACATTCGCTCAAAGCGTTGTTCAATTGGTTTTGAGTCTCTTTGTGCTTTTGAACTTCAACGTTGACCTGATGTTTATAGCTTTTGGCTTCAAGATTCAACTTTTTTTGCAAAGTGTTTACCGTTTCAATTTGCCTGCTCAGTTTTTCGGTTAAATCATTCACCTGATGCTGGAGCTTTTCCCTCTCGCACAACTTTCTGCATTGAAAAATATTTTTTTACACACAAAACTCAATATATTTGGGAACTGGAGCTATTTATCAAGCACTCACGCATCTTTACTAAGAGTCAATAGATGACGATGTTCATCGTTTAGCTTTTGAAACTCGACCTCTTTATCTTTCAATTTTTGTTCAGTCTCTTTTAGTTGAAGCTTCAATTGCTTGAATCTGACTTGCCACGATCTTACCTCTTCATTGTGACTGTTGAAAATTTTGGGGATATCGCCATTGACGCCAACGTATCTGTAATTAAAAGTTTTAAATTTAAAAAATAGCAGATCTCATACTATTTCATAAATAAGCATGTTTGTCAATTTCATCTTAAAATCACCCAAAAATTTTTATAGAGAAAATATTGAAATAGATATTTGACTATAATTCTTATAGTAATGGATGGAGACACGTATTTTGGGCACTTTGCTATTAATGCTTAATTGATGTTAAAATTCGGAATAGATGCGAATAGATGTTAAAATAACAAACAAAAGTGAAATTTCCATAAAATTTATAAAATTAATAGACAATTTAGAAGGGTCTTCCTATCCCTTTGCCCATTTATTATGTGAAGAAATTGAGGGGATAAAACAGAGCTTGCAGTTTACTATAGACGGTGTTTTTCCTATCGAAACCAAGCAACTGGTTTTGTCTACTACTGTAAACAAAAGAAGACAGTTGGAGCTGTGTATCCAAAAGGCTGCTCAAAAAAGCTTCTTAAAACTAGACTCGCACTCAAGACTAAATGAGACAAATCTATTCCTCCGAACATTGAGTAAACTATTCAATCCATCTGTGGCAGGTTTAAAATCTAATATTAATGTTTAAAGAAACAGTTTTGTTTTTTAGAAACCTGCCATTGTTCAATGTATTAACAGAGGCTCAATATTTGGAAGGATATCAGCACTTTTTGAACAATTAATAGAGAATATAAAAAGGGAATCCACGCCGGATATATTGCTATTATTGATGGCAACAAAAATTAAATATGAAGAGTTTGATTGTGCCGCTCAAAAATCTATTTGGTGTCCCGTCAATAGTGTGGATGCTGAAAGGTATTTTAGTAAATACAATATAATTGTTACCGATCGTCGCACGAATCTCAAAAAAGAATCTGTAGAAATATGCTCCATGTTAAGTTTTAATCAATTTTAATTGGTATTATATTTTTATATTCATATTTTTTGTCTTTGTATTTTTATATTCATGTTTTTTTCATTGTATTTTTAATTTCAAAACATTTTTTTAATTTTTCTTTTATTCTTTAATGGTTGTGTTGTCTTTGAATTGTGTATATGTTATATAAATTTTATTAAAATTCATCGAAATTTTTTATTATTTAAAATTAAACTCTTCATAAAAATAGATGCTAAATTGAACATTTTTAATGCCCTAAAACGCTAAAATGCAAAATGAAAATGCGAAAATTGACAAAAATAGTTGTCCAAAATACGGGTCTCTAGTAATGAGTATTTATTATACTTTTTATGATCAAAAGCCTCAAAAAAAAAAAAAAAATACATATAATGCTATTTCATTTAAAATTTGAACATAGAAATGTTACCGTTGCAATGCTGAATCCATTCTTTTTTGAAGATTACGAAGAAGTCGATTTTCATTAGTCAATTCCTGAAAGGTTTGAACGTTTTGTTCATTGAAAATTCAATTTAAATATTTACATTTCTAATAAATTAAAAATAAAAATATACATTCAAATGGTAATGAGCGTCAGCAAGTTGATTTTGCAGTTGTTTCAATCGATGATCTTTCGCAGATATAATTCTCTTCGATATATTTCTATCTCCTCCTCCATTTCTATTACCGTGAGTCGTTATAGACATTGTCGTAGTACTGAGTAACGGGTGAAGACTCTTCTTTTTACTCAAAACACAAGGATATTTCACACTTTTATTTAAATTTTCTTTGCTAAAATAAAGAAACACTACAATATTATAAGCTTAGCATTTTTGAAATACTCAAAATTTATAATCAATTACACATCACATACAATAGTCGTTTCATCACACTTCCTGAAAGATTTTATCAATTTTACCTTTAAAAATCCCATCATGATAAATCGTATCTAATACAAAATATTTTTATATATCCGATAATACAAAAATAATGCATGTGTGAAGATAAACTGATAAACTTATCGACGGATGTACACATTATTCATAAGTTATCTTAACTACAAATACCCAATGTATGTAAATTAACGATATATTCATCGTATTAAGTGATCCTATCAATCACAATCTGACAATACACATATTGGAAAATCAATATGTAGAAATTTATGTGAGAAATTCCTTTTACAATGCTGAACAAATATGTAACTGGATGAGCTAAGGATTAATTATGTTTGTGTGATGGAAATCTTTTTGAGAATACCTTTTCGCACACTTATTTTCTTCTGGAATCAGACTCAGTAATGACATAGTTCCCGGCAAGGCATATGTATGATTAATATTATAATTTCAGTTGAAACTCTCCTCAACCAGAACAGATACATCAGCCATTTGTTGTTCGAATAATATTCCATGGCAACCGTTTTACAGAGGGGTTCTAGCACACTCATATTACACCATGTCATGTAACAAACTACAATTCGAAGCACTTGTATGCCTTCTAAGCTTATGGAAATCCACAGATTTCATTCAGCTGATCCACCTAACCTCAAACGCTGTCATTTTAAATAGTACATATTATATTCATAGATGTAGAATAACCTAGATATGCCATTACATACAAATTTCGTTGGAGATCTTGTCGCCACTATCTGAGGGGTGCGGGGGGTTTAACTAGCGGGGAAGTGGTGAAAAAAAGGAAGAAACGCAGCAGTGGTCAGCAACCAGTAGTTTTATTTTATTTATAACTTTATTTTATTGGACACTCCGCGTGACAGTAAACCAAATGAATAAAGCCATATTAAGAAAAAAATATTTAGCTATACACACTATATTAAACTACAAATGTATGTTACTATAATAAAACCGTCATTAACTATTACAATATTTAAACATTAGTAACTTCCACAAGGATCAATTTTAAAGCTGACACTTTAATATTTAGTTGATTGTTTGTAGTTTTAAACTTAATGTCGATTTCTGAATTTCCTTCAGTGCCAACAGTGGCAGAGGTGGTCGATCGCTGTTCCATCAGTGCATATAACACTACATACATCGCGCCGATATTTCGTTATATGTTAAAATACTACTATAATTGAAGACATTATATATTAATTCTTTCTTATAATATGTGATGCCATCCGCCTTTTTATGTTTTCTTGAGTAATTGTAACACAATTTCACTGAACACGTTGGCATTTTCGAAAAATGTCAATCGACCTTCCTACTTAGAAGCTAACTAGCTACTGAGAGAGAGTATGCATCCTCTGTACTTTTTTTTTGTGTGTGCATCCTCCAACAGGGTGACTGGCTTAGAGCGTCAGGGCATATCTATGTATTCTATATCTATGATTATATTGGAATACTTATTTTGATCATACATACATTCATCTAGCTTCACGTCCTTGCTGAAACCTCAGCTAGGTTTTTGTTTTGTGGTACTTTTACACTCTCAAAGATGTTATCAAATTCTAGTCAAATACAATCATGGCGTAGCTGGGTAGAGAAAATTAACAATGTCACTGATTTTGAACGTCAAATCCACAGTGGGAGTTCCCGGTTGAAAAATCTTGTATGTTGAGCTATTTAACAGATTGGTACGATGACTTTGAAGATGTAGGAAAACCTGTAGTATTTATGGATTCACAGTATGTAGTTATAGAAGATATGTGGTTGTATTGAAAGAATCTGATCAAGATGTTGAGCCTATGTACCTATTATTGAATTGAAGAAAAATTGACATTTATGAACATATGCGTAGGAGGAAGAGCTTTTGACAACTTTTGGGTTGGATTAGATCAGTTAGACAAATGATGAACCGGGCAAAACAGTTCGGAGAGATCATCTACATATACTAGTCTCTAATATGGTTCTCGGAAGAATGCACTGAATAGTGGCACAGTTTCAAGAAATCCAAATTTTCAAAGTCACTCAAGAAGAACTTACTCAATAGGATTCCACAAAAAAGGGTTAGCACCTTCGGATAACATACAAATACCCCTTGACGCTTTTTTCTTCTTGAGAATCTTTGAAAGTTTGGATTTCTCAGGAGTGCAGCTCTCTTGAGTGCATTTATCCGATCACCCTTTGATATATACATAGAAAGAAAATGTGCATTTAGAAAAATAAACCATGTATTTATCATAAATAATAATATTTACATCAACAACTTTGCAATATACAACATAAATTATTCATTAACTAGTATTATAATCATCACTTTGGTTTTGCCTCCTCCATAATTTTGAATATAGAGAATTCCTATTCGCTAACAACGATTGATGTGTTCCTCGTTCGCTTATAGCCCCATTTTCTAGTACGAGAATCTCATCAGCATCCATTACAGTCGACAGACGATGAGCGATGCATATCGAAGTCCTACCGTGAGTTGCCCTTTGCAAAGCTTGCAATATATTCTAGAACAACAATAATTAGCAATGAAAAACAGACTTCAAATAGTTGAGCGAGTGAAAAAAACAACTACTAACATGTTCGGTGAGAGAGTCGAGGCTGGACGTGGCCTCGTCGAAGATCAGCACGGGAGAGTTTTTCAAAATGGCCCGAGCTATAGCCACTCTCTGTTTCTCCCCGCCGGACAATTTCAATCCTCGTTCACCGACTCGCGTCTCGTAGCCGTGCGGCCATTTCAATATAGCGTCGTGTAATTCGGCCATTTTGGCCGCTTCGTACACCTCTTCTCTGGACTTGGACAAATCGCCGTAGCTCAAATTGTGATAGATCGTATCATGGAATAGGACAGAATCCTAAAAAATACACATATAATTACATTTACATACATTAAACACAAATATAGATTATCAAGTTTAAAGCTTGTCTACCTGCGGAACTATTGCTATGGCCTTTCTCAAACTGTCGATGTCTACGTCTTTTATATTTTGTCCATTTACCAAAATTTCACCTGATTGTGGTTCGTAAAATCTGAACAGCAGTCGTACCATTGATGATTTTCTGAAATTAGTAAAAACTTTGATATCTATTATTCTCTTATATAAAACTACCTGTCACTTCTTGTCATCTGTGATTGTATTATCATATGTTCGTTCAGATCTAAAAGCAGGTCTATCTTACTATCGGGTTAAAAACCAATGTGTAGGAATATAGCACAACTTATACTATCCCGAATCGAGGTCGATGATCTCACATATTTCCCTATTGAACTGGAGCTATGCAATTACACGTTAAGTCAATCTTGGCCGAAATACCTTCGTTCAAACTAGGACAAAGACACCATCAACTCGCTCCAGATACGTAAACCTCCGAGACGATGATTTCACCACATAGCATACATAAGCACCAACCAAAACCCGAGGAACAGCTACACAAAGGATAACCAGTATATAAACCAGCGCATCATCCCCAGATGCCAGTGAGTTTCAGGAGCTCAGCCTGCTCACTCCTCCGAAGCCGAGCAACCATCTCCTTCACCATACATACAATAACACTTGTATCCACTGAACAATAAAGATCCTCTTCCAAACACACGTGTTTCTATAGGCTGGGACACAGTTAACATACCTTCCCTGCCTAAAAATGAAAGATTTTAATTGAAAGTCTTGCTCACCCAGATCCAGAGCCCCCGACGAAAGCAGTCTTTTTACCCGGTGTAATTGAGAAGTCTAAATTGTTGAAGATCAGTTTTCCGTGTTCGTATGAAAAGTTTACATTTTTAAACGTTATCGAAGCGTTATCTCTGTGTATGTCGAGAATAGGCGCTTTGGGCTTAGACTGAAAGCAATCATATAAGATATTAACATAACTGTGTAGGATTATTGTATGCTTTTTAGAAGACAGGCACTTACTTGTATGGCACTGTTTACAGTCATGAGGGTGAACATTGTTTGCATGTCGATTAAAGCCTGTCGTATTTCTCTATAGACGGATCCCAAGAATCCCAACGGGATCGAAAGTTGAAACAGCAATCCGTTCACCATCACCAAATCTCCCACCGTCATATTTCCTATAACATTCACCATAAATTACACCGGATGAAGAAGTGAGCGACTTTAATTCGAGGCGAACGGACCTTGGACGATTTGATTGGCCGCCAAGACCATGATAGTACTGAGTGCGACACTAAATATTGCATTTTGTCCAAAATTTAGCACGGCCAAGCTGGATGATGTTTTGAGAGATGCGACTTCGTATTTTTTCAAACTTTCATCGTAGCGTGTCAGCTCAAACTTTTCATTATTGAAATACTATAAAGAAATAATATACATATATTACAAAAAATTACTAACGATTTACTAGACGATTAGTAACTTGAAAATGAGCACTTTAATTGAAAAGTAAATTTTACGAGCTAAATAAAATTAAACTGGATTATGCAAGAAAAGATAATGGGGACAATTAAAATGCATTTTATAAAATTTGTTTGAATTAAAAAAAAATACTCATTTAAAAATATAAATTTACAATTTAAAAATAGTTATTCATACATATATTAAAAAAAAATCAACATAAAAGAATTATAATTAAATTATAAAACAAAAGAACACATAAAAAGTCTTATGTTCCTTTAATATAATATTTGTAGACTTAAAACATAAAATAAGCAATAATACTAAAAACCTCTAATAAATTAATGAAAACACTTGATCATTAAAAAATTACAAATCCATTGTTTTGATTAGTTCAACATTTTAATATCAAATGCCCGCATTTGATAAGTAACTTTCACAATAGAAAAAATATAAAGCAACCTAATATGAATGAAATGCGCATTAACGCTGAGCATCAAATATATCGGCAACCGTCCAAGTTAGCACACTCTGTACTATACATAGATATTTAATCTTAATAACTCACGAGTTAATAGTTTGTGAATTAAACTGCAAATTTGTTGTAGTTGAAATCATCCTGCTGTTAACTGCACACTTTTTAATTGTGGAATGATTGAAACATTTTTTTTTAATTCATACTACAAATTAAATTTTGATCAATGTAACAGAAATACATTTATTAAATGCGCAATTTCTATTATTCTAATGCGCAAATGATTCGATCTAAGAGCTATTTTTTAAATGCACCATTAAATTGTACCCAAATATAATTATTTAAGTGAACTCAGCACATTGTCTAATAACTTCTCTTGGCATAATGTCTGAAATTCGGATGTTAATATACATTCTTCTCGATAGTAAGATAGTTCCCGTGTGTAACTCTCGACGGATGGAATTTTCGGGCGCTAGATGTTCCGCGATCGAGATTTTAGTGACGTGTGCGACATCGCTTTGAGCGGAATTATCACTGAACCCAATATATACAATACAAAATTTCTTTCTTCTTAAAAAAAAGAGACATGACACAAACTGGGAACATTTCTTGGAAGACTTATGTGAAATTTTGTACAATATACATCCAATCAGATGGGATCTTGTCGCAATCAAACGATTTCATTAGAATTTTCATTCAGAAATTCCACAAAGGTCTTACGACTATGCCGAACGGTAGATTTGATTAAAGTGTCATTATTTTAACAAAATATAACTTTGTTTCTTTGCCACGACACTATCCTATGTACGTATGCATAAAATTTAGCTACTGAATACATATGTATTTACTTTTCAATTAAAATGTACTTTTTATGTTAATCAATCGTCTAATTATTTGTATAGAAGAGACTGATAAATATAACAGAAGATCCAACGGTGGGATCGGAAGTTTTGCTTAAATAAAATACATATTTTATATGTGATATATTGTGCTACGTATAACTACTATAAACCAAAAATTCAGATATAATGAAGATTTCTGACGTTCACATGAAAAACTTCTAACCTAACCGTTGGATCACTCGTGGGTTTGATTTATTTACTTTGACAGTTTCATAGTTTATCAGTGAATCTATGGCTTTGTTTCCGGCTTCATTTTCAGCTTGATTCATGTGGACTCGGAACTTTGTCCTCCATTGAGTGACGCCGAGAGTATATGCAGCGTAAATTGATACGCAGCCGAAAGACACACCTATAAATATAGAAAATATTGATGAATTATCAACAAAGAGTATGACAAAACTAAATAAAGAGTACCGACCGGCGAAAGCAATTCCCCCTTTAATTCCTAGAATGCTGGAAACCAACGCCAATTCGAATATAGTCGGAACAACATTGAAAACCATAGCCGTCAGTACAAAATTGATGGCACGAGATCCTCGATCGATAGTCTGCAAAAAATGATAAAGAATAAAATAAACACCTGGAAGAATGCATGTATGAATATGATATAAGGTTGGCATGCATGAGTTGAAGAATGGTTAAGTTGTCATCCTGTACATGTAGCGCGGCGAGCACGGACAGGTCGTTATGGCGTCACGAAAAAGAAATAACGATTAAAATTGCCGAGTATTATTTAACTGTACCGCCTGTGTCTCCTGACGACCAGATCCTACAATGGTATATATAAAAAAAATAAAAATGACTATTTGAATTCATTTTCATATGTACCATACCTTTGATAGGGCTCCGGTTTGTTTCGTCAGATGGAAGTTTAAATCCAAATTGTGCAGATGCGTGAAAACGTTGCATGCGAGTTTCCGTATGGAATGTTGGGCGACGTGTGCAAATACGGCATTTCGCAATTCATTCAAACCGGCCGATCCAGCACGAGCTATACCGTCTGTAAAAGAAAAATATTCGATAAGTTCTGTGCCTGTCGTAGGAAGTATTACTCAAAATTTTGACGTGGTACTATAACGATTTGTAACAATAAAATCAATGTTTCAAAAAAAAATGTTTTTGTAAATAAACAACCTCAAAAGCAGACCTGTCTTAAGCGTGGTACTCACTTGCGAGCTGTACCTGTAACCAGTAGCCAGTGAAGGCACCTCATTTATTGGTTCGCGAGCCGCCAAGGTAAGCTCGCAGCAATACTTTAGAGTTTAGAGTGTTGGTTGTTGCGACAAATCAAAGGAGGCTCGCAGTTGCTTCGTAGACGTTGTTTGAAGCGGCGAGCCTGCCGCGAGCCTCTGACACACTTCAAACCGGTTTATTTGCACAATGGCGAATTCGGCAGCTTGTCAGCCCGAGTTCGGAACGAATACCGTGGAAACAAGGGCTCACACCATTGACTCATGTTGACGAAGAGGTTGCGCACTCATCTACCGTGTATCCACTCGGTTACAGTTACAGCTCGCAAGTGAGTATCTGGCACCCTTTGAGGAGTACGGCCGTACGGGTACGTGGAAAGTAAAATGGCCCCGCCAGAGTACGGCCGTACTCGTACGGTTTGACACGTTCAATCACTCAAAATACTCTACCTCTCTCATTGTTCGACATATTTGCATCTCGTTTTTTTTCAAGTGTTGCTGAGATTTCTCTTTCACTCTTGTGTATGTATATTTTTGTATTCGAATAAAGAAACCAAATTTAACGAGGCGTGAAAGCCAGTTAAATTTTTATGACTGAACATGATGACAATTTTTTTTCTAAAGTAATATTTTCCACATGTAAAAACTATAAAATATGTTCCGAACGAATAACATTGAAACCTCTGACTAAATTTATTTCATTTGACCCTCATAAAAATAATTTAGCGTAAAATTATAGATTTATTTTCGAGAGAATTTGGTTCGAGATGCAAGGCAAAACCCCGCCGGGCAATAAATCAATCATATAATCGAGCGAAATATGTCAACTTTAAAACTTCCCACAAAATAAGAGTGTTCGCTCGGATTTTTCAAGTCAGTTGATTCCGAAAAAAAAACTCACTCCTGAGACGTTTCTGGTGTTCAAATTAACTCACTACTCAAAAGGTTAAGGCGAATACTCACTGCGAGCTGTAACCGACACAATGCTAGTGTGGACGCCACATATTTTGGTTCGCGAGCTCGCTGCGAGCGGTTAAAGTCTGACCACACTAAGGTCTGTTCATACCTAGTCAGCACGTACCGACTTCAGCAGGTATCCGGCCGTACGAAAAGTATTCTTTGGTGCATTTTGTATGGGTATATTCATACCAACCGTCACGTTTACGCCACGGCAGGCTTACAGCAGTACCCGACATTTCATGTTCATACCTTACAGCAACATCCGTCAACGTATCGTATCCGTTTTTTTGGCCATCGTGGAAATATACACGCGAATTACGTGCCATGAGTCTGCCGCTTTGCTGTTTTGGACCAATTATCGATAGTGACAGTTGACAGCTGTTCAATCTTTCGACATGGTTTTGGCACAAATAGTTAAAAAAAAAAAAAAATTTTACGGAAATATTTAAAAAAAAAATTTCCATCATCCACAAGCTCCTTATACAGTGTCCAAAACTCTCCTTCGGTTTTTCTATTTTTTAACCGCTTAGACGCCCAGCCGACGCGCTGAGCGTATAATAGATACGGCTGTTTGCGCCTTAAGGCGCTTTGGGCAGCTAAGCGGTTAACATGGGATGCACATCAAAACGCCTCCGTGCTTTTTTATTGCCTTCTTGAGCTTCTTCTTCCAACAACAGCGCGATTATACATATGTACATAATTTTTCGTTCGATAAACGTCGAAACATTTTTGCTGACTTGTATTCTGACGCGTAGCTACGAATGCACGTGTATGCATTCATATTGCAAGTACACGACAATACGACGTAAGCAATATTGCGCCGTATCGTCATGGCCTCTAATGTATAAGTAAGCCGATTTTGCCTTGCACACGGCCAAATTGCTGTAAACGTGACGTGACCGCGACGTGTAGGTAGATATGAATAGAAATGTAATAAAATGACATATTTTAAACGGAGTCGTGCAGTGCTGTTAAGTATGAACAGACCTCTATACGGCCGTCGACTGCTGCAACACACGGCAAAGTTTATACAAAAATTTACGACACGGCAAAGTTAATACAAAAGGCAACTATGTCGCGTGACGCGCAGTGCGTTATATCTCATACAACTTCATACAAACAATATTTGGCCGCACGCTGCCTTGTCGTGTCACAGGCGCATAGTGCGGTCAGACCTTTAAGCGCGCTCGTAGCGATCCGTCGGATTTTACCGCGGATCAAAAGGGGCTCGCAGTGTGCTCGTGGGCATTGAGTACTCACTAGCGAGCTGTAGCTGTAACAGTAACCGGTACAGGACTAATGTGGACGATACATATATTGGCTTGCGAAGGTGTCACGAGCGGCCTGTAACGCGTTCGCAGCGATCCGTAAGTGTGTTGGTTTTTGTCACGGATCAAAGCAGGCTTGCAACCACAGAAATATATTAATAATAATAGAAGTGACTTAGAAGCGTCATAGTGTTGTAAGATTTCGGTATGCCTATCGCCATACTTAATTAGTTTCAGCCACAGTCGTGTTTGGTGTGCATTGTGCAGCTTTTCCCGCCGCATTTTCCTATCTTGCGAGTAATACGAACAAATATCTATCAGATATACATCGAACATTAAACACCACACACGACTATGTCGGAAACTAATTAAGTATGGCGATAGCCATACCGCAATCGTACAACACTATGACGCCTAAAGCCGTTTCTAATATTAATATTACATTTATATGCTTGCTGAGTTTTCATGGACTTTGAACGCTGTCAGGACGTTGCATACGGATTTGGTGCAAACGATCGACAAGCGCCAGACAGACTGAACCACAGATTAACTGGATGGCTGCTTTAAACGCAATTCTCGACTTCACGAATGATAGATTGCACACCAGATGACGAGTAACCTTTCGATGTGCACAGATGCAATTATTAAAATTGAGTTGGATCTTTCTGGCGAGTTTAATAAGGCAAAATTCGGAACTAAAGTATCAGAAACACAGAACGTATACAGGGTAGGTGTATGTCGGGACTTCGGGTAGATTTCGCTTAGTGTAAGTGCGAGCAGTGCGCACGCATAATCTGTGGTTCAGTCTGTCTGGCGCTTGTCGATCGTTTGCATCGCATCGGTTGCATACACATTTATGGTACCTGGCTTTAGACAAAGCCATGCCTTTTACTTTACTTTTCATCATATTTCCCTGTTTTTGTATCCAAGGATATTCATAGCGTATGTCAACTAAAATAATGGCATATTTTTATATGCTAAGTTGTTGAACTTTCTAGTATAACCGCAAGGTGGCGCTGTAGGCGCTTACTTTACATACTGTATGAATTTTCTCTACCAAAACTATAGAAGTTTACACTTCAAAGATTTCCTAATGCTTTTATAGTATTGCTATATGTAATCTTCCTTAATTTTATTCTATTTGGTAAAGTAAAGACTTACAACCAATCAGCAAGCTCAATCCTGCTGTGCCGAGAGCTTGGGGCACAGTCGCCATGCCCAGTACGGCTTCTCCGTTCACGGCTACGGCCGAATTTACCTCATCAACGGCATATTTGAATATGAACGGAACGGAGACGTTCAACACTTTGGCTCCGATCAAGAGCGACAGGGACAACTTGACGCGTGAGCGAATATATTCATCGTCCTGAAATGAAATAAACCTAAAAAATATAAAAATATAACATGATAAGAAAATAAAATAGACTGATTCGGTAAAAAATTGTCTGGTCTTATGTTGTGCGATTGATTTTTTGATACCTTCGGCCAGATGTATTCCATCATGCCTCGCATCATGTCTCGTGACGTCACCGTTTTGGCATCCTTGGGTATGTTGATATCTTCGTGAGACAAAATAGAAGCACCTGGATGAAAGCAGTCTCGCTTTTGGATACCTAACATGAAGAGTGACTCCATGAGAGGTTTACCAGTGGAAGAAGGTGATCGGTGGGAAGAAATCGAATGGACGATGGATGACAAAGGATGCAAAGAAAACACAACACAAAGCAAGGTAAGGATTCTAGCATTCGAATGGAAAGGGGAGAAAAAACGAAACTGCAATTATCCATTAATAAAACATAATAAAAACAATGTAAGAAAGCGTTAATCACAATAAAAAATACATAATTAGAAATAATTCTGACAAATAAAAATTAAGCTATGTATCATGGACAGTATTATACGCCGTTAACAGCATACGTGTATTTCATAACCAATATCTAACAATGAAAAAATTATTTCATAACCAAAAAAACAGAAAGCCCAACTGGCATTTCAAATACTGTATAATACTCAGTAAATTCACTGTTAAATATTCTCGAAATGCTTTAAACTAGCATGACATACCGCCCATGTATGTATTTTATATCACAGTAAAAGCGTAAAATCAGTAGTCAATGTATACACTTTGATTGTTAGTAAAAGTATCTTTAAATATAAAAATGTCTACAATTTTTTAGTAAATAATCTTTTCTACTATGAAGATTAAGTTAGTTATCCGGTGACAACCTTCCATTCTAAATCTTTATATCACCACGTCTATCAACATCGTTAAACATCAAACACTATGCATACATTCATTCAACACGGATGGATATATTAGCCAGCAGCATAGCTCGGTTGATACTAAGTAGCAAGAGGTGGCCAGGTTCGATCCCATGAGCTGACCTCGATTGAAAATAATTTATTCCGAGTATAATCCTTAATGCTGCTGGTCAGACTTTGATATTTGCCACTCCAAGTCGATCGTTTCCTATCAGAGTTTGCCAATTTATCTGATTTCATTGTCGAAGCGGTTCCTTCATCAAATTGGCAAAAACCATTCAACCCAATGTCACCACTATTTGAATTATTTAAAAAAAAAAAATATTATCTATAACATAGATGTCTCGCTAACTATCTTATATATAGTAATAGTGTTTTTACCCGGCTTCGCTCGGTATTTTTAATACAAACCGCTTAAACATGGCCAATCTAATAGTAAACATTTTATTAAATTATTTAAATATACATTTGTTTTTGTATTAAATTGAACGTCACGGAATCTACGACCCAAACAAACATACAAAGTCTCTTTCGAAATTATATATTAGATTTGTATCATGCTCATATGTCTGGTCACAGTGACGAGTTAGAGTATTCTCTAATGTCACTGTGGCTAATATTTAAATAAATAAATAATAAAAGTACATAATGTGTTCATTGACTCATCACTAATTTATCGCATTTACTGTAACCGTTTAAGTTTGATAAATATATGAAAAAAGTAAATTTTTTACTATTAAAAAACAAGTAAAAAAAAAATGTTGTGATATAACGGAAATGAAATTTCAAACAATAAATCATGTTTCGATAAATACTGAAATGAATTATATTAATAACAACTGGAAACACAATCATTTACAGTTTATAAATAATAACAGTATCTTTATGTACAAATACGGCTACGTTGTATGTGAGATAAGACTATATAATATTGTGGTTAGATATAATCAAAACAATACCAATGTATTACGGACGGAAATCTATAATAGTACCTTGGGGAGATTTGATAAGTTTATTTCGTCTATTCAATATGGTCGAAAGTAAACTATTCCCCTTTACATCTCCCCCTTGAGGTTTATTCGGTGAGCCCGTGGAATAAGTCTGAAATGATAAAACGAACATAAATAAATTAAAATCAATGATACGTTTGCATTAAAAATATATATTTTACATAACAAGTTGCAGCAAATTAAAAAATAGACTATGGCCAATTATCGAAGTCTTACGACATTCGAAGCGGGGGCGCGTTATGCAATGGGATTGACCAATTAGGGTGCGAGGTTTAAATATTAAGTGGACCAATCAGCGTCGAGTGTCAAGGTACTATATGAATGACATTTGATATCGCGTATGCAAGTCTGCGGATGCATTACCCTGGTGACTGCTGCAGTGGTCGACGGCAAGTGCAGTCGATGCCAATCGTGGTCTAGACGAGGATGCAGCTTCAGTTTCAGATGCAGCTGCAGTCGCAGACGCGACGATGCGCGCCCGCCTGCACTCCATACAACCATCGCGAGGATCAACTGACAGCGGACTGACGTCACAACATATGATGAGCAGTGTTGCCAGCTGAAAATTATCACGACAATTGCGGCCAGTGATGACAGTTTGTGCAATTTATAAAAGCGTTCAAAATGTGTCAAAATATACTATTTCGACGAGGGATTCAACCTGAAGTGCGCCGTTAATTCTATATTCATTGCATATATAAATGACATACCTATTCCAAAAAGCTGTCGCATAGCCCTATATGCAGATGATACCGCTTGCTTCAAAAGTAGCAAAAAACCAGACACTATTCTTAAAAATCTTGAATTTGCAATTAAAACAATGACTGGATACTTCACTACGTGGAAAATTCAAATTAATCAAACCAAAACATACGCCATATTATTTAGTGTTAGAAAACATAAGCCAAGTTCAGATCTGAAAATCCCCTCTGGAGAAAGTCTAAAATGGCAGTCTAAAACGTTCGATAAAAGAATGAGATGGGCACCTCACATTGAGGGAGCGAAATGCAAGGCGATGCGGGATATATCATCAATATATCCAATATTTAATCGCCATAGTTATTTATCAACTCAAAATAAAATAAAATTATATCGCGCGCTCATTACCATTATTAACCTACAATGCTACACCTGTATGGAATAACACCTCGAATACTAACCTTTCCAAGAACCAAGTAATATAAAATAAATCCCTAAAAATAATTTATAATACACCCATATATACTAACTTGAAAAAACTGCATGCCATATATAATATTCCGTTTGTTACAGATATTACTAACAAACTAACCAGTAGATTCTATGACAGAATCACTAATAACCATACTAACACACTTGTGAAGAGTGTCGGTGATCACAACAAAATGTCTATACCCTTCTGGTATAACACACAGATTACCTAAACACAATCTGCTTTAGGTCATCGACTTTAGAGAGTCTTTAATTCATATTATGTCTTAGATGTAGTATTATGAGCATTTATAAGAATTGTAAATAGGTTTTTGAGCTCTTTTTCTTATTATGCTGTACATTAACATTAGAATAATACAATACTATGATTACTAACCAAATTAAATTAAATTGTAAACTAGAAAATGATCAGTCGATCAGTAGCTATTAAAATAGATATAAGTTATATTGTATTATTTCGTAATAATAAAAAGCATTTAAAAATCAAAATCAAATATTCATTGGGCTTTGTAGATTCATTGCTTATTTTAAAACTTGTACTAGTGACATCTATGACTTTTTAGCACTACTATTAAAATTATAGAATTTTATCAGTGACATCTATTGAAATTTTTATACACTAATATAGAATCAAAAATGTTTTAGATACTATTTTCAATGTCTGATTTTCGTTTGTTTCTCTCACAAGATTGCTTTTTTGTTCTTTTATTTTTAATTTAACGATATATAAAAATCAGCTATATATCATATTTGAATAAGAATGCTTATTGAAAATAATGTATTATATTATTTTTTACATCACATATGTATGCATACATTAATTTAAACTTCAGCAATTTGTTTTAATGATAATAACTAACCAAATCAAAGCCTTATTATTTTCGCTGGCTTAGCTTAGTTAATGTAATAATTAGTGGTTCGGGTTTGTCTTCGGTTCATTGCCATAATTCATTTGAACATAGATTTACTTTTCTAATAATAGTGTTGGATTTAAAACTTCAAAGATGCCAGTAAAAAAATTAGATAAATAACCTTCACATTTTAAAATGTTCAATTTATTCATAGTTTGATGCAAAAACTCCTTTCAACGCATACATACAAATATGTATATAAGAGAATAATCCTAGCGCTATTTACAAATGCAATTCTCCAATTTATAAGCAAATATGTTGAGTTTTTAATGAAAGTGGATCTATCAATGCTACATAAAGACATACAATATCATAATTATATTGGCTATTATAATTACTATATTGTTTTTTTTATGATTATGTATAAATGTATTTTTGTCTACGTATATACATATGTTTATATTTATTTTTCTTTCTCTTTTTTCTTTTATAAGACATTCCCTTCTTTGTTGTTTTTTTATAATTTGTAATTATTATTAGTTGTTTGTGTATATATGTATATGTTTTGTTTTTGTTATGTCTAATTTCTTTAGTTATTGTTTTGTTTCTTTTCTTTTCTGTTATATTTTTGACCATTGTGGCGCATTAGGAATTCCTGTAATGCTACAATGGTCCAAACTTTGAAATAAATAAAATAAAATAAATATCATTACCATGAATCAAGACAAGCCAATGGAATCGCACGTGGTCTATTTGAGAATGATTTTCTGAACTATGAACTTATTTATCGTTTTTTATTATTTTTATTTTATTTTATTGTTACAATCAATATACACTCGTCATTACAGATCGCTCCAATGCGACGAGTGTACGATAACGGTCAGAAATACAATAATATATATACAATCAGAATACATAGCATATGACAATTAATCAGTACAGAAATAATAATAATAGAGACATCTATGGATTATTTTTAGATTTTTGTGTACAATTATTATTACAATTTTAATACATATAATAAACACGAAATTATAGAGATGTCTATAGAGATATATATAGATTACTGTGCATAATTTTTTTACAAATTACACACACAGATTTTTAAGCAATGATCAGATAAAATTGGCAAACTCTGATAGAGAAAGGATCGATTTGGAGTCACAAAACCCCCAAACCTAACCAGCAGTTTGACGAGGACTCGAACCTTCGACCTCAGTGGTGCTAAATATATACGCTACCATTAAGCTAAACTGCTGGCTCATATAGACTTGGTAGTGTTTTGTGTATTATACTAACATATTTCAATTGTGCTTTGAATTTTTTTTTCTCAAATATTCTTTGTTTAACAATACCTACCTGGTAGTTCACCTTGTTCTAAAGATTAGCTCTTTTCTTGCATGCTTTTTCGCAAGCTTTATACCTAACGGGACGTGTCGAAGTGTTGGAAGCGATAAAAAGCTCTCGGCACAAAAGAAGAAGCTGTTCTACCGACGAACGGGGTAGCCGTTCCATCTACATACATATATGTATATATTCCACCCACTGAACCACCCCCCAGCCACCCCCTGCCGATTCGAATTTGAAAGTCGAATAGGTCGACGGTGAGAGCGGCAAGCAAACGAGCCACGAATCAAACATTATTGATTGCACAAAAGAAGCCAGCCAGCGTTGAGCGTATTTCACATTTGAATTATGATTTTTCCCCGATGCGAATTTTCCCCGCCTTTCCCTCCTTTTGAAGCCAAAGAAAATATGTATGCGACCCGGGCGGGGGTTTCACACCCCCTCTTTTACCCCAAGCGCGACGGGAAATTGAATGCCAATGGTGAGCAAATCGCCCTTCCGCCGATCAAAGTTACACTTGTTTTCCTCCGAACCGGGGTGGGGTGGGTTTCCACAAATGAGGGGTCGTCCTGATTGCGGGGGTGGCTTCATTCGGGGCGACATTCGGCATAACTTATTGATACGACGGTGTGGAAATATTGCCGACCGATTGTCGACTGGAAAAACAAACCTAACGATGGATTTTCCGAATCCGAGAAAGAAAAACACCCTGCAGGCTTTACTTTTCCACAGGAAAATGTGGAAAAGTAGGGCATAGGCTTCTTGTGTCTATATTAAATCATTTGCACACATAGTCGAACTTGCTTTTATACGAAAAAAGGCTTAAGCTTAGGGCCTCAAAATTCAAGGACCTCCAAACGAGATGTATCGTCAAGTAAATAAATATTCAAAGAAAAATAAATTTTGAAACACGGATCTCTAGAAGTATAAACATAATAACATATTCTTCAATTATCAGTAAGTGAATTTAGCTATTTTTAAATTTCAACCAACCTTTTAAGTTACGTTAATTTAAAAATATTGAAAAAACAGCAACCACTTTAATTTGCGAATTGACTGATTAAACATAATTGGAATTTACTTGGGAATTATTAAAAAAGTTTTTTTTTATACAAGTTACCCATTTGTTATTAACATGACATCTATTGTTATCATTGTATGTAAGTACATATGTAAGTATTATTCAAGCCCAATTATATCAAACATTACAATCTTCATAGACAATTTTTTGCTGTATTTTTAAATATTAACAAATTACATGATGCTGTAATGTCAAATTATGCGATAAATAGATAAATTGGCAAAGATTGAAAAGAAACGATCGACCTTGGAGTCACATGTCCAAGGTCAGGCCAGCAACAAAGCCAGCAATAGAACCCGTGACCACATAACCGAAAGCATTACATACTAACCATTGATCTATGTTGCTGGTTGATTATATTGTATGTTCATTAAAAATAATAATTTGGGCAATGATTATTGTAATATTGTTACATTCCAAATTCAGCATTTTACAAATTGAATTCAACATTTTACATATCAAATTCAATATTATTCAAATCGAATTCAACATTTTACAGATCAAATTCAAAACTTTACAATTCAAATTCTACCATAAGCAATGCATGATTTAAATTGTTTTTATGATTTTATGTCAATGAAGCTTACGATGATTCCGAATGTTATATGTAACCTTTAGTATCAAAACTAACAAATTCATTTTCATAATTTTGAATTAATCACGAAAAACATTTTATCATTAGGCTTAAGATTACTATAAAAACAAAAAATTCAGTCGTACTAAAAGTTATCTATTTGTTTGTTTTCCATTTTAAAAAAAAGTATGTGGGAACCAATTTTTTATTTTTATTTTGGAAATATCTTGTTTTGAGTGTGGGGATCCTCACATATAAAATAGCTTAGGGCCTCTCTACATTTAAATCAAGCCCTGTTTTGCACATCAGTCTTAACCCATGCGATAGTCATTGGCCATTTGGATTAGAGTAACCAATTATTGTGACGTAGCGTAAGAGTAACGTGAGATTTTGATTGTTTGTATTTACATAGTAGTTTCAATTTTTATTTATAATTTATTCCAAATAACAAAACTAAAGGTTTTGCACTTTTATTATTATTTTTAACAGATTGCCATGTTCAGTGTGTAATGGAAATTATCGGCATTGAAGTTGGCGCTCGTCAAAATGATATTTGCAACTTCAAATGGTGATTACTCCCACTATCTTACTACTTATTGCAACATATCTAGTTCAAAATTGAAGCTCTGGAACTAAACATTTGGTATTTGAAATAAAAGTTAAGAACAAATCATTTTATTTGCATTTTAATGAAGAAACTGTCTATCGTTGAATTCCGGACGGCGACTAGTACGGTGAAGTTATACACAAATAGTCAAGAATATATTACATACAAACATATAAAATATGATGTAGAGTCTGATGGAGAGCCTTATTGGTTTATTGCGGGCAATCGAGACGGTCTTGAATTAGGAATATTGCAAAAATAATACAGTTGGCACCGAATCAGCTCGGGAACTTTTCGATTACCCGCACTTCTATCGAGTATGTTCTAAAGTTGCGGTTTGTCGTCCAAGTTTCGGGTGTTTCCCAACATGGTTCTGCGGGGGCAGCTGTAATAAGTTGAAGGGTAGCTCATCGGTATTCCAAGGCGAATTCATCGACTTAGCAAAGTGACCAGGAAGCTTGAAGATTCGGGTTTTATTTACCCGAGGCTTATGCGGACTTCGGACAGGGCTAAAGCCCATCGAAAAGCTCTCCAAGTCTAATATAAAGTAATCACAAAAATATACCCTATACATTTCTTTGGGTGTAAAATTGAGGGTTGTTTCAAAGGTGTTCATTCAACGGGGTTTTACAAATGTGTGTGTGTGTGTGTGTATTATTATTTGACGATAAACACTACCCTAAGTGTGACGTCATTAATCTCAATGAATTCCGGCAAGAGCGAATCCTCATGAATAAATGCATGGACAACGTTGCACCGAGATAGAACTATGCGTTTGTATATTTTATGCATTCGAGGGTGCAATATTTTCACTTTGCAATGCGGAGCAAAATCAATACGCAAATATTGATATGAAAAAATATTACAACACAATCGAAAAAAGTTGTTTTGAATTTGTATCATACAAATACGTCAAAATATGACATTTTGACCTGTCTATATTTTATAAAATTACTATACATTTTCAGCATTTTAATCAATAATAAAAAATCGGTAATCAATAATAATTTATTTATTTAATAGTTTTGGACCATTGTGGCATTACAGGAAGAACCTAATGCGCCACAATGGCCTACATTTGAAAAAGATATAAAAACATGATATAAAAACAAGTAAACTGTAAATAAAGGAAAAAAGCAAAAGCAGAAAACATGGTAAAATAAAATAATAAAAAAAGTAACAAAAGGAAAATAATACATCATTCAGAGAGAAAAAAAAAATAACAAAAGTGTAAAAATTAAAAATAAAATCCATAAATCCCATTCTTTGTTTACACTGAGCAAAATTAAAATAGTATATAAAAATGTACAAAAGAGAAAGAAAAAATAAAATAAAATAAAACAAAATATGAATAAAAAATAAAATCACAGCGAGGCCCAAATGGAAGAGAGTAGATTAAGATTCCACTCATTCATCACATTCAAATTAAGAAAGTAATGATGAGCGCAGGTTACCAGATAAATATGTTAAGATAATATCCGACAATCTACGCTCCCCAAGGTGGAAAATATCACATTCAGGGACAGCAGCAACGATTTCATTGAGAAGTCGAATAGCTCTTGGAATAGGAGCCATTCGAAAAAGAACTGTGCGAGCAGCAGGTACAACCATTAAATGATGATGTCTACCACGCACATAATTATTAGGGACATAAAGTCCCAACTGTTCCAGCAACAACGGGCATGACGTATTACCACGCAATAGCTGGAGAACGAAACGAATTAACGAGAAGTTTCTCCGAAGTTCAAGGGAATTATACCCAAGCATGCCCAAAAGGAAAGGAGTAGGATAGAGATATGGGTAGTACCCATACTCTTTCTTATAAAGAAAACGAAGAAATGCTTTTTGCACTTTTTCTATAATAAGAGAGTAGTTTGCTTCATGCGGATTCCACACAATTGCATTATACTCTAGCTTACTTCTAACAAGCGAGTTGAAAAGCAAGCGAGAAGACAAGGGGTTGGAGAATAATCTAGCATATCTCAAGACAAATCCAAGTCGACGAAAGGAAACGTCAGCGATTGTCTTGATGTGGTTGTGAAAGGTGAATTGAGGATCAAAAGTGATACCCAAGTCGACCATTGATTCCACGCGCTTCAACAATACGGATCCAATGGAATATCCGTGACAATAGAGCGAATTCGCACGTCCATAACTCATAATAGCACATTTACTAGTATTCAGTTCAAGCCCTAAACTGGAACTGAACTCTAAAACAGCGTTAATATCAGCTTGAAGGAGAGAGGCTTGCCTCTCATCCTTAACAGCAAAGAATAGTTTAACGTCGTCAGCAAACAAGAGACATGAAGCATTGCGTAGTACTTTTGGGAGGTTATTAATGACTATTGTAAATAGTAAAGGGCCTAAGGTGGACCCCTGAGTTACACCAGATCGCGTAAAAAATGAAGGAGATTCATAAATACCATATCTAACAAATTGCTTCCTATCACTAAGATAAGAAGCAAAGAGTTTAAGAAGACGTGGAGAAAAGCCCACTTCAGCTAATCTGATCATAAGAGCGTCATTGTTGACAAGATCAAATGCTTTTCGAAAGTCAAAGTAGGCTACATCAACTTGTTGTCCACGGTCAACTTTAGACATGGTATAATATGAAAAGCAGGCAAGATTAGTGGTAGTGGAACGACATGGTGAAAAACCATGCTGCTCATCACACAACAATCTTTTGAACTGCAAAAGAATCAAACGGTGAAGGATATTATCGAAAATTTTGGGAATAGCCGAGATGATAGCAATAGGTCTGTAATTTTCAACCTCATTTTTAGAGCCACTTTTATGAATGGGAATGACTCTAGATAATTTCCATTTTTCAGGATAATTACCAGAATCCAGAATAAGGTTAAAAATAAACTGAAGAGGCTCTAAGAGCGAATTACAGCATGCCTTTAATACGTCAGGGGGCACACCGTCAGGCCCAACAGACCCTTTCAGCTTCAAAATTGCTATCCTAACAATAAATATCCAACTAATAATAATTCAAACCATTTTTCTTTTCCTTTTTTCGATTTTACAAATTCCAACATGGATAGTCTGAAAATATTTAAAATGTAATAATAATAATGAATATATCTAATATAATTTACTTTTAATACCACATAACGCAAACACTAACTGCTGACTAAAAGTCTTTTAAATTGATATTTATTCTATTTACAACAATAAATTACACTTAAATATTGTATGTATATAAATTGAAATTCAATACAGTCTACCACATTCAATTTATTCTTATTTATTTATTACTTTACTTTATTAGTAACTAGTTGTTTTATCCGGTTTATTGCTTTTAAATACATAAATAAATGATAATAATTTAAATAATAAATAAATGATAATAATTTAAATAATAAATAAATAATAATAATAAATAATAAATACATATCTAGCGAATTTTAAAAGTCAAAAATATTTTTTTTTCTTTAACTATTGTTACGTACGCCGCGGATTAAGCGAATAGAATCCCAGAGACTATGTGACCGTTCAAGGGTTATCTGTTAACGGATTAACTAAGTGCTTGCACTTAGACCAACGAATATCTGTTATCGGATTAACTAAGTGCTTGCACTTACTTCCAGGATTATATCTGGACTCTAAGTGTATTTAGGCTGAACAATGACCGTTATTAGTCCTTTCTCAGAATTGGTACAGGGAGACCCAATGTCGTGGAAATACATATCCGAATACGTGACTATACAACAGGTAAACAGATTAGACGTCCTGAGAGATCTACCCTTTATAAGGTGGTACGTAGGCGATATCAGGTCATTCTGGACTGAGCACTGCCAGTGCGTGTATCTTCTTAATCATCAATAAATGCTGTGAAACGACTAAGGCCTTTGACTTGGATCCTCCACCCACCCCTTCGCAACACTATCATTGAGTAAAAAATGTATCTATATTGTAACGTATACTAAACAGAGCCGCCGAGTAATTGCGATCGGATTAGGACGGGTAGCGTCCTGAGAGACCGTGTGACCGGGGTTTTAAGGATTAGCGACAAGCTAAGTGCATGAAACAAAAATTCTCATACCGTGGGAATACATATACGAATACGTGACTATACAGTAGGTAAACAGATTAGACGTCCTGAGAGATCTACCCCTTATAAGGCGGTACGTAGGCGATATCAGGTCATTCTGGACTGAGCACTGTCAGTACGTTTATCTCCTGAATCATCAATAAATGCTGTGATACGACTGTTGGCCTTTTACTTGGATCGTCCACCCACCCCTACGCAACAATATATTATATCGATGTGTAAAATTTTTTTTTTTAACTTGTTATAGTCAATGTTAATATTCAAATAGTTGTTTTACCCGGCTTCGCTCAGTGTTTGTAATGTAAACAGCTTAAACATGGCGAATCTAATACTAAATATTCAACTGGTTGTTTATTAAATTTATTTGAATCGAAAAAAATATAACATTCAACCAATTGAATTGACGTCATAGAACGTTCCCAACCAAAGATACTTAAATACATATATACATACTTACATACTTACGTACATATAAAGTCTCTTTTGATATTATATATTAGATTATTAATTATTTATTACTATTTTTAAACTATTTTTATCCATGGCAGGGGTTATTGGCCGGGGTTCAGGAGTTTTTTGGCCGGGGGGTATGTGTCCGGGGGGTACATGTCCGGATACGATGATAAACGTACAATTTATAGCTAAAATTAGGTATTAAGCGTATATACATACATACATATAACAGTTGGGCTGAAAAGTTCGTAGGCTAGCATAGAAAAAATCTTTTTTTTTGTTAGAATTTGATTTTATTATTCAATATAGTTGCCTTCGAGGGCGATACAACGATTATAGCGGTCATACAATTTTTCGATACCATTTTTATAGTACGATTTGTCTTTAGCCTCAAAATAGGCTTCAGTTTCGGCGATTACCTCTTCATCGGCGCAAAATTTCTGTCCAACGAGCATCCTCTTGAGGTCTGAGAACAGGAAAAAGTCGCTGGGGGCCAGATCTGGAGAATACGGTGGATGCAGAAGCGATTCGAAGCCCAATTCATGCAATTTTGTCATCGTTTTCATTGATTTGTGACACGGTGCATTGTCTTGATGAAACAGCACTTTCTTCTTCTTCAAATGGGGCCGTTTTTCCGCGATTTCGTCCTTCAAACGCTCCAATAACGCTACGTAATAGTCGCTGTTTATGGTTTTTCCCTTTTTAAGATAGTCGATGAATATTATACCATGCGCATCCCAAAATACTGATGCCATAACCTTGCCAGCCGACTTTTGCGTCTTTCCACGCTTTGGAGTCACTTCATCACGTGCAGTCCACTCGGCTGACTGTCGATTGGACACCGGTGTGAAATGATGGAGCCATGTTTCATCCATTGTCACATATCGACGCAAAAATTCGGGTTTATTACAATTGAACAGCTCCAAACACTGCTCAGAATCATCAATTCGTTGTTGTTTTTGGTCGATTGTGAGCTCGCGCGGCACCCACTTTGAACAGAGCTTTCGCATACCCAAATATTCATTCACGATATGTCCAACACGTTCCTTTGATATCTTTAGGGTCTCAGCTATCTCAATCAATTTCACTTTACGGTTATCCAAAATTATTTTGTGGACTTTTTTGATGTTTTCGTCGGTAACAGCCTCTTTGGGGCGTCCACTGCGTGCATCGTCCTCGGTTCTCATTTCGCCTCGTTTAAACTTAGCAAACCACTTCTCAACGGTTGATTTTCCTGGTGCAAGGTCCGAATAATGTTTATCAAGCCAAACCTTGGCTTCAATAGTATTTTTTTTCGCCGAAAAACAAAGCTTTATTAACACACGAAATTCCTTTTTATCCATTTTTTCAAACTAATAAAAGTTGCTTCACTCAAAATGCTATAACTCACAAACTAATAGTATGACAGCTGTCAAATTTATACACGTGTCTTTTTAAGGTTAGGGCTAACTAAAAATCATATGGATTTAATACTAGTAGCGCTATCTATGTGTCAGCCTACGAACTTTTCAGCCCACCTAATGTGTATGTCAACGATGACATAATCTTGCAAACTAATACGATGAGTGGTTCAATCGATAATAAAAAAACAATATAGAGGATTCGGTTCAATTATGCGACGTTTAATAATAGAACCACCCTCATTTAGTCCCCAGAAAATCCACAGACAAGTCCCCCTGGAATTCGCCGTGGACGTAATCGCATTTCGATCTCACCGGGTTAGTTTTAAACGTTAAGTTCGTCCAGACAGGGAGACAGGTTCTCGGGACCCGAGCCGTGATTACATCTGGAACAACCCTCACGTATACACTCGGCGAGTGACGGGGTTGTTCCCACCCCCTTTCACAGGCCGCTCGAGGATAACGGGGTGGCAATTAAACGCGCTTAAGCATCCCAGGCCACAAACACCGCATCCAATTACCACGTAATGGTCGTACAAGTGGGTGCTGACCCGTCGGCCAATCCTATCGAGGTCGTTAATCGCGGGTCAAATGGCCGCAAAAACCGATTCGATGAGATATCGGGATCGAACCTGAGTCAATCGTGCGTGAAAGCTCGCGTGAAAAAGCCTAAAGGGTTGCAAAATTCCGGCATTGGATTACGAACCCATGCTCGTCATCAAAACTGTCTCGGAACTGCGATTATACAGGTTGGATTCGAATCAGCTTATAATAATATACGACGTGCTAGCCTTTAAATGCTCGTACTCCATTGAAGTTTATAATTTTTTACAGATCTTAATTAATATCTAGAAGACCGAACTATACTGGACAATCATCCCCCAATAGTTTAATCATTTTCATTTATAATAAGTCACTCTAAAGGTCTGGCCGCACTATGCGTCAAACGAACGATCCGACACTTCACAACAGTGTGCGACAATATTAGGTAAACCGCACTTGAATGACAGCGATGGGTGGAGGATCCAAGTAAAAGGCCAAAGTCGTTTCACAGCATTTATTGGTGATTAAGGAGATACACACACTGGCAGTGCTCCGTCCATAATGTCTTGATAGGTCGCTTAGGGCATCTTCAACGTCCGGTTACTTCCCTATTGTTTAGGCATGTACCCGGATATGTATTACCACGACACTCAGTCCCACGCTATCGGTCACTTCTGAGAAGGGACCAATAGCGGCCAATTCGGTGGCCATTGTTTAGCCTACTTGCACTTAGTCTGGAGATAATCCTTGAAACCAATTATAACGGTCACACATACTCTGGGATGCTACTCGGCCTAATCCGATTGCACTTACTCGGCGGTGTACGCAACAGTATATTTGGTATGCCGGAAGAAGAACAATCGAGAAAAATCAAAAGATTATGGATACATGCTATTTCAAAGTCACGATGTGAAGAAGGAGAATAATTGTCGCAAGGCAACCCCCAGTCAACGACACTTGCGTCACGTCGCGAACGACACCTTGCGTCAAAGTTGGTCGGAAAGTCAACTTTGACGCACGGTGTCGTTTTACGTCACGCGACTGTCGCGCAGTGCGCTATGTCTCATACAATTTCATACAAACAATAATTGGCCGTGTACTGTTGTGAAGTGTCGGATCGTTCGGTTGTCGCATAGTGCGGTCAGACCTTAAGTCGACACTATAGCTAACCATACAATTCGGGCATACATATGTACATATGTATATACATTTACATATAATACGTTAGGCCGGAGCAAAAAATAGCCTTGTAAAAAAAAGTTTTTTAAAAACAAACCTCTTTTTTAGTTTTGTATATATGTAATATAAAGATATATAAATTATTATTTTGAATAAAAATACCAATAATTTTATTTTACTGCCGCCATCTATGTATAAAACTAAAGACTACATAAACGTCACCCAGATTTCAAATTTGCAAACTTCACACTCATCTTAAACGATATTTTTTCTCTATCGTAATGGCGGAGGATCCATTTACTTATATTGATGACCAAAATGAGCAATATGGCAAAGTATGAAACGATCGGATAAGAGGGAATTGTTTCCTGAATTGTAATCGTAAGTGAAACGTAAAGGAGGTTTGTAAAAAACGCGAATTTTGGATTTCCATCGATGAATCTAGTGGAAAATTTTTTCATTGTCTTATTTAATATTTGTATTATATTTCTGTACTACTGTATGATTATCAAACTAATTGGATCCATCGGCTTTGCCACCTTTTTCAAGTATTCTTAAACAAAAATAAATAAATAAATTAAAAAATCCTTATATTATAAAAATTTGATATTTCTGATAAAATTAAGCAATTAAAAATTTTATTCGGCCAAACGTCCGTCAGCCCAGTGTCCATTCAGTCAAGTGGCCGTCGGTCAAGTGTCCATTCGGCTAATAGTCCGTTAATTTTTTTTTGTTCTTGGCAACACAGCGACATTGAATTCTTGTTTATCAGTCAAAATTAATCAGAGACAGAGTTGTCTTTTGTATCAACTTTACCGTGTTGTGTCGTGCTGCAGCAGTCGACGGCCGTACAGTGCGGTCAGACCTTAAGAGGGCTGGACAGCAGCGCCTTGTCCATACAAACGTACTTTACTTCTCCCTTCCTCAATTATGGCACTAGAGAAATTATTTTTTAATATGCTATGGATATCCACCATTGGGGTGCATCTATCGTTTTATTTTTTTGATTAATTATTTTTTATAGGAGCTAGGAGCCGCCAAACATCTATAAAATCGCCTCTTTTTTACACCCACGAAACGAGTCCAGCGTGCTTATTTAACGGTCGATTTAAAAAAAAATACGCCGATAGATGCACAGAAAGTATCTTTCTCATACCGATGATGAAATTTTTTTAAAAATTGGTCTAGTTTTGGAGGAGAAAATAGGAGAATACGAATCCTCGATTTTGTCAATTTAAAATACGTTTTATCTGGTCGAAACGCAACTGTCGCATTCACTCAATATATATATTGTCGCATTCACTCAATATATACATACACTCAATATATATATCGAAGAAAGGAATGGTAACAAAATTAAGGTTTCGGGTGTACAGCCCTCTTAAGAACCCAAATTTCGTCACACGACAAAATCGAAAGCGAAGTAAGAAGAGGCTTATAATAATAAAAAAATGGTAATTGACAATAGTGAATAGTTTTTTGTACATAAAGCATCGTTATTTATAACAAACAAAAAATCAGATGCCACTCAAGGGAAAAAATTCCAATGATAAGAAATCGTCACATGATCGACCGTTGCAGGGGCGGGGAGAAGGGTGAAGATGGCGAGAGGGGTAGTATGAGATGGGGAGGGTCGCAGTCCCGGTGAGCGCCCTCCCTGCCGTTTTATTACGGGCCAACGTTATTATGTTATGGAAGAACTCCGAGCAGAATGGCAAGAAAAGATAACAAAAAGCCGATTTGGCCCGCGAAATATACGTATATTCGCTGGCGTGCGAGAGGGACGCGCGAAGAAGCTCCCGCCCAGGGCGGCGTGCCCTGCCGCCCCCCCTCGCCCCACTCCTTCAGCCTCCAGTCTGTCATATGCTGGATTTCGCTAAGGACGATTTGTTTCGTCCTTTCGTCGCGCGCACACATTTCGCACTATAAAACTCGATGGGGTAAGCGTAATCCGAAGATGTTTTTCTCGGGGGCGCCATTGCCGATTTAGCATAAGCGCCGAACGCAGACGTGTCATTTCTGCCTTGCTTGACAGGATCAATGCGCTGATGTTTGCTTGAAAAATATCCCCATCGTACTATATGTATTATATACCTATATTAGGTAACAGTGCCAGTGTCCGTCAGGTTGAGAGCCTTCCGGACAATTTGAAGTATTTAATTTTCACATGTAACATGCTCACAAATCTGTAGTCAAATTAAACAATTAAAATCTGTCAAAACTAGTGAAGGGCGGAAAGTCAAACAAACGGGGCTACTTGCTGGCTACCTTAACACTACTACTTAAACCCTCCCTCACCGAAGTGGGGTATGCAAGTGCCCCAATTTTTACGTTTTTCGTAATAGCTACATATGTGGTTTTCAAAGCTATACACTCTATATTTCTTGTATTCCTAGAATGAACTAGAAGACATTTATTTTAATAGATTTTGTATGATTTAGAAAAGGGGTGCATCGTAAAAAGATACATTTATACATTCCTACGTTCCAAAGTATGTATAATTTAAAGGCGGTAGCGATAAGTCATGTTTTTGACTGTTCGCTTGCATATCTCTGAGAGAATCTCGCTCCAGAACTCTATTCCTGCCTATTCGGGCCAGAACTAATGTGCTTGATGACTCACCCCTTTCAAGAGCCATTCGACTATTTAACCTGCTTTCTGGGAGCCTTGATGTTTTTACTTCATCATACAGTTCTGTCAGGCAGCATATTTTAAATGACTTCTAGCTACATACATATTTACACATGTTGTTTTCATTTTGTAATTTTATTATTTAGCATAATGTGTATGTATGTTGGTTTTATCTTTATTTATATATGTATGCTATTTTTTATTTTTATATATATATATATATGAGTAATTTATCTTTATTTATGTGTATTTATGTGTTTATGTGTATATGCATATATAATGTTTGTATGTTTTTGGATGTATGTAATGTATGTGTATGTGTATATGTATATGTGTATGTATGTATATGTGAATATATATATATATATATATATATATATATATATATATATATATATATATATATATATATTTATATATATATATATATATATATATATATATATATATATATATATATATATATATATATATATATATATGTGTGTGTGTGTAGGTGTGTATGTATGTACATATATGTATATATGTGTATTTTTATATTTATGTATGTATGTATGTGTATTTGTGTATACGTGTAAGTGTTTGTGTATATATGGATGGTGTACATATATGTTTATATAATTGTCTTTGGCCAGGAAGGTGCATTGGGTTTACCTGTTAGGCCTTCTTGGTGTAAATTAAATAAAAAAATAAAAAATAAAATAAAATATTCTTGTTGATCGATGAATCAATGCAGGAGAAACAGAGAGCTATGTTTTCGTAAGCTATTGTTTTTGTCGCATTTGGCGCGTGGGTATTGAGTCATGCAGTCGCCTGTTGGACTTACCTTTGTGCGTTTGCGTGTTGATTCTAGAAGTTAGTTTTCAATACAAAAATAATCAAAAACATGCTATAGGACTAAAACTTTTTTATGTTGATGTATAAAATGAGAAAATTCTATTGAGAAAATCTGTATTTTGACTAAAAAATACTGGGGTCTTACTCGGCCCCGGTTCGGGACACTCGTTTGATCTCAACGCTCCGTCCTTCAAAGGTTAAACAATGAAAATTTGACAAAACGAGTGGGGGGGGGGGGGGGGCGGAAAGTCAGACAAACAAGGCTACTGGCTAGCTGAATACTATTACTTTAAATACTTTAAACTGATAAAAGCAATCCGAAACTGTAGAAATAGATTGAGGAGTGTAAGAAACACTCCTCTAATCGCTTTGATGAAATTTTGCCATTCTGGGAGGTTTGGCTACCGATAAAGATTCCAATTGACTTAATTCCAAAATCGACTTAGCATACTCAATTAGAATCTTTGGAAATCTCTCAATTGGAAAATAACGACAAGTATCAACATGCAAACGCACAAAGGTAAGTCTAACAGGCGACTGCATGACTCAATAGCCACACGCCAAAAGCGACGAAAACAATAGCTTACGAAAATATAACTGTCTCTTTCTCTCACATTGATTCATCGATCAACAAGAATATGCAAGCGAACAGTTAAAATCATGACTTATCGCTACCACCTTTAAATCATACTTTGGAATGTAGAAATGTATAAAGTATTTTTTTACGATGTACCCCTTTTCTAAACGATACAAAATCTAATAAAATAAATTTCTTGTCAATATATATAAACCTTGTAAAAACAGTAAACTTAACATCGCGAATTTCTTGGAGAGTGGTTTGAGTGTTAAAAAAAATCAGTTTTTCCTGCATCTGCACTAATACATAAATATGTACATGTTGTCACGTTCCAGGGGTTGTTCTATCACAAGTTAGAAGAAATAAAAATAATTCGTTTTAACACTGAATCTTATACCGGGTTGAAACGATGCGAGTAGTTTGGACCAAGTAACTTGAACGTACAAAACGTTAAAAAACGATTGGATTACCTGCTGCCACGCTACGAGTAGCTTCCAAATTACTCGCATCGTGTCAATCCGATGAAAAATTTAAATATTTATGTTTAAAATGAGCAAAATTTAGATACATATACGACAAGTAAGAAGTATGAATGTTCGTCAGGTAATTCTCAATGAATATACACACGTGATTGAATATTTATATTTATTATATAGATAGATACAAGGATCTTATGACGAATTAAGAATGAAAATGAATCAAATGTACTTATTTAATATTTGTCATAATATAAAAAATGCGATCGGTCAGTCCTATTAAATCAATTTAGTTTATTTATATTTACTTTAAAATATATTAGAAACTTTCGTGCTTTTCTTTGGCGACAATTTAAATGCACATTTTATAAAACAAATGCGTTTCATAAAATTTGTGTGAATTAAAAAATATATTATATAATTAAAAATAATACTGTACAATTAAAAAATATTTTCTAATATATCAAAGCAAAAACAGCAATACAAAAAAAATATGATTAGATTATAAAACTAAAGAACACTAATAAATTATGTTTAATATAATATTTGCAAACGTAAAAAAAAGTAATATTATATTTGTACACTTAAAAAAATAATTATAAATAAATAAAAAATATTTTATTTATTTATTAAGACTTGATCATTTGAAAAACTAGAAATTAATTTAATTTCATTATCGAATGCGGGCATTTGATAAGTTATCATTACAACAGAAAAATATTATGCAGCCTAAAATGAATGAAATGCGCATTAACCCATCCTATTTGCGCATCTCGCATATACTCACTTACGTGACGTTGACACGTCTCTTGAGTGTTATAATGACCAAGCACAATATTTTTAATTTTAATTTAATGTTTTCTAACTGCGCACTTTTAACTATTAAAAGATAGAATTTTTTTATTTGTTTTATATTTCAATTAAAATATTTCTCAATGTGAAAATTTCTATGGAACAGAAATAAATTTATTTAATGCACAAATGATTCGTTCTAAGTAGCAAAGTTATTTTTTTAAATGCACCGATAAATATTATCTCTTTTCTTTTAAATATTCTACAACTTTAATTCTACTTTTCTCAATGGCACTCTGCAGAGGTGTGTTTCCGCGATCGTCCGTGGCGTCAATGTCGGCCCCGTTGCGTATGAGCAGCGCAACAATTCCAACTCTGCCTCGCGCCGCGGCCATATGCAATGGCGTCCTTCCACTATTATCTCGCACGTTCACATCGATATTATCAAGCCTTTGAAAAATATCCACCACTACTGGATATTGCAAATAAACAACGGCCACATGTAAAAGCGTCCATCCAGTCTTATCCAACTTCACAGCACCAAATCTAGACATCAACGCTATCATATTAAAGTTCGGAGATTTGAGATTTTTTGGGATTACCATGTAGTATAAAGGCGATCGTTCGTACACATCGACAATGTCGACGTTTGCACCTTTTTTCAACAGCAAATCGACGAATGGAATCGAATTTTTTGTAAATTTGTGCAAGGCAGTTCGACCTAGCTTGTCACGTGCGTTGATTTCAGCACCACGTTGTATCAACATTTTAGTCAAGTTGTATTTACTTTTTTCTACAGCATAGTGCAGTGGAGTACAATCGAATTTATCTGCAGCATTGAGATCAGCACCGTTTCGAATGAGCAATTTGGAAATTTCTTCAAGCTCGTTTGTCAATACAGCCCAATGAAGCGGTGTACGATGATTAACATCAATGATATTAGGTTCGATTCCTCGTTCGAGGAAAAAAATGGCAGCAGAAATATTTGCACCGATCACGGCAATGTGTAATAATGATTTTCCATTGTTATTCACGCTTGTGATATCAAAACCGAGTCTTTCAATTACTTTAAGCTCAATATTGTTGCATTTGTGGGCAGCACAGTGAAGCAACGTGTTGCCATCGAAAGTGACAACTTTTGAATCAGCACCTTTGTCGAGGAGAATCATCATTGTTTCTAAATTTCCACACAATGCAGCGTGGTGAAGTGGTGTAAGACCATCTTTATCAGTCACATTCAGATCAATTTCTTGTTTTAAAATGAGTTCCAACATCTGATGGTTGCCACTTTTCGCTGCCCAATGGAGCACTGTCTCATTCTTTTGATTGCGAACGAGTGCGAAATTTTTGCATTGTTTTAAAATTGATTCGAATAAACTGACTTCGTTCGTTGCTACTGCATAGTGGAGAAATGTATCGCCGTTTTTATTGACCATGTTTGTGTCTGCTCCTCTTTCCAAAAGAAGCTCAACTGCTTTATAGTTACAGCATCTGATCGCGTAAAATATTGGTGTTTCACCGTGATTGTTTGGTATATTTAAGTCAACATTTTCGTCTAAAAGCAATTGAAAAATTTCGATATTTACATTTTTGACAGCGTAATGAAGTAACGAGAAGCCATCTACATCGCAAATGTTCAGATTGACTCCTTTATTTAAAATCGATTTAAATCGTTCAACTTCATTGAATTCAACAATCGTATGAATGACGGTATTTTTGTGTTTATTGGTGATGGTTGGATCGGCTCCATGTTCCAAAAGTAAATTGAACATTTCAGGTTTTCGAACTACGATGGAGCGACACAGTGCTGTTTCACCATCGATATTGGTCATATTTAAATCAGCACGATCCAAAAACACTTTCAGTGTTTCAATGTCGCCATGTTCAACAATATCGAATAGTGATGTGTTGCCTTTTTTGTTACGTATGTTTGGATTGGCCCCATAGTCCAGCATCAGTTCGATTAAATCATGTTTACGCCAGCGAACGGCTATCATAAAAGGCGTGTCACCATATTTATCAGGTTCGTTTGGGTCAAATCCTTTTTCTAGTAGAATCTTTGAGGTTTCAGTATATGAAGATACAAAGTGCAGTAATGTTTTGCCGTCGTTACTTCTTAATTGCTCATCTGCTCCGTTTTCCAAAAGAACATTGATGACTTCAATATTTCCACGTTCAAAAGCAAAATGAAGTGGAGTTTGGCCTCTAATGCTTCGTTGGTTTACACAAATTTTGCAATCAATAAGGTATTTGACAACCCTTGCGTCAAATTTATTTACCGCAATATCCAAAGCCATTCTTCCCTCAAATTTTGACGATAGCAAATTATAGTTCGTTTCTTTGGCATTTTTGATTATTTCGATAAATTCATCAGAGTTTTTCGATTTTACTGCATGCTTCAAACGAGCATGAAAAACATAGTAATCGTTGTTCTTTGGCACGAGAATCTCGACTGTATTTGGATGTCCTCCCAATATTGCATAATCGAGAGCGGTTTTACCATCTATAGTTTTCACTTTGACCAGTTTATTGTCTTTGTCGATTAGATATCGTACAATATCCTCACGGCCCTTCATAGCAGCGTAATGTAATGATGTTCTCATAAATCTATCTGAACATAAATCTGCACCAAGTTCTGCTAAATATTTAACGACATGTAAGTTGTCCGCCAGTATCGCTTTTATTATTGGTGTTTCCAAAGTTAAATTATTATTTTCAATGATTGTATTGTCTTTCAAGTGTTTTAATATGTTGGAGACGGCAACGGAATCATTTCGACAAGATGCCAATAGATGAAGAGGGGTATTTCTCTGCGTGCCATATTGACATTTGTAAAAAAAATCTTTTACTAATCCAGGAAAATCGGATGAATGTTCCCAAACACTGACGATGTGTTCTTCTAATTCAAGGTTTTCCAAAAGTTTTAACGAGCACTTCAATACAACTTCTTCATTTTTATTTTGTCGAAGTTTCATTCTCGTGACCTCCTGCACAAGACGATGAATGTTTGCCATTCTGTTAACATCTATACTTATCATAGAGTATAATTCGAGTAATTCCACAGCATCCCATATTAAATTTACATCCTCCTCTAATATTGTAAAGATTTGCTCTATGGGAATATGATCAGGAGACAAGTAGCCCATAATTTCGAATATAGAGATCGCCAACTTTCCACAATCTTCATTTTCTTCGATATTTTGAAGTGTGATTGTCCATGTCGTAGTAACCGTTTGATTGTAAATATCATCGGTTTTGTTAAAGCCCTCGTTCAGTATCTTCTCCTTTTGCTCCCTATATAATATTAGATAATCGTTTACCGTGAAATTTCGAACTTTTCTCTTTTTGCTGTTTTGCTGTTGGATATATCCAACGGCTTGTTTCAATCCCAAGGGGAAGTTTTCTAATAATTTCATTAGCGTTACAAGATCTTCTTTATATTCATTTACTAACGCATCCTCCAAGAAATTCATAGCTTCTTCATCACTAAATATATTCAAACGAATCACTTCAATTTCACCCTTATCTCCCACTTCCCAATCTTGCCGTCTAGAATTTATCAAAGTGTATATAAAATTGCTTTCAGAAACATCGTCAAAAATAAAGAATTTTATGTCACCATATTTTTCGACATTATCGAATATCATTAACGTTTTTCCAGTTTCGTTAAAAACTCTGTAAATGTTTTCCACGACCACCTTCATGTCGCGCTCTTTATCTTTCTCGTCTTTTACATCAATTTTTAGATGTCGTGCCAACTCTTTAAAAGATTCCAATATTGCATCCTGTTTTTCAGAGTCAATGAAGATTATGTTTGAATAATAGCTATCGTATTCTTTGGCATACATCTTGGATAATTCAGTCTTACCTATTCCACCCAAACCGACAATCGATGCTGTCTGAGAAATTATAGTTGTTTTACGTTGGTTTAGTGCTTTGTGGATTTTACTCAGTTCTGCGACTCTTCCAGTGAACAATTTCACCGGTTTCTTCAAACGAAACAAAACGCGAGGTTTCTTATTCTGTTGATCAATCAATTCATGTTTAAAACTATCAAGTTTTTCACTAACTTCTACAACCTTCATCTTTAAGTCTTCGTGATTTTCTTTGGTGTCCTTTTGTGCCAATAAAAACATTTCGAAAGCTCTCTCTCCATAGCTTTCAAAAAGGTTTTTTAATAATTCCATGTCTACTGAGAATTCAGTTTGTAATATTTCTACCGACTTGGAGATTCTGCTTGTGACTGCTTTATCATCATCGTCATCGATTTTTCTCAGAACTGAATCGTATTGTTCATCATAGAAATTCGTATGTTTTAAACACCTTGGAAATATACAAGCATCTTCACAGTTTTCTGCAAATCTATATTTAACCAACGGTTTAAATCCACATAGATCTTCATCAGATAAACTAAGACGAAAGCCGTATTTTTTATGATTAGACTTTTCTCTTACATATACTTCAAAATCTTCAGAATCAGCGCTTTCGCGTATAATTCCGACTTCATCGTATAGATTCCCTGTATTCCAGTCGTCGTGTAATTTGTTACAATATTGACAGATGTATTGAACATCATATCCAGGTTTTATGAGCTTCTTATGAATGGAAATAAATCCACCTATCTTTTTCGACTTAGATTTACCGCTGAATACTCTTTGAGCTGTTTTCTCAAATTCTGGCTTAGACTTTGGTAACTGAGGTGTGAAGATTTTTTTTGCTTTTTTCAAGAACTTGTTTTCGTTCGAAGGCGAATCCTCTTCTTCTTTTATGAAACTGTTAATATACCTATGAGCTGCATCTTTACCCAATCTTTGCATTGCTTTTGACAATCCACGCGTCGAAGTAACACCACCAAATTGAAATTCTAAACATTTAAACACGTCAAAAGCAATCTTCACAAATTCACGTCTTGCCTTCTTTTCACATTTCTTAAAGTCATATACTAAGTTGTAGAATTCCAAAGATTTGTTTTTATAAATGACTTGCAACGGTTTTTCTAGTGACTTAAGCAATGGCTTTGCTTTCACACCTGCTACGACGATTGGTAATTCTGAAAAGATTTCTATGAGTTTTCCTGAGTTTTCCACATTACCTTCTAAAATGTCATAATGGTGTGTCAATATCCCTTCAACCTCTGCGACAAAACACCTGGTAAAGTGGAACAATCTTTCCTGGAGATCGTATGACGTATTTTCAATGTTAGCCATAGTTTAGGGTTTATGTTCAGTTTAAAGCTGATAATCCTTTTTCTATCTTTCACAGCTCACCTCTCATTACTGCAAAAATATAGCTTTTTAATTATTTTACATATTTGTACTTTTTTGAAACCGGCTTACATACCATAGTAGATATATCGTAATTCCATAAAATAAAAGGTAAAAAGTGAGAGTAGATCTACACATAATATAATAAATAGGCCACTATATTTAACTAAATTAAACAAATCCACTATTTTATATTTTAATACGTTTACTAAAAATAAATGAGCAAGATAAACCAACTCCCACTTGAGCCTCTCAACTATGCATATAGTAATCCAAGGTCAATAACATCAAATATTTATATACATACGTACATATTACATTATCATATACGTATGTATGTATGGATATATGAACCAATATATGTACTTGAATGAGTATATAATATAATCAAGCCGTTTTAGGTTATGTATAGTACATAAAGCTAAGCAAATCTTTCAATTCGAAAATTTAAGCAATTACATCGAAAATTATGTAAACCGTACCTCAAACATTCAACTAAAATTCCCATTTTTAAAATGTGCGCTTTCACTTGTAATAATGACAACTTGTGTACATATATGTATGAATGAATGGCTTGTGTATACGCATCAGCTCACGACCGCACCCAGAAGATAAACAAGGAGTACAAAATATGTATACAAATGTAAAACAAGGCATGGTCCAAATAATTAAATATCCAACCATAATAGCAAGTTTTGAATGCAATTTTATTTAAAATTTTCTGCCAATCTAAATTTATCTAAATCTAAATCTTCACAATTCGATAAAATAATAATCACAATAGATCATCCTAAAATCAACTATAACATGATTTTAAAATTTTATCTTTCACCGAAAATTGTAATCTATTTTTTCAATCATACAATTTAAATTTGATTTGGATAATTAAATTTTCAAATGCATATTTAAATTTTCGTTTTCAAATGCATATTTAAATACGCGTTTTCAAAAGCCAGCAGAGTGGCTTAATAGTAGCGTGTATGCTTAGCACCAAGTAATCAGTGGGTTCGATCCGCCATACTGCTGGTTAGATTTGGGGGTATTTGTGACTCCAAATCGATCGTTTCTTATCAGAGTTTGCCAATTTTATCTGATCATTGTTGAAACGGTTCCTCGAAATTGGCAAAAAATCATCTTTACTGTTGTCACAAATCTTCTGTATTTATTGTGTGTATAAAAATTATTTACAAAATTTAAATCCATAGATGTCTCAATGGATTAACTCTGTAATTAATTAATTGTTATTTCGCGTTCTTCAATTTCTGGAAATACAGTGATTTATTTAATAATAAAATGCTACATTGTTTGTAATTAATTGTCCAGGAAGGAGTATTGGGGTCTTCCTGTCAAGCCTTCCTGGTATATATCTAAGTAAAAATAAATTTAAATATTGATTTTCAAACTCATATTTAATATCGAGGACCTGAAACGTTCCCTTGTGTGCTCCCATTGTACCGGTATTCGTCTCTTACCTACAAACAAGATCAAATAAGAGGTTAGTAAAAACAAAACTACATGCCCTATTTCATTTTCAAAATAAATAAATAAGATTCGGAAAAATGAAAACATGTCAAAATCTAAGCACAATAAAATAAAACAAAAAACGACTTAAATCCTAGATTCACAAACAATAAGGCAAAGATGCGTCAGGATTCTTCAGAAGACGTGTGAAATGTTCGAGTCTGAACACTACATGATTTTATTGATGTATTCGACGTTCACTTGTTGATTTTTGCATACGCGATATTGAGCGAGCAATTATTTAAATAAATATTATGTGATGTTTTTGATCTCTCTTTATTTTGCCACGCCACACGCTGGACGGATGATGGGGATAGGTACCTAAATTGCCCCTCGAAATTGTGCCCAAAAATCGATAATCGATTATCAAAACAATCATTTTATGATAAAATATATACATATATTATAACCAGCAGCGAGAACTAGTGGTTAGCATATTATATTAGCCAGAAATATGGCTCAGTGGTTGTGTTTATGTTTAGCACCAAGAGATTATTGGATTCGATCCCGGGCTAATCTTTACATAATACCGCCGGTTATACTTGGATATTTGTAACTCCGAGTTGATCGTTTCTTAACAGAGTTTGCCAATTTTATCTGATCATTGTTGAAGCGGTTCCTCAAAAATTGGCAAAAAATCATCCTACAAGCTGTCACAAATCTTCTGTATTCAATGTATGTACAATTTGTAAAAAAATTATGTACAAGTCTAAATCCATAGATGTCTCAATGGATTTACTAATTAATTGTTAATTTCGTGTCCTTCAGATTCTCGAAATGCAGTGATTTATGTAATAAAAATGCTGCATTGTTTGTAATTAATTGTCTAGGAAAGCGCATTGGGGTCTTCATGTAAAGCCTTCCTGGTATATATATAAGTAAAATAAAAAAAAACATTATGCTTTCTAACAAAGTGGTCACGGGTTCGAGTCCCATTATTGTCTGCTGGCCAGACCTTGGTTTGTGATTCCAGGTCTATCGTTGAAATGGTTCCTGTAAAATTGGCATCTATTTCTAATCTTTCTTGCAAAACTCCAGTTATCAGCGGCTTGAGGTTCACAAATTAAAATAAAATGCTGCAAAAATTTCTCCATAGATGTCACTGTGGATGATGTTTGTATGAATTTGCGTTGTGTAAATGCTTGTATTGATCATATTATATAAATATTTACAGTAATATTTTGCAATGTTTGACCATAGATGTTATATATGTATAATGTAAAATAAACTGGCCCTGGACTGTACACGGGGTTATTCTCAATAAATATACACAATTTATTTAATATTTTAATTTATTTACACAAAGTTTCTGTACATAAATATAAGGCTTGTGACAAATTTAGTATTAAATGTTATTCAAAACCAAATTTCATTTTTATCAAAAAATAAGAATATATAATAATAAGAGACTATATAATAATAAGTGACATTACAAGCGTCACTGGGGCCAGTCACACAATCATAACCCATATAAAGATATATAAAACATCCATGCTTGACATTTATAATTGTTAAAATCAACAACGGGGCTTGCTCCACAACCACTCAACCAGCTAGCGCAGCTTACATTAAACAGGTCAATTTCACCAGCAACCCGGTTGGGCAGATATATCGCTCTAGATATTGGAGACGTTGCCAATATATTTGTGCAAGCCACAAGACGAGAAAACAAAATACGATTCCTCAGGTCCCTGAACTTACTAGGTGAATAAAACTTCATTAAGAACTAGTTGTATAGAACTTAATTAAGAAAGGTGTATACAAATTCATTAAGAACTTGAGGATTGTGTACTAACCCATTTAATAGTTAAAAAAAATGCTTTCCCAGAAACATAACACGACGTGACTATAATGATTTGAAGCCCAATAAGAAAGCACTAGAATATAGCCAAGGATAATAACTATACAGTTTCATATAAAGGACAAATGTATAAAGTTATTATAAAGGACAAGTTGCACAGCACAGCTTCCCCGATCCGTTAGTTTGTCTATTGTCTAGGCACGTAAAGGTCTACCCTAGTGAGTCTATTGTTTACACATGCACTCACCCAATTCTTTGAGGACTCGAGCGTATCCTTTGTTCGAGCACTGACCATTAGCCTAATCCTATCCTGATCTCTATTTTTCACCCACGAATCCACTTAGCCGGTGGATAATCTCTCTCTCATGTTCCCACGTTACAATATCAAAGCGACCTGAATAGTGAAGTGGTTCAAAATCGGATGAAAAATCTTTGACGGACAGGAATGTCACTAGACTACTAAAATGAAGCTATTCAAAAAACTCTGTCCTAAGTTGACACAGACTCGTTGTGCTTTTTTTTCAAGAATTCTATTACTTTTACTCTACTTTTCTCGATGGCACTCTGCAGAGGCTTGTCTCCGCAATCATCAATGGCGTCAATATCCGCCCCGTTGCGGATGAGCAGCGCAACAATTCCAACTCTGCCTCGCGCCGCCGCCATATGCAATGGCGTCCTTCCACTATTATCTCGCACGTTCACATCGATATCATCAAGCCTTTCTAAAATATCCTTCACTAGTGGATATTTCAAATACACCACGGCCACGTGAAAAAGCGTCAAGCCTGCCTTATCCAACTTCACAGTGCCGAATGTAGACATCAACGCTATCATATTAAACTTTGGAAATGTTAGATTCTTTGCGATCGCCATATAGTATAAAGGCGATCGACCGTACTTATCGAGGATGTTGACATCTGCACCGTTTTTCAACATCATATTGACGAAAGGAATCGAATTTTTTGGATATTTGTGCAGTGCAGTTCGACCTAACTTGTCACGTGCGTTGATGTCAGCACCCTCTTCTATCAACATTTCAGCGAAGTAGTATTTACTTTTTTCTACAGCATAGTGCAGTGGAGTACAACCGAAATTATCGGCAGCATTAAGATCAGCACCATTTCGAATAAGCAATTTAGCAATTTCTTCAAGATCGTTTGTCAGCACAGCGCAATGAAGCGGCGTGCGAAGATTGACATCAGTGATATTAGGTTTGATTCGTCGTTCAAGGAAAAAAATGACAGCAGAAGCATTTGAACCGTTTACGGCATTGTGTAACAATGATTTTCCATTGCTATTCGCGCTTGTGAGATCAAAACCAAGTCTTTCAATGACTTGAAGCTCAACATTGTTGAATTTGTAGGCAGCGAAATGAAGCAACGCATTGCCATCGAAACTGACAACTTTTGAATCGGCACCTTCATAGAGGAGTGTTATCATTGAATGGAAATTTCCATGCAATGCAGCGTAGTGAAGGGGTGTTAAACCACCACTATCAGTTACGTTCAAATCAATTTTATCTTTTAATAAGAGTTCAAGTATGTCATGGTTGCCACCTTTCGCTGCCCAATGGAGCACTGTTTCGTTATTTTGATTGCGAACGTGTGTGTTTATACTTTTTTTAAAAATTGATTCGAATAATTGGACTTGATCCATTGCTGCTGCATAGTGGAGAAGTGTATCACCGTTTTTATTGACCATATTTGTGTCTGCTCCCCTTTCCAAAAGAAGTTCAACTGCCTTATAGTTGGAGCAACTTATCGCGCAAAAAATTGGCGTTTCGCCGAGATTGTTTGGTATATTTAAGTCGACATTCTCGTCTAAAAGCAGTTGAAGGATTTCGATACTTGTATTATTGACAGCGTAATGAAGTAAGGAGAAGCCATCTGCATTGCAAATGTTCAGATTGATTCCTTTTTTTAAAATCGATTGAAATTGTTCAAGTTTACCTAATTTAACAATATTATGAATGACGGTATATTTGTTTACATTGCCGATTGTTGGATCGGCTCCTTTTTCTAGAAGTAAATTGAATATATCAGGCAATTCGTAACTAACGGAGCGATAGAGTGCTGTTTCACCGTTGATATGTGTCATATTTAAATCGACACGTTCTATAAGCACTTTCAGTGTTTCAATGCCTAAATATTCGACACTTTCGATTAGTGGTGTGTCTCCTTTTTTGTTACGTATGTTTGGATTGGCCCCGTAGTCCAGCAACAATTCGATTAAATCGCGTTTACGCCAACGTACGGCTATCATAAATGGCGTGTCGCCATTTTTATCAGGTTCGTTTGGGTCAAATCCTTTTTCTAGTAGCATCTTTGAACTTTCGGTGTTTGAAGATACAAAATGCAGTAATGATTTGCCGTCGTTACTTTTTAATCGCTCATCTGCTCCGTTTTCCAAAAGCACATTGATGATTTCAATATCTCCACGTTCAAAAGCAAAATGAAGTGGAGTTCGGCCTAGAAAGCTTCGTTGGTTCACACAAATTTTGCAATCTATAAGGTATTTGACAACCCTTGCGTCAAATATGTTTACCGCAATTTCCAAAGCAAATCTTCCCACATATTTTGACGATATTAAATTATAGTTCGTTTCTTTAGCATTTTTGATTATTTCGATAAATTCATCAGGGTTTTTGGATTTTGCTGCATGCTTCAAACGAGCATGAAAAACAAAGTAATCGTTGTTCTTTGGCACGAGAATTTCAACTGTATTTGGATGTCCTTTTAATATTGCATAATAAAGAGCAGTTTTACCATCTACATTTTTCACTTTAACCAGTTTATCGTCCTTCTCAATTAGATATCGAACAATATTCTTGCAGCCCTTGATAGCAGCGTGATGTAAACATGTTTGATTCATAAATGTATCTGAATAGAAATCTGCACCAAGTTCTGCTAAATATTTAACGACATGTAAGTTGTCCGCCAGTATTGCTTTTATTATTGGTGTTTCCAAAATTAAATTTTTATTTTCAATAATTGTATTGTCTTTCAAGTGTTTTAATATGTTGGAGATGGCAACGGAATCATTTCGGCAAGATGCCAATAAATGAAGAGGGGTATTTCTCTGCGTGCCATATTGACATTTGTAAAAAAAATCTTTTACTAATCCAGGAAAATCGGATGAATGTTCCCAAACACTGACGATGTGTTCTTCTAATTCAAGGTTTTCCAAAAGTTTTAACGAGCACTTCAATACAACTTCTTCATTTTTATTTTGTCGAAGTTTCATTCTAGTGACCTCCTGCACAAGACGATGAATGTTTGCCATTCTGTTAACATCTATACTTATCATAGAGTATAATTCGAGTAATTCCACAGCATCCCATATTAAATTTACATCCTCCTCTAATATTGTAAAGATTTGCTCTATGGGAATATGATCAGGAGACAAGTAGCCCATAATTTCGAATATAGAGATCGCCAACTTTCCGCAATCTTCATTTTCTTCGATATTTTGAAGTGTGATTGTCCATGTCGTAGTAACCGTTTGATTGTAAATATCATCGGTTTTGTTAAAGCCCTCGTTCAGTATCTTCTCCTTTTGCTCCCTATATAATATTAGGTAATCGTTTACCGTGAAATTTCGAACCTTTCTCTTTTTGCTGTTTTGCTGTTGGATATATCCAACGGCTTGTTTCAATCCCAAGGGGAAGTTTTCTAATAATTTCATTAGCGTTACAAGATCTTCTTTATATTCATTTACTAACGCATCCTCCAAGAAATTCATAGCTTCTTCATCACTAAATATATTCAAACGAATCACTTCAATTTCACCCTTATCTCCCACTTCCCAGTCTTGCCGTCTAGAATTTATCAAAGTGTATATAAAATTGCTTTCAGAAACATCGTCAAAAATAAAACATTTGATGTCGCCATACTTTTCGACATTGTCGAATATCATCAACGTTTTTCCAGTTTCGTTAAAAACTCTGTAAATTTCTTCCACGACCACCTTCACGTCTCGTTCTTTATCTTTCTTGTCTTTTAAATCAATTTTTAGATGTCGTGCCAACTCTTTAAAAGACTCCAATATTGTATCCTGTTTTTCAGAGTCAATGAAGATTATGTTTAAATAATAGTTATAGTGTTCTTGGGCGTACATCTTGGATAGTTCAGTTTTACCAATTCCACCTAAACCAACAATCGACGCTATCTGAGAAATTATAGTTGTTTTTCGTTGATTTAGTGCTTCGTGGATTTTATTCAGTTCTACGACTCTTCCAGTGAACAATTTCACCGGTTTCTTCAAACGAAACAAAACCCGAGGTTTCTTATTCTGTTGATCAATCAATTCCTGTTTCAAATTATCAAGTTTTTCACTTACTTCTGCAACCTTCTTCTTCAAATCTTCGTGATTTTCTTTAGTATAAGCGGCTTTACTATCGCGATCCTTTTGTGCCAATAGAAACATTTCGAATGCGCTCTCTCCATAGCTTTCGAAAAGGTTTTTTAATACTTCCATGTCTTCTGAGAATTCGTTGTGTAAAATTTCGACCGATTTAGAGATTCTGCTTTTGACTGCTTTATCATCATCGTCGTCGATTTTTCTTAGAACTTTATTGTATTGTTCATCATCATAGAAATTCGTATGTTTAAGGTACTTCGGACGTATACAAGTGTCTTCACAGTTCTCTGCAAATCTGTAGTTATCCAACGTTTTATATCCACATAGATTTTCATCAGATAAACTACGACGAAATCCGTATTTTTTATGATTAGACTTTTCTCTCACATATACTTCAAAATCTTCAGAATCAGCGCTTTCGCGTATAATTCCGACTTCATCGTATAGATTCCCTGTATTCCAGTCGTCGTGTGATTTGTTACAATATTGACAGATGTATTGAACATCATATCCAGGTTTTATGAGCTTCTTATGGATGGAAATAAATCCACCTATTTTTTTCGACTTAGATTTACCGCCGAATACTCTTTGAGCTGTTTTCTCAAATTCTGGCTTAGACTTTGGTAACTGAGGTGTGAAGATTTTTTTTGCTTTTTTCAAGAACTTGTTTTCGTTCGAAGGCGAATCGTCTTCTTCTTTTATGAAACTGTTAATATACCTATGAGCTGCATCTTTACCCAATCTTTGCATTGCTTTTGACAATCCACGCGTCGAAGTAACACCACCAAATTGAAATTCTAAACATTTAAACACGTCAAAAGCAATCTTCACAAATTCACGTCTTGCCTTCTTTTCACATTTCTTAAAGTCATATACTAAGTTGTAGAATTCCAAAGATTTGTTTTTGTAAATGACTTGCAACGGTTTTTCGAGTGGCTTAAGCAATGGCTTTGCTTTCAAACCGGGCACGATTGGTATTTCCGAAAATATTTCTATGAATTTTCCTGAATTTTCCACATTACCTTCTAAAATGTCATAATGGTGTGTCAATGTGCCTTCAACCTCTGCGACGAAACTTCTGGCAAAGTAGAACAATCTTTCCTGGAGATCGCACGACGTATTTTCAATGTTAGCCATAGTTTAGAACTGATAATCATTCACAGCTTCCTTCTTATTACTGCAAAAAATACAGCTTTTTAATTATTTGCCGCCTCACATACCGTAATATATATGAAAATCGTCATTTCGTACAAATTTAGGTACACAAATGTATACTGATATGACGACAGATCTATATATGTACATTTTACTTACAACTTTAATATTAAAAACATGAAACTTTATACACAGTACTCAATTAAACCAATCGACTATAATGTAAATTAAATATGTACTCTAAAAATGAATAAGCAAAGTAAAACAACTCACAGATGACCCTCAAATATATCAAGATAATAATCCAAGGTCAATAACATTATATATATTTTTTTTTCACATTCATTTGTATGTATCTGCGTCTTTTTGTTTTCATATATGTACATACGTTCTAATGTATGTATGTTATGACAAATGTTTGTGTGCATAATTAACCGAGTATGTAACTGTCTAGCCGTTTTAGGTTATGTATGGTACGTAAAGCCAAGCATATCTTTAATTTCGAAATTTTAAGCAATTACATCGCAAAATATGTAAACCGTACCTCAAAGATTCATCTCAAATCCCCATTTTTAAAATGTGCCTTATCCCTTGTCATAATGACATCATGTGTACATTAACGAACGGCTTGCGTGTGCGCATCCGCTCACAGTCATGCCCACTCGACAAGTGAGGAGTGAGGAAGTGAGGAGTAAAGCAAGGCATGGTGCAAAGAGTCAAATGTCCGTCCATGATATGTTCACAATGAAATTTGCGAAAGGGTTTTATTTTAATTTGTTCACCAATCTAAATGTTTACCATATTCACAATTTATAAAATCATATCAAGAATTAATTTTCCAGATGCGAATCTCCGCCACTAATAATAAAATTACCTTATTTATAAAAGTTATATATGTAATCCAATTTTATTATTCACAATTCATATTAAAATTTATTTATATAATGCAATGCCAGAATAAGGTATGCAATTCCCGTTCCCGTTTCAAGTGATGGTTGGAGCTCAACTAATGTCTCTTCAACGGCGGTTGCGACACGAAAACATTTGAAATTATTGCGTTGCAATGTCACTCATTCCCGTTTTTCCCGTTTCCGTTCCGGTTTGTGGCCGATTT